>NC_136057.1:595509736-596109736 GCF_964261635.1 Lissotriton helveticus | reverse complement strand
ACAAATAAGAGAAAATGACAACTGGTAAATAAAATAAATATATATTGTGTTTACTGTGGATCTTGTTGCTCTCCTAATGCTTTTAAGTGCACTCTTTTTTTTGCGTCAAAGGACAATGGTTATGCAAGGAAATTTATACTTAGAAGGCGCCTTTACTGTAAAGTGTGTAATATTTAATTTCAAATGTATCCATGGCTTCATGGTTCTTAAATGGATCCTTCTGCATTAACATTTTCTGTTAAACTTCATCTGTTTAGATTAACTTTGCATCCTTGAATTTGTTTCTTCCCTACTTCTCACCTCACACCACACCCACACCCTGATTTATGCTTAAAATGTATCATTGTGTAGCTTACACTATTTATAAATGTGCTTAATTTATGTATTCATAAACTATGCCCCTTGACGTTTTCTCAGGAGTATCACTTGTTCGTTTCCACAGAGGTGTGTCAGGTTGTCGTAAGCTAAATCCCATAGAATGAAAAGCGCACCCATACAGGCATAACTTTCTAGGGATTTGATGAAGGCTTTTAAGAGCATTTCACAAACGTATTCCCACATATTAGTTACAAGCGGAAGGTGGTGTGGCAAGGCGCACCATTTATCCCAGCATTCACAACAAGGAGGTAAAAAAAGAAAAAAGACAAGATAAGAAATTAAGTAAAAGTGTTAGAAGAAAGGAATTCCAATTAACTTAATTCGAAAATGTGTAAAATGTATAATCCTAAACTGACTCCTATGCATTCACCAAAATTGCAAAAATAAAGGGTGGGAGAACAATTCCACGTGTCTTGTTTTGGTGAATGCATTACATTGAAGGCCATTACTCAAGACAGTAGTACGCTAGACCTGTTTGGGAAGTGAAGGATAGTAAATGCCTACTACAGGTGTTGTTTAAGGACAGATATGGGCATAATATAACAGAGTCATAAATCATTCATATTTTTTCCCTTGTCTAAAACATCACTTTCTTCTTTTGAGCTATTACTTGCATCTCCCCTCTCTACAATTGCAATCTTTTAAAAACGAATTAACTAATTATATGTTATTTAGGCTATAACTTGATTCCAACAGTAACAAACAGAGGACTACTGTCTCTAACTCACCCATTTGGCGGCCATCTTTGACTAGTCTCTCTCGTGGAAGACCATCCTGGACTAGTCATTTTCACTATCTGAACATACACTAAGAACCTATTATTTTAGACTAATCTCAAATACCGAGTACTTTGCGCAGCTCTGTATCTACACCTTCCTGTGCCAGAATGTTGCCTTTTATTGCAGTATTATACTCCTACTGGCAATTTTGTGCCAGAATGTTTGCCTTTTATTGCAGTATCATACTCCTACTTGTATTTTGTGCATTCCTGTAACACATACTCAGTTCACTTTACTGCACAGATTGCTACCTCATATATTTTGGGTTGCTCACTAATGTCACTTTTGGATTGTTGAGTCATGTAACCGATGGTATGCATTTGTATTCTGTTCTTATACTTTATCAGTACTATACTTCCAATTGTATTTTGCACTACTCTGCACAATTCTGCAACTGCACCCATCTTCACTCTTCTCTCCTGTAATGCACCGACTGCTACCTCATACATTTTGGTCGCTCACTATTGCCACTATTGTCACCTTTACTGCAGTTTTATTTCAGTATTAGACTCATACTTGCATTTTTGGGCCAGAATGTTTGCCTTTTATTGCAGTATTATACTCCAGGTGTATTTTGTACATTCCTGTAACCTATACTCAGTTCACGTTACTGCACAGATTGCTACCTCATATATTTTAGGTTGCTCACTAATGTCACTTTTTGATTGTTGAGTCATGTAGTCATGTGGCTGCACCCAGCCACTTTCTACACCTAGACTACACTGCTGTTTCCTAGTACATTCTGATGTGTAAATTTTGATTCCACCTAACCGGTTCTACCTCTCATATTTTGTACATGGTGTAAGCTGACTGCTACCTCGCATATAGGATACATTAGGTAAGCTGCACCTACGCACTGTTTTGTTTTTGGATTGCACTGACTTCTACCTCTTATACATTTGATCACTCACTAATGTCATTCCTTTGCCCTGTAACCAGCGGCTGACAGTTTTTATTGTCGTCCTATCTCCTTCACCCAATATCACAGCCTTTCTAAAATGGAACTCAACGGCAAGCACACTTATAGAATTAACTACCCTTCCACACTCTCCAAAAAAGCCACTAAACGTTTTAAAAATAACTTCTTGAGGTTGCACCCTGAAACACCCTTTGCTGACACCTACTTCTCACCGGGTAATGGAGCCCTGAATACTGATATCATCTTCCACACCGCACGCAGAGCCCAATGGAGAAAAGCGTTCCTATCCCTACTCACCGTCTCCACCACCAGGAAAACAACTCATGGCCTAACTCTCTCTATCACACCTTCCCACCTCTTCCCTGGCAGGACTACCATTACTATCTACAATAACGGGATTGTCCTAATTCAATCTACGGACAAGAACCTGGAACTACTAGACAACCTGTTCCCCAAGTTCAAAGAGCACCTTTCCAAGCTGAGGACCCCCACCCAAAACTCCACCAGCACTATCACCCCTGACGTCGCAGCCTCCACCTACAACACATCTACCCCCAGCACCCCAGTAAATGGCCCACCTGCTGTTAACGCCCCACACTCCACTAGGACAGTCACAATTCCCCCCACCTCATATACTAGCCGCCCCTCTAACATGACCCCTCTTATCCCCACTCATACTCCCTCCATCCCTCTCCCCCCTGACATAACAACTCCCACCCACATCACGCCACCATCTGAACACACCACCGCTCGGAGTTTATCCACCACCCCCTCCCATCCCCCCCACGGCAGACCCCGCTCCCTCCCCAGCTCCCTCCCCACTCCCACCCACGAGTCTCTCACACCTGACACAACAACTCTCACCCACAACACGCCACCATCTGGACACACCACCATTCGGAGTTTATCCACCCCCCCTCCCATCCCCCTCCCTCCCTCCCCAGCTCCCTCCCCAGCTCCCTCCCCACTCCCACCCACGACACTCTCACCCTCCCAACAAAAGATACAGAACATACCGTCTCCTTTACCTTAGCATCCCCCTCTCTCCTACCTCCTATTCTCAGCCCTCACTACCCTCCTGTCTCCCCCACTGTCTTCAGCCTTCCCTCACTCTTCTATTCACCGGCACCGTCTCCCACTGACGTCACTACCTATGCCTCCCACCCACCGCCTACTTCACCTTCTTCACCCACACCCCTCGCCCACAAACACGCCCACACTTTGAAGGCCATCCCACTCATTAGCACCGCAGAACCTTCCAACAACGCTAGTATATCCCCCCCTTCGATACCCTGCCCGCTTTCCAGCTCACTACACAACTATTCACCAATGGCTCTCACCACCAACGCCATCCCCAATGCACCTCCTGACCTGACTTTATCCACCCTCCAACAAGTCAAAGAGGATATTCTACAAATCAAAAAAGATGTCCACGCAATCAAAGACCTGCTCTCATCACAGCCTAGTCTACCTCCCATCATCCCTCTACCCTACAAACGACGCACCCGCCCTACATACCCTCGCCTCCAACGACACCCACGTTGGCCGACTATCCCCGTTCGCAATAACTCCCACCGCCCCCGTCGTGTCCTCAACCCATTGTCGGACCGCGACCTATGCTCTCTCCTACGCTCTTATGGCCCAGGTCCGGTAAAACACATATCCAACACACACATCCCCATACCCACAATTCTTACAAACCCTCTGAGGCTCCCAACACTCAACAACAGAGGTTCCGTCCCCAACAACCTCGGAAAAGTTCCCCTCACTCTAGAAAGCTCGACCACCCTTCTCTCTCCCAAACTCAAATGCATCCTACTCAACTGCAGATCGGCCCAGAGACACTCCTCCGACATCGCTGATCTCGTCTCAGATATGGATCTGGACCTAGCCATTCTAACAGAAACTTGGCTTACTGAAGCCTCTACCCCGATTATGGACATACTAGTCCCCCCCAACTATCACATCATTAGGCTAGACAGGTCTCCAGGCAAGACGGGAGGGGGAATTGCATGCATTTTTAGGAGCAACCTCTCCGTTACTAAAGTCACCTCCCCCTCCCTTTCCTCCTGTGAACTCCTCTGCCTCGACATCACCAGCGAGGGCAAACAAGTTTATGCCTTACATCTCATCTATCACCCGCCTGGTGACAATCTCATATTCACCCAACAACTCATGGACATGATCACTTCCAGTGCCGGTCGGCAGACCACCCAAGTCTACCTGGGTGACTTCAATCTCCACTGGAACGATCAGAAAGACACAGTGGTGAATAGTCTCAAAACTTTCCTTAATGCGCTTGACCTCACCCAAATATGCGATAGACCAACACACGACAAAGGCTCGATACTTGATCTCATCATTGCCAAAGAGAATTCTACACAACTGGAGGCGATTCTACCATGCAACTGGTCAGATCACCACATTATCACCTTCTTCATCAATGAAAAAGTTAAACCTAACCCGGCTCAACCAATCAAATCCAAAACATGGAAAAGGGACATGAAGAATCTTAACCCCTCTACCCTGCCCCCCCACATCGGCAATCTCCTCCTTCCCCCTTCAGGTGCCTCGGATGTTCAATCACTGACTGACCACTACCTTGAATCTATGAATACAATAGTCAATGAAGTCGCCCCACTGCAACTGAAGAGAGTCTCCACCAAAAGTTCTAACCCCTGGTATGACGATAGACTCAATGACGACAGGCGTACTATGCGAATGGCAGAGCGCACCTGGAGATCGGACCCTTCAGCACTGCACCTCAAAAGGCTTAAGAACAAGAGAAATGCCTACTTCAGGAAAATAAAGCGCACAAAGTTGGACTTCTTCAGCCGCCAGTTGGACCAAGCAAAAAACAGGCCAAGAAAACTGTTCGAACTAATCAAGACCCAAACAAAGACACAACCCTTACAATCAAACAGCACAACAAGCGACACCCCACACTGTGAAGCCTTCTCTGCTTTCTTTAAGCTAAAGACTGACAACATAAGAAATGACCTCATCATGGATGTAAGCCGATTCCCCAACCAAACCAGAATGGCTAACACTCAACCTAAAAACAAGGCATCTTGGCTGTACTTCGATACCTACTCGGAAGAAGCAATACACAAACTGCTCTGCACCTTGAAGCCCTCTAATCACCTCACAGACCCTCTACCTGCTAATGCTGTAAAAGACTTCATCCCCTTGCTCCTCCCTCTCTGGACCAAAATCATCAACTGCTCCCTGCAACAAGGCCTCATTCCAGACTCCCTCAAGGTGGGGCAAGTCACGCCTATACTCAAGAAACCTACAGCTGATCCGTCTGACCTAAACAATTACCGGCCCATCACCAATATCCCCACCCTGGCCAAACTGCTGGAGAAATGTGTCCATCTCCAACTAACAAAACACATTGACCAATTTGACCTCCTCAACTCTCATCAATCAGGCTTCCGAGCGAAACATAGCACGGAAACAGCTATGACACACATAATTGATGACGCCCTCCAAATTCTTGATCGCAATGAGTCCTGCCTCCTCATCCTTCTTGACCTCTCGTCAGCATTTGACACGGTCAAACATGAGAACTTGCTGGAGCTGCTAGGCACTAGAATGGGTCTATCGGGAACTGTTCTCAAATGGTTTTCGTCCTTCCTTCACAACCGGTCTCAGAAGCTCAAGATCGACAATGTGCTATCTTCACCTGTGCCTGTAGATCTAGGTGTTCCACAAGGATCCTCCCTCTCCCCCACATTGTTCAACCTCGTCATGGAACCGCTCGCCACCTTGCTCCAAGCTTCCAATGTCCAATTCCATATGTACGCCGACGACACACAACTTTACCTAAAGCTTCAATCCCCGGAAGATATCAAACATCTGAATTCCACGCTTATTAACACTCAATCTTGGCTGGCCGATAATCACCTCAAACTAAATGCTCTGTAAACTGAGTTCCTACTCATCTCACCCCCGGCGAAAATTTCCACCACCCGAACATGGCTCAATAACTTAACAGCACTCAATGTCCAACCTACCATCGTGGACTCAGCGAAATCCCTAGGCATCACACTCGACGCCAAGCTCAACATGCAGCAGCACGTCAGCAAAGCCACAAAAGCAGCTAATTTCCAAATCAACACACTGAGGAAAATTAAACCCTTCCTCCCTGCTGAAGACTTCCAAACTGCTGTACAAGCGTTAGTCATCCCTCGAATAGACTACGGAATTGTGGCCCTCAGCGGACTCCCGCTATCCACAACAGCACCCTTAAGAGCCTCCCTGAACGCTGCCGCGAGACTCATTACTGGCTCAAGAAAACATTCGCATATATCCCCAGACTTAAAGTCCCTAAAATGGCTGCCTTTTGAAGCCAGAATACAGCTAAAAATTGCAGTTATGACACATGCGGCCGTGCACCACAATGCACCCAACTACCTCGCTCAAAAGTTGTCTATATCAGGAGGTTCGAGATCCAATAGAAGTTCAAAAAATCTACTCCTGAAACCTCGTAGATTCCGGAAAGAGAAAACATACAATCGCTCCTTCTCAGGAATGGCACCCAGGATCTGGAATGCGCTCCCTCCTGAAACCAGGCGTATCTCCTCCACTGCACTCTCCAAGAAAGAGGTGAAAACCATCCTTCTGGCCAAGATCTCCTGAACCTTATAGGTGCTGGATCAGAGACCCTGCATTGCTTTGTATCACTGCTCACCTTGTCCTTTGGCACTATACTTCTACTTGATGGGGACACTACAACGCTACTTTCGTACTACCGACCAATATATGATACACGTTGGTTCACTGATTCACTCTCCCGATGCCCCCACTCAGTGCTCTCTCTATACTAAAAACATTGGTATAAGCCTTCCACACACCCAAGGTGTACCTGAACACCTCTGTAGTGGGATCAATGACTTGTGCCGTCTTATATTACTTGTTTACCTGATTGTATATTGATATGTTTTATGTATGTTATTATTATCCTATCATGTTTAGTGACTACTATACTGCTCCCATTACCCCTGTTCATTCCTACTGCCACTACCCTGTCTTTGTGAAGCGCTCTGATATCTGTAAGGATCTTGTTCGCGCTATATAAAACTTTGAATAAATAAATAAATAAATAAATAAATTCCAAACCATACCTCAAAAGGCAGGTGACCCCGACACATAGGTAAAGGTATAAGGAGCAGAGAACATTGATTTAAGATTATAAAAACATACTTGAGAACATTGAATTAAGATTAAAAAGATGTACTCAGGGAGAAGGTAAACAAGGGTCGTGCGTTGTATTGTGCAGTGTTCTAAAGTATTAGCATGGTGATCGGAGGTAAAGTTCAGCATACACAATCTGGCACATTAATACCTTGGTTCAACTAACCGACGATTCAGAGGGTAGCAGAGAAGACAATCTGGTCAGTGTGAGTATTATCATATCATAAGAGATGTGATGGAATTGTTTGGTTTTAAGAGCCAGGTGGGCTATTTTATAAAGTGGACATTTCTCTGCTCTTAACTTTGCCCTGTGTTACTGCAGACTGTCTCTAATACACATCTGGACTGGGTGACAGCTACGCTTTGTGCATTTCCACTAGACAGACAAAAACACAGAAATAATGGGTGTGATAGAGTAATCATCTGCATTCATCTGTATTATGATAGCCTTTCTGGTCAGGAAGGGGGAGAGGAGGATCATGCTTAAATCTGAATAGGCTATGTCCTGTCCTCATACAAAGGCCTGATTACCCCCCACAAGTAGCCTGGCAGACAGGACTGGGATGAAAGGGGCCCTGTGCATTTCAAGAGGTTGCTTTAAAGACCCCCCCACTTCAAAGGACCATTTGGGTATAAGACTGCTGTGCTGTAAGGATTGCCACTTTACCTTTACTGACTGTTCTGCGGAGTTGCTTCTCTGCTTTGCTGAGCTGCCCTACTGCCTGCTGATCTCTGCATTGCTGAGGAGAAAGACTAGACCTATCTCACTTGAACCCAGAGTGACTCCAAGGGCTTGCTGACTTGCCTCCTGGTTTTTGAAGTCTCAGTGACACAAAAGCCTTCCTACTACCTGCTGGTGCTGCAGACCTCTGACATCTGTGAGGGCTCTATTGTTGCCTGAATTTTCCCCTCTAGTCCTGGGCCTCAGAAGTGGGTTCTGCAGCAGTTTTGTTGCAAAGCTGACGCATCGTCACCTTTCCTCCCATCGGAACTGACGCATCGTCCTTCAATGCTGACGCAGGGTTGTTCGATGACAGATGTTCTACAGCCTGCGTAGCTGATGACGATTCTCTGCGCAGCTCAATGACAACACATTGCCTGCATCTCAACAGAGCTCAACAATGACGTAAGGACCCAACTGCGTGGAAAAGATCAATGTATCGGGCCCCCAGCGTGGATGCTTTGCTCCATCCAGGGTACTTTTTCAGTGTAGCCAGCCTGCCCTCCATTGGGGTCAGCCTGAACTTTCGATTTACACCAACCTCAAGTAACCTTTTAGCACTCAAAGCACTGTTTTTGCATTTATTCCTTAGAAATTCCTACCTCAACTTTTACTGATTTTTTAAAATCATTTTGGTCTTGTTTCACTCAGATAAATATTCTCAATTTTTCTAAACCTGTGTAGAGTCTTTTGGTGGTTTATTTATTGTTACTGTGTGTGTGGTGCACAAATACTTTACACATTGCCTCTTAAGTTAAGCACGCCTGATCTGAGCCAAGCTACCAGAGGTTGAGCACAGGTTAATTTAAAATGTGTATCTAGATTACCCTGACTAGGATTGTGGTTCTTACCTGGACAGGGTGTAAACCTCTGCCAATTAGCGATCCAATTACTAACTTTGGTGATCATCTGTGAGGGTAGGCCTGTTGTTTGTGCAATATCATACAGTAATTTGGGGGCTCATTAGGATGGCAGATGGAGGCAAATCCGGGGTGCTGGTGGTGACGGAAAATGTCCTTTTCCGCACTCCAGCAGTGGTCCTAACGACCGCCGTATTACGTTGGGCAAAGATAGCCCATTTTCTGTCCACTGCGGAGTCTTGGGATCCGCCAGAATTCTCCTTTTGCACCGGTAGCGGATGGAGCTAATGGAGAGAGACCGCCGTGTGGAGTCCGGTTATGACTGCCAGACAAATCACGATGCCTCAAACAGGCCATCACACTGCAGAGGAGAATCTGGCCATTCGGAGATGGCGGAAGCACTAATGCGATTGCGAAAATTGAATCCCGGGCACCTCCATACGGTCCTGATGGCTGGGCAAATGGTGGTCTTGGGTCTTTCCGCAGCAATTCCGACCACCGCGGATGGATTATCAGCTTTTCCTGTGGTGTATCCTGGAATCCGACCGCCGCGGTAGGATGTTTCAGACAGTGCATCCTAATCTGACCGCCGGTTTTCCCACGGTAACTGCGGACAGTAATTTTCCACTTATGCGGCGGTCGGAATGCTTTTCTGACCGCCATCGTAATCAGCCCCTTAGTGACTACAACTCTGCACTTATGTCCAATTCAAATCTTTTTCAATTCTCCCTTATTGACATCTTTGATTTTGCACAAAGTATTTTTGCCCCATGCTAATTTTCCCTACAATATCTGTGGCCCTACCTGGCAATTTGGAATTTGAGCTGGCCAAACTGGAGGCATACACACTAGCCCAGCTCAAGGAGTTCTGTCAAGAGAGAATGTTGTTCCATAAGGGAAGGGCCAAGAATGGAGGCCTTCAGAAAGCCTAAAGAACATGGGCAGCAGCCTACCCAAATGATGAAGCAGATGAGAGGGAGGGTTAAGAATATGACGAGGAAGGCTTGGTGGAGGACCAGCTGGAGGTCTTGTCTTGCAGCCTTTTTTCATTTCAAAGAATTTTATTATTATGAAAAAGCAAATGAAGAAACATAATACAAGTTTCAGTGATACAATTGATATAGTATAAAACAGTCAAAGTATAATAGGCAAGCATGCGTTGTAAAAGAGACACATGTAACACATGTAGCCCGCCAGAATCAAATAAATAAATTAAGTGTGGTAAAAACAAGCAATATATATCAGAAACAAGAATCAAAAGTATCACTATCAGTTAGAGTACCCACGGAAAAGAAAGGAAGGGAAAGAAGAAAGAAGAGAGAAGAAAAGAGAGAAAAGAAGAAAAGAAAGAAAAAGAGAGAAAAAGCAGGAAAAGGAAGAGAGAGGAGGATTTCCACCGGACCAGCCCAACAGATAAGACACCATTCAACCAGACATATCAAAGGGGTATTGTGCAACCAACCCTTTGGAAGATAAATCCATGTAGGTATCCAAAGCAGTCCAAACACCACTAGCAATAGACGGAGAAAGATGGGCGTGATCAACCGAGGTATGAGCACTGCGTAAAAAGGAAACCCAAGCCCACCAAGTATGATAAGAAACTAAAGAAAATGATTTCCACTCCATTAAAATTACTTTAACTGCAACAGTCAATAAAAGATCTAACAGCTGTAATTCCATGGAATCTAAGGGAAGAGGGACTGGGGATGCTAAAGGGCCTAATAGGATTAATGGAAAAGATAGTTGAAACTGAATACCAAAAATGAGCGTGAGGTGTTTGTGAATGAGATCCCAAAAGGGTTGAAGAAGGGAACAGTCAAAGAACATATGAGAAAAATCGCCTGGTAATAAGCCACAACTCCAACAAAGATTGTCCTCCTTGAGATTCAACGAGTGTAAACGAGTAGGAGTCCAATGGAGAAGGTTAACGGAGAAAAATTTAGATTGCATTAACAATGGGGCGATTTTATTACGAAGAGAAAATTTACCAATCATCTGCCAGGCATCCAAAGAAATATGGTCCGTGACACTCTGGTCAAAATGGTGTAACCATTTTTGCTGAGCTACAGTATGGGTAGGTAATGAAGTAGATTGTAAAAATTTATACATTTTAGAAGCTACGTGACCAGTCCTAAACCATAATTGAAAGAGAGTAATCGTAGGGGAAGTAGGATGAAGGCGCATCTTAGCCAGAGCCACTTTGATCTTGAGAAAGGTATAAAAATCTAAATTAGATAAAGAAAACTGTTGAGCTAAAGAGGAAAACGGTAATGGAGCATTATTGGAATCATAGAGATGATGAACAAGCAAAATGCCTTTAGAAGCCCAATAAGACATTAAAGAAGAAGAAATAGTAATTTTAATTTTAGAATTCCACCAAATAGACGACCACCTAGATTTGTGCAATGGAGTCGCCACCCTCTTGTCCACCATTCTTACCGCAGCAATAGTATCTAATATAATAGAGCGGGAAAAAGGAATAAACAAGGTAGACGTAGTTAAGAAAGAAGCAGTCAGCAAAGGAGAGGCCAGTTCTTGCTCTATTAGCAACCAAGATGGAACATGAATAGGAGGGGGTGAAAACCAGAGAGCACCTTGAAATGCCAGAAAGGCAGTTTGATATTTTTCCCAATCGGGAAAGTTACAACCTCCCATATCACAAGTTTGTCGTAAGAATTTATAAGCAATTCTAGCCCGTTTATTATTCCATAAAAATGTAGAAGTAAGAACATCAATATCATGAAAGAAGGAAGCAGATAACTTCACTGGGAGCATGGAAGAGACAAAATTAATAATAGGCGTAATCATCATTTTTAGAGTCTGAAGGCGCCCCCACCATGAAATGTGTTTCGGAGACCAGGCCTCCAGCAAACGCCGTACTTTAAGAATAGTCTGATTTTCATTATAAGCAACTGTATCATACAAGGTGGAACAAAAATAGATACCCAAATACTTCAATTGCTTAGATTGCCATTTAAAGCCAGCAGAACCCATATGCGTAGAGAAACAATAAGCATTCAATGGGAACATCTCAGTCTTGTCCTTATTTAAGGTGTATCCTGAAACCTTTGAAAAAAGAGAGATGATATCAGAAATAGCAGGAATGGCCAAAGCCATATCACCGAGAAAATAAGGACATCATCCGCGTACGCAGCAGTTTTAATCCGATGAGGGCCAAAAGAAAAACCCTTAATATCTGGATGTATGTCAATTAGTCTAAGGAGGGGATCAATGGATAATAAAAACAAAAGTGGAGATAAAGGACATCCCTGTCTAGTACTCTGGCGGAGATTAAAAAAAGACGACGTGGTTCCATTGACTCTTATGTTGGCTCGGGGTTGTGAGTAGAGGGACATGACCATATGAAAAAAGGAGTCACCCAGATTATGTGCACATAACACCGCACGTAGAAAGGGCCAGGAGACCTTATCGAAGGCCTTTTCTGCATCAAGAGCCAAAGCAGCGGCCGGGAGCTTGGAGCGTTTAGCTGAACTGAGAATATGACAAAAGGTTCTGATATTATCTCGCGCGAGACAACCTTTTACAAAACCCGTTTGAGATGGATGCACCAGGTTAGGGATGAAGGATTCCAAACGCTTAGCTAGGATTTTAGCAAAAATCTTAGCTTCCATGTTAAGAAGGGAAATAGGGCGGAAGTTTTTGGGGTCAGAGTGATCTTTTCCCTCTTTTGGAATCACTACAATGGTGGCATCAGCAGCAGAACCAGAAACAGAACCGTCCTTAATAAAGGCATCAAAAACAGATTGAAGTTTGGGAACAATCAAAGGAAGAAAGGTTTTGTAAAACAAAATGGGGTATCCATCAGGCCCTGGAGCTTTTCCAGAACGAGTGGCTTTAATTGCAGCAATAATTTCGTCAGAGGTAATTGGTCCATTTAAAGAAGTACTATCCTCCACAGAAATAGATTTTACTGGGACAGATTTTAAGAACTCTTGACATTGCTCAAAAGAGGATTGATTAGAAGGAGTATATAGGTTATTATAAAAACCACGAAAAACTTCAAGAATTTCCTCAGTCTGAAATTTTTTATTGCCAAGGTGATCATTAATAGAAGAAATCTGAGAAGAGGTATAAGAGGATTCCTGAAATTTTAAGGTAGCCGCAAGAATCTTACCAGCTCGGTTTTTTAACAATAGCCTTTTGGATTTCTGAGCCTGAACCCCAATATGGGCTCTCTTGGTGACTATGGTGTTATATTTATATTTTAATTGCTTAATTGACTGTAGGCAGGATTTATCTTTAGAATGTCGAAAAAGAGCTTCCAAATTTTTGATCTCAGTGGCCAAGTCGGTAAGTTCCTTTTTGATAGCAGCATTCCTTTTCGACATACACTTAATAACCTGACCACGGAAAGTACACTTAAACGAATCCCAGAGGACAATTCGGGAAGTAACTGAGCCTTCATTTTCAAGAAAAAAAGTATCAATTTCATTGGAGAATTCACGAATCTGGGAATCATCATGCAAAATTTCAGTATTTAATCTCCAGGAGCGAGGTCTTGTCTTAGGAACAAAGGACAGCAACGTAAAAGTAACCGCAGCATGATCAGAAATCAGAATAGGGTGAATAAGCGGAGAGGAAGAAGAAGAAACCAGAGAAGAGTGTACCAATAAATAGTCAATACGCGAAAAGGTAGAATGAGGGGAAGAAAAGAAAGAGAAATCACTACCAGTGGGGTTATGTAGACGCCATATATCCTCAAGATGAGATAGAGAACACATATTAAGTAATTGTTTATGCGATTTAGGAGGGTGAAACTGAAAAGCTGAATTCCTATCTAGAATAGGATCCATTGGTAAATTGAAATCCCCACCAACAACAAGATTACCCGAGTGAGGTGTGTCGTTTAATTTTTTGGTAACTGCTTTCCAAAAAGACGGGTCATCCTTGTTAGGGGCGTAAATATTCATGAGATAAAGATCAGCATTGCCATTAGACAGCTTAGTTAATAACCAACGACCCTCGGTATCATGCTCAGAAGAGACTATGGACAAGCCCGACTTTTTAGAGATTAAAGTGATAACTCCATTTCTTTTACCACAAGCATCGTAGCAGACAACATCCGATACCCACTCCTTCTTTAGGAAGAGTGCTTCCCTGGTAGAGACCTTCGTTTCCTGAAAAAGAACTAGATCCGAGGAAAGAGATTTGCAATAATCCAAGATTTTTGACCTCTTGACTGGATGATTCAAACCCTTAACATTAAGGGACAACACATTCAGGCAGACATAATCTTGTAGAAAAAAGCAAATACAATACATGGATGAAAGACAGCAAACAAGCAACACCAACACAAGCAGCCAACCACAAAGCAGTAAGATCAAAAAGGGAGAATCCCATGAGGAAATCCAAAGAGAGAAACGAAGGAAGAGAGAAAGAAAAAGATGAAATTGAGAAAAGATAGAGATAGATAGCCAAGGAAAGGCAAGAGAAGGAGGGAAAAGAAATTAACGAGAATGGTCTGAAAAAGACCAAAGTCATACTAGGGGAAACGTGGGAAGACGAGCAAGGGGAGCGTCATGAGGTATAAAAACAATCAGCTTGAACAACCCCAATTTAACACATATCTTAGTATGAGTAAACAGGAAAAGAAAGATATCTGAAATCTGGATTGATAGGAAGAGGAATATTACAATAAGAACAATTCAACCGGTAAGTCTATAGAAAAAATATGCACATATCAAATACTACATAGGAGGAGAGAAAGAGCACTAGGCAAAAGTGAATGAAACTGAAGGGAGAAAGACATCAAATAAGTGTGAAACATGCCAATCAATGAAATGGAAGTAGAAAAAGGCAAGAAGCAAGTAAATAGGAAATATAAGGGGCCCGATTCACAGAATGAACTTAAGACTAAATCCTAAACTTACTACTATTTGGTATTCACAGAATGCACTTACTACTTTCGGGATTCACAGAGTGAACTTACTACTTTCGGGATTCACAGAATAAACTTACTACTTTCGGTATTCACAGAATAGATTTAAGACTATTAACTCTAAGTCTGAAATCGGGGAGTAAATTCCGGCCTGGAGGCAGAGCTTACGGCCCGGAGGCGGAGCTTCCGGCTTGGAGGCGGGGCTTATGGCCCGGAGGCGGAGCTTCCGGCCCGGAGGTGGGGATTTTTGCCATGCTAAAATCTCCAACTCTGGGCCGGAAGCCCCGCCTCCGGGCCGGAAGCTCCGCCTCCGGGCCGGAAGCTCCGCCTCCGGGCCGTAAGCTCTGCCTCCGGGCCGTAAGCTCCGCCTCCGGGCCGGAATTTACTCCCCGATTTCGGACTTAGAGTTAGTAGTCTTAAATCTATTCTGTGAATACTGAAAGTAGTAAGTTTATTCTGTGAATCCCGAAAGTAGTAAGTTCACTCTGTGAATCCCGAAAGTAGTAAGTGCATTCTGTGAATACCAAATAGTAGTAAGTTTAGGATTTAGTCTAAAGGTCATTCTGTGAATCGGGCCCATAGAACCTAAAATGTAGCAAAACAGTAGCTGACTCTAAAGTGTATAGGTCCCTTATATGAATAAAATTACAGAACTAGCTTAAATAGATGCTAAGATAAATTAAACCAAGCAAGAGCAAACCTCAAATGCATCAGGAAAAAATGAATAATAAGAAACAAACTACCCAAGACGACTATAAGATGCAATATAAATACAATAGATTACAATAAATTAGCCCTAGTAAAGGGAGATATTAAATATTTGTTGAGTAGAACAATCAATGAAACAGCAATAGAGATATGTAAAAAAAACCTAATTATACGGTAAATATTCAAAGGCACGGATAAGCAATTAATTATTGTTCATAAGAGATATAAACTTTGTTATATTTAATCTAATGGAAAAAGGAAGAAACATCTTAAAGATATCAATTGTATATATTATATCTAGACAGGATAGCAATAAAGTGCTATATAAATAGAATAACTTAGACCTAGTAGAGAAAAGCATCTAATAATGGTAAAGCACACTAAACAGTGAGGCAATAATTAAGTAAGCATATAAATAAATAGAACAGACCATATCTATAGCATGGTGAGAACAGCTTAATGCTAGCTAAATATAAATAGATAACAGAAATTTGCGAACAAGTCGTGTAACCAAACAATAAACAGTACAAGAAATAGTCAATAAAAACATACAACCACCACGAAACACCAAACGGAAGAACCCAGTAAAAAACAATTGAAGAAAATTGACGTTGCAGAAAACTAGAGGAAATCTAAGAGTGAGGATAACAAAAAAGACCAACTCTCACATACGGATGATAGAAACATAAAGGATATCATAAAATGAAAAAAAAAAAAGAGGAACCTAGTATGCACACAGTCCCTACAAATAGAACAAAGAAACAGGTAGACGTGAAAAAACCTAGCAGGAATAGGGGCAACCGGAAACAAGACACTACTACAAAATTGAAAAAGGGAACATAGATGCGCTATGTCCAATATAACAATCACTTACATCATAAAGAAGGAAAGGAGAACAAACCATGGGGAAGAGGAAAAAACACTGCCAAAGTGAAAAGACCTTGGCAAGGATAAGGACAACCGAAAAGAAAAAAGGCACTACTACAATAACGAAAAAGAGACAAAAAGTAGAAAGACCTAATATGCCAATCAACGACATCATAGAGATGGAAAGGAGACCACACCAGGGAGAAGGAGAAGACACTACCAAAAACTTAACTTACATTACTACATACAAAAAACACCAAAGGAGCATCATCAACAGCGGACTAGAAAAAACACCACGCAGGTGTAAAAAAGACACGCTCAATAGATCTGGAAAAGAGAAAAAAAGCATGGCAGGGAAAGGAATCACATCAAGTGCCAGAAGCACCATGAACAAGCGAGGCCTCCATTTGAAGGTCCATCTGAAGTTCCAACTGATTGTCTAAGAAAGAGGCCAAATCAGCAGGTTCATCGAAGATTCTGGAGCGACCTTTGAAAGCAATGCGACATTTGGAAGGGCCAGAGAAGGAAAAGGGAATATTCATCTCTGATAGACGTTTCCGAAGATTAAGAAAGCCTTTCCTCCTTATCACAGTGTCTCTGGCAAAGTCTTGAGAAATTGAGATGCGATGACCTTCCCAGGAGACAGCTTTAACCTTCCGCATATGAGCCAGAATTTGCTCCATATGTTGATGACGCAGCGGTTTAAAAATGACCGCCCTTGGTTGCGTAGCAGATTTAGAACGAAAGGTGGGGACACGATGTGCTCGTTCCAGCTCAAAGTCTCTTTGAAAAGAAATTTGTAAGGTAGAAGGCAACCATTGGTATAAAAAGTCAATCATAGACGGTGCTCCTTTCTCGGCTTCTTCTGGCAGGCCAAAAATGCGCAGGTTGGATCTGCGATTACGGTCCTCCTGCTCAGTGAGATCCCTCCGCAATGCCGCCATTGAGCGCTCTAGCTGCACAAAAGATCGAGATTGCTTTTGCATATTATCCTCTGCACCACTGATACGTGTCTCCGTGGCAGAGACACGGAGGGAGAGAGCCTTAAGTTCATTCCTGATGGCTGAAACCTCCACTTGTAGGAAATCTGTATTAGTTTTGGTAGACTGCGCAATGTCATGTACATCATTAAGACGCGTCAGAATAGTCTCCAGAGTGGAATTGGTATCTTTCTGAGAAGCTTCCGGTGTAGGAGATACTTGTTTGGACCTCTTAAGAGAGGCTTTGGAATATATGGCGTCTTTAGCAGTTGGTGACAAGCCCATATTTGCAGCCACGGAGCCCACAATACAGAGAGAGAAGAAGCAACCACTTCAGATAAGCGAGGGAAATCAAAAGGGCAGAGGATATTGGCGTACTCAAAATGCAAAAAAAAAAGAAATGAGCACAAAGAGGAGAGCGCACGTCCAGCAGGTAAAGCAGAGTAATAAATAATGGCGGACTTACATGCAAAAAGAGAGGAATCTCTTCAGAGTAACATCATGACCCTGCCGGTATCAAGAGGACGCCTTCAGAAACCAAGAAACCAAAAAGCAGGGTACCAAAGAGCATATAAGTACCATTGAAAGGCAATGAAGGCACTCTGAAGAAAGGTAAAGTAAAATGTAATTCAAAAAAGAAAAAAAGTCTCACTTTAAACAGATACACAGCATGAAGAGTGAAAAAAAAATTGGAGAGGCTTATAAAGGCTAACCGTAATCACCAGCACCTGTTTACCCGCATTCCTGGCAAGTTCTGAGCAATGACTTCACCGTTTTGTGGAGAAAAACGGAACTTCGTCAGGTGAAAAAAAAAACAAAATGGCAGCCGCCCGTAGAAACACCGAGCGCCACCTCAAAACGGCAAAAAATCAGGCACCAACAGCTCCAGGACGCAGGAAGGTCGCCCAAACAGCACTCGGCAGCTTCGGATACATGAGACTCACTTTGGACGACTGTAGGGTAACTGGAAGCGGTTGAAAACCTCCGACGGCCCTCGTCGGCTCGGAGCTCAAGCGCGACCCGCCATCTCGTAGCGGCGCGCAAGCCACGCCCCCCTTGTCTTGCAGCCTTTTGATATAGGGTGTAACATCCTCTGAGGACTGGACATCCACAACAGACCAGGCAACAGTGTGTCATCAAGGAACCTGTCCCTAGAGTACCTGGCTGACAGGAGGGAGGAGAGAAAAATAAAATTGGATCTTGCCAAATTAGACAAATAGCAGGCCCTGGCTAAATTCGAGAAAGAACATGCTCTTTAGGAGAGAAGGCTGGCCATGAAGGAAAGAACAAAGGCCCATGAGCTAAGCATTAGAGAGATGGACATCAGATACCTGAGAGAGAAATCCAGTGACAGCAATGGTGGCAGCATACCGGCATTGTCCACTGGTAAATCCATAGTCAGGATCCCAAACAATTTGGTGCCCAGTTATGTGGTGGAGATTGACATAGACAAATGGGTTGCAGCATATGAAGTGACTCTGGGAGTGCAAAAGGTCTCAGAGGAGTTCTGGGTCGGAGTTTGTGGAGCTATATGCCCACGATGGGGAGAGACACATTTGTTAAGGTGCAGAGACAAAATATCGATTTGCACAAATATCTTGGTAAAAATATCGTGGGTCAGAATTATCGACAGAAAAACAATCTTGGTCAAGAATATTGATTTTAGGAAAGCAATATCAATTTCAAAAATATTGAAGTATTAAATGTGGTTTGTAAACCTATAGCTGTTAAAAATATACATTTATTATTATTGTTATCTATTTTAGTACATATTTTATATGTGTGTGATGTTTGTTGTTTGTGTAAGAATTGTTTGCATTTTTATTACATGTGTTGAAATTTTAGTAGTTAATACTTTTTTTAAATTGAATTTTGTGTTTTTAGTTCTATAGCAGGTTGTGGGTTTATAGGGGAATAGGGTGGAAAGTGATTTCATTATATAACATTTATTTAATAATTGTTATTTACTAATATTTGCATAATTATGATGTTGTAGTGTTAAATGTGTAAATTAATTAATTAATAATTATTTGATAATAGTTGTTAATTAATTACAATTATTTCCTTGGTAATTAATTATGGTAATTGTGTAATTAGTTTTAGGTGTTTGTTGGGGTGTATATAGGTATAAATGTTGGGACGGGTGGGAAGTCATTTATTTTATTATTGATGAATTATTAAAATAATTTTTAATTAATTTTAATTAACTAATTAGTACTTATTAATAGTAGTTAATTTTAGGTCTATGTTGTGGATAATATATTGTGTAAAAGAATGTGCAATCAATACGTGTTAATGATCTTTTTTATAATAATATATTTTAAATTTAATATTAATTCTGTTAATTATGAAAATATATTTTAATAAAAATGTTGATGTCTTTTTTTATTGGTGTAGTGTAATAGGGTAGGAATTAAATAAAAACATTTATGTTTAATATAGTTTGTTTGTTTGTGACTATTATTTTCTTTCAAATACATATTATTTATAAATGTATTTATAATTTTTTTATATCATATTTGTAGGTTTTTATTATATGTAATTAACATTCTAATATGTGTTATTTTTTATGTTTAATATGTTTAATGGTATATTTTTAAAATATTGTTTATTTATTTTTTTAAATATATATTATTTCAATTGTTGACATGTTAATATTCATTTTAGTTTTTCTACTATCTAATACTTTCCCTACAGTTGAAACACCCTGAAGTGGGAATAGTAATTTTTACCCTGCTGCTATCCAGCACTTTCCTTGCTGTTTCACTCGCTGAAGTGGGAATAGTAATTTTTACCCCTCTGCTATCTAATATTTTCCCTAATGTTGAACTCACTGGAGTGAGAATAGTAATTGTTACCTCTTCACTATCCAATACATTCCCTACTGTTGCACTCACTGGAGTGGTAATAGTATTTTTTATACCCTTCTGCTATCCAGCACCCTCTTTACTGGTTTACTCGCTGGAGTCCACTACTTTTCCTACTTTTGCACTCACTGGAGTGGGAATAGTAAGTTGTACCCCGCCGCTATCCAATACTTACCCTACAGTTGCACTCTTTGAAGTAGGAATAGTAATTTGTACCTTTCTGCTATCCAGCATTTTCCTTACTGCTGCACTCATTGGAGTGGGAATAGTAATTTTTACCCCTCCACTATTCAATACTTTTCCTACTGTTGCACTCACTGGAGTGGGAATAGTATTTTTTACCACACTACTATCCAATACTTACTCTACTATTGCACTAACTCGAGTGGGAATAGTAATTTTCACCCCTTTGCTATCCAGCACTTTCCTTACTGTTGAACTCACTAGTTTGGTAACAGCAATTTTTACCCTTCCGCTATCCAATACTTTCCCTACTGTTGCACTCACTGGAGTGGAAATAATAATTTTTACCCCTCTGCTATCCAGCATTTTCCCTACTGTTGTATTTATGGTGTTGTGAAATGTACGTTTTATTTTAATTTTAATAGTTTCATGTTTTAATTAGGCATAGAATGGCTTTTTTATTTTAAATTATTGAAATATGTATATATTTTATTTTTATATAATATAAAAGTTTAAAAAAGAAATAAAGATAATAGTTAATACATTATTTTAAAATAAAGATATGTATAAATTATTTTGTTTGTGCTTATATTTGTTTGAATTATGTTTATTTTTTATATTTAGGTAAAATGTATATTAAATTGTATTTATTTTGTTAAAGATAATGTTATTTTATTTTTTAAATATATGTTATGTTATTTTATTTATATTTTTAAATCGATATTTTTTACATCTATATTTTTAACTTCGATATTTTTGATTGAATATTTTTGTACTTACCTGTTGAAGTATAGGGAGGGAATTTATAATTTTACCATCTATATTTTTACTTCGATATTTTTACTATTGATGTTTCTTTATTATAGATATTCTATCAGTGATCCATTTCTTACACTAGAGGACCAGGCATGCTACATTGCAATGAAGTCCATCCTAGACAGCAAGTTTCAACAGACCCCTGAGAGATATAGGCGCAGATTCAGGGGCAGCCACAAGATCTCATCATTAACATGGGTAGATTTCTTGGATTATGCCAGCAAGGCACTGAAGGGCTAGGTGAGGGGCAGCAAGGTTGATGATTATTCAGGGATGTACAACTTTATTTTGAAGAAGCACATGCTTGATATTTGTTTTCTAGAGCTGCACCAATACATAGTTGATAGCAAGTTAACTTACCTCAGGAAACTTGCTGAGGAGGTGGACATCTGGGTCAGAACCAGAGTGTTCAAGAAGGCATCTGGGAGGGACTCCTTAAAGGGTGGTCAGGGTTTCCACCAGAAGGATAGGAGGAGATAAATTGACAGAGGGCCTGATTTAGATCTTGGTGTTGAGGTTACTCCATCACAACACTGATGGAAATCTCTTATGCCCAAAATATATATCCCATAGGATATTTTTGGATTCATATTTAAACGGACAGGATATCTGTCATCATTGTGATGGAATAATCCATCCACCAAGATCAAAATCAGGCCCAGAGTTCTCGAAAGGACCCCAAAACAAGTCACAGGGGAAAGGGTCTACTTGTCATTCACAATCTGGTCACCAGAGGGAGACCAAACCTGACAAAGCTGAGCAGCCCAAGCACATTAGGTGCTATGAGTGCTATGAGTATGGACATCCTAAGTGTACAAAAAACACACCTTCCACTGCAGGAAAGAATCCAGGGGTGACTAGTGGGGTGCTGGGGAGGAGTTTGTCACAGTTAATGGGAGGGAGGTAAGTAGGGATACCCTGGTTACCCTGGATGACAGTGAGATGGTTTCTAAGATCCATGTGCCCTCAAATACTACAAAGAATAAGCAATGGGTCACCATCAATGGGCAAGGTGTTGAGGCTCTGAGGGATACAGGAGCTAGCATGACTATGGCAAGGAGTCAGCTGGTGTCCCCATAACAGGTAATTTGAAATGCATTACACTAAGTTGTGATGGCTGATAACAGAGAGGTATAATATCAACAGGAGAGGGAGGGATAATCACTCTTATTCCCCCTAATGTATAAGTTCAGTAACAACAAAAGAGTGAGGAGAGAGGGAGAGTCAGCACGAAGAATACCTCTTATTTAAAGGAACCCTCACTCACCAACCTAGTTGGTGACATGCTTCTTCATTGGGCTTCCACCAGAGAGGCCGAATGCCTCCCTGGTGTGCAACGACACCTGAATTACAGCGGGGCGGGTATTTGTGAGTAGTGTAGGTGAAGCGGTGGAATAGTGCAAGTTAAAAGATGCCGTGGTTTATTCCCAGAATAATTTTAATGGTAAAAAAACCAGGTATCATTAAAAACAAGTGAGAACGACGTTAGCTGTCTGGCTAAATTGACCAGGCGCATCCAAATTATACAAGGTGTGGTTGGTGGTCAACATGTTTCAGCTTAAGAAGTGCAATTTGCAAAGCATTCATCAGGACCAGACCTCCACGGCGATATGTGCACGCTAAGGCGCACCCTAACCTGTGGAGGGGTGTAAACAGTAAACTCACGGTTTTACCATGGGGGCCTTCTGGAGTTCCAAAAAGCCAATGGAAGTTGTAAGAGAAAACATATAAAAAACTCACAGAACATTTCGGTGAGTTTGATGGTCTCTCTTGACATGTAATCATGAGGTCTTGTGTGTTTGCAAGCTCATGCTGTTAAATACGGATAATAGGTAAACACGCTTTAAGAATAAAAATGGCAGTGAAAAATAACACATGGAAAAATTAGGGCTTACGTGAAGTGTCAACTGACATCACGTCATGGGTCCAGGTGGGGACGTGAGCCGCTAATAGGATCTAAGTGGAACAGAGGGAAAAATGTTAAGACCGGATGGGAGAAAACCTATAGTAGGTCTCCGCACGAGGACAAATACCCCTGCCAACTTACTTCCAAAGCGCGCTCATCCGCGCGCTACCTATCAGTGCCAATCCTCTGACCCGGATGTTACTGTGGTGGTCGTGCAGAGGATTCAAATACTTGTTCAGATCCATTGACCAGGGTGCGCCACGAGGAGCGCACTGCATCTGGAGCATGTAATCTGGGACACTAGACCGTAAGAGTAATTGTCAATACATGAAACTTTATTGAGCCTTTCAAACTGTTAGCAAAA
This sequence comes from Lissotriton helveticus, assembly GCF_964261635.1. NCBI lineage: Eukaryota > Metazoa > Chordata > Amphibia > Caudata > Salamandridae > Lissotriton > Lissotriton helveticus. Next base: position 596,086,290 of record NC_136057.1, on the reverse strand, counting down.
GGCGTATTGTGTCTATGTTGAGGTGTGTGCTCCCTCGGTGGCATGGTTATAGGATAAATTAGAATGACTATACCGTATTAGTGGCTAAGTCCACAAAACCAAGGGCATCTATGCGAAAAAGCAGGGATTTCAGCTACTAATCCCACTTTCTCATGTGATGTAGGTCGTGATGTGAGTAGAAAATCAGTACGCTTTTTACAGCATGTCAGCAGATCTTGGCATAGAACATCCATTTATTGGATATATAATCAATGGTGGCGATGGGACTGGGGGTGTCTCCTACTATGTTTAATAGCTCAAGGACATGTTGTTTGATCGCTTGTTCAAAGGAGGGTGTTGCTATGAGCTACCCTGGTATTATAGGTTGGTCTCATTCCCTGGTGTTAGGCTACCACAAGGAGGCTTAGATAGTCCAGTGACCGAACAAGCGTGTTGGTGAGCGGTATACAGAAGAGGAACCAGGACTGGATCATATGTAATCAGCGTCTCATTATTGATCCCCAAGGGATATTATCATTTAACCCAGTCACATGGGTAGAGAGGCGATAAGTCCAGCGCTGTTCTTTCTCAAATAGGGCTTGTTGTCTAGTAAGGCCTTGCTTCATCTGTTTGATGATTGTCCAGCGTAAAATATTTGTGGTATGGCTCTGTTGTAAAAAATGTTCTGTAAGATTAGTTGTGTTCTTACGGCACCGAATATTGCTGCGGTGTTCCCACACCCGTTGTTTGATCTTGCATGTAGTCATACCCACATATCTGGTGCCACAAGGGGCATGTAATAAGGTAAACTATATTCGTGGAATTACAGTTGGTGTGGGCCCGTTGTGTCCATATTTTCCCAGGCTCCAGGTCCAGGTTCTTAGTGGGGGTAGTCAGGTGGCACACGCTGTATGCGCCACACTTAAATGGCCTGCCACTCGAGGAAGGCCCCAGGGTTTCAGTACTGACTGATTTTCGTCCCTGTCTGTTTTGCTCTGGCGAGTATGCACCAGGGTGTCCTTAATACTTTTGGCTCTTTTGAAAGAAAAGAGTGTTTTTTCTCATTTATGGTTGTTGCTCCCCAAAACCCTCCAGTGTTTCCTGATTGATCTGCTGATAGCTTTTGAAGCAACACTATACGTCGTAACACATGTGAGTGGTATCTCTTCAGGGTTCTTGGGATTTTCTTCCAGGAGAGCTTCCTTGTGATGGTTCCTTGCCCTCTTGCAACTATTCTTGAGTGTTCTTTCAGGGTAACCCCGTTTACGGAGCTTGGTTGTGAGATCCTCTGCCTGGGATCGAAAGTCCGTCAGCTCACTGCAATTGCGTCTGAGATGAAGATATTGGCCGAACGGGAGATTCTCCCGTAACGGTCCTGGGTGAAAGATTGAGAAATGTCGCAAGTTGTTTTTTGCTGTTGGTTTGTGGTGAGTCTTTGTCTGCAGTCGGTTGCCAGCTTTCATAATGACTACATCTAGGAAGATCATCTCATCCCTCGGGTAAGTATGAGTACATTTAAGATTCAGATCACAGGTGTTAATCCATCCAAAGAATCCAACAGGGCATTTTCAGGTCCTTGCCAGATGATGAACACATCATCTATGTACCTCTTCCAAAAGGATACATAGGACGCGCATGGGTTGTGTGCCGATAGAATGTATTTGCATTCAAAATCATAGACTACAGCCCGGCTACACTTGGGACAAATGTGCTGCCCATCGAAGTGCCCGTCGACTGTAGGTACAACTCTCCCTTGTATTCGAAGAAGTTTCTTTTTAAGGTAAGGGTGGCACATTCGATCACAAATTCTTTTGGGGTGGTGAAGTCCCATAGTGCCATCTCCAGAGCTTCGCTGAGGGACCCTGAAGGTATCGTCCTGCGGCATGCAAGTATAGAGGCTCTCAATGTCCAATTAGACCAAGAAAGTCGATTTGTTTGTGATGTCGATATCCTGTAGTAAGGATATTAAGCTCTTTGTGTCCTTAAGGTAGGTAGGAGTGGCCTGGATCAAAGGCTTCAGGAAAAAGTCACCGGATCGTGACAAAGGTTTGAGGAGGGACCCAATGCCTGACACGATCGGTCGTCCTGGAGAAGGCATTTTGTTTTTATGCATCTTTGGCAATGTGTAAAAATGCAGAATGACACCCGTGCTTGCTGTCAGGAATCAGCTTCATGTTTGGTGATGTGCCTGTTAGTTTCCGTCACATCCACCAGGTCCCTGATTGTTACTTTAAGATGCGGAGTGGTATCCGTATGGAAACAGGTATAGTTGACAGGACTGCCTAGTAGGCGTCTACATTCTGTGTCGAATGCCTCTGCATCTTGGATCAGAACACCGCCACCCTTGTTAGCTGATTTTATGACAATGGCGGTGTTGGACTGCAGAGATGGGAGTGCTTGGAATTCCCCTGCACACATATTCTTGAAGACGGCTTTCTCCTGGAATTAAGGCTGTGATTTCTGGTGGAACAGTGTGTGGGGGAGGGGTGAAAGTCAATTTTACCCGTAGGCCTGAGTCACACACGGAGAACGATGTTCCCTCATTAGTTTGTTTTTCGAAAAAGCATTTGAGTTTCAATTTCTGGAAAAATTCCGACAATTCACAATGTAGCTTGAAACGGACAAAACGTGCCGTACGTACAAAACACAATCCCTTCTCCAAGCCCAAGTTCTCATCATCAGTAACGACGACTGAAGAGAGGTTCGTAATTAAACTCTCTGGTTGCTGGGGCCTGCTTGCTGGTCCTGCGCCTTGCTCCGTGTGTTGTCGCCCACCACCTCTTCGTGTTCCCCGTGGACCTGGTTGATCCCTCTTCTTTTCCCGCGTCCTCTCCAACTCCTCTCTAAAAAAGGGGGGCAATACATGTTCTGTTGGTGTTGAGGATGTGGCATACAATTGGGATTCCAGCCCATCATCTGGAACTGTGGCGGTTGTAAAGGGTTGTGGAAACCCCCTCCCCCAGATATCGGAAAAGGTTGTCATGACTGCTGATACTGTTGCCTTCTTTTACTACCTCTGCCTCTTTGCCTGGTTTTAAAACTATCCCCACATGACCCACTTGTGGTGGAAGCATCATCATCTGAGCCATCTGTACTATATGTGTTCCTCGGTGGAGGGACATAATCTGGATTGGCGTATGGGTAGGTCTTTGTGTATGAGAACCGTTTTAGGTCCTTTTGAAATTTCTGCGCCTTGGATTGGGTGAGGGTGTCTTTATATTCATTTACCTCTTTGTTTAGTTCATTCAGTTTCTTTTTGTACCCCGTGGGTGTTGTTCTAAAGTGTGTCTTGGTAAGCTGTATTTCTACCAACATAGCTTCAGATAATCTAAGGGCTGTTTTTCTAATGAGCACTAACCAGTCGTGAGTACAGTGCCACACAATCTGGTCCCATTCTTTCCTAAAAAGGGCATCCTCCAAGAAGATGCGCGGAGTGTTTGTCATCAAAAGGCCTTTTCATGCCACATTGTTCCGCAGGTATTCTGTGAGTATAGTGCCATGCAAGATGGTTCGAATGCGACTCCCTTTTTGCTCTTAGTTTTTCCCATGCGGTAGTTTGGGAGATTGTCTGTGCTATCGAGGGATCTGAGAAAAGAGAGGGGTCGCCAAAAGGGCAACCTCCTCTTCTTTGGAATACGAAAAACCGCTTTTACGGGCTATTCACTGTCACAAAATTTGAAAGCATCACAGATAAAGCATAATCCGCGCTTAGTAAATAGCGCTCCAGACGTTATTGTGTGGTACCCTTAGCAACGACTCCTCCGTATGCTAATGGATACACAGAGTGGCAGTACGATTTTCACCCTGACTGACATGAGTACCTGGAATTGAGGTATTCATCTTAATACCTGGAAGTTTTGATTGGTATTTAACAGCATGAGGTTGCAAACACACAAGACCTCTTGATTACATGTCAAGAGAGACCATCGAAGTCACCGAATTGTTGTGTGTGTTTTATATGTTTTCTTTTACAGCCTCCATTGGCTTTTTGGAACTCCAGAAGGCCCCCGTGGTAAAACCGCGAGTTTACTGTTTACATCCCTCCAAAGGTTAGAATGCGCCTTAGTGTGCGCATACCGCCGGGGAGGTGCGGTCCTGTCGAATGCTTTGTAAATTGCACTTCTTAAGCTAAAACATGTTGACCACCAACCACACCTAGTCTAATTTGGATAAGCCTGGTCAATTTAGCCAGACAGCTAGCGTCCGTCACACTTGTTTTTATTGATACCTGGTTTTCCACCATTAAAATTGTGCTGGGAATAAACCACGGCATCTTTTAACTTGCACTACTTCACCACTGCACTGACACTACATCACAAATACCCGCTCCGCTGTAATTCAGGCGTCGTAGCACACCAGGAAGGCATTTGACCTCTCTGGTGGGAACCCAATGATGAAGCATGTCACCAACTAGGTTGGTAAGTGAGGGTTCTTTTAAATGAGAGGTATTCCTCGTGTTGACTCTCCCTCCTTCCTCACTCTTTTGTTGTTACTGAACTGATAACAGAGATGGTCACTATACAGTGCCCCTTGTTCCCTTTGAGTGTGGGGTGTACCGGTCTTCTAAAAGTTGTTGTGAGCCCTGCCATGCCTGTGGACTGGCTGTTGGGTAATGGCCTTGTGCACACTACCTGCAAAGAAGTGGAGCTCAAGCCTCATATGGAGATGTTGGGGTTTTCTGATTGGATCTGTGCAACCACAAGGTCCATGGCTGCCCAGGATGGGAGTCAAAAAGGTTTGGAGCCAGGACAATGGCCCATCCAGCTGCTAAAAAGGGGAAAATCGGAGGGTATAAACCGGTCCCTGAGTGTCTTCACAGTGAGATAGATGGGGTACCTTCTGTGGGTACCCAGGAGCCCACTGAGGAGGGCACTGCTTCTCATGCTGACCTGCCTACACTTGCTGAATGGCATGTAGAAGGAGGACCCACAAAAGGAGAAGTTCTGTAGGGCACAGAGGGAGTTCATGGGAAATCAGGCTGAAGGCCAAGCAGCAGGTAATGTCTCTAGGAATTATCATACTTACAGGGAGGACAACCTCCTTCATAGTGATTCCTTCATAGTGATCCTAAGACTCCCGTGCATGGGACAGCAAGGGCCCTGGTGGTCCCCCAATGCTACATGGCCTTCCTACTGGAGCCAGCTCACAAGATGCCCCAGGCAGGGCACTTTGGCCATAACAAGATATTTGCAAGACTTGTCCCATATTTCTTTTGGCCCAAGACCAGGACATCCTCAGATGCATTCTGTGGGGTATTTATAACTTGCCAGCTAAGTGAAAAGACAGGGTAAAGGCTTAACACACCGCTTAACACACGGCAGTCACTTGCACACTGTGGAGATGTTATGGAATGTGCTGAGATTTTACTGTGAGGAATTCTCTTGTGAGAATTCTAATAACATCAGTTGGAGAGCACTTAAGGGTGATGGATGTTGCTCTATGCTGGAGATGCCATAAATAATAAACTACAACTTTAAGAAACCTCAGAAGGCTCTTGAGTCCTTGGTGTCTGATAATAGAGTACAATTTGTCTCCAGAGAAATGGAGGAGTACTTGAAGAGGATGGGGGTCAAACATGAGAGAGTGGCTTTTTTGAGACCACAGGTGAATGGATTAGTAGAGAGAGTAAACTGTCTTATAATGGACAACATCCAGCTTTCTCTTGCAAATGGGTTGTCCTGGAGAGAAGAGTTAAGAAAAATGATGTGGACACATAGAATTAGTCCACATTCAGCTACTGGTGTACCTCCGTTTGTATCCTTGAAGGGGAGAGAAACTGGGAAGAAAGAATGTCCTGTGTGGTTAAGCAAGAAAGACAGGATTAGGGTTGATCGAAGTAGAGCAAAAGCGAGAGTTGAAAGAGGACAAGAGAAAATGAGGAGAGCATACAATGATGAAAGGAGTGAAGAAGACATGGATTCAGGCTGGTGACTGGGTGGTAGTTCGCAAAAATGGGTGGGTTGGCAAGAGTAAATATTTGGGAACTCTCCAGGTTAAGGATATTAAAGGAAGTGTTGTGAAATTGGATCATGGTTCTATATGGAGTCTAGGTAATATATGCAAAGTATGTGAATAATGAGATCCTATGTCCAGATAATGAAAATTTCAGGCAATGTATTTGGACCATGAAATATTGTTTTATGTGTAACGTTTATTTCTATTCTAGCATCTTTGGACTTTTACATACACATTTGTGAATGCTATGTAATTAATTTTAATGTAGAAAATTGTATTGTATATATGTTTAGTACTATTTGGTTTGATATTGATTATATTTTGTTTTCTGTTATGGTAAAGGGGAGATGTGTGGAGATGTCATGGAATGTGCTGAGATTCTACTATGAGGAATTCTCTTGTGAGAATTCTAGTAAGGTCAGCTGGAGAGCACTTAAGGATGATATATGTTGCTCTATGCTGGATATGCCATAAATAATAAACTACAACTTCAAGAAGCTTCAGAAGGCTCTTCTTTTCACACACCCTTGAGGGTGGACATTGACATTGCAGAGCCTATGGATCCCAGACTGGTTCAGCTAATAGGTTCATCTGGATTCTGGTGGATCCTGCCACTTGGTACCTAGAGGCAATCCCTTTGAGGACCATGACTGCACCTGCTGTGGCAAAGGTCCTGATGGGGATTTTTACCCGAGTGGGTAGTCCCAAGAGAGTTGTGATTGACAGGAGTACCACCTTCATGTTATGTTATGTTAGGGTGATTTATTATGCGCACAGATACTCCAGCCAAGGAGCGTCCCGGCGCAAAGACAAGGCAGAACATAACACAACAAAAAATAAAATCAGAACAGCTAAAACAGGAAAGTTTTTATCGCCCTCCGGAAGGTCAAAAGGTCCTCCATCAGACGGATTTCAACGGGGAGGGAGTTCCATGCTGATGCAGCCATGACCCTAAATGAACGGCCTCCCATACGACTGAGCCTAAATCTGGGGACCACTGCAAGAGCCAGACTCTGGGAACGGAGACTGCGGGTGGGGACATAAAAGGAAAGGCAGCTCGACAGAATTTCCGGGCCGATACCTCTCAGAATCTTAAAAGCAAGACATAAGATCTTAAAAAGAATGCGCTTCCTAACCGGAAGCCAATGTAAAGAGCGAAGGACACCTGCCACAGAACTGAATCTGGGCAGGCCAACAATCGCTCTCGCCGCGGCATTCTGAACCCGTTGCAAACGGGTTAGTTCGGCCTGGTTAGCCCCAGCCAGGAGAGAACTGGCATAATCCAGGCGAGAGATGACAGTAGCCTGGATCACCAGTTGCCTGGTTGGGGCATCAAAGAACTTGAGTACTGGTCTCAAGCCTCTTAGAAGTCCAAAACAACAGGCCGCAGTCTTTTGTGTGTGCCCTACAAAAGAGAGGCCGGCATCCAACCATACCCCGAGATTTTTCACCTCCGACACCGGAATCGGAGTGGGTCCCAGCTCTGAAGGCCACCATTGGTCGCCCCACAGCTCCACTCCCTTACCGACGACCATCACCTCCGTCTTTGTGGCATTAAGCTGAAGGCAGTTGCCTGTCAGCCAACTAGCCACCGCCTTCAGTCCAGACTGAAACCTGGGGGCCGCAGTTTCCACGTCCCCGCTGAGAGTAACCGCCAGCTGTGTGTCGTCGGCATATGAGACCAAGGTTAGGCCCCACTGCCTAGCGACATCAGCCAGCGGTCTCACGTAGAGATTGAACAACGTGGGACTCAGCGAGGACCCTTGCGGAACCCCCATGGCCAGCGGTTGGTAGTTGGACTTGAAGGGAGGGATGGCAACACAGAAGGAGCGGTCGTCTAAAAAGGAGCGGAACCATTGCAGCACCTGACCACCAATACCAGTCTCCTCGAGCCGGTGCAGGAGGATGCTGTGGTCCACCGTGTCAAAGGCGGCGCTAAGGTCTAACAAGATAAGCGCCGCCGTTTGACCAGCATCCAACCTTGCCCGGAGATGTTCCACCATCACAAGTAACGCGGTTTCCGTACTGTGCCCAGCACGGAATCCGTTTTGTGTGGGATCGAGGGCATTGGTTATGTCTGCTTATGTGCAGTAAATGTGGAAGGAATATGGAGTAACTTATAGGTTCTTCATTACTTACCATCTGCAAATAACTGGGCTTGTTGAGAGATTCAACAAGACCCAGAAAGGCATAATTAGAGGCCTGCCTGAGGCCCTGATGAATAGGTGGGACATCCTCTTACTATGCCTGTTGTCTGCGTACAGGGAGCTACCACAAGAGGGAGTGGGCTTCAGCCAATTTTAGCTTCTATACAGGCACCTGTTAGAGGATCTCTGAGTCTGATGAAGGAAGGGTAGAAGCAAGCTCCCATGAAGACTCCCCAGGATGTAGTGAGCTACATGCTGGCCTTCAGATACCAGGTGGCTAAGTTGTGGAACCAAGCTTCTGACAACTTAGAAGCCAGTCAGGCTGTGATGAAAGAGTGATATGTCTAAACATTTACCACTGTGGAGGTGTGACCTCCAGGACATTTAACTGGGGCCCATTAGGTGATCGAAAAGAAGGGTAAGGCTACCTACCTTGTGGACCTTAAGACCCACATGCAACCCCACTCGGCTTCACATCAATCACCTCAAGCCCATTTTGAGGGGTCTGAGCTCACCATGCTGTTGGTGACAGATGGAGAAGAGGAAGAGGAAAGTGAACCTCTCCATGACCTCTTGGACTCCAAGGAGAAGGATGGGTCTGTGGAAGGAAGGATCTTTTTCTCCACTCTTACTCCTGAACAGTAGAATGACTGCTGCCAAGTGTTGGGGCAGCACTTTTCTCTTTTCTCTCTTACTCCTGGGACAACCCACCTGTGTACTCATGATGTGGACACAGAGGGGAACCTTCCTCTTAAGATTAAATCTCACAGGTTGTCAGATAGGGTGAGGGCCAGCATCAAGAGTGAAGTCTCTAAGATGTTGGAATTATGGGTAATAGAACTCTCCGGTAGACCCCTTGTCTAGTCTTGTGGTTCTGGTACCAAAAGCTTCCCCATCGGGCACCACACCTGAACTGAGGTTCTGTGTGGATTATAGAGGGCTAAATTCTGTGACAAAGACTGACCCCAGGGAGGATGATCTGATGGACAGTTTAGGGGTTGCCCAGTACTTAAGTACCTTTGATCTTATATCAGGATTCTGGCCAATCACCCTAACAGAAGGTGCCAAGGAGAGGTCACTCTTCTCCTCTCAAGAGGGTCACTGTCAGTTTAGAATTATGTCCTTGTACACCTTCCAGAGGTTGGTGAACAAGGTACTTGCTAGTCTGGAGGCCTATCCGGATGATATAGTGTTCTTCAGTAGCAGTTGGAAGGACCAGCTTTTTCACCTCCAGGGAGTGCATCTGGCTCTGCAACAGGCAGGCATGACTATCAAGGCAGGTAAGTGCCAGAGAGGGCAGGGGTCCATGGTGTACTTGGGACAGCCAGTCGGCAGGAGGAAGGTGCAGCCACTCCAGGCCAAGATGGATACTATCATGCCCTTGGAGCCCCTAATACCCAAACTGAGGTCAGAGTCTTCTTAGGCCTAACTAGGTACTACAGGAGGTTTATCGAGGAATATGGCACCACTGTCGCACACTTGACAGATCTCACTTCTAAGAAGCAGACAAGAAATGTGATTTGGACAGATGCATGCCAAACTGCATTTGACTCCCTGAATCATTCCATTTGCACAGCTACTGTGCTTAGGGCTGTTGACTTCTATAAGGAGTTTATTGTTCAAACAAATGCCTCAGAACATGGCATTAATATTATCGTAGCTAAAAGAGGAGGGCCTGGACCAACCTGTAGCCTTCATTTCCAGGAGGTGACTCCCCAGGGAACAGAAGTGGAGTGCTTTAGAGAGAGAAGCTTTTGCTGTGGTCTGGGCACTTAAGAAGTTGAGCCATACCTGTTTGGCATTCACTTCCTGATTAAGACTGACCACAGACCCCTCATGTGGCTCATGCAAATGAGGGGTGGGAATCCAAAATTGCGGAGGTGGTCCATTTCCCCTCAGGGTATGGACTTCGGGGTGGAACATTGACTAGGAGTAGACCACACCAATGCTGACGGTCTGTCCAGGTTTTTCAGTCTTTGTGATGAAAACTCCCTAGAGGTTGGGGAGATCTACCAACTTTCGGCTGGGGAAACGTGTTAGAACTCTGGTCATCATGATGGTCTTTCCCTAGCCTTTTGCCTGCTTATCTCCTATTTGTGATGCATCTTTTTGTTTGCCTTAGGATTCTGAGCACTTTGCCACTCCTGACCAGTGCTAAAGTGTGTGTGCTACTCCCCTAAAACATGGTGAAATTAGTGTATACCTGATTGGCATAATTAGTTTACCTGTAAGTCCCTTGTAAAGTGGTATAGAATATACCCAGGGCCTGCAATCTAAATGCTACTAGTGGGCCATCAGCACTTGCTGTGCCACCCTCACAAGTAGCCTTTCAAACAGGTTTCAGGCCTGCCATTGCAGGGCCTGTGTGTGCAGTTTACTGCCACTTCAACTTGGTATTTAAAACCACTTGCCAATCCTTAAACTTCCCTGTTACTATACATAGTCCCCCCGTCTGGTAGGCTCTAGGTAGCCCTATGGGCAGAGTGCTCTGTAACTAAAAGGCAGATCATGTACTTTTAAATGTTATATGTCCTGGTAGTAACAAACAGCTAAATTAGTTTTTTCACTATTGTGAGGCCTACTCCTCTCATACGCTAGCATTGAGAATTCCTTTCCTTATTAGCTAAATCATGATTCATATCTTTGGAATGGTAATGATAAATTTTCTTTAGTGGTAAAGTTGAATTTGACAAAACATATTTTAGAAATGCCACTTTTAGAAAGAGTAAATTTTTCTGCTCTTAACTTTTCTCTGCGTGCCTGCAAACTGTTTCCAATACACGTATGGACTGGGTGACAACCACACTTTGTGCATTCCCTCTAGATGGTCACAAATACTGCAAGGGTGGGTGTGACAGAGGACTCGTCTGCATCCATCTGCATTCTTATAGCCTTCCTGGGCAGGAAGGGGGAAAGGGAGCTTACACTTACATCTGCATAGGCTGGGCCCTATCCCCACACAAATGACTGATTAACCCCACAGATAGCCTGGCAGACAGGACTGTGATGAGAGGGGAACTGTGCACTTCAAAGAGCTGCTTTGAAGTCACCCCTACTTCAAAAGGCACTTTTGGGAATAAGTACTGGGGTTCTGACCTTGCCAATCAGTACACTACTGGGCCTGGGAAGAACTCTGAGTAACTGCTTCTCTGCTTTGCTGAGCTGCCCTGCTGCCTGCTGATCTCTGTCCTGCTGAGGACAAGGACTGGACCCATCTTACCAGTAGTGACTCCAAGGACTTGCCTCCTGTTTTCTGAAGTTTCAGAGTCATTAAAGACTTCCTACAATCCTGCTGGTGCTGCTGGACTCTGCCATCGGTGATGCCTACCCTTGTTCTATTTGCCCTCTTCAGTCTTGGGCCTCAGATATGGGATTTGCAGCTGTTTTTGCTACAAAACGGATGCATTGTCATCTTTGCGTCGATGGTTACCAATGCATCGCCCTTCAATGCTAATCCAGAGGCTGTTCAACGACAGTGGTTCTACAGTCTGTCACGCCTGACGACAATGCTCTGCGTGGCTCGACGATGACGCTTTGCCTACATCTCAATGGAATTTGACGGCGATGCAGCGACCCAACTATTTGGAAATAATGAGAAAGCATTTTCATTGCATGCGCTACAACTTATGCAATTACAACGCAGTCATTACAACGACCCCGTAGTTACAATGCAAGCCATTACATCGCAAGTCGTTTCTACGACTTACTGTAGGGGGCGCGCTAAACTAAGGAATAGTATAATTTACTATTCCAACACCTCACCTACTGTTGCACACGCTGAAGTTGGAATAGTAAATAATACTATCCCTAAATCCAGCGTGCCCCCTACAACTAGTTGTAGAAATGACTTGCGATGTAAGGGTTGTAGCGCATGCGATGTAAGTATCGCATATTCAGAAATAATCGATGCATCATGACCTCAGGGTCAATGCTTTGCTCTGTCCCAGGTAATTTTTCAGTGGGATCTGCATGTGTCTCATCCGCATGTGTCTCATAGCTGGACTGCCACTGTCCCTCACAACCTCAAGTAACCTTTTATCAGTATTGACTTCAAAGCACTAATTTTAACATGTGTATCTAGCTTACCCTGGCTAGTACAGGATGCAAACCTCTTCTAACTAGAGACCCAATTTCTAACAGCTGTCAATGTCTATTCTTCACAGCTGAGCATATTTTGTGATTCTGAGATTATGAAGAGATTTAACAGGATTAGACAAGGTGCTGTATTTTGTATGCTACCTGATATTGGAATGCACTTTTATGCACTATGGAAGCAACTCTCCCCTACACTCGCTAGAAAGGCTGCAAAACCTTTTTTTTCAATCAACAATCAACTCGGAGAATAAGTCTTTAGTTTTAGCACACAAAACCATTGATTGTTTAATGTTTTGCTGTATAAATATTCTTGATTCATTGATTAAGACCAAGTCACTCACAGCTAATACTGCATCTTCTCAATTTCCTTTTCCAGGCTTAGTTTCATGTTTATCATGATCAGCTTTACAGTCAGCATTGTAAAGATATCAGTATTCGCTCTCTCTCTTGCCTAAATGAGGCTTGGACTTTTCCCCAGATTTCCATATCATTTTACTTGTGTTTCCCATCTCTTCCTTTTAATTTGTGTCGGGAATGCCACAGCTCTGTGCTTCTAATATGCTCACAAGGTGGTTGAGATGTTCTACATTTAAATTAGAGTGCCTGGCCTCAACCTTATATTGTTTTTGTCTTGGTTAGTTTCTGTTCTTGGTCCTCTATTTAGGGTCTCCCCCAAACCTTTTGCCTTCACCCCTCCTATTTTGCTGAATTTGCTTTTGTTGCCTTTAGAACTCTGTACACTTTCCCATGGCTAACCAGTGCTCTCATCCGAATACATGGTAAAATTGGAGTACAACTGATTTGCATATTTAGTTTACTTATAAGTCCCTGGTAAAAGGGTATTACATATACACAAGGTTTGCAAATTAAATGCTCCTAATGTAGCACTTGTTGAGCCACCCACTTAAGAAGCTCCTGAAAAAATGTCCCAGGCCTGCCATTGCAGTCTGAATGCAGTTTTAAATGGGCAATTCAAGTTGGCAGTATAACCCACTTGCAAAAAACTTAAACTCCCCTTTAATTGCATATGTCACCCATAAGGTAGACCCTAGATATTGCATAGGGCCAGGTGCATTGTAATTAAAAGGTTGGACATGCATTTTTGAGTTCTTTATGTCCTGGTAGTGAAAAATACCTAAATTCATTTTCACCACAGTGAGGCCTACCTCTCCCGTCTGAAAACATTGGGTTGCCTTATTACATTTAATAAGTGCTAACTTTTAATTGAGAACATTTTGATTGTTTGTGTTTGGTGCCTGAGAAATTGTAATTTAAAATCCTCTTTAATGGGAAAGTCAGATTTTAAGTTATCATCTTTAAAATGCCTCTCTTAGAAGCGTGGCAGTGTTGTGCCCCACCTTTATGGAGACTACAGCCTGTTCCTGTGTAACATGACTGGGTGTAGCTGACAGCTGGACATTGTTTATTCCTCCCAGACAGCCACACAATAGAGGGATTAAGTGTGCATGGACAGGCAATCAGCTGGCAGGATGGGGAGCGGGGCTGGGCACAGTCCCACTTACAACTGAATAGGCTGTGCTTTGCCTTCACACAAAAGACTTGTCACCCCTTCAATATTCCTGCAGCCAGCTTGGGGACAGAAAAGGGGGATCAAGACACTTCAAGAGCTTCAAAGAGAATCCTCTAGAACTTTAACTTCAAAGTGGGCACAAGGTATGTAGTGGACCCTCAGATCCAATTTATCAGTACTCATTTAGACCTGCGGAAGACTCACAAGAAGGGCTACTGTGCTACTTTGCTGCAAGAATGACTACCACTCCGCTCCCCGGCTGTGATGCCATGCTGCTCTGATGTCCTACTGCCTGAGTTAGAAGTTTGGACCTGCATCTTGGACTTGGGACCACCAGAGTGAGCCCATGGGCTGGCATCCTAATCAGAGCCTCAGGGACAGAAAAAGCTCCAGAAAACTTGGTTCCAGCACCTTACCTCTTTAGCTTACCCCTCAGCCCCCAAAGGTGGCCTGTCAGCCCATTTGTGGTTCCAGCAGAACTGACGCAGCGTGATACATTGTCTTGCCAAACTCTGCATCAGAAATACTGCACAATGCATGCCTGATGCAGGGAGGGAGGTCAGAGCTCTAGTTGGTAAGCTTGTTAAGCGTCCTATGTTACGCTTTCCTTATGGTGCCTCCTGTGCACCTTTATTAGTTGTGCTTGATAGCTCTTGGTTTCTGTGTAGGATATGCCAACGCGTTTCGACCATCTGGGGTTGGCCTGCGTTGTAGTTGTGTGGAAGGTCTTCTTCAGGCCAAATATTCTTGTGGGACACATGTTCCTGCTTATGTAGGGTTAGGATCCTTAAGGTGTGTTCTTTTCTTTGCATGGAAGGCTGTCTTCCATGGCTGGTGCTGTGGGCTTTGCACCTTATCTAGCAACTTCTGTGACTTGGAAGTTATCCCGTGTGCATCCAGGCTCAGTGCCTATCTTCTTATTCCTATTTCGTGAACACGAATAGTGTCAATATACAAAAAAGAGAGAGAACCTAAGGGAATCAGGTCCCAACAACAAATAGTAGAAGGACACAGGTCACATCAGTAGAGACCTGGTCACACTTAGAATTCATCCTCAGAAGTCTTGAGGTGTAAAAAACCTGTCAATATATGTTGTATATATGTAATGTAGGCCAGCCTGTGTAAAGATGTTTCATGTGCAAGTTACAGTGTCACACATTGTCCTAAACATTGTTATACACTAATTATTTTGTATTGTCACGGCACACTATGTAAACATCCTATGTATATGTGAAAATGTGATACAAGGTCCAAAAGAAAAAAGATAAAGATAAAATCAGGCAAACTCCTGGTACGAGAGTGTTTATTGAAGTTTGAACATTGAGTACCGTGGCATCATACCTTATAGAAAAGTTAACACAAGGCAAAAATGTAATCACTTGAACCCGAGTTGGGATACTTATGTACAGTCCAATTCAAAAACAAAAATCTAATTCATGGTCTAGGAGGCACTATGCTGTAGCCACTTCATTTTGATTCCAGCCTCCGCAGTGCTGAACTGAATCCCCCCAATAGGAGAATTAATATATCCTTTGTAGCATTCACCGTAGCAGGTAGTGTGTAAGAAGGGATACCGGATAAAATTGTCAACTATTTACGCAGGTCTGGCAACTGGACGCATTCAATCTTACATTGTCTCAAAGAAAATTTGAAACACTTTCCTGTAGGAATGGGATAACATAAGCTCTATAATTGAGGGATTTATTGGAAAATGTATTACTGCATGAACTGGGAGGGTTACGATGTTCAACAGCATATGCCAGTTCCACATCCTCTAATGCCACTAAAATTCATCCTGCAAACTTGGTTACAATGCAACCTTTGAGACACTCTAGAATTCACTCTCAAAACCCTTGAAAGGTTGGATCCTTCCCAGGAACTCCTTAGATAAATACTTCTAGTGGAAGGCGGTTTAAAAAAGCCCACATTTTGTTACAGACTTTGTAGCTCGACCACTGGAATCCTCAATACTGTGCCCTTCTAAATGTCAGCGATGCATTCATGTTCTAGGCTCTCACGGCAGGAAAGCATGCAGTCAGTGCGAAGATTTCAGTATTGTTTCTCTGCTAAATGGAATACAGATGGTTGTGTCCTTGAGACCAAACATCTGTGTAATATTTTTGTGCTAACTGCCACATATATTGAATAGACCAGACATGACCCTCTGGAATTGAGAAATGGCAGGACTATAACAACAATGTCATTGGCCATAAACTTTATAAGGAAAAAAGATTGCACAAATGCTTATAGTCATTCATCTGAATGAAGGCATTGAACACAGTTGATTGACCCAACACATCAATCATAAGTGTATCTCAATCATAATAGCAAATTTGTCAATTTCAGGTAACATCTGCAATATGGTGAGCTGGAAACCCAGAATGGTGGTAATTATTTTTGCTGAGATTTTCTATAAAAATAGAATGGTAAACATTGACGAATTGTAACATGAGGTGCACATCACTAAGTTATTTTTTTAGGTGAATTAAAAATCTGTGTTTTTTAAGTAATAGAAGCTTAAGCATTCCAAAAGGGAACAGTTAATAATCATGGTTTGCTAACAAAACCACAAGAGCTTTTATCCCATTATAGAATCAAGAGGGAAATAGTGACATATTGCTATAATTCAACTCAATGGTGAGCCGCTTTATGTGAAATGGCAAAAAATTGATGAAGGTCTTCTTTAACAGCAGTAGAAATTCGACATAATTTTGACTTCAAATCAGAAAAGCGATAAAGGACGTCTCAAGTTGCTAGACATTAAATGAGTGATCCAAACCTCTTGATCAAATTGTCATACACCTCTTAGATCTCTCGCAGGACCAAGACAGCACAACTTTCCCATTTAAAGGTCATTATATAGCTATTCAATATACCCATCAAGGCTGTTATGATGCAATGGTGAAGTTATAAGCCTGAAATGAATTGCTTTAGTATATGTGCATCACCAGGTAGTGAAGGAAAGGCATGGAAATGTGCTCCCAGAATATTTTCATGGTGAGGTTCCGTGAATTCTGAACCCGTTCCATAAAGGTCATGGTTTCGTTATGAATTTGATATTAGCGAACCGTAACTAGTTAGTGCGGCAAGTATGAGTGTTTTCGTCATGTTAGACTAATGGATTCACTACGTATTTAGGGATTTCGTTCTGAACCCTTGGGTTCCATTTTGTGTATGGCAGCCATTTTGTGGTTGCCCTCACATAGGCCGATGACTGTGGCTGAACAAGTCCTTTAAGTACATGTACCTCCAGTTCGTGCTGACTCCTGTTTGACCTGAGTGAACTGACCCTGTTGCCTGAAGCTGACAATGTTAAACCAGTTCCTGCCCTTTAGCTGTTCAAGATTAAGGATCAGAGCACAGGACATCGTAAACCTTTTATTGCACACAAATATGCCTTATCCTACTCACACCTGTTTCTGCTCCTTTCTTTATGGTCTGTTTACGATGGGGATGTGCCTTTTTTATTATTGGTTCGCTCGACCTGTCTTAAGAAGAATGTTGGGTTTGACCAATGATTGATCATAGGCCGGGTAACTGAAAAGTGGGTTTTACCGTCATGCGATACTTTTGGTGTGGATACATGTGATTGGACAGTTTGTAAATGTAAGGTATTTGTCTGGAATGTGATTTTTGCCATAAAAAGGGATGACTTGCTTTGTAAAATTGAGCAGTCTCCTGAGAACTTCTACCGTGTTGACTTCTAGGACTTCTGTTACTGGCTGCAGCCAATAAATTCGATCTTTGACGCCACCAAGAAGTTTCCGTGTCTCTGTGTTCTAAGACAGGTGATACCCGAAGACTTTGGGCGTGCCCCTGGTGCCGCCGGGTCTTAAATAACCCGGTTCTTCAGTTGGCGCTTCCAACGTGGGGCGACTTCAGCGGTACCGGTCCAAGCCTGAAGATCGTGAGAAGCTTCGTGAGGAAATTCTGGAGGACGGCCACCACTTCATCGACCCCGGCATGTCGAATGTGGACTGAAGGTCTTTTCTGCGAGGCTTCC
This sequence comes from Lissotriton helveticus, assembly GCF_964261635.1. Classification (NCBI taxonomy): domain Eukaryota; kingdom Metazoa; phylum Chordata; class Amphibia; order Caudata; family Salamandridae; genus Lissotriton; species Lissotriton helveticus. The sequence goes on along the minus strand of NC_136057.1, from coordinate 596,068,580 downwards.
CGCTTTCCTGACGGCTACTAAGGACTGCTGCCCTGACTGTCGCCCTGTCTTGGACCCATTTGTGATGCTTTGTACGGCAAGACGATAGACGGGTCTTCTGGTGGCGTGACTGATACCTCAGTTAAGTATAAGTGGGTCGCTCCCAGTCCTTAGTATTTGGTCCTTTGGTTCTTTGTTTGTTTAGTCCTTAGTTTTGATTTGAAAATTGCAATTTCCAAAGCCGAGGGTCTCGTATTTTTACGAGTGTATCGGTAGAGATATTCCCTTGAAGTTTGAAGCTCGATTAGTGAGTGAAGATGCCTAATCGTAGCAAATTTGGTACTTGGTTTTCTTGTGGTTGTAACAGGGATTCCCGATTGGAGGATTCATGTCCGATACCTCCAGTTGGAACTCCGACTTATGAGCTCTATTCTAAACATGGCGTGGGCCCCATTTCGTTTAATGAAGTATGGGTCCGATACACTCGGAAAGACGGTGTTTTAAAATGGCCACATCATGGTAGCTATGACACAGAGATTCTAGATAATTTGGAAGTTAAATTATTTAGGAAGAAAGCCCGGCCGGCAATGTTTGACTCCTTTCGCCTTTGGCGTAAAGAAGTCAGACAACGAGAAATTAAACAAGCTAAAAGAGATAAAAGAGAAAAGGATGTATCAATAATGCAAGCTGCTAGGCAGTTTAAAGAAAACGAAGAAGATAAAGCAATTGAGGTGTTAGATAGGCAACATAATATGGCTATTGATAAATGTTATCCAGCTTTGCCATCTCTTCTTGAGAATGCAACGAAGGACCCTGAGAAGGATCCTTTGATGTCACATTTGTTGAGATTGCCACCCCCTTATGCACAGAGTGCTACGGCACCTCCGCAACCTCCAGTTGCACAACCTCTTGTTGCTGTTCAGTCACCGGCTCCTCCTCAGCTGGTTCTTCCTCCTACGGCGCAGCTTCCTCTGGGGCCGCCGACTTTGCTATCGGTTTTGTCTGGAACTACTTTGCCTTATTCTCCTGTACCTTCAACTTCTCTTGCTACTAACCCTACGCTTCTATCACCTCAAAATACTTTGTCTCCTGTCCTTATGACAGCTTCTCCTTCTACTCGACAACGAATCACTGATACTGTTAGTGGTCTTTTGTCTCCTTTCTTTGGGTCATTGAGTATGACCCCTGTTTCTGCACGTAAACAAATGCGTAGTCAGCTACCTGGTCCCGAAGAACGGGCAGTGTTAGATCTCTTGGCTCGCAGATGGGTTTCGAATGTTTCAAGGTATAACTTAGAGTCAGTTATGGATGTTTTCCAGCAGTGGGAAGCACCCAAGCAAAGGTATGTTTTTGAAGTTATGTGTACTTTCCTTCGTGAGGAATGGGAAGATAATGATTTGGGTTCAGTCCCTGTAGAATTGCTAAATGTCCAGTCTGAGTTTGCAAAAGGGACGATAGTGGGTCCGGAATTGAGAATGCAGTTGCGATGGTACTTGCGTTAAGGAGCGATTTCCCTTCTCAGTGACTGTTTGAACCTGATTCCGCAGTTAGGAGGAAAGTGAGACAGTATCCGATGAGAGAAGTTCCTCCAGTGTGGCGTGATGCGTAAGCATGGGCGTAAAATCCGCTCCGCTCGCGGATTTTTCGGATTTTCAGCAAATTCTCAATCCGCGAACTCGCGCGAATTTGTCGAATATCCGTGAATCCGCTCGCGGTGGATTTTTTGCTTGGTTGCGGCGCGCGGCGTGGTGCACGGCGTTCACTTTCCGTCATTAAGCGTTTGCCGAGTTGTTTTTCTCGATCATATTTTGCGAGTGCCGCGCCATTTTGGATCTTGCTGCGTGATCCCGCGGGAGTTTGGCGCCCGCGAATACGTAATCGCGGCTTGCCACCTTGCACAGCACAACTCGCGAGAGTTCGCAATTGCGAACACGTAGTTGCGGCGGAAAGGAACAATCTCGCACTCGCGAAATAGAGATTTTGCAATTCTGCACAAGAAATCCACCAGCAAACAGGATAAACCTTCAGAAAATGATGATTTTTATCAGAATCACTCCTCAGGTTGACATTTGCATGGCCTTTTTTTGTTGCAAGGAGTCCATTTTTTGGGGGAAGGGAGGGAAGGAAGTGCCCCACAGTCTCCAACTTCCTGTTCCTGTCCAGCAGGCTCCTCCCAGTGCTTTGTCCATCTCCTGGTCACTTTCATTTGGATCTGGAGCTGGAAGGATTACTTTTTGTGGGTGCTGCTGGATATTTGGATTTGAGGCCTTTTTGACTTTCTTTGGATCACTTTTGGATTAGAAATCAACTTTCACAAGTAAGTTTGTTTGGGGCATTACAGTTGCTGCAACTACAATTTTTGAACTTTTTCAGAACATTAAATAAATTATATTGTGGGTAGCCACAGTATCCAGTAGGACCAGGGTTGGTTATGGGTGCATGATACAACTGTTTTGTTGAATTTAAACACCATTGAGGCCATGGATGGGCTGGGATTGTGCTGATTTTTGTTGTTTTTGTCGTTTTTTTGGGGCTGCTGGTGGGGCCCTTTGCCCAGGGGTGGTGAGTGTTGCATGGGCCTAGTCTTTCTGTGGGGTGTCTTCTTGAATTTAAACATCATTGAGGCCATGGATGGGCTGGGATTGTGCTTATTTTATTGTTTTTTGTCGTTTTTTGGGGGCTGCTGGTGTGGCCTTTTGCCCAGGGGTGGTGGTGCATGGACTGAGTGTGCCTGTGGTGTGGTCTCACTCTCTTTAATGTAAACATCATGGATGGCATTGGATTGTGGTGATTTCTGGCTGTTTTTCTGTTTTTTGGGGGTGTACTGTTGATGTGGACTGGCCATGTGGGTGGTGGTGGTGGCCATCTTGAGTGCTGGCTGGTACAGGCAACATGTGCTTGGGGTGCAAGGGGCCATTTTGAAGAGAGGCAGTGTCTGAGGCCTGCACTTATTTTGCCTACTTTTCATCCATTATGCCCAGGGGTAGTGAGTGTTGCATGGGCCTAGTGTTTCTGAGGGGTGTCTTCTTGAATTTAAACACCATTGAGGCCATGGATGGGCTGGGATTGTGCTGATTTTATTGTTTTTTGTAGTTTTTTTGGGGCTGCTGGTGGGGCCCTTTGCCCAGGGGTGGTGAGTGTTGCATGGGCCTAGTCTTTCTGTGGGGTGTCCTCTTGAATTTAAACACCATTGAGGCCATGGATGGGCTGGGATTGTGCTGTTTTTTGTTGTTTTTGTCTTTTTTTGGGGGCTGCTGGTGTGGCCTTTTGCCTAGGGGTAGTGGTGCATGGACTGAGTGTGCCTGTAGTGTGGTCTCACTCTCTTTAATGTAAACATCCTGGATGGCATTGGATTGTGGTGATTTTTGGATGTTTTTCAGTTTTTTTGGGGTGTACTGTTGATGTGGACTGGCTTGGGGTGTAAGGGGCCATTTTGAAGAGAGGCAGTGTCTGAGGCCTGCACTTATTTTGCCTACTTTTCATCCATTATGCCCAGGGGTAGTGAGTGTTGCATGGGCCTAGTCTTTCTGTGGGGTGTCTTCTTGAATTTAAACACCATTGAGGCCATGGATGGGCTAAGATTGTGCTGAATTTTGTCATTTTTGTCGTTTTTTGGGGCTGCTGGTGGGGCCCTTTGACCAGGGGTGGTGAGTGTTGCATGGGCCTAGTCTTTCTGTGGGGTGTCCTCTTGAAGTTAAACACCATTGAGGCCATGGATGGGCTGGGATTGTGCTGTTTTTTGTCGTTTTTTGGGGGCTGCTGGTGTGGCCTTTTGCCAAGTGGTAGTGATGCATGGACTGAGTGTGCCTGTGGGGTCTCACTCTCTTTAATGCAAACATCCTGGATGGCATTGGATTGTGGTGATTTTTGGCTGTTTTTCTGTTTTTTTGGGGTGTACTGTTGATGTGGACTGGCTTGGGGTGTAAGGGGCCATTTTGAAGAGAGGCAGTGTCTGAGTCCTGCACTTATTTTGCCTACTTTTCATCCATTATGCCCAGGGGTAGTGAGTGTTGCATGGGCCTAGTCTTTCTGTGGGGTGTCTTCTTGAATTTAAACACCATTGAGGCCATGGATGGGCTGGGATTGTGCTGAATTTTGTCGTTTTTGTCGTTTTTTGGGGCTGCTGGTGGGGCCCTTTGACCAGGGGTGGTGAGTGTTGCATGGGCCTAGTCTTTCTGTGGGGTGTCCTCTTGAAGTTAAACACCATTGAGGCCATGGATGGGCTGGGATTGTGCTGTTTTTTGTGTTTTTTGTCGTTTTTTTGGGGCTGCTGGTGTGGCCTTTTGCCAAGGGGTAGTGATGCATGGACTGAGTGTGCCTGTGGGGTCTCACTCTCTTTAATGTAAACATCCTGGATGGCTTTGGATTGTGGTGATTTTTGGCTGTTTTTCTGTTTTTTTGGGGTGTACTGTTGATGTAGACTGGCTTGGGGTGTAAGGGGCCATTTTGAAGAGAGGCAGTGTCTGAGGCCTGCACTTATTTTGCCTACTTTTCATCCATTATGCCCAGGGGTAGTGAGTGTTGCATACTTGCATGGCCCTAGTCTTTCTGTGGGGTGTCTTCAATGTAAACATCATGGATGGCATGGGATTGTGCTGATTTTTCTGTGTTTTGTCGATTTTTTGGGGTGTATAACTGAACTGATGTTCCTCTGTCTTCCATTGCTTTTAGGTGCACAAGACTCAAGAGAACCACCAGTCCCAGGAAGAAGTCCTGCAGCGGTGTGTGTGTGCAGCATAACGTCACGCGACGTCACGTCTGGACACAGACAACTCTGCAACTCGTGCAACTGCTGCCTGCTGTTCTGACCTGCTCTGAAGAAGATGGCCCCAAAAAAAGTTACCCGTAGCTCCTCTAGCAAGAAAGGTGCCAGTAAGGGGCAGAAGAAGCAAGTTACCAAGGAGACTGGTGTGCCGGCCGCCCCTTTTTTTGGGAGTAAAAAAAAAGTATGCCTGCAGCAGCAGCGGGATCTGCTGGGGACCAAGCTGGGAGCAGCACCCCCGCTCCATTGGGCTCAGTGCCACCACCACCACCACGCCAACTTAAGTCCAAGCCCTTGAGTGCTGCAGAGGCAGCCAGTATAGTTGTTCAATCACCATCGACCAGTGATGTTGGCTCATCGCAAGAAAGCAGCAGCAATGTCCCTCAATCAACACAGGTTGTTGTAGCTCATCTGACGAGTGTTGAACAACCACAGCCGCAACAACTATCACATGTGCAAGTACAAGCCCAAGTACATGTGGAAGGAGAGGCAGCGCAAGGAGATGCGCAAGCAGAGGTGCATGGAGGGTCACAAGTGCCCACAATAGTTGTTCCTCCCGAAGTAGGGGCACATCAGGAAATCGACAATCAAGGCGAGGTATCATTTGAGGAAGACACTCCTCCTGATGATCATTCCTTGTCTTCCACACCCCTAGCAAGGAAGAGATCAAGGGTGGTGTCTACATCTTATTCAAGCACACCTCCTTCTGATGATACGGATCAAAATTGGGAACCAGCACCACTGCCGTCTGAGAGTGAGGCACACCATGATCTGACAAAGGTAGTTAAGCGTAAAAGGAAGCTCGTCCAAAGTCTCAGAGTTATGGAGTGTGATGATGAGGCTCAGCAAGAAGTGGCGGATACTGCTGCTGATGAAGAATCTGACAACGACGACCCAGTCATCATAAAGGTAACTGCAGCCCCAGCGGGCATGCAGCAAACAGACATTTTGACCCTAGCCCGAAAAGCTGCTGAGCGTGATGATGATGATGTTGTCGACGAGGAGGCAGTGGAAACACCACCACAATCATTGGAGTTAAGTAGTACACCAACTCGTACCGCTTCCATATTTCTTTCTGGCAAGAAGGGACCTCCATCCACCTCGACCTTAATTAGTGGCGGTGAAAGTGCACAACGTACAAAAGTTGGAATCCAGATCCTCCACTTCATCTGGCATTAGCAGCATGACCACCACCACCAGTATCGCCGCCTCCTCCAGGCCCCACAGACACTTCAAGTCACCAGTTTGGGACTTCTTTACTGTTTGCCCAAAAAGGGAAAAGTTCGCCATTTGTACCCTTCGTAAGGTTGCAGTTAGTCGTGGTAAGTCAGGTACCAACTATGGTACCGGAGGCCAGAGAGGTCATCTTAAGCGACAGCACACTGTCCAATGGTTTGCGCACCTAAAGGCGATCAAGAAAGCCCGAATTGGAAGTCAAGAAAACGTTGATGTTTCATCTGATGATGACGAGGAGGAAGAAGACGTGTCAAACACTTCACTTACACCCAGTACCCCTGTCAGCAGCACACCCCATGAGAGGCACACTAAGAGTGTTGGAGCGAGTGAGACACCAACGCGCAAAAGTTCACCAGCGAGCATAATTGCGTCAACGAAGTCATTATCATCCCGTAAATGCTCGGTCCAGGGCAACATTAGAACCATGTTTTCTTGAGACGCGCCATATGAACGCAACCACCCACTGACGCGTCTGTATAACACTAAGCTGGCTAAAATGCTAGCTGTGGACCTTCTCCCTTTTTCTTTTGTAGAAGCGGTAGGTTTTCTAGAATTAGTGGCAACGCTCTGCCCTAAATGGAAGGTTCCTAGCCGGTTCTATTTTGCCAGAGTTGCGGTTCCAGCACTACATGAAGATGTGCTGGATGCGATTGGGGCAGCTTTGCAGAAGAGTGCTGTTCACACTATACATCTGACAACAGACATGTGGACCAGTGGCGCAGGCGCTGATTACATGTGCATCACTGCACACTGGGTCTCTTTTTCAGGTGTTAAAGCAAAGCTAAACGCAGGTGTTGACCCGGACCAAGTTTTTAAAGCTGCTCGGAAACATGCAACACTAGCCATGTTTGGCTTGGAGAAAAGTCACACAGCAGAAAACATTTTGGACGAGTTTAACAAAAAGGTCTTTCACTGGCTGTCCCCAAAAAAACGCCAGATTGGTTATGTTTCCACGGATAATGGCGCCAATGTAGTTAAGGCCATGGCGATGGGTGCATATTTCAGAGTGCCGTGTTTGGCGCACTGTATCAACCTGGTAGTTCAAAAATTCTTGAGTGATAGAGACAGTACAGCGTTCGAGGTAATGGCCACCTGCCGCAAAATGTGCAACCATTTCAGACATTCTTTTAAGGCCCGGAAGCATCTGAGGAGGCTGCTACTTGAACGTCGAATGCCAGTGAAAGCACTCATCCAGGAGGTGGCAACACGTTGGAACTCAACCTTCTACATGCTTGAGCGTCTGTATGAGCAGTATACGGTACTCGATCACTATTTCTTAACAGAGGGTACAGCTCAGAAGGACCTGCGGATGGGTGCGGCGCAATGGGACATAGTTAAAAGCCTGACAGACATGCTTCGTCCTTTTGAGTTCTTCACGCGTGCAGTCAGCCAGGAGGACTGTAATTTGGGACAAGCTATCCCATTGTTGTGCATGCTGGAGCACCAACTGAAGGCGGTGTCTTCTGAGTTAGAAAAAGATGAAAAAAAAAAGACCCTTTTATTTTGTCGGAGAAATTATTAGACCGCCTACGTGGTGATGAACGTCTTAAAAAGATCAACTCAGAACAGCATTACATTTGTGCTACTATTCTGGATCCACGCTACAAAAAGGCGCTGGCAGGCCAAGCATTCTTTCCTTTTGCTGATGAAGATGTTAAAAAGTACAAACGTTGGCTAGCCTGGTCAGCCAAGAGGTTTGAAAAAGAACGGCAGGATATTGAAGGAGAAGGCAGTACATCAGCATCAGCATTAGCAGGCCATCCCCAGTCAAAAGAATCCACTTCTGCACCTGTGGCTGTGGCACAAGTGACCTCTCAGCCGTTAAAGACACCGGCAACCGGATCATCTGCACCACACACAACAGTAACAGTGGCTGCTGTAGAGGATTGGCTAACTTTGCTTGGGTATGGTTCTCGAAAAAATGTCACAGGCACAGCAAAAAGTAAGCAAAGTGGAGGAACCGTTGAGGACCTTGAGTCGATGGTGCAGGACTATCTGAATGACTCAACAGAGGTCTTTCTTAATGATGAGCCATTGCAGTATTGGCATGGGAAAAAACAATTGTGGCCACAGCTCTCCAACCTGGCTATAAACTATTTGTCTTGCCCACTCGCAAGTGTGTCTTCTGAACGTGTTTTCAGTGCTGCTGGTGGCATTGTAACTCCCAAACGGAGCCGCCTCTCGCCCAAAAATGTGGAGTGGCTGACAATGATCAAGATGAATCAGCACCTCATACCACCAGATTACAAAGTACGAGAAAGCACGCCGCATGAAGACGAGGAGGACGGCAACGTAGATGAGGGGATTTGTTCTCTGTTCGGTGACACTGACCTCATCCTGCCTGAATTCGCAGAGTATGATGACGAAATCTTCTTCTTATTCCCTGACACCGAGCCCTGAAAATGAGACAATGAATCAATAACTTTCTTTTTCGTCCTTATTCACTTTTATTCCTGTGTGTCTATCTTTCTTTGTTTTCCACAGTTAATTTAATTCAAACTTTAATCACCTAATCCCAAAAACAAGCCCATCAGCAGAACTGTCTTCACTTGTTTGCTTATTGATTTGAAGGTGCCGCAGTCTACATTCCTCAGGTTCACAAGTTCAGAAGAACATGCTCCTCTATCCTCCTCCTCCTATTTCCCTCAAAGCAGAGGGCTGGATTACGCCCAATGAAGAAAGACTCAGCACTTGTGGGGGTGTTCTACTTCTTTGCGGGTGAGTTGACGGCTCTGGGCCCATTGCTGTGAAGCTCTAATAACGGATAAAAGTGTTTAGGACCAAATATGAGGCTGAAATTTCTTGCCGTTTTTGCTGACTTGCTTGCCTTTGAGGTGCTCTTTGGCGGGGTTCCGGGTGTTTGTGGGTGAGTTTTGGGGTCTGGGAGCACTGCTGCGACAGTCTAATCTTGATTGCATTTCCTTTTCAGGAAATCCGTGGTGGAAAACAGGAGTTATGATGATGATGACCTAGCTACACAGCGCGTTTGGACCGAAGGCCGAGAGATATTGTAAGTATGAGATTTTGCTTTTTGGCTGTTTGGGGGTGTTGTCGCGTGCTTTTTTGCGGGTGGGTTGGCGGGTCTTGGGGCATTCCTGGGAAGGTCTAATACCGGATAGAAGTGTTTTGGATAAAATCCATAAGGAAAAGCCTTTTTTTTGCTATTTCTTCTGACATCTTGCTCAATGTAGCGTTTTGGGGGGCTTCCTGGTGTTTGTGGGTGGGTTGCGGGGTCTCTGTCGAAGCACTGCTCCGACAGTCTAATCTTAATTGCATTTGCTTTTCAGGAAATCCGTGGTGGAAAACAGGAGTTATGATGATGATGACCTAGCTGCACAGCGCGTTTGGACCGAAGGCCGAGAGATATTGTAAGTATGAGATTTTGCTTTTTGGCTGTTTGGGGGTGTTGTTGCGTGCTTTTTTGCGGGTGGGTTGGCGGGTCTCTTGGGGCATTCCTGTGAAGGTCTAATACCGGATAGAAGTGGTTTGGACAAAATCCATAAGGAAAAGCCTTTTGTTTGCTATTTCTTCTGACATCTTGCTCAATGTAGCGTTTTGGGGGGCTTCCTGGTGTTTGTGGGTGGGTTGCGGGGTCTCTGTCGAAGCACTGCTGCGACAGTCTAATCTTGATTGCATTTGCTTTTCAGGAAATCCGTGGTGGAAAACAGGAGTTATGATGATGATGACCTAGCTGCACAGCGCGTTTGGACCGAAGGCCGAGAGATATTGTAAGTATGAGATTTTGCTTTTTGGCTGTTTGGGGGTGTTGTCGCGTGCTTTTTTGCGGGTGGGTTGGCGGGTCTTGGGGCATTCCTGGGAAGGTCTAATACCGGATAGAAGTGTTTTGGACAAAATCCATAAGGCAAAACCTTTTGGCACTTTTTGTAACTTAGGGTTCGTTAGGGTTAGCCCTAGCAGCAGGATTGCATGTGTTTCGGGGTGTTCTATTGCAACTCAGTTCTGGGGTTTTAGAGCACTCTTGGAGCGATGCTGGCTATGGATACTTTTGCTTGCTTGCAAGTGGTTTGAATACAATCCACGGTGGGTAAGGGTGTATTTGGGCTTACTTTTACTTTTAAAGTACGTTTTGTCACCATTTTTCTGCTAGGCCTCGTTTTTTGAGATCTGATTGGGGGTCTTCTACATTTGCGACTGGCTTTAGTAAGGGTCTTGGTGGGAGCATTGCTGGGAAGGTCAAATTTTGTTCTAAAACACAGTTTACAGTACACCTACCTTGAGGGGAAAGATCCGCTATAATATTATGGCCATACTTATTTATCCTTAAAAAGGTGACTCTGACAGAGTACGCAATTTCAAAAATATTGTACTGTCTATTAGGGAAATCAAAGTGTGACTTTTTGCACCACACAGCGTACATACCTTATATTTATTTATCAGTGGTATTTTAATAGCACTTCCTGTTTTCCGTTCAATAATTACAGGCCGGGTTTCAGTCAACATCCGCCAGGCAGGCAGTGGACAGGGTGTCTTCTGTCAGTGGTCACCAACATTGATGGACGAAGCGTCAGCTGGAATGGAGGAGTGCCGCTAATAAGAGGAATTGTTTGCTGCATGCAACTTACTTACCAAATTCAACAGGACAACTCCAACAACATACAGAATACAGATACAGTATCCATTGTTTTCTTCTATGAGTGTGACTGCATGTGGTTAGCTTTAGTTTGTACCCAAAGATTTCTTTATCTTCAATTATTGTTTGTCCATGCTGTGCTTTGTTTTTCTTCTCTCAACAAAACCTACCCAAAAAGAACCCCCCATTCCCATCCATTTTCCAAACCCTAACCCTCTTGCCCCGGGCTGTGTGGTTTTGCTTGATGTCTGACTAAATGACATCAATAATTCCACACACTTGCTGGGGAGGATAAGGTCATAGCAACAGGCTGGTGAAGGAATACGAGGATATATTCTAGACTTACTCAGCTTCAGTACTATTTCTTGTAGTAGTAGGAGCCAATGTCAAATAAATTCAACGCAAGTACTAGTTATACTTGCAATACTTTACCATTTGTTAGGCTACATTGTGGCACTGTTCTAGTGTACTGTCACCTGCTATATTCTCGAGCGTACCGTAACCGTTGTAATGCTACAGTAAGGACAAACCAGGTTTCGTTTTCTTTATTTCCATAGGCATGCAACTGCCACTGTGTCACACCACTAGTACCACCGCAATGAGGAAATTTCATCCGCCCAGGATTGCCAACCTTAATCCCCATTTCACGTGGAGCCAGCCCTGGGCCTAGCCCTAATTTCTAACACAAATTACAGATAAGATAAGCGTTTGGTGGGAGGTAGTATAATGGAGTATTAGGACTAGACGAGAGATTGACGGTAGTACTACTAAAGTCCTAGGACTCTTCAGGAAAACAAACTTACTGTTACACCCCCACCCACCAGACTGAAAAGCAGTAAAAAACAGGTATGGTCAGATAAAGTTTAAAAAAGTATATTTATGTAGCCCTAACAAAATAATCTCCCTCAAGACCCTCCCTAACCCCAACGATTGTCTTTGAAAAGTCCCAAAAAGCACCCAACTCCCAAATCCCACCCCCCAAAAGTCTCTAAAAAAGGGCAAGGGACACTCCACTACTGGAGGGTGCTGGTGAATTTTGCGGCCAGGGCATCATACTCCTTGCGGAGGGTGGCATGCTCGAAGCGGAGGCCCTCCACCAAGTTCTTGTACCTATGGACCTCCTGCTCCAGGTAGGACATTCTCACTCCTAGGCGGCGCTGGCGTGCCTTGCAGCTCCTGTGGGGGGCAGCTGGTCTTTTTGCTGCTTGGCGGTGGCGGTTGGCTTTGTTAGCCCGGCTCCGTACCCCTGGAGCACTGCGCTGGCTGGCAGCCCGTGGGGTCACGGAGGAGGATGCAGCTGTCCCAGTCGAGGATGTTGTGGTTGCACCGGTCGACTGCGTGTCCTCCGACTCCTCCAGGGCCACCAGCCGCCGATATTCCGCGACAGTGGCATCCAGCCTCCGTTGCCGGGCCATTCGAGCCTGCTCCCTCCGTGATGTCGATTTGGAAGGAGCAACTATATGAAGAAAGAAAGACATAGTCTGTAACCAATGCTCCTTAACATTAATAACACAAAGTGATTGAGCCGAAAGTTGTGTCACAGTACAAGTAGCAAATTGAAAGCAGAGTACATAACTATTGAGGACAGTATCTATCTAACCTCCCACTTCTGCATCCTTGCTCTAACATTAGTGGTAGTTTAATGAACAAATTCTACGACCACTATGGACTTCCATTACAGTCGACTATGACAGTACACCAGTCTTATTCTTCTTCTTCTCTCTTGTTTCGGAAAATTGGTACGTTATCTTATGCAAGCCGGCAGAATGCCAGCGCAGTGAACTTGCACCCGAGAAAAACAGACGCACACCATGATGAGTGAGACAGACTTGCGTTACTGTACCGGTCCAGTACATGCAGGTGGTGAAGCTATTACTTTTCTATTACGGGTGGCACTGAGAATACTCTGTTACAAGGGCTACTGCTTAATTAATTTACCTTTCACCCTACAGTGCAAATAAGTACTAGAAAAAGAAAATGAAGAAGCTAAATAATTAGATTATCTATCACTTCACATGGGATGTATTTGATGACATATGGGATGACTTTAGGTGCTTTGCTTATTATTGAGTGAACAGTGATACACCCACACATGAATGACGTACTACTACTAAACTAAAGTTATTAAGAGAGGTACGGAGTGTCCACCGTAATAACCGGATATATGCTGTGCTTGCAGTTGCAATACAAACTATTGCTACTATTCATGGTAGTATTGGACAAATTTACAATTTCTTTTCCTTGCCTTCCCTACACTGGAACGGACGTGCGGGTGCAGTGTTACATGCTCTTCAAGGTAACACTTAGTTCATCCAGTGACCATCTACTCTCTCTAGATACACATGTGCTATCTAAGAGTCAGATAATACCATGCTCCAGGCATCCATCCATTCAAAGTATATGCACACATACAGTTTATGTTTCACCCACCCAGGCTGTTGTCCTTCCACCCATCCTTGCTTCGTCATTGACCCAGCCATGCACCATACCATATTCTTTCCTTCCCAGCCACCTCGGGGGCCAAGCAAACACATATCATTCTTCTTTGCCAGCCATCATAAAATTTCTCGTCCTTCCACACTTACTTATACCCTTCTTTCGCTTTTCGAATATATAGCTTACCTGTGCCCGCCACCACCGTGTCAACCCTCACAGGCACATTGGTGTCGTCCGTCACTCGCACCGCCTCCTCCCCAGAAGAGTTGTCCTCCTCATCCACCACCTCCGCACTGGCCCCGCCACCAGATGTTCCACCTACAAAGTAAATTTTTAGAATGTTAGAATACACCACTCACTACTGTATAATATTTGGTCTAGGAGGAATAAAGAAAGTTAAAAAAAACGAAATACAATGTAATAATTTGTAACTGTATACTCTACAGTAAAAATGTCCCTTTTTCCAGGGAAGGCTGTTGTCTTGCTGCACTTTTTGGCACAACTGATGAATGCTTGCTTTTTATTTTTAACACACAACACTTTTTCTCCTAACAGAAGCTTGACTTCTAAGAACACGATCAGGGTCAAGCTCAAGTTCAAACCAGGTGAGAGCTCAGCTCGACCACAAGAAATGTGTCCAATTAATCGTTAGCACTAAGCACTTTTCCATTTTCAGTTAAACGTTTACTTTTATGACAAAGTTGATTTTAATAAATGTGTTTAGTTTTAATAAAGCTTTTAAACTTAAATAGACTCTGTGGTTTTTGGTCCTCCAGACTAGAGTGGATGAGCTAAAGGTTTTGGAATTTTTGCAAGCATGAGTGCCTCTGACACTTCTTGACTGTGACTCCGTACTCTTGCCCTGCGTAGGATAATCTAATGATCATTGGGGATCAATCATCGCTGACTTAGGGAGCTAAATGACTCTGCCACACTATCTAGTCAGTAAGGAGATTGAGGGTTCTTCAAAGTCTGATATCACTGAGGTATGTGGAAAGAAAGTCTACCTGCGCCTATTATAATTGATAAACAATGCACTATTTAGTGTTCATAGTTCGGTTTGTGCAGATTTGTCCCTGCAACAGTAGTAGAATGGATTGTCCCCCTATCCAAAACAAAAGTAAAGTAGTATCTTATTCTTTCTTGGTGGTCATTCACCTTTTTATTGTTGGCAATTGTCAAAGTATAAACATTTAGAAGACTTGAAAAGACATTATGGACAATCCCAGAGGACTGCACTCAGTGCATAGAGCTATTGCTGACTAGAATGGGAGTCCGATGGAATTGCCAAATGTGCAATCTTAGTTAGCTACACAAACAGACTAATAAGAATAATCTAGTAATACCACAGGGAGTCATAGTCGAGGCAGGATAAGAATTTAGATCCAGTCTACAAGAAGATCAAAGACGATTTAGAAAAAATCGAATGAGGAACGCTAGGAAAAAATAGGTACTCTTTATTAAAATTAAAACTTACTGGGGCCAGCAAAGGAGCCCTCGCCTGCCCGATCCTGGCCTGCATCCTCCTGAACAGCACCCTCCTCCTGTGTCCTCTTGCCCTTGGGGGGAGCTGATGTACAACATGAAAGAAAGAAAGACCAGAAAACATGGATGAGATTTGTCAACCAAATCAAACATTTCAAAAGAACTATAACAAAATATTTTGGAGAAATAGCAAATAGATAGACAACTATTCCACGGGATATATTGACCTATCTCATATGGTATACTACATTATTCGTATTGCCTGATTTGCGGACCGTTGACTTTCAAAGTTCCTATGTAACTCAATAAACAGACTACTAAAAAGGTTTGCCTAGGCCTGGCAGGCAGAAGTCCGCAGCACGCAAAGTGACAGACAAAGTCCACCCTGCTTGCAGATCAGTGAATACTCAAACTATCAATCCACCGACCACCACCACTATTTCTTCTTATAGCCATGTGTCTAAAGGAAGGACTGGACTTCAGTCTGTTGGGGCTGATTTAGAAGTCCCTTGCGGCTCATTTTCCTCCATTGTTGCGTGACTTTTGTGACGCAGCGGCAGAACAAAAGAGTCGCCATGGTGCGACGTATATATTAAAAAAAAACGCATATGGGAGATGCATCACGTTGTAAAGCCCTGCACCATCAGGGGGCGTTCCGGGGCAAGGGAGGGCGTTCCTGCGCAGGAACGAATCCTAAAAGTAGCTGAGGGAAATCTACAAGATGTCAATCAGTCACTTTTAGGACAATGATGCGTGACTCAAACCCTGCGCCTGCTTGAAGCCGACGTACGGCTTGATGCAGCATTGGGGAGATAGGGCACCCCAGAGCATTGCTGGAGCTGCGCCATCGTTGGCAAGCAACTCCAGCAATGCGCCGGCTTAACGCCACAGATGCGTAAGGCTTCTGTGACGTTTTGGGCCAATGGGTGGTGGTGGCATGGCGCACAATTACTGCCGCATCCCTGCTACTTTGCAGGGATGCGCCGGTAATTGAAAATATGACCCTTAGTGTCTAGCATTACGCAGTTCTTTATACTACACTCATACATAATTTCTCAGGCCAATGAAATGAACAACACAAAATACAAAACAAATAGGCATAGTAGCAAGCAAGGCTACTGAGAAGGAGAGCAGTGCACCTGAAATGCATAGAAGATTTTGAAATATAATTTACCTAATGTAATCGGCAGCATTATTGCTCTTGGTAAAGAACAAAGATTTGCAAATAACAGAGCCGGATAAAACAGATTAGTGATGAAATAGCTAGAAATGGCTACTACTACTCACCAAGCCCGGGGACCTCTACGCCGAGCGCGTCCAGCAAGTCCGTTCCCGGTCCATGACATCCGTCCAGCGGTGGGTGGCCTGGTTATAGGTGCGCCGGACCCCAGAGAGCTTAAACATGGCCCGGCACACCTTCTCCCACCGCTTCCGGCGCTCCCGGATGCCATAGCCGGTTACGATCTTGCCGCCTCCCAGGATCGTCTTGGGGAGGCGGCGCTGGACGTGGAAGATGAGTGCGGCCACCTCCTCCGCGCTAAAGATCTCCCGTGGCATCACTTGCTCCCCCCTCAAACGCCTGCACAGGAGCCGGGCACGGGGTGCGGGACCCTTCCCCTTCTCAGGGTGCTTCCCGGCTCCCTTTACCATGGTCTGGGCAGAAATGAGTTAAATAATAAAGAAGAAATAGAATAGGGAAGAAGAAAATAAAAGAGTTTAAAAAAGTAGTTTAAAATTAGCAAAAAGTAGCAGAAAACACAAAAATATAGAGCTAGAAAAATAGAGGGATAGATAATAAGTAAAATAGATCAAATAAACTTCAAAAAAAGCAAAGGATGGCAGAGATTCAGAGAGGATACAGAAAGCATGCCCAGAACCATAGCAATGAATGAGAAACAAGATGGCCGCGCCCATTCACGACCGCGTGGGTAAGTTCGCGCGAGATTTTCCTCGCGAGCACGTGCGAAATTGTACTAGCGAGCAGCACACTTTGCGAGATTACACATAGCAGCCGGAAACGGAATTACGTCACGCAAACAAGATGGCTGCGCCCGTGTACGACCGCTAGGGTAACTTCGCAAACGTATAGCTACAAGCGCCTTGCGAACACGAAGAAAATCACGCGAACATACACGCCGCAAAAAAAAAGTGTGTATTCGCGGCTTCCGAAATCGATCTTGCACGGATTCGCGCCCCGCAAATGACGCGAAATTGCAGAAAAACGATTTTTGCTAAACTGAAAGCAATCAGCAGGTGCAAAAGTTCAAACTTAACATTAGTAACCATTCACTCTAGTGCTTCCTGAGGGGCCCCTCCAGAGTTCAGTTGCCTATTTGCAACTATTCCATGACCCTGCTATGACCCAAACAGCAGGCTCATAGAATAGCTACAAGTAGACCATAAAGGTCCTGTGAAAAAAAATTGCACTGCAACAGAAAGCAAATTACAGATAAGGAAGGAAGCAGGTGCCAGCCAGACTGGAAGTTTCAAAATTACTGACACATTAATCCCCCCCTAATTAATTCATGGCAGTTGAAGAAGGGCAGGTGTGCTTGCTTTTACTGCAACAGAAAGCAAATTACAGATAAGGAAGGAAGCAGGTGCCAGCCAGACTGGAAGTTTAAAAATAAGTGACACATTAATCAACCCCAAATTAATTCATGGCAGTTGAAGCAGGGCGGTGTGCTTGCTTTTTTTCACCCCCATAATCTACAGTGATAAACAAACCTAATGGGTGGCAGTCAGGATGTACCAGAGGGTGGCATGGGTGTACCAGAGGGTGGCAGTGGTGAAAGAGAGGGTGCTGTGAACCTGTGATGATAAACCAGACGTAGAAACAACATAGTCGCAGCCGTTGCGAGCCAAAAAGTAAGTTCGCAATTGCGAAATGGTCCACAAATCCTCGCGAACGCTCGCCAACAAAAAAAAACGGAAAAATCCGCTAATCCGCGAGAGTTCGCGGATTTTGCGGATTGCGAATCCGTAAATCCGCAAATTCGCGTACGCGAGATCCGCTAGATCCGCCCATGCTTAGTGATGCGGCAGCTGCTGGTCCAAATAATGTTCCCCCAGCTATACCAGCACATTTTCAAAGAGTATGGGTACATGTGCCATGGAAGAGAGTAGAAGTTTTGGCCCTTAAACAGTCTTTACCTGATCCCCGTAAAAATCCAGCTGGCTATTACAAAGAATTGTCCCAGACAGTTGAAGCATGCATCATGAATTTGGCTGATATAGATATGCTGTTGGGTAATGTAGTACCTCAACCTCTATGGGCAAAGATTCGTCATGAGGATCATGCAGTTGAATTAGGTGACACATGGCTCAATATTGCTGCTGCGGACGCTAGACAGGTTGGTGGTGCTAAACCTGAGGCTCTAGTGGCAGATCTACCTGGCCGAATTATAGATCTTATGAAAACGATGATGCCAGCATTACTAGTAAATTGGGACAAGTTAGCAGCATGTAAGCAAAAGAAGGACGAAAGTGTATCTGATTTCTTCACTAGGTTTGAAGAGACATTTATAGATCATAGTGGTCAGGACATGAGTACGGAGGGTGGGCAAAGATTATTTGTGGACAAATTTGTCTTTAATTTGCTCCCTGAACTGTCTAATAAGTTGAAAGATTCTGAAAGTTCTTGGGCTGTTTCCTCGTCGGCCCAGATATTAGCGACTGCACAGTACTACGAGAATAGGGACAAGGACGAGAAAGAAAGAGTAGAGAAAAAGACCAAAGACTTAAAGACAAAGGTTCTTTTGCAGCAGGCGTATCCGCCTCGCTTGAATCAGCAAGAGTCACAGCAACGCCCACAGTTTCAGCAACCTCACCCATTTCAGAGACCGCCACAGAACGCTAGGTATTTTCCTCCCAGACCACCCTTGGGTTTAAATCAGTGTGCGTATTGTAGGGAGGAGGCCATTATAAAAATGAGTGTCCTGTGTTGCGACAGCGCGCGAGTGGTATGACGGCCCGAGAGGCCGTGGTGGTTTTCAGCAAGTGTCTAGGGGTAGAGGACGTGGTGCGTTTCCTCAGAACGAACGTTCCTTTCCCCCACAGAATTTTATGAATTGCTTTGATCAACAGAAAATTGCATCTGGTCGATCGACTCAGAGTATATGCTGATGACTATTATGCTGAGAGTGAGAATGCTGACTATAATGATTGCTAGGACAGACATAGACAAAGAGAGGGAGTAGTGTCGGTTCCAGTAGATCAGAGTGGGCCTTATGTTGCAGTAGCCACATCGGGTGTAGTAGAGCCTTTTCTTTTGGATACTGGTGCGACGAAGAGTTCTATCATGCACTCTAAACTCCCTGGCGCACCTTTGTCTGGCTTAACGAATGTTTCGGTAGGATTCTCTGGCGCCCCAGTTCGTAATCCAGTTTCTAGTCCCTTGTCTCTTTCTATAGGACCTTGTGAATTGGAAGCACCCCTCATTTTAATGACAGGTTGTGGCGAGAATTTGTTGGGCTTGGATTTGTTGAAAAGGTTGAATGCGACATTGCATTGTTCTCCTTCGGGAGTACAGCTTACATTGGGTAAGAAAGTGATCTCTCCGATGTATTTGTCTAAAGATCGGCTTCCACCGGAATTGTGTTCTCTCCCTGATACTCTTTGGGCTACTGGTCCTAATGATATGGGTCTTTTGGAGATCCAACCTTATGTTGTAACGCTTAAAGCGAATGTTAAAATGCCGCGTATTCCCCAATATCGGATTTCTAGTGATGGTGAAAGAGCGCTTTTAGCGATCATCTATGATTTGATTGAGAAAGATGTCATTGAAGAAACGAGAGGTAATGTGTGTAACAGTCCCGTTTTGCCTGTCCTGAAGCGCACTGACTCTACTCAGCCACCTGTTTATAGGTTTGTGATCGATCTTAGAGAGGTCAACAAGATTGTCGTGCCACAGTGTCCAGTTGTCCCGGATATTACTGCTTTGCTGACTTTGATTCCTGCTTCAGCTGCCTGGTTTTCAGTCATAGACTTGAAAAATGCTTTCTTCAGCATTCCAATTGCTTTGGAGAGTAGAGATATTTTTGGCTTCTCTTTAGGAGGCCGAAGCTTCCGTTTTAAGGGAGCTCCCCAGGGCTATTGCGAAAGTCCTTCTATTTATAGCCAGGCTTTGAAGACTCAGCTTGATACTCTTGTGTTGCCTGCTGGTGCTGCTCTTATTCAGTATGTGGATGATCTGTTAGTGGCCGCTGATGATGAGAAAACTTGTAAAGAAGCTACTCTTTCTTTGTTGCGACATTCGTCGGACTTGCATCATAAAGTGTCACCTTCTAAGTTGCAGTATTGTTGCCAAGAAGTGACCTACTTAGGTCATCTCTTGTCAAAGGAGGGAAGACGGTTGACCCCAGAACGAATTCAAGCGATTGCGCAAATGACTGTACCAAGCACACAGAAAGAATTGCGTGCCATCAGGAAACAACTCAAGACCTGGCTGTTCGAGCAGTAGCATACCCCTTCCCCCAAGTGCCTTGAGACCCTCCTGGGTAAGTAGTGCACTATACAAATGGTATGATTGATTGATTGATTGCTTTCTTGGGTATCACGTCGTATTGTAGACAGTGGATTCCAAATTTCTCTCTATTAGCGAAACCTCTGTTGGCTTTGACTTGTAAAGATACACCGAATCCTCTTCCGTGGTCTGACGATTGTCAGAATTTTTTTTCTGAGTTGCGTGATGCATTGTGTTCTGCTCCTGTGTTGGGTACTCCAGACTATAACAAGCCTTTCACGTTGTATGTGCACGAGAGAGAGGGATGTGCGTTGTCAGTGTTGACACAATCTTTTGGGGACAAGCAGCCTCCATGCGCGTATTTTTCATCAACTTTAGATCCGGTAGCTAGAGCGTTGCCGAGTTGCTTGAGAGCTACAGCGGCAGCGGCTGTTTCTATCCGACAGTCTGCTGGACTGGTGATGGATAATACGTTGATTGTGATGGTTCCGCATGCAGTGGATACCTTGTTAAACAGGACGAAGACACAGCACTTAACTAGTGCTCGATTGTCAGGTTATGAGTTGACACTTTTAGCGAGTCATGTGCACATAAAGAGATGCAATACGTTGAATCCAGCTACGTTGTTGCCGATTTCAGTAGAGACGGATGTTTCTGAACAGCATGATTGTTTTCTTAGGACAGAAGAGGAAATGAAAGGAAGAATAGACCTTAGGGACACTCCTCTTGTGAAGTGTGATGGTACCTTATGGGTGGATGGTTCGTGCTTCAAGCTTCCGAATGGTGATACGACTGCGGCATATGCTGTTACGACTTTGCATCCGATTGTTGAAGCTGCACGTATCCCACATAATTCAGCCCAAGCAGCAGAGTTGATTGCACTTACGAGAGCGTGTGTGTTGTCGAAAGGGAAGAGAGTGACTGTATATACTGACAGCCAGTATGCGTTTGGTGTGGCTCATAGTTTTGGACGCTTGTGGAAGGAACGTGGGTTCCTCACGTCTCATGGAACAAAGATTCAGAATGGTCAGTTGGTGAATGAGCTTCTCGAGTCATTTACCTTGCCGTTGCAAGTTGCGATTGTGAAATGCAGTGCACATAAGAAGGTTACCGATGACGTTGGTCGCGGTAATGCGTTTGCGGATGAAGTTGCGAAAGATGTGGCGAGGGATGTGATGAGTCGAATGTATGTTGCAGGTCCGGCGAGATGGGTTGCAGATGGAAGTATGTGTGAAGATACGATAGAAAGTGTGAAGTCTATTCAAGCTGAAGCTACAGAGAAAGAGTTGAGCGTATGGAGAGAGAGTACGGATAAATTGGATGCGAATGGTTGTTGGGTTGAGTTGTCAGAGCATCAGCGATGGTTGTTACCCAATGCGTACGTGCTTGCAGTGGTTACGATGGCGCATGGAATGGCTCATATCAGTGCGAAAGGGATTTGTAAGTTGTTGGCTCCAGTATGGCAAAATGCTGGAATTCCTAAGTGTGCAGACAATATGGTCAAGAATTGTATGGTTTGTCTGATGTACAATCCTGGTAAGGGAACTCCAACTCCAGCTGGTCACTTTGCGCCTCCGACGTATCCGTTTGAGGTTTTGCAATTAGATTTTATCCATATGGAGAGATGCAACAACCTGAAATACGTACTCGTGGTTGTTTGTGCCTTTTCGAGATGGGTAGAAGCATATCTCCTAAAAGATAATACTGCCTTCTCCACAGCTAAAGCCCTTGTTAAGGAGGTTTTCCCTAGGTATGGTTTGCAGAGAATGGTCTGGAGTGACAATGGGAGTGAATTTGTGGGTCAAGTGATGAAGAGAGTGTGTGATGATTTAGGAATTCGAGAAAAGTTTTACGCTGCAAATCACCCCCAATCAGCTGGTCTAGTGGAGTGCTATAATGGCACTCTTAAGTTAAAACTTGCCAAGATACAGGCGAGCTCTGGTCTTAAATGGCCTGATGCTTTGCCATTAGCACTTTTGTCAACTAGGATGACTGTACATTCTCGAGTGGGACTTAGTCCATAGGAGATCGTTTTTGGTCGCCCGGAAAACATATGGGGAGTGCCGAGGCCGACGAAATTCAGCAAGATTGAACACCCTGTATTTCTTGACTATCTGTATGATTTGACGGCTAAATTGCGTGTGTTACACCAACAGGTTCATGATACATTGCCGCAGGCTTCTGAAGGTTCAGGATACGCTATCGATCCTGGCTCCTGGGTTTTGGTGAAGAATTTCCAGTGGACAAAGAACGATCAGCCCCGCTGGACCGGACCCTACTTGGTGCTATTATCTACGCGATCTGCAGTGCGAGTGCAAGGAAAGAAAAACTGGATCCACAGCGTACATTGTAAGAGGGCTCCTTTGCCTCTGCCGTACGACCGGTGGGTCCAGGAGGGTATTCCTGATTCAGAAACTGACACAGTGCCTCGTTTTCTACCTTTTAGCAATGCGCGTTTAATTGGGACAAGTTCTGAGCATGAAAGCGACGATCTTCTGCAAGAAGCTGTGCCACCGTCAGTTCGACTGGACACTACTGAGCCTGAACTTTTGTTTCGTGATCAGACATTGCCTGGTAAAGGCCGTTATAATTTGCGACCAAGAGTCGTCGGACTAATAAAGTAAAAATTATTTTCTTTGCTACTTTTGAAAATTCAGCTCTCCCATCTGAGAAACTGTTTTGACTGATTTTTGTTTTTCGAACCGCCATCCGGGTTCAGCTGTAAGATTGTGGTGTAAAGACTTGGGGGTGCAAGCCGAAGACACAAGGTGGAGGTTCTGGTTGGTCCTAGGGCGTTCCCTGGACTGACAGACGCATTCCTTAGCACGGAAGAACCAACCGCCGCGAACAGCACGGTTAGAGGATGGAGTTTTTTGAGATGGAGAGACCTGTTGAAGAAATGAGTTTTAAGAGCAAAATGTGTCTAATTATGAGTAGAAAGTGTTTCCTAATATTATGTCTCCTTATGTTACTTAGCTTGATGATGTTTTTGATGGGATATATTATATTCTCTTTTCAAGTGACGTTTGCACCCACTACACAACCCATACCTTCTTCTACTGTTTCTTCGCATTCTTTTCATCCTCTGCCTGAACATGAATCCGTTAGAAGATTGGAATTCATTAATAACTATTTTGTTCAGCTTCTGTACCAACACCAGCTGGTAGTGAACACGACTAACTGTTGGGTGTGTGGCCTTATGCCTCATACTACTGATAAAGGTATTCCTTATCTGGTCCTGCCATTCAGCTATAATGGTTCTGTGTGGGCATACAGAACGATGTTCATCTATGCTCGGGAAGTCTATCCTCTACGTTCTGTGAAAGACAATCCAAAGAATAGTGCTCTAGTTAAGGGAATAGTCGATATGATTAGAGGAGTTGGTTCCTATGAGACAATCCCGAGAGATGAGACACTAGCGTATTTTGGATGGAACGTGACTGGATATGGAGTTAGTCTGAGTGAGAACCAGCGAGCGAAAAGATCCTCTCCGATTTGGATCGTACCCCATCAGGGTCATCTTTGTCTGCAAGGTAATGGCAAGAATCCGAGAGCTCAGTTAGGGGAGAGTATCTGCACTGAGACATATGTTTTTGCGTCCCAGACTTCCCCATCGATTCTAGCAGCTAAGGGTACCTATTTTGTCTGTTTACGATACAGCGTACTCATGGTTGCCCCCTGATTTCTCGGGCACATGTTTTGTTTCGTTCCTGTTGCCTCCTACATATACAGCTGCGGCAGATTACCACAAGACGAGAGTTGTTAGAGGTGTCTTCAGTAAGGAAGATACTGCAGGACAAGAATTAGGAGATTTTTTGAAGGGTTTTCTGCCGTTTTGGGGACCTATGGTTAACAGCAGGAACATACGGCAATTGACGAGAGTAGTTGAGTCCACCGTAGTTGAAACTGCCGGTGCCCTTAGTAACTTGACTGCTGAGCTCCAGTCGGATCGTCTTATGACTCTCCAGAACAGAGTTGCGTTAGATGTCATACTTGCAGATAGAGGAGGGGTATGTAAACTGATTCAATCGAGCTGCTGCGTTTTCATTCCAGACAATGCTCCTACGGTATACCAGGCCATTTCCAAGTTACATAAGATCTCTGAGTCTGTAAATGTGGATAAAGGAGATTGGTAATTGATTGGATGGTTCTGGGAACTGGTATCGACCTGGGGATGGAAGATTCTAATGATCATTGGGATGGCTTTAGCGATTCTTTTCCTGTTCTGTCTTTGTGTGCAGTGCGCTCCTGCTATATGCGGCCTCTGTTCTACTATGTTTGCAAGGAGACCTGTCCCAAGAGAGGTACTAAATAATAGGATTATGCTCCAGCAACATCTTGATGATCTGATGAATATAGACCTGGATTCAGATTGACGTGAGTTTAGGTTATTGCCTATGTAAGGGCAAAAGGAGGGTCTGAGGTTCCGTGAATTCTGAACCCGTTCCATAAAGGTCATGACTTCGTTATGAATTTGATATTACCGAACCGTAACTAGTTAGTGCGGCAAGTATGAGTGTTTTCGTCATGTTAGACTGATGGATTCACTACGTATTTAGGGATTTCGTTCTGAACCCTTGGGTTCCATTTTGTGTATGGCAGCCATTTTGTGGTTGCCCTCACATAGGCCGATGACTGTGGCTGAACAAGTCCTTTAAGTACATGTACCTCCAGTTCGTGCTGACTCCTGTTTGACCTGAGTGAACTGACCCTGTTGCCTGAAGCTGACCTTGTTAAACCAGTTCCTGCCCTTTAGCTGATCAAGATTAAGGATCAGAGCACAGGACATCCTAAACCTTTTATTGCACACAAATATGCCTTATCCTACTCACACCTGTTTCTGCTCCTTTCTTTATGGTCTGTTTACGATGGGGATGTGCCTTTTTTTATTATGGGTTCGTTCGACCTGTCTTAAGAAGAATGTTGGGTTTGACCAATGATTGATCATGGGCCGGGTAACTGAAAACTGGGTTTTACCGTCATGCGATACTTTTGGTGTGGATACATGTGATTGGACAGTTTGTAAATGTAAGGTATTTGTCTGGAATGTTATTTTTGGCATAAAAAGGGATGACTTGCTTTGTAAAATTGAGCAGTCTCCTGAGAACTCATACCGTGTTGACTTCTAGGACTTCTGTTACTGGCTGCAGCCAATAAATTCGATCTTTGACGCCACCAAGAAGTTTCCGTGTCTCTGTGTTCTAAGACAGGTGATACCCGAAGACTATGGGCGTGCCCCTGGTGCCGCCGGGTCTTACATAACCCGGTTCTTCAATGGTACATATTGCCAAGAACACTATTCCATTTTATTTTGGCTTACCAAATCTACTGTTCAAAATTTCTCAAGGTATCTGTCCTTGAGTTTTAACTTCAGCAGGTTGTTTGCATACCAATGTGTATGTTGTGACCACCAATTTGTTGGAGTCAGTGCATCTAAAGTTTGTTAACCTTAAAAGACCGATTTAATCATATCTAACCAGAGGGAAGAATGAGAGTGGAGTGTACAGAAGTTGAATCCTAAGCTGACCTGCTGGGGAAGCTTGACATGCTGCTTTCAGTTCCTCGAGTCAAGTACCACTCCAAGCCCAGTTGTATCTCAAAGGACTTGTCAGCCACAATTAGCTCCCCCTGGGAGACGCCTAACAATTTCTGTGAAAATGAGCAAACGGATTGCTCGCATATTAGCATTGTTCCATCCATCCATATTTTTCAATATGTGTTCAAGAGAATACAGAGACCGCATAAATTCCTTTGCAAGTGAAGTAGAATTACTGGGGGGACAATGAATCACAAAAATAAAGCTTTCATCATGAAAGTATCAGGAGCATTATTTTCTTTACAAGGCCTGCATTTGTAGAGTCATTTATCAATATTTAGAGACACATAAAGTCCATTTTAAGATATAATGTACATAGGTTAAGCTAATGAGTCTGAGGTCTCAATTAGACAGAGATGACTAAGGAATGGCTCCAGAGCACAGCAAATGAGAAAATTAATCTGCTCTGACACATCAGTCAACTTTGTCATGAGGTGAAAGGAAGAGGATTGCAAATGAAATGAGATTACACAACCAGTGATAAAATCACTAATCTGTTAGTTGAAATCATAGGTGTCAGTAAGTTAAACCTCAGCTCAACCCCTGGTAGCTATAGCACAGTGAAGACATACTTAACTTAAACAAAGTGTGTAAAGCATTTAAAAATAATAAAATAGTTGAAAAGTCAAAAGCAAAATACAGTAAGAAAAACCATACTGCCTTTTACAAAAATAGGGAAAAATGAAATAAGCAACATTTCACCAAATCAAAAAAAATCTAGTAAAGTGAATCAGAAATATGAATTTTTAAATATCAATGTGCAATTTCCGGCTGACTATAATGGAGCCTGGGTTAGATACAACAAGTGGACTGCTCCCTATGTAAATCTGTAGGTCAAAAAGTAGAAAAAAGGTTTAGGTCCCACTCCAGAAAGTGACTTTTTCAATTACTAGAAGAAAAATGATTACATTTCTTCTAAGTCCCAATGCCATAAAGGAATGTTCCTTTTTTATTTTTAAAAGAAAATCCTCCCCACGCAGGTCGCAGCTGAAACTGTAGCCATCACTATGAAAACGAAAGCCAGATACCTAAAGCAGGTTGGTCCTTCTAGACCTCTGAAGCTTTGAAGAGTTCTCACTGAAAATTTTCAGCGAGAGCACAGAATGGGACCTAGTTGTTTTTTCAGGGGTGAGTAAATCTCCCCATTGGACAAAGCTTTAATTCAACATGGAACTGTTGGACGGATAATTTTTCCGACAGATCTTTCTAAACCTCTTAGGGAAAAGTTTTCAAACGTTCTTCTGGTGTTCAAACAACCACAGGTTACATATCTATGGTCCCAAGGACCTCAATTGAAGCTTTTAGAGCTTCCTTGAAGGTAATTAAGTTCCTGGACACACTCAAGCTGGTCATCCTACCACAAAAAGAAAACACCTCCCCACTTCTAGGCTGTTGTCTCTGCTGTGGGAGCAGTTTTCATGCTTCATTTAGGCACACCTCATTAAAATCAAATCCTTGATCGAGAACTTCTGGAGAGCTAAGCTAAATTAGCCTCAAAGAGCTCCAGGAAGGGAAAAGGTAACTTTTTAAAATGTATTTTTCCTAAATACTCATTAGAAATCCGACGTTACGATTGAATTGGGCTTTAAATAATAATTCTGGTGCTCAGGTTCGCTTAAAATTAGAAAGATAATTCAACTACTCTCTGGACACCCATTTGACTTATGAAGTTTAGTCCTTAGGAGTTTGTAAAGAGGGGAAGGGGTTTGTCTCCATAGGTGCAGTGTGTCTCCTGTCTGCTCGATCCAGCAAGACATGGGGAGTAGGAAGTGCTCCCCCAAGTTAGACCGAAGCCTCGCTCAAGATGCCCACCCTACCCCAGCAATCACCCACTGATTTACTTAAAGCATGAGGTAAATGAAGGAGGAATAGTCCCAGGAGTTGGGAAAACGTGCAGACTTTAAACCGGCATTTCCATGCCTGCATAGCTATTTCCAATTTCAGGATATACATTTTTTTATTGCTGGATTTAGGTTTGGGAATACCAAGCAGAATCAAAGATTCTGGGCACCGATATCCCCACACCTAAATCTGGACAACTCATATTGAGAGCTTAACAGTAGGTTTTGTACACCTTCAGCAAAACAGACCTTTGCATGAAAATAATAAAAATAAAGTGTTTATGGAATGCAAAATGGATAATCAATTTCAGAGTGCTGTTTGAGGCACTAGAGAGATTTCTATATGGGACGAGTTTGAACTGCTATAACACTATATCTTTCAGTGAAGGTAAATGAAAAAATACATATCGCATAATATGTAGAGTAGAGGGAAACATGGAACAATACTGATAAATGTGGTAGCAAATAATAGCATTAACTACTTATCAATGATTTTCCCACCTCACTTTTTGGTGTTTTCTCTCTGTTGTCAGATGAGGCCACAGAGTACAGACCAATACATTATGGATTCACAGATTTAGAGAGTTTATTTGAATGTATTACCTCGACAATAGAGCTAAGTGAGAATTATGTTTTGGGAATGGCAAGACAAAAATCATTTGCAGACCATAAAAATCTGGGAGTGTTATTCGATCAATCGTTGACATTTAAAGATCATGTCAACCAGGTTGCTGGTACTTGTTTTGGGGTTATTGCACTGCTGAGAAGGGTGTTTCCCTATCTCCCGGATCATCATAGAAAGACCTTGGTCCAGGCTCTGGTCATCAGTAGACTGGACTACTGTAATGGCCTTCTTTTGTCATCTAATGAAGGCCAATTCAACAAACTACAAGTAGTCCAGAATACGGCCGCGAGGTTAGTCTTGAATGTTCCATCTAGGACTCCCTCCCGGCCACTACTGATGGAACTCCACTGGCTGCCAGTCCGACATCGCACCAAATTTAAAATCTTGTGTACAATCCACAAATGCCTGATGGGGAAAGGCCCAAAATTTCTCACCTCAGCCTTTCTCCCCTATGTTCCAGGTCGTTCACTACGTTCCAGTAATCTCCAGCTCCTTCAGGTTCCTAAAATTAAAAAGACCCGCCAAGGTGGCAGGGCTCTGGCATACGCAGGACCTGTTCTCTGGAACTCCCTCCCCCTCTCGTTAAAACACATTTCTGATCATTTTTCTTTTCGAAAAACCCTTAAAACTCATCTTTTCTCCAGCATTTAACCACTTCCCGCTATCCATTACCCTCCAGTACTGCTCGGGCATAATATTTTGTCTTCCTGTATGGCAAAGCGCAGAGATACCCCTCCGGGGGTTTATTCAGGCGCTATAGAAGCATATAAATAAATAAATAAATAAATAAAAAGGAGGTAACAAAGGGCTCAAAAACAGGAAAAGGCATATTCACTATAAATAAAAACCAGGTTCAGAGTGAATAATGAAACAGGGAGATTTAACAACGAGGTATCAGTCCCAGTGTAAGAAATGGGTGTCTCTAGTTGGGAGAGGTAGGTACCTTTGTCCAAATAGGGACCCTTGCTTCTAGTAAGGGGAAGGGGAAGGGGAATCCACACTTTAGAGAACCCATACTCACCCCCTGGGTAGCTAGGCATGAGCAGGCAGACTTATCCCAAAGGCAAAGTATGAAGTATTTTTACTCCAAATACACAGTAATACACTGATGACAATACAAATGGACACCACACCAGTTAAAAAAATAAAGTATTTTTATCTAAGCTCAACAAGACCAAAACGACAAAATTCCAACATAAATGTAATAAGAGTATGACTTTAAAAAGGTTTCAAACAACTTGGTCCATATAAAACTATGGATGCGTGATTTCTCACAAAGTACCTGTAGATGCGTCAAAATTTACAAGGCCAAACAGCCGTAGAGAGGGTAAGCATCAAGAAACAAAGAGATGCCCCAGTTCCTGAGACCTTGAGGAGGTGATGCAACAGTTCTGGTGCACGCAGGAGAAGTGATGTGTCAAATCCAGTCTGTTGGGGGAAGTGATGCGTCAACTCCAAAATAATTCTGGTCCAAGGGTGATGCATCGGGAAATCTTGTCTCACAGGTATGGTGCATGGAAATCCAGGATGCGTCGGCGATTAATACAGCAGCGGCAAGTTGAGTTGTGTCGGTTTCTTCAGCCACGAACCCCACAATGTGCCAGTTCTTGCAGCCGTAACAGGTGATGGATCTGTTCGGCAGCAGCGCAGCGATGCGTGGTGATTCTTCTCGCACGGCGGTGCTGTGTTAGAAAAACAGCCGCAAGAAGAGCGATTAATCAATTTTTTCAGTTGTTCTTGTCTTCCAGCTCCCAGCAGCATGGACAATCTTTAGAGGACCACAACTGTCAGATCAGAACATTCATCAACAGAGTTCAGGGCGTGGAGAGTTAAGTCTTTGTGTCCATGAGACTTCAGAACAGGAGTCCAACACATACAGGCTCTTGGAGATATTCTTCAAGCAGGGTCACAGCAAAGTTCCAGTCTTTTTCCTTTCCTTGTCAGAAACAGCAATTGCAGGCTTACCCCCACACAGCACACAGCTAAGGGGCAGTACTCCTCTTCACAGATCTTCACCTCTTCTCCTTGGCAAAGGTTTCTCTTGAGTCCAAAAGTAATCTAAAGTTCTGGGGTTTTCGGTGTAAAACCTATACCCCAAAAGGTCTTTGTTCTCTTTGTGCAAGGGTCGCTGAGCCCTGTCCAAACCAGAGCTGTCCTCACTGGTGCAGTATGACCACAGGGGGTGAAAACAGCATTGTGCAAGGGAGACAGGCCCTATTCAGGTTCAAGGAAATCTCCACCCACTACTCTAAATGCAGCCAAGTCTCATTCAGCTCAACTCTGAGTCATCCAAGAAGGGCCGGCACACCTCAACCCCCTGTGGCTGTCTACAGTAAATCCCCAGCATCTGTCACTCCAAAACCAGACAGTCAATAGACAAACAGTCAGGGGCACACAGAATGGTTAAACAAGAAAATGCCTACTTTCTAAAAGTGAAATTTTCAAACACAATTTAAAAAACACCTTTACTTGTGTTGTGTTATTAAATTCTGAGTTCAGAGAGTCTAACCTTTATTTCTCTATCTTTTACAAATGGGAAGTTATAGCTATTGTAAACATAGCCTTTCAATAGTGAAAAATGAAATTGACAGTATTTCACTATTAGGACATGTCACACAAATGAAATGAAAAGAACATTTGTAAAGTGCATGGCTATCGGAAGGCCTCCCAGCAATAGGCAAAACTCATGATCAGATGGAACAGCAACATTCAGGGGAACAGGAAGGTTTTGAGTTGTTTCCGGAATGCAAGATGACCAGTCTCTCTCCGGAGGTGAAGGGGAAGAGCGTTCCAAAGCCTGCCGGCATTCAGGGAGAAGAGTCTACTGCCACTTCTGGCTCGTTTGAGTCTAGATATGTTGACTAGGTGAAGTTCATCCGAGCGAACTTCTCTCCTTGCTTTATATGGCTGAAAAACAGCCGGGAGAAAAGGAGGACCAGTCCCCTGCAAGGATCTGTGGACGATACAAAGAGATTTAAAGATAACTCATTCTTTGACTGGAAGCCAGTGTAGGAGGCAGAGGGCTGGTTTTGCAGATAGGAATTTGGTCGTTTCCGTCAGCATTCTGGCTGTGCAGTTCTGGGCAATCTGCAGTTTATTGATCACAGAGCTAGGGGCTCCCAGATAAAGCCCATTGCCATAGTCCAACCTGGAAAGTAGGAGAGATTGCACCATAGTTTTCTTGGCTTCGGGAGGGAGCAGGGGAAGCACTTTCCTGGCCATTCTGATCAGGCCGAAACAGGTTGCTATTGTCTTTCCAACTTGCATTTTAAAAGTCAAATTACGGTCTAACCAGATGCCCAGGCTCTTCATTTCTGGCTTGGGTGTGGGTACCAGGCCCATGCATGCTGGCCAAGGGGTTCTAAGTATTGTGTTGTCAAAGTTGCCCAGAGTCATGATCTCGGTCTTTTCTTCATTTAATTTCAAATGGGATGACCCCATCCATTTTACAACTTCCGTGAGGCATGCTTTCAGATTCATGGAGTAACGTGTGGGTTGATTTAACGCTATGACCAGTTGGGTGTCGTCGGCGTAAGTGACCATATGGATCCCAAAAGGAGCCATGATCGAGGCTAGGGGGGCCATATACGCGTTGAAGAGCGAAGGGCTCAAAGATGAGCCCTGCAGTACACCACACAGGAGAGGCCGAGGTTTGGAACACACGCCTTCTCCAAAAACCTGAAATGATCGTCCTTTTAGGAAGGAGCGAAGCCAACTTAGAGCAGTTCCGGCTCCTCCCAAGTTGATGAGATGATGAATCAGGACTTGATGGTTAACCGTGTCGAATGCCGCGCTCAGATCCAAAAGTATGATGGTCGCTGAGCCTCCAGCATCTAATATTTTCCTGCTTTCCTCCACCACCGCTAGCAGGGCAGTTTCCGTTCTCTGCCGAGGGCGGAAGCCTGTTTGGGACGGATGTAGTAGATTAAAAGTTTCGAGGAAATGTGAAAGACTGTGATTGGCATATTTTTCTGTGATTTTTGCGATCCCAGGCAGAAGAGAATTAGGGCGATAGTTGCCCAGGTCTGGGGGTTGCAGCTGAGGCTTCTTAAGTAGTATTTTGACCATCGCTCCTTTACAGAGGGGAGGGACTGTTCCTGTGCTAAGTGAGGTGTTGATAACCTGGGTGATCATGGGGCCAATAGTATGTGCTGCCTTTAATAGGATGCTCATAGGAGCTGGGTCTCTTGGTGACACACCAGTACATCTCCTACCTTTCACATACACTGGACCCTGCCCATGGGGTACCTTGGGCCTACCATAGGTGTGCCTTACATATAAGAAAAGGGAAGGGTAGGGCCTGGCAAGTGGGTGCACTTGCCAGGTCAACACCTTAAAGTCCATTACCTGTAGGGAGATGGAACACCTCAACAATTTTGGATGGATTCTCATTCCTTATTTACATCAACCATCTGTGGGTCCTGTGGTCTGTCTGAACAAGGAAGTGAGTCCCAAACAAGTAGGGTCTTAGCTTCTTCAGCACCCACACCACAGCAAAAACTTCTCTGTCAATTTCATGTCTCTATCGCATTTCTGTTTTCAACCCCTTTCAGAAAAATGGAGTGCCTCATTGGCATGTCCCATGGTCACGAAGCAAAACACAAGTCACCTACTTCACAGCAGCCCAATACCTGCCCTGTCGCTTGTCGGACGACGTCTTGACGCCTCTACACTTTAATATAGGTACCATAGGAATACAGGGTGTCGCCGTCCCTGATTCCTATTTTTTTTGTTTTATTTTCACACGAAGGTCCTGAAGAAGCGCACCAGGATCCATTAGGGACCTTTAACAAGCGCGAAACATGTAGGCCAGATCTCACTTTCACACACACTCAAGTATAATGAGAGCAGCAGAATAATACCCCTCCCTCTATTATATTTGTTTATTAGAAGACCTCCAGATCCCTTACTTTTTACACTTATCTCCCGAAACCTTGAATAAAATGTGGCTTCTAATGTCCGCCGAGGTAATTATAACTCACTCTCACATCTTTTAGGCCCTCACACCTACATGCACAACTGTGGCATCTCCTAAAAGATCTCCGACAAAGAGCCCTCTTGGGGGCCCGTGGGGGACAGCAGTGCCTCCTCCACGAGGAGCAACGCCCGATGATGAAGCATGACACTCGCAAGAGTGTGTGACGGCACTATTTCCAGAAGGAGAAATTCCCCCACCTTCTTCTAGTTCCAACTGCATACATTGAGACCACACCACACTCTCTCCTTTTCTTCCATTTCCTTACGCACAACCGGAATAGATTGTAGTATCCTTACCTTTGCGGAGATGTAGGAAATAAGGGGATTATGAATGAAGTGAATAAGGATTTCCGATTTGCTAATGAATTATGCAGGGCTGTGTAGTAACGGAGTCCGCGCTGCGCTAGGTGCCGCATGGTCTCCTCAATGCCATCTTTATGTTCCTTTCTCCATCAGTCTCAGGTGTGATCATCATCATGTGCACCCACACACTCCATGTCCTGACTCAGTCAGCTCCCCTGGATCTCTAAGAGGGCACGCAGTATGGATGTTTCCTGCACATGTAATGATAAGCACAACTGAAACTAACATAATAAAAAATATATACTCCACTACAGTTAAAGCAAATTAAATGGCGCACTGTTCTTTAAAAAAACTGTTTACGGCAGTACTTACTGACATGCCCCTATAGGACCTCATACAAAGTCTGAAAAAAATAGTAAAATATAAGCGCATTTCTATATGTTTGACACAATGATAGAGCTCCATTTTTTTGCATATTTATACCTTACAACAGACCTACTGCATAATCTACCCATCCATGTTGTATGCCCCTCTGATAGATTCTACTTTGACCCGCTGCTATCCTTTTCCATGTATTGGTCTTTATGATGACATATTCTTTTTAGAATTAGTCTTGGCTTTTGCTTTTTTTCACCCGAACAGCACCGCTCATGCTGTAAATGTTACTTCTCACTGTGAGTTTATAATGATTAGAGAGCGTAATAAATAGATAGGCATTTTCACTAGCCCCAGCATATGATTTATGCTGTCCTTAAATTATTGTTTGCGTTAAATTGTTTCTCCAAATGTAAGTCAGGAATTTGCAGTTGTCAGATTAACTGCAGCATTTACTGGTCTGTTTCATTAGGTGAGCATAATTTTATATTCCCCCTTGGAAACCTAAATAGCAACCATTTCCTGCCCAAACAGCTCTGGAAACAAAAGCCCTATTCACGGTGGCGGGCTTTGCTCTATGGCTCTTTGTATCATGCAACAACATGGTTACTAAGCGTCTTAGCAAAGAAAGAAAGAAAGAAAGAAAAAAAGGTATGGCTGAGTTTTAGAAAGAAGCAGTGTCCAGACTATTCATTCATGTGCGTGACCAACAATAAAATGCGACTCCTAAGAAATGTAATTGTTTATGCTTTCAGAAGGGCTGTCGCTTGCCCATGGGCGTGCCCTAAAACGATTAAAGTTCTCAAACAGAATCAAAGCGGCTTTTCGAAAAAGAATTTTGGATCGGCAATGCAGAAATATTATCCCTAGATTCGACCGTGACAACGGGTCGGGAAGCTTGCATTGTATTTTCTAACACTGCATTCTTGAGCAAGTGTAAGCCACTGATTTGTGTGGCACATTTTAGTTCGTGCTCAGTTTAGGACATATTTAGAATCCTGCTACATTTCTTTATGTGCCCTTTTTATCCCTAAAATGTGCATTAGACATTCGTCTATTTCTGTAAGTCAGACAACCTTCACTGCAAAGGCGAATGTGTGCCAGCCGTTCGTCTATTTTTAACACAGACATGTTTTGTTGCAAAGAAGAATCCACAAAAAAATGGGGTCTACTTTTGCATATCAGACTTTCTTTGTTGCATACTCTTCCTCCCCCCATATCAATTTTCCTGATTGTTAATACCCGTTTTGGGAGATTGACTGGGGATGGCTTTAGCTGTGTTCCGGAGCTCACGTAATCGCAAAAAAAGCCAAAAGCAGTCAAAAGAGATGGACTTTTTAACTCTGGCTTTGTGTTTATTTACAGCATTACAGCAACCTGATTGGTGTGTGTTCGTCCAGCTAAAAATACTTCTATGGCACTACATTGGAGGGGCGTTGTTATGTATTTTCTGTCCACCTCCACCCAAAAACACCCTACCTCTGCTCCTCGCAGAACACTGTGGCACTCCCTGTAGTTGCACAACAAAATCTGCATGTGGCAATGAAAAGCAGAGTTGCAACAGTGACAATGCCACTGGAGATCACCACACAGCCTAGAGCGCTAAATATTAAAGTGAGCAAAGTCCCCAAGGCCAGACTCTATCTCGAGTGGCCAAGACTCAATTTTCAAAATGTTTGTCTAATCATTAGCACAGCTGCCTTTAATGCAGATGTCGTCTGTCCATATCTTTCCAAGAAATTGTGAATCAGTAAGACACCTGAAGCACAGACAATGACATCAATTAGACCCTTGGTATGATACCAGTCTGGGGCAAGTGCCTTGCTATCTTCATTTCAAGGTCAGGTAATATTAACATAAACAATGCAGTCTAAATTGATGTATTTTTACATTTTTCTTGTTAATAAGAATGACTCGCTTCTTGATGCACTCAGGTTATGTCAGACATTTCTTTTGCTATGTCAGAAATTACCATATCAGGTAAGCCCCCATATGAAAGGCCTGTCAAGTGACAACATGGCAAGAGAGGCCCTTTGTCCCAGAATATCATGCAAGATACTGACAGATGGTATACAACGGTAACCACGCATTTTTTACAACGCGGTACCGTTACCACGCTACTTTTACCACGCAAGTCGTTACCACGACTTGCGCTGGGGGGCGCTCCAGGATAGTAAATAGTTTAATTTACTATCCAACTCCTTTCCCTAGAGTCCACGGGGACTGGAGTTGGAATAGTAAATTAAAAAATTTACTATCCAGCGCCCCTCCACGCAAGTCGTTGTAACGACTTGCGTGGTAAAAGTAGCGTTGTAACGGTACGCGTTGTAAAAGTACGCGTGGTACCGTCATACATCCCTGAGCCAAGTCTGGGAGGAGAGGACCTGAAACTGATTGCCTGTTTTACTTTCAAGGGAACATTCTCTCCCTGCTACTGACAACTACAGTTCTTTGCTGCAAACAGGAATGTAGTACATTGTTTCTCACTAAGAAACTCTAGCTACAAGTTACGCTACTCCATGCCCTCGTAGTATATTATATAGAAGTAGGTTTTAGGGTGTTAGGCTGTTGAATGATATTTACACTATGGTAGACATGTTCATATTGTTTTCAGTGTTCACAACAAGCTTTAGTGCTATTTTAATAATATGTGTGTGGTTATTTTAGATGTTTATATATTTATTTATTACATTTATTTTAGGGTGAGCCTGTTGAAATAAATACTTTTAAGCATAAAGAGTCTTTTGTTACTGCACTACTTGTGTGTGATATTGTAAAGAATGAAATTGGCATTCAAATTACCATCCCTGTTTAAGGACTGTTAGTAACCTAAAACCATGGGCACCACATTCGAAAATGTATTATTGAGTGGGTTTGTGTGGAACTACAACAGCCTGTATTTTCATAATCAATTGCTGATGCATTGCACTAAGTTCACTTGTGACACCGTTTGGTGTGAAATTAACCTTGTGCCGCTATGCCAGAGTCTTAGTTCACACAACACACATGGCTAAAGTGGAACCCTTCTTACCTGTTAATGGGATTCCCTTCACAGGGATGGACACAGTGATTTACAGAGGTAATGTTGCTGCAAAATGTCTGCATTTTAGTATTTCAGGCTCTGATTGGAAAACTGTGGAAACCTTGTTTAGCATTCATTAGAAAAGTCTGTTTTGTCAACTACACCCTACTGAGTGCTTTGCTATTGATCTACGAAGTGCATTAAATATGCAGACTGTTGGACTTGGCCCATTTTGCATGTTCATCCCTAAATTTGTTGCCTTTCGCCTAGCCTTTTCTCTGACATGGTGTTTGGTGGTTTTTGGCCTCTTGGCACTTTAGCACGGCTGTCCAATGTAAAGTGCATGCACTCTATGTGTTACATATGGTAAGATTGGTCTACACCTGTTTGGCATATTCAATTTACCTGTCAGTCCCTTGTAAAGTGGTATCTCATATACCCAGGGCTGGTAAATTAAATGCTACTGGTTGGTTTGCAGGGCTGACTGCACCACCCACCAAAGTAGCCTTGCCAACCTGTTTCAGGCCTCTGCCATTGCAGGGCCTGTGCGCGCAGTGTCACTGCCGCTGTGATGTGGCACCTAAAGTGTGTGCCGTGTCTGTGACCCCCCTTTTTCTGCATGTCAGTCACCCCTAAGGTAAGCCCTAGCTAGCCCTTTGGGCAGGGTGCATTGTAGGTAAACGGTAGGACATGTACCTTAAGTGTGTGACATGTCCCGGTAGTGACAAACAGCCATTTTGTTTTCTCACTACTGTGGGGCTGCCCTCCCATAGGAATGCATTGGGGATTCCCTAATAAGTGTTTCAGTGGTGATTCCTCATATGAGAGGAGCAGCATGGCAAGTTTAGTATATTTGGAATTGTAATAATAAATGCTGCGCAATGGTGTGAGCAGATTTATTATAACTATTTTAGAAATGCCACTTTTAGAAGTTGGCATTTTTGTGTGCTATGTGTCTGCCTACCTGATGTGAATTGCATGTCTGGCTTTTGAGTGACAGGGGTTGGGAGGTGTGTGTGGCTCCAGGAGGGGCAGGGTGAGTCAGCACTAGGCACTAGGCTGAATGGGACATCTGCATTGGGAGTAGTGGGAGGAGTAATCCCCTGACCCTGAATAGATCTGTGCCTAGCCTGTACAATGCTGGCTCTGCCCCCCTGTGGTGTGTCTGATCACCGAGCCCCCACCTGACAAAGGGGAAGAGGAGCCTTGTAAACAAAGAGCTCAAATTCCCCACTGAACCAGTTGCATCTGGTTCCCCCAAGCCCTGTACTACAGACAAAGGAATGTGCAGTATAAATATAGGGGCTGTGACCCCATGATGGAGCCTTGTTGCTGCTGGGGCCCAGGAGGAATCGCCATGAGGGCTTGCACCTCTGCTCCCTGCTCAAGGGCCCTGTGTGCTGGACCAGCTCTGCCCCTTGAACCCTGAAGGACTCTTGCACCATGGGAGCGCTTTATGTTTAAATCCAGGAGAAGAGCATTTATTTGGTTGCTTAACCTTGTAGCGCTGAGCTGCAATTTGTATGGAGGAAATCCTGACTTGGGGATCCCCCCCCTTGATGCCAGGAGAGTGGGTGCCTACCCCGCATTGTGGTGCTGAGCGGGAGCTGACCCCACTTTAGGAATATTTTACGAGCGGGAGTGGTGGTTTCTGCTTGGCTTAGGCCAACCCCTAGCCAACCAGAAATCCCATTTCTAACACAGATCATGCAAACTTGCTGGTCCAGAACGCCAGCACTGAAGTTCCCTGACTGCTAGTTGAACAGAGTATAGATTGTCCACCAATATAATTGGATTGCCCTTCAGTTTTGTAATGTTGATGAAAGATGGTTATGACCCACAGCTGCTGGAGATCTGAAGTGGAAAGAGCAACCAGGTATGCCATGTATCCTGGGGTGCTGGGATAGGATGCCAACGAAACAATGCTAAAGGTGTTGCCACTGCTTCCACTCGTCTTTTTTACCCAGGGTGTTGGAGTGAGTGCATCTGGCTTCATGGGGAATAACCTGGATCTTGGAGCCAGAGAAAGACAGGCAAGTCTAGCAATGGGGGTTCCATTCTCATCCCCTCCCCTAAGTTCACATGTCTTAAGCTGAAGTGCTTGTAAATATGGTGAGGGGGTATAAACATTGTGTTATGATAATTTTATAAAGTGGATGAATACCAATCAGTGTCTTGGCGCCTGTGTCAAATGTGACGGTAGAGAACAAATGCAGGGAACAGAGTTTTAGACAGAGGAGCAAAAAGGCTAAGTTTTCAGTAGTTTCCTGAACCTTGGAAAATCTGAGCGAGCTCTAAGATGTGCAGGTATTAAGTTCCGCCATTTACAGGTGGAATGGGAGAAACTTCTTCCTCCCCAATGTGCTTTTTTTGATTCCTGGAATGTTTACCTGTCTTGCTGCGCTGGACTGCAGGGACAGAGTAGGCGCATACAATTTAAAGATTTTTAGAAAGGGGGGCAGCCTGGTGCAGGGCTTTATGGGCCCAACATAAGGCCTTGAACTTGATTCGTGCTCCAATTGATAGCCAGTGCAATTCCCTAATGGTTTGAAAAACTGAACAGAATTTGGGGATTTTCATCAGTACCATAGCTGCAGCATTTTGAAGAGTCTGCAGTTTATGTTGTACACAAATTTGGCGTTGCAGTACTTTAATTTGGACACAACTAGGGCAATAATAACTGTTTTTCTTAGCTCCATTGGGAGAACAAGAAGATTTTTTTTAATAGTCTCAAAGTGAGAAACCAGGAAGATGTTATCTGATTAGTGTGGTCATTGAATGTTAATTTAGTATCAAAAATGACCCCATGTTTCTAACTTTCTGGGCAGGCAGTGTGAGGGTACCAAGATTATAGGGCCACCATGTTCTGTTCCAGTAAGAGCTGTTGTTGCCAAAGAGTAGCACCATTAGGATCCCTACATTCAATCATGGAGGTTCACACTTTTAGGGGAATTTGGTAATTCTGAAAACTGTGGGGGGGGGCTTTCACGGGCACTGAAAAATCAGACATGCAGGATGGACATAGCAGAGAAGAGCATTGTGTATTCAAATCATGCTACCTCTGTCTATCTGCAGCAGTGACGTCATCATATCAGATAAAATGCCATTCAAAGTAAAAGGACCAAACAGTTCTGGGTGTGATTGTCATGATTTGAGTGGTGACTGTTTACATAGAATTATTTTGAAGTGAAATGAATACACTGGTAACATTTATAGTAAAGTGATATCAAGACCATACACAAAGTTGATAGCTTACATCATGTCCTTTACTGTCCAGCCTGGATGAAAAAGAGGCAGTAGAGTAGGGGAGTGCACTGTTTTAGACTGTAAAGATGGTCATGTTATGTCTACCTAGAGGCTAGAAAGCTGGTTGCCCATTTGTTCATGCATTTAGCATCACTGAGAATTGTTGTTCAGAATTGGTGTTGATGTCTATGAATAATGGTACTGGCTCTCACCCCAGTACCTGGCAAGCTCTTCTCTGTTATGGGTTCATGCTCAAACCCTCCTGTGATCAGAGCAGATGTTGCTGGGTATGGCTAAGTCCAGCCAGTTGATTGTACAAGTCTACTGGGTGGCCTAAGCCTTCTCCAACAATATCTGTTCAACAGATCCCCAGCAGCGAGTGCAAATTCTGGTAGATATTATTCTCTCAGTTGTTCCCACATGAAAGGAGTGAAGGTCTGTAGGCCCATTCATCTGTCAGTAATCATTGCCTTCAAATCGTCGTATAATGCACTTATAGAAAGCCTACTTTTTCACTAAATCCTGGATAATCCTGTATTTTTTCCGTCCATTACCATTTGGAATCTGGACAGCTGAAACACCAATAGGGTGTCATCAGCATAATTCTGAAAGTCGGTCCTCATGCCAGCCAGTGACAGGTGAAAAGAAGGGACCAGAGTCAGGACCTTTGGCATATATCATATTAAAATGCCAAAAACTGTTCTTGGTGTGGACCCTTTACAAATCTGGTTTTCTTTTGAGCATTTAATGAGTCCAACCGTTTTTGAGACCTTGTCCTTACCCTTGTCGCCCTAAATAATATCTCAATAAATGCTTCAAGGGTGCCAAATGCTGCTGGAAGTTCAAGCAACATAAGGAGCACCTGGATCCTTGAATTAAAGGTTTGCTTTCACATTGATCATCGCTGTCTCGATAGGGGCAGATAGTACCAGAAACCTGACTATTTGTCCCCCAACAACAGTGCTTTCCTCCAAATTCTCCTGAAGCTGCACTGCATCTGTTTTTATAATAACTTAAATAGCTGAGTGATGGGTGAGGTAGGATAAGTGGAAGGTTCTTATGCTTCCAAGCTGTTTTTATAGGGCTAATTCACTGTATCATTCTTTAACAATCTAAGATAAACTTGGGTCTAATGGACAGAAGGTTGCCTTCACAGATGTTATGATACCTATATTTTCTTCCTTGGAAGTGTTGGAAATGGCCCTTTTTGTAGGGTTATCCCCAAACTTTTTGCTTCTTCATCCCTTGTTATTCCTGACCTGTTGTTGTTGGCAATAGGACTCTGGGCACTTTACCACTGCTGATCAGTGCTAGCATCTCTTAAATAGACAGTAGTAAAACATTGACTCTGCACTGGGAACTTTACCTTTAATTTCAGCCTCATTTTAGATGTTGGGTTCTTTGAACCATTGAGGTCAATTGCTTCCTTGAAACTCGTAAGATATTGTCAGAGATTTGGGACTTGCCATCTCCTTCAGAATCTGGATATGTTTGGCAACACACAGCTTTCATGCCTGTCATAAAGTGAACTGAGTTCAGGCCACCACTTAAATGGACAGTTCTACAGTTGCCTGTAAGAAGATTTGACCTCAGTAGCACAGGGTTTGCAAATGAGAAGAATGTAAACAGACACTATAAGACGGTACGTCCTTGCCACTGCTGGCATCTTTTAATACATTAAAACAATACCTATAGTATGCGCACAACGTGACATTCACTCCTCCCCCATTTTTCCGTCACCTTACCTTCCCGTGGTGCCCACGGACTCTCAGAATCAGAGGATGTTGCCCAAGGCGTAGCCTTTTTATTCATATCAAACCAGGTAATTCACCATAAAACATTACCAGAATAACCATCGTGTTTGGATATATGACATTATTCACAGCATCACGCTTTAGCCACATCAACATGTCAAAAGAAAATTACGCATGACATTACACTACAACTTGAGCTTGGCCGTACACTTTAGCGGCAACAACATGTCACTGGCAGTGAGGAAATTAGGCACGACATTGCACTCAAACTGGAGCTTGGCCGTACACTTGAACTCGGCCGATTCGGCCCACAAAGCTCCCACTGTGATGCGCACGTTGTGCCAGCAGACCCCAACGCGCTACAGCAAACAGTTGTATTATTTGAAATCCAGGGGACCGCATAACGCACCAGCCCACTGGGGTACCTGAACACAGGCAGCCTCACCAAGGTTCTATTCAGTCCATACGTTGCGGGTTAGGGCAGTAAAGTCCAGGACCACCAGCATGTCAGTCTCCCCTTCCAGCCTACCCTGTGTACACGTGGATCCTACCCCCTCCTAGGGTCCATCCAGTTGCGGAACCTCCATTGTCGTGCATCCCCCTTTGTTGTTAACTGTCAGTGCTCCGCGAAGCCTCACTCTTCTGCCGGGTGGGTGGGTAGTCAACAACGCGCCCCTGCAGCTTGCCGGAGGTCCAAAGGGGAAAAGGGGCCGCAGACACCGGGGTGCAGCCTTAAATAGCCTTCCCCGGTCCTGCGCACCCTAATGACATCATCGGTCCTTCTCATTCCTTCCGCCCCCCTTTTTAGCAGCCTCGAAGGAGGCTCAGTCTCGTGGCGCAACTAAGGGCGCCTCTCTTCTAGGCGCCTGTTCAGTCACCTTGCCAGCGCATGTTAATATTCTCACTAGGCATACTTATGCAAGTTATTGCCTCATGTCTTTAGTTCAAAGTTAAAGAGGAAGTGAAGAGTTGTATGCCATATAGATAGTATTAGGTTTATCGAGCCACTGAATAATGAAATCTAGTCGGTTTTTAAAATGATTAACAAACATGAAAATTATCTGTACTGAAATGCTATAGATTTAAATGAACTTCATACATATTAATTGTGGATATTATGAAAATGTGACTGTATTCTGCTAGTCAGTGTTCCAACATGTCCAACCTTAACAAAGACTGGAATCGTTTTCTGGCCATTGCAACTTTTACTACTGTAGACTGAAAGCAAAAAATACTTGTTTGACAAATGTAATGTATATGACACAAATCTTTATCTGTAATTCAACCAATGTACAATGTGATGTGAGGTACTGTGGCTAAGCAGACTGTGGTAGTAAGGTCGAGAAATGACAAGCTTAATGGCCCCAAGATGCCATATCTGCACCGTACAGATCAACATGTTTATGTGAGCCTATAGTTTGAGCAAACCTGACTTTTTTCTTTTAATTGTCATTAGTTGTTTCAAAAAAATAACAGTTTTATTATTTTTAAATGCGCTTACAGAAAAAAAGGCAAGGCAAAGCTGAAATGTTAAAAAAAAAACGTTTTATTTAACCAGATGTAACAGTCTCCTTTTAATCCATGACAAAACGTGAAATGAGCCCACTGAGTTTGGATCGCAGCTACCTCGGTTTTAAAACCACTAAGCAGAGTATAAGCGTGAGCCTGCCAGTTTATGCATTTTGCAACCTCATCAGCACTTAGCCACATGTTTATGTTCGTATTTTATTTTTAAGTAGCAAACACACTCCTGGCATGACACCAAGGAACCAGAAGGGAAAACACAGAAGTTGTTTGAGCTATCCGTGATGCACCAGCTTCATTTCGACTGCACTTCGAGCATTTTTCACTTTCCACTGCCTACCTCCCCGTGCCTCAAATTATGTATGTGGGCAATATGGTATGTTGACATTAAGTTTGAAACTGAATCATCCAGGCAATGTTAATGGCCCTGATCGCTTAATGCACTTCAAGCAGAACTAACAGCCATGCTTGTTAGAGATAAAGTTCGGAGAATTGGAGGAAATTAAATGTAGAGCCACTCAACAAATGTGGAAGCGGGGGTAATGGGCGAGGGGGTGGCGTGATGGGGCTTGCGAGGGCATGTCTCCATCAGTGGTGGGGGATATAATAATGATCACCCATAAAACCATGAATGATTATAAGCAGGTCATGGTGTCAGTGGCAGCATGGCCTCACAAGTTTCGAGTCGTGCCAAACAAAATGTTTGAGCCATTAGGGTAATCAGGATTCAAGATGGAGCCAAATCGAAATGCAGTCCGCTAACACTTGCATAGGAGGAGTCAACTATTGGTACTCTCCCAACAGGAAAACCTCGTTTAAACTGTCAGGTTCGAACCCTCGTTTACTGTAAACAGAGACAAAAAAGAAACTTCACGATGGGCAATTCATGGACAAGTAATAGTCAAATTAGAATCGATATCAATGGTTTCTCTGAACTGTGTAGCAGCGCCCACCATGTTACACTGGCAGCATCAGAATTTTTTGCTATTGCCCCATCAAATGAAGTAAAATATACACAGTTCATTACTGGAGCCTGGTGCAGTTTGCAAATCACACGGAGAAACTAAACAATGGTGGAGGTTAAACGAGAGAGGACTTAAAAATCTCCTCAA
This sequence comes from Lissotriton helveticus, assembly GCF_964261635.1. NCBI lineage: Eukaryota > Metazoa > Chordata > Amphibia > Caudata > Salamandridae > Lissotriton > Lissotriton helveticus. Next base: position 596,024,252 of record NC_136057.1, on the reverse strand, counting down.
TTCTATAAATAAAAGCAAGATTACTTTATTAACAGATATCTTTATGACAAACGTAATATGGGTGAAGGGTGCACGTTTGTTACATGTGATTAAGTACAGTAACTTGATTCTAATCATCAGCTTAGGAAGCGGGTCTATAAAAAAAACCTACATTAATTTACAGCGAACCAACCATAGAAACGCAGGCAGATAGGCCAGAAGAAGGAAGATATTTTGTCTTGGTCACAGCAGTGTATCCAGTGGGCACTATATGGGCGGGGATGCAAAGCAATGCACTAGAGGAAAGGAAGCTCGACAAGACCGAACTCCATACCTTCACCTGGGCTAAACATTTCAACCATCACAGTCCAACGTAGCACCAAAAACGTCCTACAGTGACACACCGCAGCCACTCCTCAGTTTTGCAAGCACCACAGCCTTGGCACTAAAACTGAATTCTGCCACAGGCCCTTCGCGAGACTATACTTAAGGTTTAGCCTTTTCTCTGAAGAGATGGTACAGATTGCAGATGCTGGTTTGATGCTGCATAAATCCACAAGCCTCGGACTAATGTTAACCACCTACACATCATCTGCAAGCCTCCTGATGACAAACATCCCACTCCATGGCTGACTAATGAACCGGGGTCTGCTTACACCGTGCCTCCGGTGTCACCTGCTCTCTCACATCATCAGTCCCCAAGGTAACCCACCCACAGGCCACATTTCCTCTCTGGGAACTGAAACTCTCTCCCTAATTGCTCTGACCTACAGATAGATGCACGAAGAACACCCCAGCTTACTATGAAAACACCTGCAAAGCTTTTGCTTCTGGGTTTTCAATCTGTTTAGGTAAGAAGAAACCATTTTGACTTCTGTATCTAACTCCATGGAATGGTATTTAGGAAATCTGCCTTCAAGGGATGCTTTTTAAGTAGATTCCGTTAGAGAGGGTCTCGGGTCAGCCTGCTCAGACCCCGCTCTGACCTGGTCGACAGGCCAGCGTCTCTTTTCTGACAGCATCAGGTTACTAGATGGCTCCATGGCGTCGAGGGGCCACGCTTCAGTCCTGGGCTTTTCTTTTTATAAATCCTTGTTTTCATGTGTGTGCTGGCTTGTTGGAATACACAACAGGCCTGCAGCAAAAAGGAACAGTGGGCTCACGCAATGGTATTGGTCTTACCCACGTCATTGTACTGCCCGGAAACAAGCAAGGTCACTTTTGTTCGGTTAGGCTATAGCAACGTTTATTTCAAAGGACGTCATGTTATCAACATCAATGGTAAGCTCTCACCAAGGGAAAGCAGGATTAACAACAAACTTGTAAATGGATATAACTCTTGTTGCACAAATGTCCTGTTTAAATCCCTTATGGGGCAGGCAGGACCCAGTATCGGAGACAACATAGATTATGAAAGCAAAAACATGAGACGCAGGGAAACGCATCCTCCATAGGCGATATACATTTACAAATCAACCACCATTGTCCCAGTCAGGGTTCGTAGTGACCTCCTGGCGACACCACAATAAACCTGATGGACACCCGAGGTAGGGCTCGAAGACCCCAGCACCCAACCAGTGGACTCGCATCAGCACCGGATCTTTCTTTTAAAATCAGAAGGGGCTGTAAAGGTGATGTTCAAATGTGCAAACAATATGTCAGTCAGTCAGAATAACTTTATTTCGCCGGCATAAATAGGCATAAAAGTATACTACATATATAAAAGTATAAAAGATAAAAACATTCCTCATCATTACAATACAATACTTTTTAAGATACAATAGCTATACAGTTTCAAATTTATGATAAAAATTCATGCTTGAATAAGTTCATATTACAATTGATTGGATCCGCAAATTGAACGTCTCTTTTTTAGAGCAGTTAAAATAAAGGATGCCACAGAAAAACAAAGAAAGGGGTCAGACAATAGCTGCAAATAGTAAAAGGCCACACTACATTGTCTAAAATAAATTTTTCGCATAATGGGGATGATGAATCTTTTCCTCTCATTATGGTAATTTTTACAAAAAAGCAAAACATGCATATCATTCTGTATTGACTGATTATCACAAGTACAGAGTGGGAGATCGGCAGCAACATAAACATTACCAGGGATACCCAACATTAAAGGGATATAGTTTAGATGGAATCTCACCAGGATGTACCTATGTTGTGGATTAGTTACAAAAGTTAGGTACGTTGATTTTTTTTCGATTTGTGAGATACTCGGTACAGTTAGATATATTTTAACTGTTGACAACTTGGCTTTAAAGATCTCCCTTCCAATCTGCAAACAATATGTGATACAGAGACTTTTCATAAAACAACAGAGACACCACAAGTTTCAGTTCGGGGACTTACGGTCTAGGCTGCACTAAAAACTGACCAGTGAAGTAAAGTGTTTCCTGTCCCTGTTTTGAAATCTTGTTTTTCAATTGAAATACTCCAGTATCTTTAACAGATACACATCACTTTTGCTCCAAGTAATTTCCAGTAAATAGCACCCCCCCGGAAAGATCACCGACAAATGTGTCACTCTGTGAAAACTTTCACCACGTTTCTGTCACTTAACTGGATGTAGACTCTGCCAGCTATGCACTTTATGATAACAGGTCCCCTGGACTTCAGTCATCACCGAAGACACCACTTCGACCATGAAAGGCATTCAGCCCCCATGGACGCCTGCCCCGGCACAATTTCCACAGAGCCTCCACCGCCATCGCTCCCGAACTACGACGCACCATCAACACCACCATCAAGACTGGCATCTTTCCGGACAACTGGAAACCCGCTGAAGTCAGATCCCTGCTCAAGAAGCCCGCAGCAGACCCCACCTACCTCAAGAACTACAAACCCATCTCCCTCCTCCCCTTCATGGCCAAAGTCACTGAGAAGACCGTCAATTCACAACTAACGAAATTCATCAAAGAAACCTCAACCCTCGACCCCTCCCAATTAAGGTTCCGCAGCAAACACAGCACATAGCACCTAGGCCGCTCTACTCGCCGCCAGAGACGACATCCGCACCCTCCTCGACCAAGGACACACCGCGGCCCTAATCCTACTCGACTTCTCTGCAACGTTTGACACCGTCTCCCACTGCACACTCACCGTCAGACTTCACGATGCGGGCAAACAAGGAACAGCCCTCGGCTAGATCCGCTTGTTCCTCACCAGCAGACCCCAAAGAATCAGACTGCCACCTTTCCACGGAAATCAACTGAGGAGTGCCCTAAGGATCATCGCTCAGGCCCATGCTCTTCAACATCTACATGGTCCCCCTTTGCTGCCATCGTCAGACAGCACAGACTCAGCATAGTATCCTATGCCGACGACTTCCAGCTCATCCTCTCCCTCACCAAGGACCCAATCACCACCAGACTCAACTTCCAGGAAGGAATGAAGGGAGTTGCATCCTGAATGAGGAGAAACTGCCTGAAGCTCAACTAGTAGAAGACAGATGTACTTGTCCTCAGACCCTCACCCTCAGCATAGGACAACACCTGGTGGCCTACTGCCCTCGTCAGCCCCCCCCCACAAACCTCGGCATCAGATTCGACTCCTTCCTCTCCATGACCTGACAGGTCAACACCATCGCCTCCAGCTGCTTCAACACCATCCAAATCCTCCAAAAGACCTTCAAGTGGATCCCCCCCCGAATCAAGGATGGCCATCACCCACGCACTCATAACCAGCTGACTGGACTAAGGAAAAGCCCTCTCCTTTCAACAAGTCTCTGCTCCGCAAGCTCCAGCCAATACAGAACACCTCAGCCAGACTCGCCCTCTGTATTCCTTGACACAAACACACCACCCAACACCTACGGAGTCTCCACTGGCTCCCTGTTGGGAAGAGAGTTACTTTCAAGATACTCACCCATACCTACAAATGCCTCCACAACACCATACCCCGATACCTCATCGAGAGAATCTCCTTTCACGTACCCAAGAGAACCCTTAGATACGCCGAACTTGCCCTTGCCAAAACCCTGTTATGTTATGTTATAAGGATATTTGTAGCGCGCACAACTACTCAAGAGTATCCTGGCGCGAAGCATAACCACAGCGAAGTCAGGGCTGAACAGCAAAGCGAAGCAATTTTAATAGGCAATGTTAAAAAGATGGGTCTTAAGGAGCTTCTTAAAACACCCAAGGTCTCTAGTGTTCCTGAGAGTGAGTGGGAGGGAGTTCCAGAGGGTGGCGGCTTTGACCGAAAAGGATAGACCGCCCATTCTGGTTCGCCGGAAGCGGGGAACTACCATCCTGCGTTGGGAAGCCGACCTTAGGTTGCGACTTGGGACATGGAAGGTCACTCTTTTCCTGAGATAGACAGGGCCTGTATCGTGGAGGGCTCGATTCGTGAGTACCAAAGCTTTAAATTGGACTCTTTGAGCCACCGGCAGCCAATGAAGGGTAGCTAGTTGATGTCTTATGCTGTTTCGTCTAGAGATACCCAGCAGGAGTCTTGCGGCAGCATTCTGGATAAGCTGGAGTTTATTAACCAGATAGGAAGGGGAACCCAGATACAAGGCGTTAGCATAATCCAGGCGGGACAATATAAGGGCCCTAGCGACCGTTTCTTTAGCTGACTGGGGTAGGAGAGGAAAGAATCTACTCAGAGATCTGAGGGTCCCGAAGCAGGCGCCCGTCAAACGCTTGATCTGCTCTGCGAACCTCAGGTCTTCATTAAACCATATGCCCAGGTTCTTGGCTGGGCCACCTTCAGAGAGGGGACGGGGAGAATCAGGGGGCCAAAGTAGTTCAGTAAATGTGCATCCTCAGAGCCAGAACAGGTGAAAGAACTTTCTCCTACATCGCGGCCAAGACCTGATCCGAGCTCCCGATCGACATCAGATGCGCCCCCTACCTGAACATCTTCAGGAAGGTGCTCAAGACCTGGCTCTTAGACTGAACGGAGCTGCTTACCCCCCCACCAGCACCTTGAGACCCTCACATGTGAGTAGTGCGCTCACAATTCCCCTCATTGATTGATTAAGTTATTGCTTTATTATTGTACTAGCTGCCCGTCCTGACGTTGTCCGGGTATGAATTGCTGCCGGCCAGTAGTATATTGTTTTGTAGGATTTCGTTTTGATAGCATTTCTTATCTGTGACAGGCCTGTGAAATGCTCCGATTCACAGTGCACTGCAGATGCACTTAAGAGTGCGCGTTCAGTAGTGTGTGAACTCGATTTTCCCTACTTTATATTTCCTTGCAATATTATATAGAGCGAACTCGACAACATGGCATGAGCACAATTTACATTACAGAAGAACACATTCATTTGTGGAAGGCATGGGGAGACAAAGCGATTTGCCTGGAATCACAGGATGTTGAGCTGATGCCGAGATTCGAACGTAGCTCCCCAGCTCTAAAGTTCGCAATTCTAGAACTTGTGGCGGGAGGTGTGTCTAAAAGTGTATGTAGATGCAGGCCATCAATGAGAGAGACCTGTGCATTTTTCAAATCGGTGGTGAAAAAATATGAGTATGTTGCTGGAGATGTGGGCCGCTGTGCCACCAATGTACTTACCGGGGGAGGGTAAACACCCATTATTCCGCAACTTTCTTTCCGCATACCATCACTCCGCATACTTTCATTACGAAAGTACCATAACTCCGCAATGCCATTATTACGCATGGCATTACATTTTATATGCTTTTACCACGGATACATTTGCAACGAAATTCGTTGTAAATGCATGAATGGTAAAAGCATGTTTTTTTTTAATGTTTGGATAAGGTAAGTATGGGTATACAGGTATATGTTTTGGGGTACTGAGGTATATGTTTTGGGGTGTTTGGGTATTTTAAGGGTTCAGATATAGTTTTGGGTTATGGGGTACAGGGGTAGTTTTAAGGTTTAGGGATAGGTATGGGTTTTGGGGTCCAGGGGTATTTTTAGGGTTCAGGGCTAGGTTTGGATTTTGGGGTATAGGGGTATTTTTAGGGTTCAGGGGTAGGTTTGGGTTTTGGGGTACAGGGGTATTTTAAGGGTTCAGGGCTAGGTTTGGGTTTTGGGGTACAGGGGTATTTTAGGGTTCAGAGGTAAGTTTGGGTTTTGGGGTACAGGGTTATTTTTATGGTTTAGGGCTAGGTTTTGGTTTTGGGTACATGGGTATTTTTAGGGTTCAGGGGTAGGTTTGGGTTTTGGAGTAAAGGGGTATTTTAAGGGTTATGGGCTAGGTTTGGGTTTTGGGGTACAGGGGTATTTTAGGGTTCAATGGGTAGGTTTGGGATTTGGGGTACAGGGGTATTTTTAGGGTTCAGGGCTAGGTTTGGGTTTTGGGGTACAGGGGTATTTTTAGGGTTCAGGGATAGATTTGGGGTTTTTAGGTACAGGGGTATTTATAGGGTTCTGGGCTAGGTTTGGGTTTTGTGGTACATGGGTATTTTCATGGTTTAGGGATAGGTTTGGGTTTTGGGGTACAGGGTATATTTATAGGGTTAAGATGGGTTAGTGTTTAAGGGTGTTGGGGTATTTTAAAGAGTAAGGGTGGGTTATGATTATGGGGTGCAGGGGTATTTATAGGGAGCAGGGTGGACACCCGGAGCCGGAATGTACAGAACCTGGGAAGAAAAAACAATGAAATATTGGGCACAACGCTCGCTTTTTTTTCCATAATCCCGCGCCCGCACACTCCCACGCCCCCAGCACATGCCCACAGTACACGATTTGAGACATGGCATGAAGGGCGGAACGTACCACACGCCCCCAGCGTTTGTCACGCCCCCTAGCACATGCCCACAGCACAACGCAGACACGCCCATAAGGGACTACTTTGCTGGCACGGTTCTTTTACCTTTTAAATGTATATGGTGGGCATCTGCATCGCCGATGTCCTTCTGCTGCAACTGCCCTTTCCAGCGCTGTTTGGGTGTTGTGATTGGTGCTATAGTTCCTGAGATTACCCGCCTCAAAGGTTTGGGCTCTCTCTTTATTATATTAGTATGGATATGGATTGAGTTTCTCCTGGGTGTTTGATAGCTGATTACTCAATTTTGATAAAATGCCTGCTTCTTTCTCCTGCTAACTCTGTTACAACGTGGTTTCACATCCCCTTTTTGCAGGGGCTCCGAATGTGTGCAGCATAACAAAGAGTTTTTCACTATTTTTGGACCTAAGCCCACAAATTTTAACTTGCACATAAAACACTTTCTTTTGACACCAGGCATATTTAACATATATACTTGAACCTTTGTGCAATGATATTCTGTTTAATCAAATAGATGTAACCCCCTGTGCTCACTAGGGGGCCTATTAGGAAATCTGGCTGATCGCCACCGCCAGCCTGGCGGTGGCGATCCGCCTGCCAAATATCCTTTTTCACCCCCAACATATTAGTATGGCGAGGGGCACTGCTGCGTACGTATAGACCATCCGCCGCTTTTCCGCCGGTCGCATTGCCCGCCGGGCAGGAAAGGCAGCCAATATAGTGGTGGTGTCTTGCAAACACCGCCAACCATATTAGCATGCTGCGGTGACATGCCTTTCCATGGCGGAGACTCCGCCATGGAAAGGCATGTGGAAAATGTCTTTGGGGCTCGTTGTGGGCCCCCGGGGGTTGGAGGGTGGAAACCTGCACTTGGGGGGTACCCAGGGTTCCCCCTTCATTGGCATGTACAGGGTGGCAGGCACCGCGCGGTGCCTGTCAAGTTGTGCATGTCAATGCACAACATGCATATTTTGCATTGCGGCGGGTGCTGCTGACAGCACCACCTGCCACAATGCATAATATGCAGGATATGACCACATCCTAATTGCCATAGCGGGACCGCCGCACCTCTGGCGGTCTGTCCCCTAGTTGGTGACCTCCCAACAGGTCCATTATGAGCTGGGGTCATATTTTGATGAGTCAAACATTCAATTCTTTGCATATGACAAAGATCTTTTTTAAAGTCAAGATGGCACCTGAGGCTAGGGTGACCAACAGATGTAGGGCACCTCACCGAACAACGCAGAATCTGTCAATGGTTTCTAAATGCTAGCAAAACAAGCCCATCCTGATTTGCCTCTCTGAAGCTTGTCCATACCATTCCACTGCAGATCAAACACACACTAGGGCATCTAACCCTGAAGATCGAGCCACTGCAAATACCCTTGGACCTTATAACTACAGTCTTGCTAGACTGAAGACTTTGCACAAACCTGAGATCACTTTGCAATCGAGACATCGATTCTCAAATACAGTGCCCTCTAAATGGTGGACACGGGTCTTCTGTGCCTGTATTCATCTGCTTCTGTGACCGTTCTTCCTGCGTGCTACTGTCTGCCACTCTCCCCGCCGTTGCGTCCCCTCTGGCCCTGCCCCCCCGCTCGCCCTCTCGTCGTTCCAGTCTTGCATCTGTATTGTATTTGTGTAATGCCCCATTTGCTTCTGTGTCCGTCTTTATTGTAGTGTATTGATCTGCTCTGTGACCGTTTCTCCCCGCTTGCCATTCTCTGGCACTTTCACCGCCTCTGCGTCCCCTGCAGCCCTGCCTCCCCGCTCACCCATTTGTCGCTCCCCCATCCCAGCTGCTCCACCCTCCCACCTCCCTTTCTTATGGCAGCCTCTGCTCACCCGCTGCGTGGCCGCGCCACTGGCATGCCGTATTACTCCTTGTGCATCAACGCGTTTCGGCGGTTTGTTTAGTGTTTAACCACCTTCATCAGGACAATTACAATACATGTTTCCCAATGGTTCTCCTAATGTGTCTTGATCGTGATTAGGTGAACTCGGCACTTATATTCTGCCTTGTTTCCAGACTAAGTAACTAACAGCATGTGCCAATATAGATATAGATGTGGAGTGATACAGCCACGCACGCGGTATCAGTGTGATCGTATATACACACTCTGTCAGGGTTTGTGTTTAAAATACCCTTGCTAATCGGGAATCCCAGGATCAGGGAACCATTAGTAACACGTGAAATTACCAGCGTGTAAACCCTCTCGGCGCTCAAGCAAAAACGTCCCGCGTGCTGGCAATCAAAGCTGGAAACGGCCGTTTCCAGCTTTGATTGCCAGCACGCGGTCACCTAATCACGATCAAGACACATTAGGAGAACCATTGGGAAACATTTATTGTAATTGTCCTGATGAAGGTGGTTAAACACTAAACAAACCGCCGAAACGCGTTGATGCACAAGGAGTGATACGTGAAAAACAGACTAAGGAAAATTCTGAGCTTTTGTTGGAATTTAGTCCTTTACTTGTACCTCCTTTTTTATAGGAATGTTGGATTTATTTCTTTTATAATGTTCCGTTTTGTATATGTTTCCCATTTTTAACAAAATATAGTGTATGCTAATAAACAGTGCAGATATACTTTTATTATAGTGTTTTCACTGCTTTTTAAATATTTTTATATTGCTTCCTTGTTATGATTTGATATTGTTGAGTTTATATGTGTATGTTTGTAAGATTTTGTGTTTCCATGGTAATTCGCCCAAAGGGAATTATATTCTGACTTGTGTCAATTGTGGAACCCTATCCCTTTGGTCTTGGGGTCCCTCTCTCTTTTATTAGAGACCCCAAGGACCTCAAGAACTTCCAACACATCTCCCTGTTCCCGTTCCCGGCGAAGGTCACTGAGAAAATCGTCAACAAACAACTGACCTGCAACCTCGAGGAGAAAAGCATCCTGGACCCGTCCCAGTCCGTGTTCAGCAGCAACCACAGCACCGAAACCACCCTCATTGCCGCCACCGATGACATTAGGTCCCTGCTTGACAACGGAGAAACCGTGGCCCTCATCCTCCTGGACTTGTCAGCCGCATTCGACACGGTCTGTCACCGCACACTACGTGCATGCCTCCATGATGTCGGAATCCAAGAGAAGGCCCTGGACTGGACCACATCCTTACTCTCCGGCAAAACACAGAGCGTCCGCCTTCCCCCTTCTGCTCTGAAGCCACCGAGATCATCTGCGGAGTACCTCAGGGCTCTTCCCTCAGCCCAACGCTGTTCAACATCTACATGGTACCCCTCGTCCACGTTGCTCGACAGCATGATCTCAACATCATCTCCTCCGCCGACGACACCCAGCTGATCCTCTCCCTCACCAAAGACCCTCTGTAAGAAAGTGGCTCTATATAAACTGGACCAAAGTAAGGTACAGTGTGTGTATAGAGTCCCCAATCTCCAGAGGTATAACAGAGGTTAAAGTCAGATCTGACCTTACTCTCTAAAGTGGTAGCTTGGTCGAGCAGTAAGGCAGTATCAGAGGACAGTGTAAAGCATTTGTTGTACACAGTCAGTCAGCAAAAGGTTTCACACACTCAAGAACTGAACTCTAGGCCAATTGTTTTTATATCAAAAGATATAGCTGTTTTATTTTAAAACCAACAGATATCAAAATATACTTTTCTCAATATGAGTGACATTGGTAATTACTTTGCAGAGTGGCAATAGACTTGGTAAGTTCAATAGTTACTGGGGTTGCAATAGGCAACACAATTCTAAACACAATTTAACATTGAGCTCAATGGGTTTTTCTCTAAAAATGCAATTGATTACTTTCAGGATTACTTTGCTAACCATAGGACTGGATCCTGGATTCAGTCCCGGGACCTAAGCTGTAAACAGTTAAGTAAAAGCTTTTTGGTTACAGTTGTAATTTTTAAAGGATATAAAGGTATTTTCAAAGTTGACACATAGAAACTTTTCAAAGAAAAACCAGCAATGTTATCCTATTGAAGGAAATTCAAGTCACAGGTAAAGTAGGTTCTCGTTACTTTTGCGATCGAGTACTGGGCTCCTAGGTCTAGCGCTGGGACCTCTACCTAAGACAGGTAAGTATTTATGTTTCAATAGTTGGTACGATTTTTAAGGAATGTTTGTAAGTTTCTAAAATCGACAGAAGAAATTTCAGAGAAAATCAGTCAATGGTTTCCTATGGGAGAAAATGCAGGTAACTGGCAAGTACAGTTAAGATTACTTTTGCGGTTCAATGATGAACTAGAAAGTACAGCACTGGCTTCTCTCCTGATCCCAGGTGAGTATTTCAGAAATTGTTATTCAGCTGATTTTTTAAGAATATTTTAAAGTTTCAAAAGTCAACACTTAGAAGAAATATCAGTGAAAACCAGTCAATGTTAGCCTAAGGAAGGAAAGTGAGTTAGCGGCTTTCAGGTGAGTACTCGACTGGTGAGGTTAAGGTTCTGGGCATAGACTCTGGGGTCTCCCAGGGTCGCAAAGGCACAGTTGTGACACCCTCAGCGGCACAGGGGCAGCCAGATACATAGAGAGTAGTCCCAAGGCAATCCAACGGAGGGTGGGGGGCCTTTGGTTGATGGCTGCAAGCAGGCAGGCCATGCAGCTGTGGGAGCTGAGATCCTGGTCACTTACTCAGGGCAAGTGGGGAAGTAGAGTAGGGTAGTAGTGGCACTTCCAGCGGCACTTGGGCGGCTGGGTGCAGGGTGCTTTTGAGCCGTCAGGCACTCAATGTTATCCAATGGAAAAGTTACAAAGTGAACAAATGCTGCAGGTTCGGGGACGGAGATTCTTCAGGTGCGACCACCACTTCGAGAGGTAAGTTGTGTTCTTGGAGAAGAGGTAAGTACCCCAAATGAGGGCACAGGGGGCTGTGGGGCGCAGGGTGCACGGGTGTCTTTGGGTGTCAAGAGATCTTGCCCTCGGCTGGTCGCGGTTGGGGGGTCCCTGGTTCTGAGGCTGCAGGCGTCGTCTGGGTCATTGAGGAGGGTCTTTGGGCACTGGACTTCGGGTCCCAGTTGCTGGGGGGACGTCCTCATGGTCTTGGGTCACTCGGGCACAGGCCGGGCTCAGCGAGTGCAGAGTGGCCTGGATTCACGGTTCCTGGCTGGCACTAGGGGTATGGTTGTGGAGCAGAGCATCTGCTCAGGGGAGTTCCAGTCTTTGAGAGGGTCAAGGCAGGCAGGTCCTCTGGGTTGTCCAAGGTTGCTGTCCGCAGGAGTCACCAGGATTTAGCAGAGGCAGGTTTTAGGGTCAACAGGCCGGTAGGGCTGGGGACAAGTCAGTTGGTGTAGTCCAGTTGTTAGCAGCTGCACGGTGGGTCTTCTTCCTCTTGATCTTCTTTCTTGTTTTCTTATCGGGATCTCAGGAAGGAAGGTTTAGGGTGCTCCTAAATACTGAATTTAGGGGCGTTACAGTTAGGGCAAAGGCAGGGACCAATAGGTCCCTGTCCTGGGGTGGGTACACCTCTGAATCTGTTCCTCTCCTGAGAGAGGGGGGCAGGGGCCTACCTATGATTGGGCAGGGCTCCCCATCTTCAAGATGGCCGGAGCTCGGGGATGTGCTTCACCTCGTCTCTCCCACCTGAGGGGTGGGGTTGGCACAGGTTGGCACCCCCACTTCCTGACATAGGGTTTCCCTCCAGTCTTCCCGCCAGAGTGGAGGTCAGAACTGGTGGGGGCCAGTTGCTGAGTACAGCAAGTGGTCTGGAGAAGCTCACAAAGGTGGCAGGCCTTTGAAGCTTCCCCCTGCCCATCCGGGGAGAGGAGACCTAGCACCTCACCCAGGATGTGCATTGTTGCAGGCCCAGGAGAGCGGGGGGCTCTCCACCCAGGGGTCCAGCAACATGTCTGCTGTGTGGCAGCCTAGGCAGCCTCTCAGACTAGACGTGGATTGTAGGTTAGGTTTTCAGGGCATCTTTAAGATGCCCTCTGGTGCATTTTACATTAAATCCCACACTGACATCAGTTTAATTATGGTGATGTGGAGTTTGTAATGACGACCTCCCAGCACCATATACTCTTAATGGCATCAGTGCACTTACAGTGCCCAGGAATGGCCCTGGGTACTGTAGGGGCGCAGGGCTCATGCACCTGTGCCCATACCACTGGCATAGGGCACCCACCTAGAGGGGTGACTGAGGTATGCCATGGCAGTGGGTCTTATATGCATGCCACACAGGGATGTGTGCCATGTCGACTCTTTGTTTAGTACTGTACTTAGACATTCAGCCTACAAAGGCAGTGTGAGGGTGTCAGGGTACAGGGCCCCTTAGGGTGGCACAATAAGTGCTGCAGCCCTTAGGGGTCTTTTCTGGTCACCATGCCCTGGGTACCTAGGGTACCATCTACTAGGGGCTGACAGGTGTCCAGAGATGCCAATTGGGTTTTAGGTTCAACACAGTTTTAGGGAAGTAACACGCGCACTGGGAACCTGGTTGGCAGGAGCTCAGCGCACACTCAGTAAAAGCACATCAGCAAAAAGTGGGGGCATACCAATACAAGAAAGATGGCACTTTCTCACACCCTTACACCGCCAAAACCAAACTCCACGAAGGCATGAAGGCCGTCGCCGAATTGATGAGGAACAGCCGACTGAAGCTGAACTCGGACAAGATGGAGGTCCTCATCCTCGGCTCCACCCCTTCAGCCTGGGTTGACTCCTTGTGGCCGACTACACTAGGAACAGCCCTGACACCTACCAACCACGCACGCAACTTAGGGGTCATCCTCGACTCCACCCTCTCCATGACTAAACATGTCAATGCCGTCTCCTCATCCTGCTTCAACACCCTCTGAATGCTCCGCAGGATCTTCAAGTGGATCCCCACCGAACCTAGAAGAACATTCACTCAGGCCCTTGTCACCAGCAGGCTGGACTACGGAAACGTCCTCTACGCAGGAACGTCAGCCAAGCTCCTGGGACGACTGCAATGCATTTAGAACGCCTCGGCCCTGCTGATCTTCAAAATTCCCCGTCGCAGCCACATCTCACCCTACCTGAGAGACCTGCACTGGCTCCCCGTCAACAAGAGGATCACCTTCAAGCTCCTCATCCATGCACACGAAGCTCTTCACAACACTGGCCCAGCATACCTCAACAGACTTCTCAACTTCTACACCCCACCCGCCAGCTCCGCTCTGCCGGCCTCGCCCTCGCCACAGTCCCCCGCATCCGAAGAATGACCGTCGGCAGCAGATCCTTCTCCCACCTTGCCGCCAAAACCTGGAACACCCTCCACACCAACCTACGGCAGACCCAAGACCTACTGGCCTTAAGAAGACTCCTCAAGACATGGCTCTTTGATCAGTAGCAGCACTCCCCCCCCAGTACCTTGAGACCCTCACGGGTATGTAGTGTGCTTTATAAGTGTCTTGATTGATTGATTGAAGGTCATGGATGGAAAAGTGCCCACTGCAACTCATTGAAAATCTGAGAATAAGTCAATTACGATAAAACAGATGTAGAGCAGAACTTTCCTCATTCCCAGAGAAGTCCTACTTGTGAACATATTACAACCCAATGATCACCTTTGTATGGTTTATGCTCTTTTGTACAACGCCCATAAAGCTGCATATCCTATAAATATCTCAGGAACACACTGGTAGTTAACTGACATGTGCTTTCTTTCTCCACTTAGGCCTCGATTACGAGTTCTATGGTACTAGAGCCACAGTAATATTGCACCTGTATTCACTGTTACAGTCAAGTAAAGTCATTCCAGTGCACATTACAATTAAAGCCCATTAAATGGAGAATCACTGTGTGGAACCATTGTTTTCAGTTGTAAAGCCACACGGATTCACACAAGATGATTTACCAAATACGTTTACTAGCTGCTCTGAGGAGGTGGCAAATGTATGTATGGCCAGGGAGTGGGGAGAAGGGTGTTAGACGAGGTGCAGGGTGTTCGATAGACAAGGAGAAGATATTTTCTTGCAAGAGTAGCATTGTTAGCTTCCCTCTGTTAGAAACAAAATGCTGATCAGCCAAAGCCTAATGCGATTTTAAAAAATAGGGTCATGCATTCCCACACTCAGAAAAAATGGGTGTGGAGAACCTGACCTACTCGGAACAAGGCAGGGTGGAATCTCATGAGGTAAGTCTGCAATAGCCCCCCAGTAGCTTATATTTTATTATTATGAATTCTACTTTTAACATGTAATTACTGGTGCAGTCGCCACTATCCTCTTGTCCAAGAACAAGTTCTTTAATAATATATTCATGCTTTTAGACCTATTAAAACTTAAGGCTCACAAATGAGATGCCCGAAACCAGTCCCATGATGCTTGTTTGTGGTCCAAGGCGGACCTGGCGTGCCAGTTAGGGGCTGGGCTGTTCCCACGAGGAACAGGGTGAAGGCTGAATTGCATTTGGCTGGGTGCAAACTGAGGTGGCGTGGTGAACAAAAGAACAATGGATTAAACCCAGATCTTTGTGACTGGTGGTGAATGTTTGCATTGTTTCAGCTTCCATCCAACATTTGTTCCTTTTGCACATTGAGATGAAAGAACATCCAACTAGAGGCAGATCATAGAGTCTAAACCTACATTACAAATCAAAAGCCTAGATGAAGTTTATGATGGACGAAACAAGTTGACTGGGCTGGGAATTATAAATGTGTGAATTCACTCAAGAATGATGAGAGAGGACTCATCATTTGGAATGTCTATCATCTTATACTCTATTTTTCAGCCCTGAACATAGCAATCATGCTCAAAATGATTAAGAAGAGCCCAAATACGAGAGAAGGATACCAACTCCACTTTCAAGGCTGAGCCGAGGAGTTGCACTCAGTCGATGAAAGACAACATATTTGTACCAAATAGCAGCAAGGGTAAAACACAGGTTCCCCATTTATTTATTTACATTTGTAGAGAGTGCAAGAACTTTTCATAGTGTCATAGTGATTTACGCACTAGTAGAAGCCTTCCAGATGAGACAAAAGATGGACTAAATTGAAAATAGCCGTGTTTGGAAAATGTATGATAATTACTCTGCTCATGTGGAGATAATACCAAATAATTCCACCTTTTCCACTTTTGGACATTAAGAAGAAAAAGCCACAACCACCTGAGTATAATCTAGAGAGGGTGTATACTATCAGAATAGTGTCTGAAGAGGAATGGAATATTCTACATAGAACATATGGAGAAAGTGGTTTCTGAAGAGAAGTGGTCTTGTGACTTTGATCACCTGTGACAAATCAAAAATGAATGAATGAATGGAGTGACTTATAAAGCACAACGATTGCCTGAGGCGTCTAGGAACTATGAAAAGGCTTCTGTAGTCAGAGAGTTTTAATACTGGGAGTCAGGGAAGTTTGGCCAGGTTACTAGAGATGGAAGCATGAGTTGTGCCCATGCGTTCTGGGCCACATGCAGCTTACTGGTCAGGTAAGTGGGTGGACTGAGGTAGAGGGAAGTGCAGTAACTGAATAGGAAATGTGGCTAAATCATGACATACAGTGAACTCCGAATGAGGTCTTCGAATGAATCAAATGTGTTACCAAAGTTTCAGCATAGCACAGTTCTGCGTAGTATGTCGCCTTACACCAAGGACTCTCTTGTGCAGTAAAAACCCTAACACCTGGAGTAATCAGCCTCATCACCCAGTCGAAGACAATGCATCGCCCAAACCCTAACTGCCGCGTTCTGCACCCGTTGGAGTCGTAAAACTTCCACCTGATTGGTGCCCAGAAACAGAGAGCTCGCATAGTCGAGCCTAGATAACACACTGGCTTGGATCACCATCTGGCGGGTAGGGGCATCGAAAAATTTGAGGATAGGCCTCAAACCACGTAGGATGCCAAAGCACGTGGACGCCACCTTCTTAGTATGGAGCGAGAAGGTTAATTTGGAGTCCAGCCAGACGCCCCGATTTTTGAGTTCGGTGACAGGTTTTGGAGGGGGTCCCAACTCCTTAGGCCACCAGCTAGCACCCCACAAATCAGGGTGCTTCCCTAATACCATCACCTCAGTTTTGAGGGCGTTGAGTTGTAGACAATTGGTAGTAAGCCAGCTAGCAACAGCCCTCAAACCATCCGCAAAGTTTGATGCCAGTTGGTCAGATTCCCCATTAAGAGCCACTGCCAGCTGGGTATCGTCGGCGTAAGATACCATAGTGAGACCCCAACTCTTCGCCACCTCCGCCAAAGGTTGGACGTACAGGTTGAAAAGAGTGGGGCTCAACGCCGAACCTTGCGGGACTCCTTTGGTGATAGCATGGGACTTAGATCTAAACGGTGGCACCACAACCTGAAAAGATCGCTCCAAAAGGAACGATTGAAACCACTCCAATGCCGTGCCTGAGATGCCTGCCTCACTGAGCCTACGAATCAGAATGGTGTGGGATACAGTGTCAAAGGCGGCACTTAAATCCAAGAGGATCAGTGCCGCCGTTTGACCTGTATCTAGTACAGAGCGGAGATGTTCCACCATAAATAAAAGTGCCGTCTCTGTACTATGTCCAGATCTAAAACCATTCTGTGTTGGATCCAGTAGATGTGCAGAGGCCAGATGATTTGTTAAGATGTTATTAACATGGGCCTCTGTGATCTTTGCCACCCAAGGGAGATAGGTCGATAACTCTCCGGCTTCAACGGATCCAATCCCGGCTTCTTTATGATAGGCATAACACAGGCAGCCTTCCAACTAGGAGGGACAGTGCCGATGGTAAGGGACTGCTCCACCAGATGGCGAATAGGAGGAAGGCAAAGGGGTGCCGAGTCCAAAAACTGGGCAGGTCGCAAAGGGTCATCCGGAGAGCCAGACTTGACCTTGGCCGCTAGGAGATTAAACTCCTGCTCCGATGGTGTGGAGAGAGAGGCCAAACACTGAGGCGTACGCAATGTCATAGGCGTACTGTCAGGGTCAACTTTAGGAAAAGAGCAATAGATGACATTGACTTTTTCCACAAAGAAGCTGGCTAACGCCTCACAGTGAGCTAGGGAACAGACCTCCATAATAGGAAGTCTGTTCACTGTGAGCTCCTTCAAGACTTTAAAAACCAGTTTGGACGGGTTAGAGCTCGCCTGGAACTCTCGTGCATAGTAATCAGCGCGGGCCCGGCAGACAGCTCTATGGTACAATTTTACCTTGGCCAGATAGCAGACTTTCAGGTCTTTGTTATAATTCTTCCTCCATGCTCTTTCAGCTTGTCGGCAGGTCGCTTTAATACATCTGAGTGCCTCCGTGTACCAGGGGTTAGGCTGAGCATGTCGATTCCTGCTCCAGCTAGCTGGGATTAATTCGTCAAGGACTTTAACAATCCAAGCGCAAAAGATGGTATAACTTGATGCAACGTCATTTGTATGGACCCGGGGTGTAGTCGTCAAAAGACGATGGAAGTCCTCCAATTTGAGCTTTTTCCAGGGCCGCCTGAAAGATGTTTTGCCAGGCTTCCCGGTAAATTGTGTCGCCATTTTGACAGACAGCTCAATGAGGTAGTGGTCACTCCAGCCCATGGGTCTAGGGGGGGAAACCTCGACCAGTTCAAGGTTTGTAAAGACCGGATCGAAGATGTGACCTCCATCATGGGTCGGATGGCGGACCAGTTGAAGTAGTTGTACTGCTTCTAGATCATCCAGCAGGCCTCTAACCGCAGGTATCTCTGTGGCATCAAAGTGTATATTGAGATCGCCGATGATGGTTATATTAGAAGAGAGCAGAGAAAGAGAGCTTATCAGCTCAGGAAGGGCTGTCCTGAAAGCACTATCACTACCTGGAGGGCGGTAAATCAGAAGACCCGACAGTGTTTGATGTTGACTGAAGCTGATAGAAAAATGGGCACACTCAGCACCAGCCAAGTTCATGGGCTTCCAGGTGCAAATAAAGCAGGTTTTGAAAACCACGGCTATACCTCCACCTCTCCCCTTGCGATTCAATGTATGAATAGCATAGCCCGGAGGAAGGGCCAAATTAATAGTGGCCATGTCCTCATCACCCAGCCAGGTCTCCGTCATAAAGAAGACATCAGGGCTTTCTAAGGAGATAAGTTCATAAATATCTCGATGATGTTTCGACAGGGATCTGATGTTCATATGCCACAGTTTACCGGCAGTAGGGGGAGGAGGTTCCCTCTTACGAGGCGATGGTAACTGGCTAGGAGCCAGAGTCGGAGCCGATAGTTCCCACCATCCACATGAGCAGGTATGAGGGCCACACAGAGGATGCTGAGCTGAGTGTGAACACAAGGGCAGACATCGTCTGATCGAAAGAAGCGCTTGACTGGAATATTGTCGAATCATACTTACAGCATGATAGAGTCCTGCCACGTCCTGCGTCCTCCTTGCGCGGACGAGCGCAGACGGGCAGGACTCTGGCACGACTCAGGCACAGCGAAGGCGTCACAACTGCGCGTCCCGCTGCGCGGAAGAGGGGAGCTTTAAATAGACCGACCAATCCCGGCGCGAGCGCGAGGACGCTCCAAGATGGCGCCCGTAATTAAAATCAGAGCCCAAAGCAAGATGGCGCCCACAGGACCACCCTCGAGAAGGCAGAGTTGCTCCACTCACCCACTCTAAGGGACTTTCTTCTCCCTTGAACATAATTAAAGAGCTCCAGTAGAAGGGCTGCTCCCCTCGTTTGTAAGGTGTAAGACAGTAAGGCACTCCTTAGTTCCAGACACATCACCTCAGTGCCTTTGTAAACATCAATTCCTGGAGAGAAAGGGGTGGCCCTAGATTTGTGTCAAATGAAGGAGGCCCAATCTCAGACTTTGAAACTACAGGGTTGCTTGCTTTGTTGCCTCCCCACACATGCAGTGCCACTCTGGGAACACAAAGCGCAAGATTTTATCCAAAAGCATTAGTGATGATAAAACATTATTGTGTTCCTAATTAAAGAAATACATCTCCAGATGCTATACGTTATTAAGGCTGTGTGGAATGTTGTAGATAACTCTGCTGTTATAGACTGTATAACCCACGGGGTGCCTGTACTTCTCGTCTCTGACATCCTCGCTGCAATTGCCCCCCTCCTTCCTGAGCACCCAGAAAAGGGACGTAGCTCAGCTGTCTTCATCCTCCACCACCTCTATATCCACTTTGATCACCACCTGAGCGCAGAGCTCGGGGGCCAGGCTACCGCCCACTCCAACAGCTGGGCTAGCACTGTCCCCCTCCCTGTTGTCACCAGGACCATTGGTGACAAGGATACGGCTGATACCTCCACGAGGGGCTAAGCCACTTTCACCTCTCTCTCCGTCATCTCCAATGCCAATGGTGCCAGCTTTGACAGTGAGGCTGATCTGCCTCTCGCTCTGCCGTATACCAGAAACCTCCTGGAACTGGTCCAATTCACTGTCTAAGGAATATCAAAAAAGGGAGTGAAGAGGTGGTGCAACTCGGCACCGCGGTGGGCTAATCCTCCTCTTGTGAAAGCATAAATAATCAACAAAGACCACCTGAAAAAAATATTCAGTACATATTCCGATGTTGTTGGAATATACTCAGTGTGTTAAAATACCCCTCACACACCAAAAGGGCCATTGGTGTCATGCTTCATCATCGGGGTCTTCCCGCCCCCGCTGCGGGACGGGGCAGTGCTGCGACAAGCGGCTACGCCGGAGCACCTTTTTATTGTGAGTGCTATGTGAGTGATGATGGAGTGAGTGTCAGTGGGGTCAGGAGTGATAAACAGTGAAGTTAAAAGATACCTGGCCTGGTGTTTAGAAAAAATTATTTAATAGGCACTGGCTGGTATCGTTAAAAGGGGTGAGGCGGAGGGCAAGAACGGGTTACTAGTCTTGCTCTCCTGTGTGGGTCAACATGTTTCGGGGCGACATGCCCCTTCGTCAGGACCGGGTATATAGATCCCCCTGTCACTCACTAATGCGCTCCCCCGATGATGAAGCATGACACCAAGGGCCCTTTTGGTGTGTGAGGGGTATTTTAACACACTGAGTATATTCCAACAACATCGGAATATGTACTGAATATTTTTTTCAGGTGGTCTTTGTTGATTATTTATGCTTTCACAAGAGGAGGATTAGCCCACCGCGGTGCCGAGTTGCACCACCTCTTCACTCCCTTTTTTGATATTCCTTAGTCTTGAGACAGCGCGCAGCTGTGGGAGTTTTTTCGCTCCATTTAGAGCCTACCAGAACTTCTGGACTTCAGTAGAATAGCCAACTCGGTTCTTTCTACTTTCGCCTTTCCTATCACCCCTTCCCTACACACATAGTCTCAACTTTCTACGCACACACATCTAGTATACACACATCTTACTAGCCTCGATGGAGGAAGCTGGAGGCCTCGCATTTGACGATGAGGAGGTCGATAGGATCCTAGCAAACCTACGCCCATTCGAAGGGCTGAGCAACACTGAACCGGGCATCAATGAAGGTGACTGGGACGAGTTGGCAGCCCTTAGGAGAACGCAAATAAAGACAGCTCTGCATGGGCTTCTCATGTCCGAGTATTTGAAATCCAAAACGGCCCCCCCTGGCCTAATAGTGAAAAATGAACCGTTTATCTTCACGCATGATTTGGAATTTAAGAGGGATTGGTCTCTTATAAGCTGGAAGTGTACTAGGGACTGGCTAGTCCTTATAGTAAAAACTGCAACCAAACTAACACAAGAACTCAAAATAGAGATAACCCAGTTAGAAGTGAAGATAAAAAGCTACCTATCCCCAACCGCTCTGAAAAAAAGACTGGAGGAACTAAATCAAGAAATGACAGAATTTGAGTGCACCCTCAAAAAGAACAAGTATAAAAAACACAAAAAAGACACAGAGAACTTTACACATGAACGTATTTACCCCTACATTAAAAAAGATCATGTGTCCAAAAATCAGAACAATGCCCAAGACACTGACATGTCGGATACTAGTTCCAACGGATCAAACTCCAGTAGGAACAGCAATCAGAGCACACGAGGAGGGACACAATTCTCTGGCAAAGGCTACCCACGAGGTGGGAGAGGTTGGGGCCCATATCAAGGACCACCTCCCTTCATGCAAGGACCTCCAGGTTTCATGCAATACCCACCAGGGCCTGTCTTCATGGGGAATCAATTCCCACCGTGGGACCAACAGATGCCCCCTTTCAACCACTATGGCCAACCGCCTTTTTTAGGCCAGCGCCAAGGAACAAGAAAGGGCCGCAATCGGAAAGGTACACAGGTCCACTAGAATCAACAGCCAGTCACACCCCTAGGTGTATCAACCCGGAGTCAAACAGCGTCAACCAGTCGAGGAACTTAGTAGTAAACTTGTCTGACCACCTACTAACGGAAGCCCAGGATAATGTCCTAAGTAAGGGCTTGGGTTTCGTTCCTACTCACAAAATGGATAAATTCAAACTCTGCCAAGAGATGAAAGAGTTTACGCGAAAACTTAAGCTAAAAGCTTTTTTTCAGGACTCAAACAATGAAACGAATGTCCAATCAGATACAGGCCTAAAAAACAAATCCTCTTTCACACCTCTAGACTCTATGTTACCAGTTGAACTGTTAACCTTCGAAAAGGCAGTTATGGCAGATCTGGAGAAGCTAACCACTGACGGTGGGGATTTCTTTAACAACACCTCCACAGCTGAGAGAACGGCCTTGCACGAACTGTCTAACAATGAAACTATTGTAATTAAGCCTGCCGACAAAGGCGGAGCTACGGTGATACAAACGTATACCAACTATGATAGGGAGTGCAGGAAACTACTTGAGGACAGACGCAATTATCAAATACTAAGGGAAGACCCGACTGAAGAAGTCAGGATCTGTATCCTCATAATGATTGAGGAAGCAATGGCACACGACTGGCTAACAAAACAAGAGAGCGATTTTCTGATTCAAAAGAATCCAAAAACTCCTTATTTCTACACCATCCCCAAGATTCATAAGGACGCCCCATATCCACCTGGGCGCCCTATAGTATCGGGAATACAATCAATCCTTGAACCCTTATCAAAATTTGCGGATGCATTCCTTAGACCGATAGTACAGAAAACAAGTACCTATCTAAAGGACACAAAAGCAGTCCTACAGTTGGTAAAAGAAATATCTTTTGACCCCGAACAAGACCTCCTCTTGGGACTAGATGTAGAGAGCCTGTACACGAGTCTCCCCCACCAAGAGACTCTCGAAATAATTGAGGAAGTTCTGTTCTCTACCCCATGGGCATACCACACCCCGAGACAGGTGGTCCTCGAATGCATCTCCATGACCCTGAAAAAGAATTTTTTCGTGTATGAAAACACATATTATCTACAAAAACACGGCACGAGCATGGGCAGCACCTGTGCGCCGAGCCTAGCAGGGCTCTATGTGCACCATCTCGAAGCCACCAGAATCCTGAACGACCAGAACCCTTACAAGAACCATGTGGTCGCATGGAAAAGATACATAGATGACGTGTTAGTCATCTGGAGGGGTGATCAAGACTCTGTTGTCCTATTCATGACTTGGCTGAACCAACAAGACCGGTTCCTCAAGTTCACCCACACAGCCTCAAACGAAAACCTAGTTTTCCTTGATCTGAATATCTACCCCTCTAATGGTAATCTAGAAACGTGTACTCACTTCAAACCTACGGCTAAAAACAGCCTGTTGTTATATAGTAGTTTCCATCCACGACATCTACGCGACAATTTACCCTACGGACAGTTCCTCCGCCTTAGGCGTAATTGCAGCGCTATCCAAGACTTTAAAACCCAAGCAGCTGACTTGAAAACGAAGCTCAGTGACAGGAACTATCCAAGCAAGGTGGTCAACAAGGGTTTTAAGAGAGCACGGAATAACAACAGAGATGCCCTATTGGAACCTACAGCAGAAAAGGAACAAGACCAACGCCCTATTTGTGTCACAACATACAACACCAATTCGAACCAGATCACAAAGATTGTGAATAGACACTGGAAAATACTAAATTGCGGGAAACTAGATTTCCCAAAACCCATGTTTGCACACAGGCGAGGTAAGAACCTGAAGGATCTGCTGGTCCACACGAGACCGAAACAACTCACTAACGAGGGACCCTCAACTATCTCAACTATTGGCGGGCACCACCCGTGTGGCTCATGCACATCTTGTCAGTACACAAGAAAAAGTCGGAATATAACTTTTTCCAACCAGTCCACATGGGAACAACGTTCCTTTACTAACTGCAACAGCCGGAACTTGGTCTATCTGATCACTTGCCCGTGCAAGAAAGAGTATATTGGCATGACCACAAGGCCGGTCAAAATACGAATGGGCGAACATCGTAGCAACGTACGTTGCAAAAAAACTACCACAAGAATGGCCACCCACTATGCCACAATGGGTCACAGTGTAGATGACCTGAAATGGACAGTCATAGAAGCCTATGGGAATGACAAGGACCTTCTTGCGAAAGAGCAACGTTGGGTCTACCGCTTGGGCACCCACCTAACAGGATTAAATGATGATATTCCATGGTCGCAATTTAAGGCATGATCCAACCAGGTACCAAATAAACGCCTGGTCACAGTTCGGGACTTGAATACAGTGTCAATTTAAAACACAACACCATTTTCCCCTTTCAGCAATCTCAGTTACCTGCGAGCTGGTGCAGGTCAACATGACTTGTAAATATGTATATTTTCTTTATTGTGTGCTATAACGTCTGCAAAAACGAGAAATCAGAGATATTCCCTATGAACAGCTGCTATCAAATAGGAGCGGCCTCATTTTCCAACCAACTTAATAACCTGTAGACTGGCACATTGGAACATGATTTGTAAATATGTATTTTAACTTTTGTAGAATAGCGCCTGCATAGACAAAAATACAGATATTTTCCCCTTGTTCTACTATAATAATAACAAGAGCTGAGTTTGTCTTTAATGTGGCGTTTCTTAAGCAGCTCAGAGGTCCCGCTCCCCCTGCTTGTGAACAATACCAGGGATCTCCCATGGATCCTGATCGAGCAGCGCGAAGAAACGCCTCTCTCCCGCGCATGCGCGGAGACAGACTCTAAACGAAGCACCAACGCGCATGCGCCGAGTGAATACTCAATACTGAGCATCACCGCGCATGCGCTCCTGTATCGGCACAGACGCTGATACACTCATCTGCGCGGACCAAGGGTGTATCCTATCCACTTATCGACACCTTCTGCCTACCGCTACCTAACTTGAGAACAAGACATTCAGATCCTTGCAATTATGCCTAAAAATCTACCTCCGCCCAGCCGACCTCGGACATTTAACAATGGCCGCTCTGGTCACCAGCCCTAACTACTCAATCGGACCGAACACTCACAGCGGTTTCGAGTTAATCAATCAGGGCTCAATCAACAAACCTCTGCCAGACTATAAAAAGACCCGCCCCGCCCAGGCTTACCATTACCACGGAAGCCACTGACGAAGGAGGAAGCACTGAGGTGTGGGGGTTGAGTAAGTACGGCACAGCCGATAGACCTGACCTGGAATACACTACTCTAATCTATTTAGTGTAAGTAGCTAATCTAGGTCCTGGCGATACTATCTCTGCCTTTTCTCCATTGCTTCCCACAGTTGGACCCTCTGTACCCTTCGCCCAGCTTGGCTCATGGGGCATTGTCTCCTCATTCAAAAAGTATGTATCTAAGTTGAATAGGCATCTTACTGCTAGTTTCTGATGCTCTATATTGTTGTGTGTGTATACATGTGTGTCTATTCCTTCCCATCATCACCATATTTTGCAACCTGGCCGTCCCTTGAAATCCTTGGCTTGCCAGGCAAAAGCCCATGAATGTATTTCTCCCCTTCTTTATTTTTCTTTCCATATTCGGCAAAACCTGGTCCCCCCAAGAATTCTTTGGCGTGGCATGTAACAACCTATAAGTGTGTTTCTTTCCCTTTTTTGTATTTTCTTTCCTTACAGGTATTCACTAGTAAAGCGCATTGGGATCCGCGCTCTTTCTAAATCCTGTGTTCTTATCCTTTCAGGCTTATATCATCAGTATTACTGACCTAGCTTTTTCACGTGTATCTATAAAGTCTAGCTATACACATTGATCAAACATAACACTCTCTATCTGTGGGAGCGCATTAGTGAGTGACAGGGGGATCTATATACCCGGTCCTGACGAAGGGGCATGTCGCCCCGAAACATGTTGACCCACACAGGAGAGCAAGACTAGTAACCCGTTCTTGCCCTCCGCCTCACCCCTTTTAACGATACCAGCCAGTGCCTATTAAATAATTTTTTCTAAACACCAGGCCAGGTATCTTTTAACTTCACTGTTTATCACTCCTGACCCCACTGACACTCACTCCATCATCACTCACATAGCACTCACAATAAAAAGGTGCTCCGGCGTAGCCGCTTGTCGCAGCACTGCCCCGTCCCGCAGCGGGGGCGGGAAGACCCCGATGATGAAGCATGACACCAAGGGCCCTTTTGGTGTGTGAGGGGTATTTTAACACACTGAGTATATTCCAACAACATCGGAATATGTACTGAATATTTTTTTCAGGTGGTCTTTGTTGATTATTTACCAATTCACTGTCTGCCAGAGGCCCCATCTCTGAGTGGCACACCACTGTTGAATTCTTCCAGGCTCCAAGGCAGCCCTCCTTCATTACTTGGCTCTTTTCAGTGCAGCCTGTTGGGGGCACCTCTGCCTTGGGGACGCAGCCCAGTAATGCTGATTACGGAAGTTGTCTTGCTCTGCCATAGGAGAGACCTCACCTTAAGCCCCGGGATCGCACTTCTCCCCCTCCACCTGGGTACAGCCACCCTGTGTTTTCATCAAGTCCATCTGCTCATGTACCAGGGGAATACTCACCCGAAAGCTCTGTGGCCTACTACCCAGATCTGATGTACTTCTCCATCTCTGGGAACACACTTCCACAGTCTCCTTGGTAATGCTTCAGGGCTAAAGATTGCTGTCATAGACACAAAAGAAAGACTTCAGATGTAGAAGGGTGAGGTGCCATGATCAGAGAACATGGAGTTTCTTTAGAACAGTGTTCAAACGGAGTAATCACAGTATTGTAAACAAAAACAGTGCACTAATCTTGATACGATTAGTGGTGCATGTGGGTAAACTTCGCTACACAGCATAGGCAGAGTCTTTTCCAAAACTGCACTCCAAGCAGAGTATAGACTTACAAAAACACTGTGAACTCAGCTGGCAGAGCGGAGTTTACTGCCCACCCCACCAGCCCTGGAAGAACTGCTTTTCTGCTTTGCTGTGCTGCCCTCCAGCCTGCTGATCTCTGTCCTGCTGAGGACAAGGACCACACCCATCTCACCTGAACCCAGAGTGACTCCAGGGGCTTGATGACTTGCCCCCTGTTCTGCTGTCTCATAGCCAGCAAAGACTTTTCTTTTTTTTTAGTCCTCATTCAACAAATGGTGCTCTGATTTCAAGAAGATAGGGCCCAGTTGTTGGACCCGGCCTCGTGGCGTGGTTCGCGCCTGTCCCACCATACCCTGCGAGCTTAGGCCTGCACCCTGGGCCCCCTGCGCAGCATTACCGTAAGAGTAGCCTGCACCCTGAAGCCTGGTTGTCTCTCCCCCGATAAGCCCGAGCCCCCAGTAACCCACGACCAGGTCCGCCTGTCCCCGTCCCGCTCCCGGCTCCGAGCACCTAACCTTGCATGCCCCACAAGGCCCGGCACTCATTTTCCCTTCCCGAGATCCCTGTCTCCCTGGGCCTAGCGTGACCCCGGCCCCAGTGAAACCCAGACTCCAAAGGCGCGCCAGTCCCGGCTGGGGGTAAAGGGCTCCCCGACTGTGATAAGCCAGGCAGTTTCGATGGCACCTCCGGCCTCCCCTGAGAGACTGGTATCTGTCACACCTTTGGCCCTCCCCTGTGGGCCTTTTTCGATCACACCTTTGGCCTCCCTGAGTGCTGGCTCCAGACCTGCTGGGCGTCTGGGAATTCCCGGACCCATTTCTCAAAGGATCAAAGAGCCAACCGCCGGACCTCGCCGACGACCAGCCCCCAGGGCTTGAGACCTCCGCTTGCGAGGGTCCGGACTTCAAAGAGCCCCTGGATTATATCTGGGCCCGCCCGACAACTAGCGGGCACTTGTATCTTGGACCTGAAGCTTGCTGATCTGATCGCGGCTGACCCTAAGAAGAACTCATCTGGAACATCGGAGCCCTGCTGACGCTGTCGCGGCTCAAGCTGAACTATAACCATCGGAGCCCTGCTGACGCTGTCACGGCTCAAGCTGAACTATAATCATCGGAGCCCTGCTGACGCTGTCGCAGCTCAAGCTGAACTGTAACCATCGGAGCCCTGCTGACGCTGTCGCGGCTCAAGCTGATCTTGTAACCATCGGAGCCCTGCTGACGCTGTCGCGGCTCAAGCTGTACTATAACCATCTGAGCCCTGCTGACGCTGTTGCGGCTCAAGCTGAACTATAACCCTCGGAGCCCTGCTGACGCTGTCGCGGCTCCTCCCGAACTTCTCCAGATCAAGGCCTGCTGACCTCGTCGCGGCTCGAGGAGTACTCTGGTCCGGCTGGACCATCGAGACCACCATCACGACCGAGCCGACTCAACGTAAGTGAAGCAGCCAGTACGACCACCATCTTCCGTATCCCCCGGCTCAAGGATTGAGAGCTGTGCTCTGGATACGCCTTGTACCGGCCCTGAGACTAAAAGACTGTCCCGCTTCCCCCTTTCCGAACCCTCCAAGACCTTGTGGTCCTTCGATCACTGTGTAAATAAGAGTGCTTCCTTCTTTTATCCCTTATATAAAGAACTTATTACTAGAATCCAACGGCGTGCTGTCTGTTCGTAGGTGTGGTGTGGGCTCCGTGTGTACGATCCTAGGCTCGAAGTCCTCCCCAGTGAGGACCTCACAATAAGACTCGGCAAAATCTGTAGGAGAGGTGGGTCTTGGGGTGACCGGGTGAGCATAACCTGGCCCTCGGAGACTGCCCCTTCTAACATTGGTGGCAGCGTTGCGATAAGAACCTACGTCTAGGGATCGTACAGTACTGACACACTACCCGAACAAAGAAAAACAACCATGAGCATCACGGAAGACGAGACTACCTTCCGGGTGGAGCTCCTGAAGGACTATACGCACCGGCAAATGAAGCAATTCTGCAAAGATCTCCACATCCCGACAACGGGATTAAACACCAAAGAAGACTTTCATCAAGCCCTGACCGCCTGGGTGGAGGCCGGAGCACAACCTCCCCCGCCGACAGAAGACGGTGGAGAGGGAGCACCCCTGACCGAAACCCACGCCCCAGAGCAAGAAAGAGCAGAGTCCCCGACGCAGACTCACAGCATGGAGAGAGGTCTGTCTCGAGAGGAGATGACCGACCGAGAACGCAACCGAAACCACAAGCTGGAACTAGCCCGTCTGAAAATGGAAGGAGAACTCAAACTGGCCGAGAAAAAACTAGCCATCGAGCAGTTGCGGCTGCAAGGAGAACTGGAGGAGAAGAAACTCCAGAGAGAACACGAAGGGAAAAGACTCCAGCTGGAGCACGAACGCAGCATGAAGGAGATCGAACTAAAGGCCCGGACCGAAGACAACAGAACATCGGCAACCCGAGAGTCCGTTCCCCCGGTGGAACCCAAGGTCCATATTCCCAAGGATGTGGTCAAAGAATATTATAAGAACGATGATATCCAGCAATGGTTCAAGGCCTACGAGCTCGCCATGACCTCTCACCGAGTTTCGCAGAAAGATTGGGGAGCCGGGCTGTGGGGTCGATTCTTGAGTGAAGGGAGAGACACCCTACTCGACCTACCATCTGCCGAACAGACCTCCTACAGCCACATGAAAGAAGCCCTCCTCATAAGGTAAGGTCTCACCCCTGAAATGTACCGCCAACGCTTCAGAGAATGCAAGAAGATCCCCGGCACCACATGGGTAGAATATGTCAACTTCTACAGTCGGGCCCTGGAAGGGTGGATCAAGGGCAGCAAGGTGTCCACCTTCGAGGGGCTCATTGACCTTATTGCCTACGAACATTTGTCATTGAACTGCTTTGTGGAACTCCGACAGCACCTCCTGGACAGCAAGTTGGCTGACCCCCGGAAACTGGCCGTCGAGGCCGATCGCTGGGTGAGCACCAGAGTACCCCGGGGGCCCGGGGGAGACTCTGGCCGAAACGAACAAGGACCATCCCGCCTGAGGGGAGGGGGGGGTCAGAATAGACAGAGGGGATCCCAGATAGGGTCCCCACGCAGTCCCCCCAGAAACCAGCCCAGCACCTCACCTCCCACAGCACGCGCAGGGTTCCCCCCAGCCAAGCCAGGGCCCCGAGTCAGCCAAGCCTGCTTCCATTGCCAGCAACCAGGGCACTATGCCAATGACCCCCGCTGCCCTTTATTTAAGAAGCCTGCCGCTGCAGGGCCCCCAGTGCGCCACATCACCTCAGTAGCCCTAGAAGAAGATGGAGAAGAGGAGTTCGAGGGAGCTGACCCCGCAGCTATGATGTTAGTCTCCCTGGGTGATAGGGAGATGGTCCCAGGAGCCCCCCTACCCGACAACACCGAGAAATACCGACAGCAGGTGACTGTCAATGGCCAGCACATAGGGGCGCTCCGGGACACCGGGGCCAGTATCACCGCAGTCAAACGCCACCTAGTCACCGAAGCCCAGATTGTTCCCCACATCTCCTGCAGGGTGATCGCAGCTGATAACTCCGTCCGCACCTGCCGGATAGCTCAAGTCCCATTCGAATGGGGGGGCGTCTCCGGAGAGTTACGAGTGGCGGTCCGCTCAGACATGCCCGTAGACTGCCTGCTCGGCAACGACCTAGAGAGCTCCCCATGGCAGCGGGTTGAGAAGAGGACCCACCTGGAGATGGTGGGCCTGCCCGAATGGGCCTGTGTGAACACCCGGTCGATGACCGCCCGAGGGGCAACTCCCGAGGCAGCACCGGCTACCCCCGAGGACCCCGAGGTCCCTGAATCCTCTGAGACCCTTGAGCTGTTATCTGGAGAGAGCTTCCCCCCCGACGCAGGTCCCCTCGGTCCTGGCGTCGAACCGACCCCGAGCTTGGACGACCTTCCTGAGCTGGCCCAGTGGCGCCAGGAAGGAGGACCGTCCCGAGAAGACTTCTGCCTAGAACAGACCTCCTGTCCGTCCTTGGTCGGGCCGCGGCAGCAGGCCGCCGCCCAGGCCGCCGGTGACCAGTCCGGCTCCCACTTTGTCTATTGGGAAAACGGCCTCTTGTACAGCGAACAAAAATCAGCCGAGCTAGGGTCGGCCCGAGTGCTGGTAGTACCCCTACGCTTCCGCGGCTTCCTCCTGAACCTGGCCCATGATGTGCCCCTGGCGGGACACTTGGGTCAAGACAAAACGTATCACCGCCTAGTCACACACTTCTACTGGCCGGGCATGCGCTCTGATGTGGAGGCCCACTGCAAGTCCTGCCCTACGTGTCAGTCTAGTGGAAAGAGCGGCGGGAGGCGCAAGGCCCCCCTCCAACCCTTCCCCGTGGTCAGTACCCCCTTTGAAAGGGTGGGAATCGACATCGTGGGCCCCCTCGACCCCCGGACCTCCTTGGGCCACCGCTTTATCCTTGTCCTGGTGGACCATGCCACCCGCTACCCCGAAGCCATTCCCCTCCGAACGGTGACGGCCCCTGTAGTGGGGCAGGCCCTCATGGGGATCTTCTCTCGGGTGGGATTCCCCCGAGAAGTCGTCAGCGACCGAGGGACCAACTTCATCTCGAAATACATGAAGTCCCTCTGGCAACAATGTGGGGTGACGTACAAATTCACCACCCCATATCACCCCCAGGGTAACGGTCTGGTGGAACGATTCAACCGGACCCTCAAGGGAATGATCATGGGTCTCGAAGAGCCCCTGAGGCGTAAGTGGGACGTCCTCCTTCCCTGTCTCCTCTTCGCATACCGCGAAGTCCCCCAGAAGTCCCTGGGGTTCAGCCCCTTCGAGCTCCTCTACGGGCACCCCGTCAGGGGACCCCTTAGCCTGGTCAAGGAAGGTTGGGAGATGGCGGCCCCAGAGCCCCCTCCGGATGTGTTTCGATACATCCTGGCCCTCCGGAACCAGACTAGTAACTTCAGAGAACTGGCCGAGGCCAACCTCGAGGCCAGTCAGGAAGAGATGAAACGGTGGTACGACCAGAATGCCACTCTGGTCAAGTTTCAACCCGGACAGCAGGTCTGGGTGATGGCCCCCGTGGAGCCCTGTGCCCTGCAAGACAAGTGGACAGGGCCCTTCAAGGTGGTAGAGCGCAAGAGTCAGGTGACCTACCTCATCGATGTAGAGTCCCCCAGGAACCCCTTGCGGGTCCTTCACGTGAACCGCCTCAAGCCCCACTTCGCCCGGTCTGAGTTGAGCTTGCTCCTCGCCACGGACGACGGGGAAGAGGAAGAAACGGAGCCTCTCCCCGATCTCCTGTGTACCAGAGAGAAAGACGGCTCCGTAGAGGGAGTGAGTCTCTCCTCCTCCCTCTCTCCCGAGCAGCGCGAGGATTGTCGCCAGTTACTGGGACAGTTCTCGGACCTCTTCTCCCTCACCCCCAGCGTCACCAGCTGGTGCGTCCACGACGTGGACACCGGGGACAGTCCCCCGGTACGGCACCGAGCCTACCGCGTCCCCGACCGGGTCCGGGCCTGCATCAAGGCCGAGGTATCACAGATGCTAGCTCTCGGGGTGGTCGAAGCCTCTGACAGCCCATGGGCTAGCCCCGTGGTCCTGGTTCCGAAGGCAGCCGCCCCCGGTGCTGTTCCCGAGCTGAGGTTCTGCGCAGTCACCAGAACCGATGCTCATCCCATCCCCCGAGCAGACGAACTTATTGATCGCCTCGGGCGGCTGGCTTCCTCAGTACCTTCGACCTGACCAGCGGATACTGGCAGATCGCCCTCACCGAAGGGGCCCGAGAGAGGTCCGCCTTTTCCACCCCGGATGGTCACTACCATTTCCGAGTGATGCCTTTCGGAATGAAGAACGCCCCTGCCACCTTCCAGAGGCTGGTGAGCCAGGTACTGGCTGGGTTGGAAGAGTTCAGCGCTGCATATCTGGATGATATCGCAGTCTACAGTTCCCACTGGCCCGAGCACCTCCAGCACCTCTGGGCGGTGCTGACCGCCCTGAGAAGGGCTGGTCTCACCATTAAGGCAAGCAAGTGCCAGATCGGGCAAGGGTCCGTAATCTACCTCGGGCACCAGGTCGGAAGCGACCTCGTAGCCCCCCTCCAGCCCAAGATCGATGCAATTGTGGCCTGGGAGGCCCCCACGACCCAGACGGAAGTGCGGGCGTTCCTAGGACTCACGGGGTACTACCGAAGATTTATCAAGGGGTATGGCAGCATTGAGACCCCCTCACGGAGTTAACCTCCAAAAATCAGCCGAAAAAGGTCAGCTGGACCCCCGCCTGCCAAGAGGCGTTCGAAACCTTGAAAGATGCCATGTGTACGGCCCCAGTCTTACAAGCCCCCGACTACTCCCGAGAGTTTGTAGTCCAGACGGACGCGTCCGAGCATGGCATCGGAGCAGTTCTGTCCCAGGTGAACGAGAACGTCCTGGATCCGCCAGTGGCGTTCATTAGCCGGAGGCTGCTCCCTCGAGAACAAAGGTGGAGCACCATCGAGCGGGAAGCCTTCGCGGTGGTTTGGGCCCTGAAGAAGCTGAGGCCCTACCTGTTCGGTACTCACTTCCGGGTTCAAACCGACCACCGACCTCTCCGGTGGCTAATACAGATGAGAGGGGAGAATCCCAAATTGCTGCGCTGGTCCATCTCTCTCCAGGGGATGGACTTCACTGTTGAGCACCGGCCTGGTGTTGACCACGCCAACGCAGACGGCCTGTCCCGATTCTTCCGCCTCAGCGAAGAGAACCCCCAAGAGGATGGGTAGTTCTCCCCGCCTTCAGCTGGGGGGGACGCGTGTTGGACCCGGCCTCGTGGCGTGGTTCGCGCCTGTCCCACCACACCCTTCGAGCTTAGGCCTGCACCCTGGGCCCCCTGCGCAGCATCCCCGTAAGAGTAGCCTGCACCCTGAAGCCTGGTCGACTCTCCCCCGATAAGCCCGAGCCCTCCGTAACCCACGACCAGGTCCGCCTGTCCCCGTCCCGCTCCCGGCTCCGAGCACCTAACCTTGCATGCCCCACAAGGCCCGGCAGCCATTTTCCCTTCCCGAGATCCCGGTCTCCCTGGGCCTAGCGTGACCCCGGCCCCAGCAAAACCCAGACTCCAAAGGCGCGCCAGTCCCAGCTGGGGGTAAAGGGCTCCCCGAGTGTGATAAGCCAGGCAGTTTCGATGGCACCTCCGGCCTCCCCTGAGAGACTGGTATCTGTCACACCTTTGGCCCTCCACTGTGGGCCATTTTCGATCGCACCTTTGGCCTCCCTGAGTGCTGGCTCCAGACCTGCTGGGCGTCTGGGAATTCCCGGACCCATTTCTCAAAGGACCAAAGAGCCAACCGCCGGACCTCGCCGACGACCAGCCCCCAGGGCTTGAGACCTCCGCCTGCGAGGGTCTGGACTTCAAAGAGCCCCTGGATTATATCTGGGCCCGCCCGACAACTAGCGGGCAGTTGTATCTTGGACCTGAAGCTTGCTGATCTGATCGCGGCTGACCCTAAGAAGAACTCATCTGAAACATTGGAGCCCTGCTGACGCTGTCGCGGCTCAAGCTGAACTATAACCACCGGAGCCCTGCTGACGCTGTCGCGGCTCAAGCTGAACTATAACCATCGGAGCCCTGCTGACGCTGTCACGGCTCAAGCTGAACTGTAACCATCGGAGCCCTGCTGACGCTGTCGCGGCTCAAGCTGAACTTGTAACCATCGGAGCCTTGCTGACGCTGTCGCGGCTCAAGCTGAACTATAACCATCGGAGCCCTGCTGACGCTGACGCGGCTCAAGCTGAACTATAACCCTCGGAGCCCTGCTGACGCTGTCGCGGCTCCTCCCGAACTTCTCCAGATCAAGCCCTGCTGACCTCGTCGCGGCTCGAGGAGTACTCTGGTCTGGCTGGACCATCGAGACCAACATCACGACCGAGCCGACTCGACGTAAGTGAAGCAGCCAGTACGACCACCATCTTCCGTATCCCCCGGCTCGAGGATTGAGAGCTGTGCGCTGGATACGCCTCGTACCGGCCCTGAGACTAAAAGACTGTTCCGCTTCCCCCTTTCCGAACCCTCCAAGACCTTGTGGTCCTTCGATCACTGTGTAAATAAGAGTGCTTCCTTCTTTTATCCCTTATATAAAGAACTTATTACTAGAATCCAACGGCGTGCTGTCTGTTCGTAGGTGTGGTGTGGGCTCCGTGTGTACGATCCTAGGCTCGAAGTCCTCCCCGGTGAGGACCTCACAATAAGACTCAGCAAGATCTGTAGGAGAGGTGGGTCTTGGGGTGACCGGGTGAGCATAACCTGGCCCTCGGAGACTGCCCCTTCTAACACCAGTCAAACCAGAAGTAGGTGAAAAAGAAACCGGTCACTACACACACGAGGATGGGTAAGTTGTTTACCCGGGATCAATCGTAAGAGTAAGCCTCCTGGATTGACCATGGCACCAATTCTTCTACAGGGGAATGCAAAACTGAGCCGCCACCAAAACAGCCTGTACAGCAAGTTGGTAATCATTGGACTATTGAGCACACCACTTAGTTTCTTGCTTAAATAAAAAAGAGAGAATAAACCCCACACCTTTGAAAAGAAAACAATGGCAAGTATAAGAAGATTTAAATTGAAGGAGACACCCGAAAAGGCAGGCAGTAAAAGTTTGTGGAAGCTATATTCAGTGAGAGAAACTGGAGACATTGGTTTTAAAATCAAGTGTCCCAATCCAAAAATGTTTTTTTTAACCCACTTATTTACACAATCAAGTTGTGAGATTCTCTGTAATGAACTAATCCATTCAATTTCAGTGGGGGAGAAGGGAGGATCCATTTAACACACAACTCCTATTGTGCCAAAAGGATCAGAACAAAAAAGAGAGCCTTCTGGGTTTTGAAGAAAATTTGATTATCCACCCCACCTGGGATCACACCAAAAATAACAGAAGATCTGGTCAACCCAATTTTTTGACCCATAATACCAGAAATGATCTTACCCACGTTTTGCCAAAAGGACTGGATTGAAGGATACTGCCAAAACATATGGACCTTGTTCATGTTGTTCTCATCACATTTTGGGCACTTCTTTGTCGGTCCATTCCCCATCTTCGACAGTTTCAGTGGCATACTGTATTTTTTATGGACAGGAAATAGGTGGTTTCTGTTTAAAGGCGCAGCTTTCACATATGACCACAAAAGAGACATAGATACTTGCTCTTAGGTTTCGAGGTCTTTGCCCTAAGGTCCTTCTCCCAGATCACTGTAAATGGGT
Source organism: Lissotriton helveticus (assembly GCF_964261635.1). Lineage (NCBI taxonomy): Eukaryota > Metazoa > Chordata > Amphibia > Caudata > Salamandridae > Lissotriton > Lissotriton helveticus. Next base: position 595,988,348 of record NC_136057.1, on the reverse strand, counting down.
CTGCGTGTCCTTCCCGGTCTGAATTATCAACCAAAACCATTCTGCTACTTCTTTGCTCGTTGTGGACCTTGTGCATAGCCCATGCACCAGATCCTGATTCCCTTCTATCTCCTTCCCTATCGATTTTATCCAACTCGAAATCTGATAATATTTAAACTTTGATACCGAATTCTCTGAAACTGCAGAAAGGCACTGCCATGAGATCAGCTCATTGTCCACAATTAGTTGCACCCTCTTGAATATCTCGGATATTCGAAGGGAGACTGCAAGTGCATCCACTAAGCATGCCGGGGTTTCTGGGGAGTCCCAGATAGGGGCTTCGTCATTATAGTACGTTTTATGTAACATTGACCTCACCTGAGACCATACTTTAGCCGTGGCTAGGAGGACTTTCAGACTAACTTTCTTTAAAAATTTAGGTGACCGAATTTTAAAAGAAAAAAATCTGCTTGATTTGTAAAGCTCATACCTAGAGCCTTTAAAAGTTGAGAAAAAGCTGAGCTTTCTTTTAATAGTTGACGTGAATTCTTTAGGTGAAAAGCACAATAGTATAAGTTAAGGTCCGGGGTGGCTATGTCACAATGAACTTTCTTTCTCCTAAGCTTCTTCTATGATATTCCTGTTTTTTTCCTTCTCCAAATGAAAGAGGAGAAGAGCCCCTGTACCTTCCTATATCAGAAATTTGAAAATTCTAATGGAATAGTGTCAAATAAAAAGGTAAACTTAGGTAAAATTGACATTTTTAAAAGGTTTAACCTACCCAGGATAGAAAGTGGAAGAGTCTCCCATGCTTGTAGTTGTGATCTCACACATGCTGTTGTTTTATCAAAATTCACCTGTGCTATTTTTTCTATATTTTCGACTATTTGGACCCCAAGATATCTTATTTCGTGTTTTATAAGGTCGCTCTTAATGGGGGTATTCAATGTAATTAATTCAGGTTTTTGCTGATTAATTGAATACCCAGATTCACTCCCAAAATTCTTCAACTGCTCCCAAATCTCCGGGAGTGATTGCTCTATATTCCCCGTCAAAATCATAAGGTCCTCCGCGTACAGGCCTATCTAAAAAATACCTTGTCAGGGTAAAAAAAAACCCTGACAAGCTCTTAGTTTGCATGCTAGTGGTTCGATTGCCTCCCCTTCATAAATCCCTTTTGATCCAGATGTATTATTGACCCTGCTACCCTGTCTAAACATTCAGTTAAAAACTGAGTATATATTTTATGGTCACTATTCAGGAGGGAAATAGGCCTGTATGATTTACAAACTAAACATATTTTTATTCGGTTTCAAGATGATGGTTATAGTGGCATCGTCCCAGGATACAGGGAGGCCTTGAGCAGATATTTAGGCAGAATTAAACAATTGGAGCAAAATTGGAGCTAACTCTTCGTTTATTTCATTTGGAATGGAGTCAGGGCCAGCAGCTTTTCCTTTCTTTAATGTCATAATAGTATGGAGGATTTCTTCCAAAGTGATAGAGTTATTCAGCTTATCTTTATCAGAGTCTAGATGTGTAGGAAGTTCAAGGTCTGAGAAAAATGTTTCTACAAGTATTTCCCTCTTCAGAGTAGAGATCTTGAAAGAATTGGGTGAAGGCTTCCTCAATCTTAACATCCTCTGTGATCATTTTTCCAGAGGTCAGGCATTTAAGGTCTTTTATCATATTCCTGGTATGGTCCGCCTTGGCTTTCCATGACAGAAATTTGTCACATCTCTCTCCGTATTCATGATAAGAGAACCCGCTCACTTCCCACTTCCTTTTAGTTATGGCTTCTAGATAGTCCTCTAACTAATTTTTTGCCATGTTTAGTTTTTGGGTGTTGTTTAAATCATTCGGAACATGTTCAAACGCGACCTGATTTAATTGTATTGTCACTTCTAAGGTTCTGAATTCCTCCCTCACTTTCTTATTCTGGGCTATTGATAGGAAAGTTAATGTGCCTCTCAAAAAGGCTTTATATGTGTCCCAGACAATGTGCGGGGGTGCAGAGTTTGTATTAAAAAGGAAAAATTCATTTGTATCTTTTTTCAGCCTATCAATAACTATTGACTCTAAGAGTATTGAGCGGTTTTAGTTTCCATCTGTGTGGAGGGGGACTCTTTGGCAAAGTAATTTCCAAAAGGATGGCTGAATGATCAGACAAGTGTTCTGACATGTGACTAACTTTAGTTGTGTTCTTGCTAGTGGAGAGATCTAAAAGGAAAAAATGTATCCTAGATCGATGTCCGCATTTTTTATTATGAAAGGCGAAGTTCCCCCCCGACGTCCCAGAATTGCATCTCTTCACTCCCCATATGTCAAAGAGTCCTATATCTAACATCAGTTGTTTCAGAACCTTTCTTGTACTCTGTGAAGCCCCCGCTGCTCTGTTGGACTTTGAATCATGCTAGGATCTAAAACTATTTTGAAGTCCCCTCCATTATAATAGGGTCTTTAACGTCAATTAAGTGGGGGAACAAAGCTTGTATGGAGACAGGGTCATCTGTGTTAGAGCCGTAATAGCCCACAAAGGTTAACCAAGAACTACTGATATTTGCCCTGGCAATGGCCCACCTACCAACTGGATCAAAAGTAACATTTCCTAATATTGCTTGCGTTGTTTTTTAAAGATAATAGCAACTCATTTTGTTGGGCATGTCTGGGTAGTATAAACGCAATGCTCTATCCATTTTTGATTGTTAAGTATCCCTACCCATTCTTCTTTACATAAGTGTGACTCTTAAATAAGCAACGCATCATAATCCAAGAGCCGCAAGTACTCTAGAATTTTCAGTCTTCTAGAAAGGACCCTAAGTCCATTCACATTCCAGGATACTATTTTTAAAAATGTTGTGCTCTTAGGTCTACCTGAATCCGTCATAGGAAAAGTTGTATATGCATATTTCTTGTAACTCCCCAAGAAGAAAGAAAAGTTAAAATTATGCTCAATTGAGAGGTTTAATTCGTAAATGAGGACTTTTTTCCCAAATGCTCCCCTCCCCTGTGCCTAGAAACAAACCCTCTGTTTTTTGTATTTTGTTTTTGCTTTTACTCCCACCCGCCCTTCCCCTCCCCAGGGAACCCTCCCTCGACTCTAGAGGTATGCTGGAGTACCTCCACTTCGGACTCCCTCCCTATCTGGGCAGACTTAAAAAAGAATATTTTTTCATTTGGATGTACTTTTAATCTGATCGATCAAAGAACTAACTTGGACGTTGTCTCTAAAGTTATACATTTTGTTACTCCACATTACCTTTAGGGAGACAGGGAACTGGAGTTTTGCAGTGGTACCCAGACTCCTCAATTCTTGTATATGCTTTCGCAGTTCCCAATGCCTGTCCTGTGTGGTGCCAGAGATATCCGACCTGCTATGAAAGGACCAGTCCCCTTTATTATATACTCCTTTTTTGAGACCCTCAGCAAGAATCTTCTCTTTGATTAGATATGTTTTAAAGTTTACTAGAATTCTTTCTCGGATTTTTCTTGCCAGGTCTTTTAGTGAAGGGATCTCGATGAATTCTCTGTATGTCATTTTCCAGGGATTGTTTCTCTATCTATGGATGTAGTTCACAGAGAAGGTCGATGACAAAGGACCTTATATCCCCCCTCAACGTCTTCTGGGATATTTAGGATCCTGATATTGTTCTCTAAGCGTTCAAGTTTATCTGTCAGTTCTCTATCCATCTGCTTTAACCTTATGACCTCTGATGTATTTTTATCAACTTTGAGAGGTCTTATACTGCCGCTTCTACTATTCCTATTCTTTCCATGATGCCATTAATTTTAACTTCCAGTGTTTCACAGACCCCTTGGATCTTTTGCTGGTTGCTTTGCGATACTGCAAACTTCTCTCTCATTTCAGAAATAGGAGTAGACAGCAAGGTCTCTGTAGAGGCCTGTTCCCTTGAGCTGTATCCTGTATCTTGTTCCCTCTGTCCTTCTCCCTGTTGGGGTGGTTGACTTAGTGAGGCCTCAAGACTGGGACTGGGGTTATCTAACACCTGTGTACAACCATCCTCTATCATTACCAATGGAGTGAATCTATTTTCCTGCAGAATTGTGTTGTTTCTCACCTCAATTACTCTTGTATTTATTATGCTACTCTGAGTATCTGGAGTCTTAGGGGTGAGGCTAGTGCTGTTTTCTGCCGCTGATGAAATGAAGGTGGAAGGTTGAGCCTGCGCCTATACTTTAAAGTAAGTGCACAATGAAGGTGTTATTTGAGTACTGGGCAGTTTGGCCGATTTAGTCGATTTACTTCTGGTGCCCTTTTTGCCCTCCGTAAATGAGAACTTATCCGCTGACACCTTTTTCTTTTGTGGCGGGGACAAGATATTATGGTCTTTTGGTGAGACTGCAGTGTTAACGAAGTAGTCACCTCGGATAGAGCCTCAGTGGGGGACTGATCTTGTTCCCAGAGCCCTCTACTTCTAAGAGTATACCTATTTGGCTTGCTATTTTCATGCAACTCCCCTGAAGCCTTACTCTTACAAAGTTGTTGATCTTCACTATTATTGCTCATCCCCTAGTGAAATATCAAATCCCACTCCCCCATCTTCCTTCTCCTTACCGGTGTCATTGAGGGGGGCTTTACGCCATCAAAATCTGATCTGCTGCTGCTTCTCTGCTCTGAGGGTGGCTGGAGTCAACAACAAACTCCTACTCCCCTGGAAACCGACTCTTGCCACCGCGAGCCAGCCTCTAGCGATCCATAGTGCTGCCTTCGCCCATTTTCTACCCCGCGGCGGTCTCGCTGCTGCCACTGCCACCACGACTTGCAAATCGCGACCAATACCGGTGAATCGATGACACAAAATCCTCCCGCGTTACCCCAAAGTTGTCAGTTTCAATGCCGGTAAGTTTGCATCCAAAAACCCGGGTATTTTACACTCTCATCTGCCGAGAGTGAGGATTGAGTCCGCGAAAGCTCTAGGTAGCGGCCGCCATGTTCCCCTGACCCCCTCAAGATTGAGCCATGAAAGGCTTACTTCAACCCTGCAACAGCACCTGGACTCTGCCACCTGTAAGTCCTGCCTTGCCAAGTGGTGCCAATCCAGTTCTGGGCCATGAAAGGTGATTATGCTTTGCTGATGCATCAAAACCAAGGCACCAACAACTTTGTGTCCATTGGAACCAATGCATCCCCCTTTGACGCTGACCAAGCTGCTGGTCAACGAAATTGATTCAACGTACTGCTCGGCTCAATGCCGACAGACTGCGCAGCTTGATTACAATGCAACAACTGCACCGTAGGGGGTTTCATTGACGAAGCTTTTCATTTACTGTGCAAATCAGAACCAACAAATCACCTCCATCCATGGGATCTACAACGATGAATTGCCTCCTCTGCTCCTTGCACCGATTCTTCAACTTTGACGCTTCCTCCATCCAAGATGCTTTTTCAGCAAGATCTTTATGAGTCCTGTAGCAGGCCTGCCCTTCAACACGTTCTGCATGAATGTTGGATTTACCCCACTATGGTTCACTGACAGAATATTGATACCTAAAATATCCCCATACCACAATACCGAGTTATAAATATCAATGTCAAAAATATCAACATCCTATATTTATAATGGAAAGTAAAAAACAACTATTGGTTATAAATATAGTTGTACAAAATATTATTTTATATATATATATAAAATACATTAATACAAATGTAATATATTAAAGAATAAAATTGATTTAAACAAACAAGATTTAATATACATTTGAACAAATATAACAAATAAACCTAATTTAATAATGAAAATATACATATATATGTAAATTTACTTTGAAACAAGTATTAAACTAATATTATTAATGTAATTATATAATTTATTTACAATAGTATATATATATATATATATATATATATATATATATATATATATATATATATATATTACCTACTGGCGGTCGCCAGTAGGTATATATAGTTAGGATTTTTTCTCTATGGGATTTTTGAAAATTCTATGTCTAATAACTTTGGCGTTTGTGGACGGAATTGGCTGAAATTTTCAGGAAAATGGAACATTTTGTTTCTGAGCAGCAACTGAAAATTTGGGGGGGTTTGTCAAGGGGGGGCTGAGAAAAAAGGGGGGTCCCAAAACGTGTTTTTCCCATGTTAATTTCCATAGGGCGGTTGGCCTCACTTTTAGCCCGAACGGCTGAATGGATTTCCACGAAACTTGGCAAAATTGTAGATATTGTTTGCCCGATGTGCCTTTGCTAGGTCTCAAGATATGTGCTCCTGTGAATTTTGAGTAAATTAGGTTTAAAAAAAGATATATATCTAGAGCCGCGCCCCAGTACGCGGACCGCCCGACGACAGCTTCACAACGCTACCGGGGATTGTGGAGAGAAAAAATATATATATATATATATATATACATATATATATATATATCCAGCTCCTCCAAACGCCATAGGCGGGGCACTTCGTGGTCGGGTGCAAAAAACGCGGTGGCGTCCCGCGATATAAATCCAAGCTTCAACAATTTCCTTTTTCTCCTTCAGGAAATAAATAGCACTCACGAGTATTCTGTAGCTCAGCAGCAGTTTATTCAGGACAAACGCGTTTCGGATTTACATCCTTCGTCAGTGTCTTAATCTCTAAACAACATACTGGCGGCCATATTTTATTAAAACATTGCATGTCACGTGTCACAAGTGGGAATAAAGGACGGACTTGGCGACCCAGTGATGCACATGAGCGCCATCTTAACACAGTATATACTGTCCGACTTTACTAAGTTTCACAACTGCACCCGGATTTAAAATACCATTTTGGTGCCAAGTTTGCGTCATATTTACACATCATCAAAAGAAAAACATCAATTTTAATGCAGTTCAATGGATCATAATTTAGCCGTGGATCGGCAGGGCAGCCTTCTTACAAAAAAGGCTGCTGGTCCTGTTTACCCACTAAAAATTATGCCGTGTATCGGCTTTGATAGTGACATGTAAAAAGAGGGGCGAAAAAGTTGCAGGTAAAGCTTCACAAATCACATTCATATATCACAGTACTTCACTTATTCAAATGAACAGCCAACTCTTCCCCACCGTTCAACCCTTTAGGTGTCTTGGTTCCCAAATCGATAATATAGCGAGACTCCAACCTCCTTAGTCTGAGCAAACAATCCCCACCTCTAATATCCGGTGGTAAGTAGTCCAAACAATAATACTGCAACAGGTCCCTATTGCTGTTATGTTGAACTGAAAAGTGCCGTGCTACTGGGTAGCTGAAGTCTTTATTTTTAATGGCACGCATGTGCTCAAGTACCCTCAGTTTTACCATATTAATCGTGCTCCCTACGTATCTCAGTCCGCAGGGACACACCAGGCAATACACCGCAAAGCTCGTTTGACAGGTCATGAATTTATTGATCTGTTTATTTTGTTTCATGCCCTCTATCTTATAGGATCTCACTCTTTTGCTTGCCACGCACGCCTTGCATTTCCCGCAGGGAAAAAAAACCTTCATTTCTTTGAGGGTGTTTTGGGTTTTAGGTATGGATTTCTCTAAATGACTGGAAACCAAATTATCTTTGAGGGAACGGGCTTTCCTAAAAGTCACTAGGGGATGAATGGGAATATCTGTGGCTATCACGGCATCTGTTTTTAGTATGTGCCAGTTTCTCCTCAGTATATTCCTAATGGTGTTGGACTCATTAGAAAAGGTGGTGATCATTCTAAACTTTCCTGTGTCTTTAGAGGTCTTCTCTTTTTTCTTTAACAGATCTTCTCTATTCAAACTTAGAACCTTTCTCCGGGTACTCTCTAATAGCGTAGTCTGATAACCTCTAGCTTGGAAACGTTTTATACTGCCATCCAAAGCTTCATTGAGATCTTCCTCATTTGAGCAGTTTCTTTTTAGCCTCAAAAACTCCCCATAAGGGATGCTATTTTTGAGTTTTTGAGGGTGTCCACTATTCGCGTGCAGAATACTATTCCCAGCTGTGGGCTTTCTGTACAAAGAGGTATTAATTTTTCCATCCTTAACAGTTAGTTTCAAATCTAAGTAGTTTACTGTAGTTGTACTAATTTCACCAGAAAATTGGAGATTAACTTCGTTATCATTCAATAATCCTATGTACTCCTCTGCCTCGGCCTCAGTCCCATCCCAGATTAAAAACAGATCATCAATGTATCTGTACCAAGCCACTGTCTTGTTGGTCCAATTCTGGTTCACCCTTGTCCAGGCCACCTGCTCCTCCCACCAGCCCACGAACAAGTTCGCGTAGCTGGGGGCGAAGCAGGTGCCCATCGCGGTCCCCGATGTTTGTCTAAACAATTCCCCATTAAAGGTAAATATATTATTGTGCAGACAAAATCCTATAAATTCCAACAACATAGAATTGTGAGTGGCAAATCTCAAAGATTTCTTATCCAGGAAGTATTTTATGGCTTTCAGGCCCATAGTATGGTTAATGCAGGTATACAAACTTGTTATATCGAGTACCACCATACAATAAGTTGGTTGCCAAGTGATTTGTTCAATATGACAAATAAAGTCGGTGGTATCTCGTATATACGATTTTAGTTTTACTACAGCATCAAACAGAAAGTAGTCAAGGAATTTGGACAGATTTTCAGTAAGACTGCCCAATGAGGACACTATCGGTCTGCCCGGTGGTTCCCTCTCATTTTTGTGAATCTTGGGTAGGTGGTAGAAGGTAGGAAGGGTAGGTTCCGGGGTGTTTAAAAATAGATACTCATCACCATCCAACATCTGTTTGTCGTGCCAAAATTTAATCAAAACATGAAACTTTCGAATACTTTCTTTGTAAGTCAGTTGTGTACAGATCTCATAACAATTTGAGTTTTTCAATTGTCTGTAAGCTTCTTCTTCATAATATTTTCGTGTCAAAAGAACTATATTTCCTCCCTTGTCTGAGGGTTTAAATATAGTGTCCTTGTCTTCTTTCAAAGTCTTTAATGCTTTCTTTTGATCTACATTGAGATTTTCATTTTTATAATTTTTAGTCGACTTGGATGTCATCTTTAATTTCAGTAGATCCTTTGTAACTGCTTCTGTGAAAGTATCGATGGCATCATGTGGCATTAAAGGAAAAAATTGAGAAGGTGATTTCAGTCCACTCGTGGGTGCATCTTGACTTAATGACTTTGGAAATCCTGGAAAACTTACGTAAAGATGAGGATCCAACACTATCAGACATTGAGGAAACTTTGAGTCAGAGGATAAGAACTGTGGGAATAGATCAAGATGCACCCACGAGTGGACTGAAATCACCTTCTCGAAAATATTATGAAGAAGAAGCTTACAGACAATTGAAAAACTCAAATTGTTATGAGATCTGTACACAACTGACTTACAAAGAAAGTATTCGAAAGTTTCATGTTTTGATTAAATTTTGGCACGACAAACAGATGTTGGATGGTGATGAGTATCTATTTTTAAACACCCCGGAACCTACCCTTCCTACCTTCTACCACCTACCCAAGATTCGCAAAAATGAGAGGGAACCACCGGGCAGACCGATAGTGTCCTCATTGGGCAGTCTTACTGAAAATCTGTCCAAATTCCTTGACTACTTTCTGTTTGATGCTGTAGTAAAACTAAAATCGTATATACGAGATACCACCGACTTTATTTGTCATATTGAACAAATCACTTGGCAACCAACTTATTGTATGGTGGTACTCGATATAACAAGTTTGTATACCTGCATTAACCATACTATGGGCCTGAAAGCCATAAAATACTTCCTGGATAAGAAATCTTTGAGATTTGCCACTCACAATTCTATGTTGTTGGAATTTATAGGATTTTGTCTGCACAATAATATATTTACCTTTAATGGGGAATTGTTTAGACAAACATCGGGGACCGCGATGGGCACCTGCTTCGCCCCCAGCTACGCGAACTTGTTCGTGGGCTGGTGGGAGGAGCAGGTGGCCTGGACAAGGGTGAACCAGAATTGGACCAACAAGACAGTGGCTTGGTACAGATACATTGATGATCTGTTTTTAATCTGGGATGGGACTGAGGCCGAGGCAGAGGAGTACATAGGATTATTGAATGATAACGAAGTTAATCTCCAAATTTCTGGTGAAATTAGTACAACTACAGTAAACTACTTAGATTTGAAACTAACTGTTAAGGATGGAAAAATTAATACCTCTTTGTACAGAAAGCCCACAGCTGGGAATAGTATTCTGCAGGCGAATAGTGGACACCCTCAAAAACTCAAAAATAGCATCCCTTATGGGGAGTTTTTGAGGCTAAAAAGAAACTTTTCAAATGAGGAAGATCTCAATGAAGCTTTGGATGGCAGTATAAAACGTTTCCAAGCTAGAGGTTATCAGACTACGCTATTAGAGAGTACCCGGAGAAAGGTTCTAAGTTTGAATAGAGAAGATCTGTTAAAGAAAAAAGAGAAGACCTCTAAAGACACAGGAAAGTTTAGAATGATCACCACCTTTTCTAATGAGTCCAACACCATTAGGAATATACTGAGGAGAAACTGGCACATACTAAAAACAGATGCCGTGATAGCCACAGATATTCCCATTCATCCCCTAGTGACTTTTAGGAAAGCCCGTTCCCTCAAAGATAATTTGGTTTCCAGTCATTTAGAGAAATCCATACCTAAAACCCAAAACACCCTCAAAGAAATGAAGGGTTTTTTTCCCTGCGGGAAATGCAAGGCGTGCGTGGCAAGCAAAAGAGTGAGATCCTATAAGATAGAGGGCATGAAACAAAATAAACAGATCAATAAATTCATGACCTGTCAAACGAGCTTTGCGGTGTATTGCCTGGTGTGTCCCTGCGGACTGAGATATGTAGGCAGCACGATTAATATGGTAAAACTGAGGGTACTTGAGCACATGCGTGCCATTAAAAATAAAGACTTCAGCTACCCAGTAGCACGGCACTTTTCAGTTCAACATAACAGCAATAGGGACCTGTTGCAGTATTATTGTTTGGACTACTTACCACCGGATATTAGAGGTGGGGATTGTTTGCTCAGACTAAGGAGGTTGGAGTCTCGCTATATTATCGATTTGGGAACCAAGACACCTAAAGGGTTGAACGGTGGGGAAGAGTTGGCTGTTCATTTGAATAAGTGAAGTACTGTGATATATGAATGTGATTTGTGAAGCTTTACCTGCAACTTTTTCGCCCCTCTTTTTACATGTCACTATCAAAGCCGATACACGGCATAATTTTTAGTGGGTAAATAGGACCAGCAGCCTTTTTTGTAAGAAGGCTGCCCTGCCGATCCACGGCTAAATTATGATCCATTGAACTGCATTAAAATTGATGTTTTTCTTTTGATGATGTGTAAATATGACGCAAACTTTGCACCAAAATGGTATTTTAAATCCGGGTGCAGTTGTGAAACTTAGTAAAGTCGGACAGTATATACTGTGTTAAGATGGCGCTCATGTGCATCACTGGGTCGCCAAGTCCGTCCTTTATTCCCACTTGTGACACGTGACATGCAATGTTGTAATAAAATATGGCCGCCAGTATGTTGTTTAGAGATTAAGACACTGACGAAGGATGTAAATCCGAAACGCGTTTGTCCTGAATAAACTGCTGCTGAGCTACAGAATACTCGTGAGTGCTATTTATTTCCTGAAGGAGAAAAAGGAAATTGTTGAAGCTTGGATATATATATATATATATATATATATATATATATATATATATACCTACTGGCGGTCACCAGTAGGTAGTTATAGTTAGGACCTAGCTACCATAGGAAATCCGCAACATTCTATTGGGAATAACTTTGGCGCCGGTTGAGGAATTTGCGTGTAATTTTCCAAAATTTTGACCAGCTCTGCTCTGCTCCTTCCCCGAAAGTTTCGGGGGGAATCGTGAAGTGGGGGCTGAGAAAAAAGGGGTGTCCCAAAAACGTGTTTTCCCCATGTTAATTTCCATAGGACGGTCTGACAAGTCTACAGCCCGAACCGGTGAATGGAATTACGCCAAACTTGGCAAAATTGTAGGGACTGGTACGCAGATATGCCTTCGCTATATTTGGTGAAAATTGCTCCAGTGGTTTTTTTGAAAATTAACTTCAAAAACACATATATATCTATAGGCGCGCTCCGAGCGCTCTCCGGTACGCGTACCGGGGAGCGCACCCGGCGCGCTATGGGAGTGCGCGAGCGGAAAGCTGATTGGCTGTCGGGTGTCTGTCAACATCCTAAACAGTCCGGAGAGTCCGCCATCTTGTGTCTTGTGTCTCGGTAGAATCGAGACACAAAAGGTGAAAAAAAAAGGGGGAAATAATTAAAAGGGGGCAGGGTAGACACCCCTTGACCACCTAGGTTTTTTGAGGGGGGCCTAGAAGGACCCTGAAGGGCAAAATAACTATTTTATTTTTTTGAAATTTTCACGGGGTAAGCGCTGGGTGCGTTCTCAGGTGCGCTCTCAGGTAAGCGCACCCTGAGCGCACCACGGGGAAAAATAGTGCAAGAAAATAGAGTAAAAAAATAATTTAGAGTGCTTACACGTGGGGTAGCTCTGAAAAGAGCTGTTGTGTTATGTGGGTGTTTTTTGTACCTACAAGTAGGTACCAATGCAGAGTCTCATATTCAAGAGGAAAACTCTATTCCCCCATCTGTAAAATGAACACTATCTCTCCTATAGATGCCTTGCATGTTGTAACGCAAGTTGTTGTGGTAAATGGAACCCATACCATAGTCTCTGAGGAAAGCAGAAACAGATTTATTTACATGTTTCCTTGCTTTCTCAATCTGTGGACAAAATTGGTCGGACCAGTTCCATTTTTGCCTTTGGCATATATTAGAAAATACCAAGGCAGTGTTTGGGAAAAGTGACATCAATTGCCCAAAGATGTCCTTTAAAAGCATTTCCAGACCTACCCCAGTCAAAGTGCCTAGGTCATTTCCACCACAGTGCACAATTATAAGGTCAGGGTGTGGAAGATGCATAAAGGATTTTATCAATGGTATCAGTTGGTGACTTCTTAATCCTCTCTGTCCAATCCACACACTGTCCACATTTGGTAAATCAAGGTTGTAAATTCCTCTGTTGCTTGCAAATTTTTCACTCCAGAAGACATAGCTATGACCCACAAACCAGACTTTAGGCATCTTGAAGGTAGATGTGCTTCTAGTCAGATGAGTTGTGGAAATGAAATGGCAGTTTGAAAGTAGGAATTATGAAAAAAAGTGGTTGAGATTCAGTACAGTTGAAAAACAAGAAATGATTGGTGTTTTCTTAAAATTCACCACTGAAAATTAGGGTGCATGCTTTTTTTTTTTAAAGACGTCTTTTCATTGGTTGAGAAAAAGTCATTTAAAGAAACATTGTACTTGATTAGCTAGTACATTGAGAGGTCAAACACCCTTGCTGTATTCTTTTGCAACATAGTATGATGAACTTGTGAACTGTGTGCTGGGTTAGGAGGGAGTTACCATGGTTACAGGGTGAATGAGCACTGGGGGATGGGTGAATGTTATGTGAGTTTCAAAGTCTTGAAATGTACAACCAATTAAAATGTGCAGTTTGGTTTTGTCTCTCACTCCTCTTCTGTCACACTCACTCCCTATAACTTAGCCATACTCCCACACTCACCTTCTTTCAGACCTTATCCTTTACTTTCTTTCCTCTCTCTGCTCTTACTTCATTCCTTTACTCTTTTCCCTTCCCTTACTCTCCTTACTCCACTTCACTAACTCCTTCTCTTTCTCCCTCTTTCCTCTTAGTTCTACACTCCCCTTCCGTCATTCTCTTTCTGTTAGCCTCATTCTCTCCGTCCCCTTAGTCTCTCACTCCTCTTCTGTCACAATCACTCCCTATAACTCAGCTACACTCCCACACTCACCTTCTTTCAAACCTTCTCCTTTACTTTCCATCCTGTCTCTTCCCTTCTTTCGCTCCTTCACACTTTTCCCTTCCCTTACTCTCTTTACTCCACTTCACTAACTCCTTCTCTTACTCTCTCTGTCCTCTTAGTTCTACACTCCCCTTCCCTCATTCTCTCTCTGTTAGCCTCATTCTCTCTGTCCCCTTAGTCTCTCACTCCTCTTCTGTCAAGCTCACTGCCTATAGCTCAGCCATAATTCCACAATCACCTTCTTTCAGTCCTTCTCCTTTACTTTCCTTCCTCTCTCTTCCCTTCTTTTGCTCCTTCACTCTTTTCCCTTCCCTTACTTTCCTTACTCCACTTCACTAACTCCTTCTCTTACTTCCTCTGTCCTCTTAGTTCTATACTACCCTTCCCTCATTCTCTCTCTGTTAGTCTCATTCTCTACGTCCCCTTAGTCTGCCACTCCTCTTCTGTCACGCTCACTCCCGATAACTTACGCATACTCCCACACTCACCTTCTTTCAAACCTTCTCCTTTACTTTCCATCCTGTCTCTTCCCTTCTTTCGCTCCTTCACTCTTTTCCCTTCCCTTACTCTCCTAACTCCATTTCACTAACTCCTTCTCTTACTCCCTCTGTCCTCTTACTTCTACACTCCCCTTCCCTCATTCTCTCTCTGTTAGCCTCATTCTCTCCGTCCCCTTAGTCTCTCACTCCTCTTCTGTCACGCTCACTCCCTATAACTCAGCCATACTACCACACTCACCTTCTTTCAGACCTTCTCCTTTAGTTTCCTTCCTGTCTCTTGCCTTCTTTTGCTCCTTCACTCTTTTCCCTTCCCTTACTCTCCTTAATCCACTTCAGTAACTCCTTCTCTTACTTCCTCTGTCCTCTTTGTTCTACACTCCCCTTCCCTCATTCTCTCTCTGTTAGCCTCATTCTCTCCGTCCCCTTAGTCTCTCACTCCTCTTCTGTCACGCTCACTCCCTATAACTCAGCCATACTCCCACACTCACCTTCTTTCAGACCTTCTCCTTTACTTTCCTTCCTGTCTCTTCCCTTCTTTCGCTCCTTCACTCTTTTCCCTTCCCTTACTCTCCTAACTCCATTTCACTAACTCCTTCTCTTACTCCCTCTGTCCTCTTACTTCTACACCCCCCTTCCCTCATTCTTTCTCTGTTAGCCTCATTCTCTCCGTCCCCTTAGTCTCTCACTCCTCTTCTGTCACGCTCACTCCCTATAACTCAGCCATACTCCACACTCACGTTATTTCAGACCTTCTCCTTTACTTTCCTTCCTCTCTCTTCCCATCCTTCGCTCCTTCACTCTTTTCCCTTCCCTTACTCTCCTTAATCCACGTCAGTAACTCCTTCTCTTACTTCCTCTGTCCTCTTAGTTCTACACTCCCCTTCCCTCATTCTCTCTCTGTTAGCCTCATTCTCTCTGTCCCCTTAGTCTCTCACTCCTCTTCTGTCACGCTCACTCCCTATAACTCAGCCATACTACCACACTCACCTTCTTTCAGACCTTCTCCTTTAGTTTCCTTCCTGTCTCTTGCCTTCTTTCGCTCCTTCACTCTTTTCCCTTCCCTTACTCTCCTTAATCCACTTCAGTAACTCCTTCTCTTACTTCCTCTGTCCTCTTAGTTCTACACTCCCCTTCCCTCATTCTCTCTCTGTTAGCCTCAGTCTCTCCATCCCCTTAGTCTCTCACTCCTCTTCTGTCACGCTCACTCCCTATAACTCAGCCATACTCCCACACTCACCTTCTTTCAGACCTTCTCCCTTACTTTCCTTCCTGTCTCTTCCCTTCTTTCGCTCCTTCCCTCTTTTCCCTTCCCTTACTCTCCTAACTCCATTTCACTAACTCCTTCTCTTACTCCCTCTGTCCTCTTACTTCTACACTCCCCTTCCCTCATTCTCTCTCTGTTAGCCTCATTCTCTCCGTCCCCTTAGTCTCTCACTCCTCTTCTGTCACGCTCACTCCCTATAACTCAGCCATACTCCACACTCACGTTCTTTCAGACCTTCTCCTTTACTTTCCTTCGTCTCTCTTCCCATCCTTCACTCCTTCACTCTTTTCCCTTCCCTTACTCTCCTTAATCCACTTCAGTAACTCCTTCTCTTACTTCCTCTGTCCTCTTAGTTCTACACTCCCCTTCCCTCATTCTCTCTCTGTTAGCCTCTTTCTCTCCGTCCCCTTAGTCTCTCACTCCTCTTCTGTCACGCTCACTCCCTATAACTCAGCCATACTCCACACTCACGTTCTTTCAGACCTTCTCCTTTACTTTCCTTCCTGTCCCATCCCTTCTTTCGCTCCTTCACTCTTTTCCCTTCCCTTACTTTCTTTACTCCACTTCACTAACTCCTTCTCTTACTCCCTCTGTCCTCTTAGTTCTACACTCCCCTTCCTTCATTCTCTCTCTGTTAGTCTCATTCTATCCCTCCCCTTAGTCTCTCACTTCTCTTCTGTCACGCTCACACCCTATAACTCAGCCATACTCCCACGCTCACCTTCTTTCAATCCCCCTACTTCACTTCCCTTCCCCTCTCGTCCCTTTTTTTGCTCCCTCACTCATTTTCCTTTCCTTTCTCACTGCACTCCACTTCACTCACTCCTTTTGTATTTGTTAAGAATACAGCTCTTTTTGGAGAATTGGAGGTAGTTCTAAAAATAACTGTTTTTTTTCTTCTTTTTAGGTTTTCTTAGTGAACAAAAACAAAAACAGGGAAGGTCAAACTGCTCAACAGGAGCAAAAAAAAGAGTAGAAATTAGGGCTGGGGGCGGCAGCGGTGGTTTTCCCTTGTTCGGACAATGTTCATAATACTTTGTTCACCGTAACAAAGTAGTTCATGACAGTCTTTACATTTTATAGTGATGCGATCAAAAACAGGCTCAATATTAGGAATCAGCTGTTCAGGTCTCCCTCTCACTGATGATGCAGTTGGTCCTCCAGTCGAAGTTGAAGCACCATCCCTTGGGGCATTTCGTGCCAGAGCCCTGACATTCTCCCGGGCATAGTTATGGGGGTGCCTCCTCTGAACGTGCCGAATCATGGTCGAATTGCCAAAACTGTATTTCCTTGTAGGGTCACCCCGTGAAAGGACAGTTTGGCAAATTCTGCACTCCACCTTTGGAGCATTCACCTATTTTTTACCTGCTGGTATAGTACAAAACTTCCATATGAAGTGCTCCTTTACCCTGGGCTGAGGAGCCTCTTCCTGTATGAACTCATCCGAGTCCTCACTGCTACTGGTGCTTCTAGCAGCCATTATATTCCCAAAAAGGTAGAGCAGAAAAAAACAGGTCTTGCTGTCACAAAAGTGAAAGAAGAAGTGAAGGAAATGGGTGGGGTTTTCATTCTTTGTAAAAAAAACTGTTAACAACCAATGAAAAGTGTTATTTTAAGGTCACATGACTTGACGCGCTTACGCTGTGCGCACCGGAGCGCTTCCGGGGGCGCTTACACAGCACGAACGTAGGCGCTTCCGTGGCAGCTTACGCGGCGCACCTAAATGACGTTTTGCTAGCTTTACGGAAATGCAAAATCATTTTCATTTGAAAATCAAAAATACTACTTTTATAAGTATGGTACTGAATGTCTTGCATTATTATTTAGTTTTCATACATATTTTTTTCACGAATGCAGAAATGGCGCTCTCGCTGCGCTCTCGGGTGAGCTTACCGGTGCGCGCACCCTGAGCGCTCCAAGACAAAATGATACGGGTAAGCTTACCTGTGCGCGCACCCTGAGCGCCCCAGGAAAAAATGATTAAAAAAAAAAATACATTGAAAATTAAAAAAAAAAAATAATTAATAATAATTAATAGTTATAAAAAACAACTAATAAAAAAACACTAAAAATCATAGGTTACAAACTTGATATACAAAGGAATTAGCTTTTAAAAAACCTTTGAAATTCACTGAAAAAAACAGAGGTTTCAGAATCGTTATAGTTAGGAATTAGCATTTAAAAAACCTTTGAAATCACTGAAAAAACCATAGGTTTCACATTTGTTATAGTTAGGAATTAGCATTTAAAAAACTTTTGAAATTCACTGAAAAAAACATAGGTTTCACACCAGTTATAGTTAGCTGAACATTTTACTCATACAAAACCATTGAAATTCCCACGTTATAGTTAGTTGGACTCACTATAACTCGCGCGCCCGCAATCCACTGCTGATGATGTCACATATTACATCATTCATGACATGGTCAGTGACATCACTGATGACATCACTGATGACATCTCAAATGACATCACTGATGACATCTCAAATGACATCACTGATGACATCACTGATGACATCATCCATGTGATAATACGATGCACCTCCTCACACTCTAATCTAACCTTTGATACACCCAGTGTTAAATACAAACTACCATTCCTGAAATTATTGACACACCAATACCCGTAACTACATATGCACTCACTGATTCCTAGGTCTACACACACATCCACTCATTCACCCATACAATCACTCATATATACAGAAACTCATCACTACAACACTATCATATGCACTTATATGCACTCATACACCTATACAGACACTCACACACTGCCACTCATCCATGGAGTTACTCACACACCTTGTCAGCCATGCAAAGAATCAATCACACTCCCATTTCCTCATCTATACAGTTATACAGACAACACCTCAATTATACAAACATATACTAACACATACTTACTTTCTTATACAACCACTGATATAAGTACAGATTGATCCATACAGCCACTCACACAATCAGTGGCTCTCATGTATAGTCATTTATATATGCCAACTCTCACATGCACTGTGTTTTACATATGTACTTACTTGGGCATGTAGCACTGAGATATCCATTCACTCACCAATACAGCCATGCACACAGTCAACCGCCCATACAGCTGTTTAAACATTCTCTCTTGAACCCATACACCTAGTGAATCAACTGCTCACACATCTATGCAGAGAGACATACACCTCCCAGCCACCCACACACACACTCAGACTCACATGCAGTCATTCAGCCTAGGGCTGACTCAGCCAGCCTCCTGGGGAATCCCCAGCCCCTGTCACTCTCAAACCAGACAGTCAATTCACAAACAGGCCAAGGCACACTGAAAGGTCAGACAAGAGAACAGCAACTTTCTAAAAGTGCTGTTCTCAAACACAGGATTTAAAAACAACCTTTCCTAAAAGATGTGTTATTAAATTCTGAGTTCAGGGATACTAGACTTGTATGTCCTATCTTGCTCCTATGGGAAGAAATGCTGGAAGCCACTGTAGCCAGCATGCCCCATGATAGCCTATGGAGCAAGGTAGCCTTGCAGTTGTGAAAAACTAAAATAGCTGTAATTCACTACCAGAGCATGTCACCGGCACTACCTTTCACATACCATGCACCCTGCCCAAGGGGGTACCTTGGGCCTTCCATAGGGGTGACCAATGTGCACAAAAAGGGAAGGGTTGGGCCTGGTCAGTGGGGACACTGACCAGGAGGACATGGCAGTTCACAGACTGCACTTAGGCACTGCGGTGGCAGGCCTGACACACCATTATAGGGCTACTCATGTGGGTGGCACAATCAGTGCTGGAAGCCCACTAGTAGCATTTGTCATCACCAACCCTGGCACACTCAGTGCACTTTACTAGGGACTTCTTGGTGATATAAATATGCCAATCATGTATATCCAATCATAATATCAATTTACACAGAGAGCATATGCACTTTAGCACTGATCAGCAGTGGTAAAGTGCGCACAGTCCTATTGCCAACAGCCATGGGTCAGGAAAAATAAGGGAGGAAGAAGCAAAAAGTTTGGGGATAACCCTGCAAAAAGAACCAGTTCCAACACAACCCCCTTCCAGCCTAAAGCCAGGGTAGACCAAACGATACCCTGATGGGATTCCCTGCTTAAGGCGATAGAACACGGAAACTGGCCCAAACAGCAGGGTACAATTCCTGTTCTACGCCAACCTGAACCTAGTTGGATCACTCTACCCATACTCTCAGGGTCCACCATGCCAATCCATGAGGAACAACGGCTACTACCCTCCCTTTAACAAAAAAAACAATGTCAAGACCTTGCGACATTTTTTAATGATAAAATTGAAAACATTATCCTCAACATCACTACCAGGCCCCATGATAACTGCTCACAGCAGGATATCCATAGGCCACCGGAAAAAGTGAACTCCCTCGAGAAATGGCCCCTTGTAACTATGGACTCTCTAAAAACATCCCTGAAGTCCATCTCATCAGGCACCCCTTGCGATCCTCTACCTGTATGTATCTTAAAACAACTTGACACCTCCCCTCTGAGCACGATAGCAGATATGCTAAATACGTCCCTCCAAACTTCCACAGTTCCGTCAAGTTGGAAGCACGCTATGGTAACCCCACTATTGAAAAAACCATTAGCTGACCCCGCGGTCCTTTCCAATTATCGACCAATATCTTTACTCCCCGCATTTTCCAAACTCATGGAAAGGCATATCCACTCCGCCCTCACTACCTTCACAGAGGAAAATAATCTCCTCCATCCATCGCAATCAGGTTTCCGAGCAGGATACTCCACGGAGACCACCCTGCTGAGTGTAACGGAAATAATTTGCCAACTCCTGGATAAGGGTCAAACGGTCTCGCTCATTCTTTTAGACTTGAGTGCGGCGTTTGATACCATATCACACAATACTCTTCTGGCAACTCTAGAGAGAAACGGCATTCGCTGTGAGGCCCTACAGTGGATCAAGTCCTTTCTCACCAAGAGAACCTTCCAGATCAAATCCAGTATTGCATGTTCAGACACGTTTCTCGCCCCACATGGAGTCTCACAGGGCTCCATCCTGAGCCCGTTGTTTTTTAATCTGTACGTTAGACCATTGGCAGACCTGGCGGACCGCGCAGGCCTGACTTTGAGGTCCTACGCAGACGACTCTCAAATCATCTTTTCACTATCAGAGTCTAATTCCTCAGCCCCTTCTCTACTCAAAATTGGCCTCCAGAAAATGTTCAACTGGATGACCACCAACCAGTTGAAATTAAACGGGAATAAAACGGAGGTCCTCCTACTGGGAAAAAATAAGCAGCTCTGGAGCCCCCCCCATTGGCCACCTGAGCTAGGTAATCTTCCCTCCCCAGCTACACAGGTAAGAAATCTAGGTGTCATTATTGACAATACTCTGTCAATGAATCAACAGGCAAACAAAGTCGCTGGCCTCTGCTTTACCATAATAAAATGGTTGAAGAAAATCATTTGGATGTTGCCCCTCGACACCCAAAAAACCGTAGTAAACGCATTAATAACATCGCGTATTGACTACGGTAACATCCTCTACCTAAGCTCGAATCTAGCAGTGATCAAGCGACTCCAAATGATCCAAAATTCTGCTGTTCGACTCCTGTGTAGGATACCAAAGTCAGAAAGAGTATCAAAACATCTGAATGATCTACATTGGCTCAGGGTAGAACATCGGATCAGTTTCAAAACCCTGAGCTACATGTTTAAAATCAAAGCCAAAACGGCACCTACCTATATACAAGCCTTGGCCTCCCCCTACCTGCCAACAAGAAACCTTCGCTCCCAAACTGCAGCAAACTTCGCTGTTCCCAGATTCAAACTGCAAAGAACTGGCGGGAGATCGTTTTCTGTCAGAGGGCCTATCTTATGGAATTCACTCCCCCCACATATGCGGAAAGAGGAAAGCTACGTCCATTTCCGGAAACTTGTAAAAACCTGGCTTTTCCAGAAACAACTGGGCTAAAACACAACTCAGCATATTCCTTCAATCTAAAGTAATGTCATAGGCGCCGGGAAACCCTTGTTGGGTAGCTGAGCGCCATACAAATGGAAAAAATAAATAAATAAATAAAAATGAGGAACCCTTCTCCTTACCTGTGGACACCACCTGTGCAGCACCCAACTGTAACTTGCTCAAAGGTGTGTCCCAACAGACAGACAGCAAGCCACAGTGACCACCGCCAGTGATCAGGGATGAGACCCAGGCCTTATGCCTCTCAGGGCTTTCATACCCCTGTGGCGTCAGAGAGTGGGGGGCAGTAGCCCCAGGTGCTTGGCACCCTTTGTCCACTCCCTCTCTTGTCAGGTCAGGTCTGACACTCTGGCACTGACCCACCAGTCCTGGACCTGTATCTGGCGGCTGGACAGGAGGCTGGGGTGGGCTTCGCCACAACCGGCCCCCTCTTCCTTGGGGCTCTGTACCCTCCAACCTGGAGCGGTACCCCCTTCTAGAATAGTCAGGGAACTTGTGGCAGGTGTCCTTGCCCATTCACCCACCAGTTCAGGGGTTCTATCCTGCAACTGGTATTCCAGGTCAGGGGGGCAACCCGTACCTGGCCTTCAAACCTAGGCTCCAAAGCCTACAGGCCAGACAACACCTGAACCTGGCTTCCCCACCCAGGGACCAACCCCTGTGGTGGAACACTTGCCTGGCGCACCAGGACTTCACTCACTGATGTGCCCACACTGGTAGACAGTACCCACCTGGCCAATACAACCGTGTGGCCCAGTCCATCCCCAGGGTGAGACTCCTGCCCCCCTTCCAGGGGCAAGCCTGTCCACCAAGACAACCAAGAACACAACTCTCCTACCAGTTCAGGACCTCCCTCCAGCAACTGGTCTCCCAACCTAGGGTTTAAGCCCTTAGGTTGCACCGGGGTCAGAGGCGAGGACGCCCTCCCTCTGCACCCCCTTCCAGAGCGCTGCACCCTCCCTACTGGAGGGGTACCCCTGGGAACCATATTGGTCAGGACACTGGTTACAGATGTCCTTCTTTCCAGGTCAGGCAGATCCTGAACCTGGTCTCCCAACCCAGGGATCAAAACCTGCGGTTGTGCGTTTGCCTGGCACGCCAGGACTTCTGGGGACACACATAGTACCCCCTTGAGGGTGACACACAACTCATGTGTCCTGTGACAGTCTGCCTGGCGCAGATCTCCCGACCCCTGTCCACCTGACAGTGCGTGAAGATCCCCCAGGACAGGAGTGGTGTCACCATGGTCACTCCTGGGAGACTCAGCCCTTCTGGCTGGCCCCTGAGCCACTGGTTCTTCCACTGGGGATTCCTTCCCCCTCTCACCCCTCAGTCTGGGCTTCTGCACCCTCCCAACTGGAGTGGCACTGTCAGATACCAGAACTGATGGAGGCCTGGTTACAGGCACTCCCCGTTCAACAGACACTAAGAGATCCTCCTCCAATGGCCTACTAGCACATTCTAGGCCCCCAACCTGGTGTTCCCTTAAGGAACCCTCCAGGACCTTAGACTGGGTTTCGGGCACCATGAGACACACCGTCCCACACTCACTCCTTCTCCACTGAGACCGGAAATGAGCCCCTACACCCCTCCCACTACACTGGGACCTAACTGGGCTACACTGAACCTCTTCCACCTCACAGGTCTGGAAGATATCTAAGCCACTCCTTTTGAGATCACTCCCCAATGCCTCCTCAGACTCTCTGGAATCCACCAATAGGTCTGCCTCCAACGCAAGCGCTCTGGGATCAGAGAACTCACACTCCACCGGGTGTTGGCATAGCTCTGGAAAACAGGGAATTAAAATATGCTCTCCAACAAATAAATCACACAGCCCCCCACAGTTGTTAACCAAGCTACCCTTTGCCTCACCCTCCAGTGCCTCACACAAGTACCCCACACCCCTCTCCTGAGACTGGCAAGACAGTATCTGACTGTCTCTGTCACACAACCCACACTCTTTTGGCTGGTCTTCACACACACACACCAAGGTTTCTACCATGGGGGAACCCCTCTCCCTATACCTCTCATCTAGAGTCAGTAGAGTGTCCCTCCCACCACTAGGAATATGGTCTCCTGTGCCAGTCCCCCAATCAACTTCAGGGACACTGCACTCCACTGGAACTACATCATAAACCTGACCCCCCTGGTGTATGTCAACCCCTTCCCTCAAGTCAGGCGCCACATCTCTGGGTGTTTGTACCTTTCTCTCAGCACTAGATATCATAATCATGCTGCCACCATCTGAGCTGGATCCTCCTCCAACTCAGCAAAGCTCACCTCTTGAGCTACCCATGTTTCTTCTTCAGCTGAGACCCTCATGGCCTCACGCCTCTTGAGCTCTATCGCAAGTTTCCTCATTCTTAATTCATGGGCCAAGGTCAATTTCAATTCTTCCAGGGCACTGGCATTTTTGCTCTCCTCCGCCACCCTTTCCCTCTCTTCCTCCATTTGCTTTATCTTCAATTCAAGACTCAACATTTCTAACTTATGATCTCTAGCCCTTTGGTTTTCCTCCAACTCCTCTGGGGAAAAACTGTCAGCTGAATGGCTGCTGCTAGCGCTTGAGGCCACTCTGGACAGAGGCAGATCCTGTGGCCTGAAACCATCCCTTTGTGCATCCTCATCCACTTCTGCATCATCTGTCTCCCCAGCCTCTTTGGTCTCCCACCAGGCCCTTACGGCCTCCTGTAGCTCCTCCTTCTTGGAGCTGCGCTTCATGGGACATTCAAAGCTCCTGCAGAACTGCCTGAGTTGACCTACTTTGTAATCACTTAACATTTCAATATCAAACTCCAGTTCTGCAACATCCCTTGCTGGATTACCATTCTGAGACATGATGCTTGGATTCTTTCAGGATTACGATAAAAAAAGAACCAAAAATAAAAAACTTAACCGTGGTATGCGGTGGAGTAGTGGTCGGCACTCACTAGTGATGTACACCAATCACTGTGGGTCTAGTACAAATACAAGTTCAAATCCCCACCGCTGACCAACAATGTTAGAAATGGGGGTCTCTAGTTGGCAGGGGTAGGTACCACTGTCCAAGTAGGGACCCTTGCTTCTAGTCAGGGTAAGGAGGAAACCCTCTGAGATAACCCCTGCTCACCCTCTAGCTAGCTTGGCACGAGCAGTCTAGGCTAACCAGAGGCAATGTGTAAAGTATTTGTACCAACACTCACAGTAACACAGTAAAAACATCACAAACTGACTCCACAACAGTTTAGAAAAATAAAGGTATTTAATCTAAACTACACAAGACCAAAACGACAAAAATCCAACATACACAGTTCAAGAATATGGTTTCAAAAGCGTTCTTAAGGTTGCGATAAAAATTCTTCAGGTTGCTATAAAATTCTGCAGGTTGCGATAAAATAATCCACAGTTACATGAAAAGTTCACAGTTGCGTCACGTTTAGCTCACAGTACCTTTAGTTGCGACAAAGTTCCAAAAGCAGAAGCTGGTGCGGTTGAAAACAAGCGATGCGTTGCTCCTGAGACCCTGGGGAGGCGTTTGCAACAGCCCCGCTGCAGCAGCGGGCGTGTTGCGACGAATCCGGTCTGTATGGGGAGGAAGGCCACTTGTATGGATTCCGGTGCGTAGGTTCCATAGGAAGTTGTTCTTGCAAAGGCACGATGCGACGATCTTTGGGGGTGCGGCGATCTCCGGGGCGACGATGCGCGGACCAGCAGTGATCTTTTCTCTTGCAGCTCCTCGATGCGTGGGTTTCGGCAATGACTCTCGCAGCGACGTGATGCAGTCCGCAAGCAGGCGGTGCAGCAATCTCACCCAGCGACGACAGGCTCTGCGTTGACACTCGCAGCGATGTTAGACTTCCCGCACCGATCGGGTGCGTCCCGCAAACAAAGGATGCGACGGCTCTGACAGCGGCAACAGGCGCTGCCACGATCTCGACCGTCATAGCGGCGGGAATCTTCTCGCACTGTCGGGGATGCGCTCCGCAGCGAGTGATGCAATAACTTTTCTTTAGCAAAGTCTCTCAAGCTTAGTTTCCAGCTTCCCAACACAGGTACAACTTCCAGAGGCACCACACATGGGCCAAGCACTCCAGGAAGGACAGAACTCTCTCAGTAGAGCTCAGGGGAAGCTGGGGGTGAAGTCCTTTTGTTCCTTGGACTCCAGAACAGGGAGCCAGCTCTTCTCAGGCTCTTGGAGATTCCTTCAAGCAAGGGGACACAGCACAAAGCAAAGTCCTTCCCCCCTCCTTGGCAGCAAAGCAACAGCAGGGCAATCCAACAGAGCAACAGCTGGACAATCTTCCTTCTTCAGTTTACAGTTTTCTCCTTGGCAGAGGTTCCTTCTTGATTCCAGGATGATCTAATTTTCTGTTGTCAGGGGTCCTGTACTTATACCCCTAAAAGTCTTTGTTCCCTTTGTGCAAGTGGGCCCTGAGCCCGGTCTGAACCAGTTCTGGGTGTTTCTTGAGCACTTTGTTTTCCTGGCTTCTCCTTTCCTTTCAGAGTGAGGGGCAGGGTCGTCAGCCGCCAAGCAGGAGGTGGAGCCAGCATTATGGAGGGAAAGTACAGCCCTGGAGCACTTTGTTGACATGATTCCTTCTCTCCTTTCACAGTGCAGGGCAGAGACATCAGACACACCACAGGGGGTGGAGCCAGCACTGTGGGGGGCAGGCACAATCCTATTCAGGTCCCAGGTGCAATCCCCTCCCACCACTCAAGTTGCAAATGCAGTCATTCAGCCTAGGGCTGACTCAGCCAGCCTCCTGGGGAATCCCCAGCCCCTGTCACTCTCAAACCAAACAGTCAATTCACAAACAGGCCAAGGCACGCAGAAAGGTCAGACAAGAGAACAGCAACTTTCTAAAAGTGCTGTTCTCAAACACAGGATTTAAAAACAACCTTTCCTAAAAGATGCGTTATTAAATTCTGAGTTCAGGGATACTAGACGTGTATGTCCTATCTTGCTCCTATAGGAAGAAAGTCTGGTAGCCACTGTAGCCAGCATCCCCCATGATAGCCTATGGAGCAAGGTAGCCTTGCAGCAGTGAAAAACGAAAATGGCTGTAATTCACTACCAGAGCATGTCACCTGCACAAGTACATGCTCTACCTTTCACATACACTGCACCCTGCCCAAGGGGGTACCATGGGCCTTCCATAGGGTTGACCAATGTGTACAAAAAGGGAAGGGGTGGGCCTGGTCAGTGGCCAGGATGATATGGCAGTTCACAGACTGCACACAGGCACTGCGGTGGCTGGCCTGAGACACCATTTTAGGGCTACTCATGTGGGTGGCACAATCAGTGCTGCAAGCCCACTAGTAGCATTTGTCATCACCAGCCCTGGCACACTCAGTGCACTTTACTAGGGACTTCTTGGTGATACAAATATGCCAATCATGTACATCCAATCATTATAACAATTTACACAGAGAGCATATGCACTTTAACACTGATCAGCAGTGGTAAAGTGCGCAGAGTCCCATTGCCAACAGCCACGGGTCAGGAAAAATAAGGGAGGAACAAGCAAAAAGTTTGGGGATAAGCCTGCAAAAAGGGCCAGTTCCAACACTCTGTCTTGTATGTGAGGGGCCCCGATCCGCCTGACCGACCAGACACCACTTCAGCCCCTGCGACATGGTTACGGGTGAGGGGGCCCTTTCACGGGGTACCTGTTTGGGCACCAACTGAAGGACATGGCCCTTAAAGGGCCAAGTGAGTTTATTGTATATACAACTACCTGCATTGCCTTCCCAAGTGAAGAGTCAGTGAGACAGTAGAGAATGTAAACTTACTTTATTGAATATATGCTCTGTAGAGGAGCCCCAGGTCAGGCCTTCACCCTAAGATGGTTGCTGAGAGGGAAAAGGCGCGCTAATACATGATAAAGCCTTCTAGGGACCTCAACCACGCCTACTGTGGAAAAGTACCGGCCTGAGCGGGGCATGAACAAAGGAGGTACAGAGAGATGAGCTAACACCTGCCAGACGGGTGCGTTATCAGTGATCCAAGGCCAGTGTGCTGGGCCTCCATGTCTCCTAACATGGGAGCAGAACTACACATGCAGAAATGAATGTACGAAAAGAACATCTATTCATTAGGAAATTAGACTTCAAACTTGAATAGCAGAAAAAGAATAATAATGGTATACAGTTTTACAGTTCTGCTGAAGCAAGCAAAAAGCAAATGAGGCCCAGTGTGGATGCGGCCTAAACAGACTTCTAATAGTAGCACATTACAAGATGGAGGCACACAAGCCAACAAAGCTTGCTTGCCGCAAGGATAACTCAGTGGATTTGATAGTGCGAATACAAATGTCGTCTATTTAGCCACATAATGCTAACTTATATAATATATATAAATGCACAACAAAGAAAGGGAATTTAAAACCTAACACCAATAACATCACACTACTCACAAACCACATCGAAGATTTTTTTCTTTTGCATAATTGATATAATTAATTATCAATTAAAAAACCTATTAATTAAAAAAACTAATTAAAATACAAAATGTAATTAACTTCCCATCCTTTACACCTATAATGCCCAAAACACATGCCTAAAATTAAACTGCAATAAAATGAATTACACAATTAAAAGTTTTCTCAGTTAAATAACTACTAGCATTTATCAACTAATCATAAAGTAAGTATATTAATTTACTCCCCGCCCTTCACCCCTATAAACCCAACACCCACACAAAAATAAAATGTAAACAATTACCATAATTAATCATCAATTATTTTATTAATATTAAATATCAACTAATTAATAATGAATTAAAATAAATTCCATTCCACCATTTACCCCTAAAAACCCCACAACCGCAACTAGAATTAATTACAAAATGTCCATATTGAGTTGTCAATTAATTATTATTAATTAACAACTAATTATTAATTAATACAAAATACATTACTTCCCACCCTTTACCCCTATAAACCTCACAATTCACACATACAATGTATCCCAAAAAATAAAAACACAATTAACATGATAAAATCGCAATTAAATAAATATTATTAAATACAAAATATTCATTAATTTATTATAATTAAATGACTTCCCACTCCATTCCCCTAAAAACCCAAAACCTGCTACGGAACTAAAAAAACACAAAATGTAATTAAAATAAAATTATTAACTACAAAAAGTTTGACACATATATTAAAAACATAAACAATACTTATACAAAAAAATACATCACATACATTTAAAATATATAGTAAAATATAAAACACCAAATAAAAAATAGATATTTATGCAACTATATTTTTGCAAACTATATTATCGATATTTCTTACTTTAAAGTCGATATTCTCGACCATGATAATATTGCTGTCGATATTGCTGTGTCACAATATTTAAAACTTAGGGGCTCATTAGGATGGCGGACGGAAGAGCCACCGCGGCCCTGGAGTAGGCGGAAAAACCCTTTTCCGTGTCCGCCTGCCGCGGATACTCCGTCCGCCATATCAGGATAGGAAAACGTGTCAAATTTCCGTCCGCGACGGGAAAGCACGCACCGCCGTCGAACTACACACGACCACGCGGCGAACGGAACACATCCGGAGGCTCCGCCGTACGTACTGACGTCTAAGACCGTCCCCCAAATCAAGATGGCGGAAAATACACATAAAACCGCTGCGGAAAAACAACCTGTCTGAACACGGCGGAATCCCCACAGCGAACATAGGTGACATAGCAGAGATACCCACCGCAAGCTGATCACCACCATGGACCCAGCGCTACACGCTTTCCCGATGCTCTTCGCGATCCACCACGTCCTAGTCATGGCCCACTATCGACGACGACGCAGGTAAGGCACAAACCATTGGCTGTCTGGAGGGGAATACCAGCAAGGGTCGTGACGTAGGGAGGGGGAGTGTCATGTTACCGAAACCACTGATGAGAAGCAAATACGAATACACATTTGTAGTACGCAAGCAGGAATGACAACGACAGACCACGAGACTTGATAGACTACCTTTATTGTACATAATAGGGGTATAATCACAGTGTATGCGTGAGCATGGGCAAAGTGGGCACCAGAGCAGCTACATCATTGGCAGTAAACGAGAGGGCAGAATGCAGTATCAGAGCATCAACAGGGCATTGTGGAGTACAGAGCAGGTACATCATTGGCAGTAAACGAGAGGGCAGAATGCAGTATCAGAGCATCAACAGGGCATTGTGGAGTACAGAGCAGGTACATCATTGGCAGTAAACGAGAGAGCAGAATGCAGTATCAGAACAGCAACAGGGCATTGTGGAGTACAGAGCAGCTACATCATTGGCAGTAAACGAGAGGGCAGAATGCAGTATCAGAACAGCAACAGGGCATTGTGGAGTACAGAGCAGCTACATCATTGGCAGTAAACGAGAGGGCAGAATGCAGTATCAGAACAGCAACAGGGCATTGTGGAGTACAGAGCAGGTACATCATTGGCAGTAAACGAGAGGGCAGAATGCAGTATCAGAGCATCAACAGGGCATTGTGGAGTACAGAGCAGGTACATCATTGGCAGTAAACGAGAGGGCAGAATGCAGTATCAGAACAGCAACAGGGCATTGTGGAGTACAGAGCAGCTACATCATTGGCAGTAAACGAGAGGGGCTAAGTGCATCAACAGTCCATAGCACTGAACAGGTCCATCAGAGGCAGCACATGAGAGGGGCTAAGTGCATCAACAGTCCATTGCACTGAACAGGTTGATCAGAGGCAGCACATGAGAGGGGCTAAGTGCATCAACAGTCCATTGCACTGAACAGGTCCATCCGAGGCAGCACATGAGAGGGGCTAAGTGCATCAACAGTCCATTGCACTGAACAGGTTGATCAGAGGCAGCACATGAGAGGGGCTAAGTGCATCAACAGTCCATTGCACTAAACAGGTCCATCCGAGGCAGCACATGAGAGGGGCTAAGTGCATCAACAGTCCATTGCACTGAACAGGTTGATCAGAGGCAGCACATGAGAGGGGCTAAGTGCATCAACAGTCCATTGCACTGAACAGGTCCATCCGAGGCAGCACATGAGAGGGGCTAAGTGCATCAACAGTCCATTGCACTGAACAGGTTGATCAGAGGCAGCACATGAGAGGGGCTAAGTGCATCAACAGTCCATTGCACTGAACAGGTCCATCCGAGGCAGCACATGAGAGGGGCTAAGTGCATCAACAGTCCATTGCACTGAACAGGTTGATCAGAGGCAGCACATGAGAGGGGCTAAGTGCATCAACAGTCCATTGCACTGAACATGTCCATCCGAGGCAGCACATGAGAGGGGCTAAGTGCATCAACAGTCCATTGCACTGAACAGGTCCATCCGAGGCAGCACATGAGAGGGGCTAAGTGCATCAACAGTCCATTGCACTGAACAGGTTGATCAGAGGCAGCACATGAGAGGGCAGAATGCAGTATCAGAGCATCAACAGGGCATTGTGGACAACAGAGCAGGTACATCAGAGTCAGCACATCAGAGGGCAGAATGCAGTATCAGAGCATCAACAGGGCATTGTGGAGTACAGAGCAGGTACATCAGAGGCAGCACAAGTACGTGTCCCTACCAACCCGTCACAGGGACCACAAGAGTGCCACGCAGTTCTCAATGGACACACCATGTGAAATAACATTTGAGTGAAGTGTACAGCACCTCACATCACAGAATCAGGGGGACTGTGTGAACTACCTGCCTCGGACACACTGGCAGCACCAGCAACAGGAGTGTGAGACACAGCCACAGCCCGAGTGACACACACATGGGCCACGGACCCAGACACACTGGCAGCACCAGCAACAGGAGTGTGAGACACAGCCACAGCCCGAGTGACACACACATGGGCCACGGACCCAGACACACTGGCAGCACCAGCAACAGGAGTGTGAGACACAGCCACAGCCCGAGTGACACACACATGGGCCACGCACCCAGACACACTGCCAGCACCAGCAACAGGAATGTGAGACACAGCCACAGATGTAGTCACTGACACGTGACCCACTGACCCAGACAGACTGCCAGCACCAGAAACAGGAGTGTGCAACACAGCCACAGATCTTCTAACTGACACGTGAGCCATAGACCCAGATAGACTGCCAGGACCTGCAACAGGAGAGGGCACAACAGAGACTGTGCCACTACATGATGCATGACAGCCAACAACAGACACAGTGCCACCATCTGATACATGAGAGTCAACTGCACCTGCGCCACTGGGACAACTGAAATGATGAGCCACAGGGCTGTATGGGCCAGGAGGCAGGGTGGGCCTGGGAGCTGGGGATAGCTGACCTTGAGCCACATCGGGGTTGGCAGGTGTCAATGGTGTGTGTCTGCGTTTCTTAGGGATGTGTAAGTGCACCCTGGACAGGACACGACTGCCAAGTGGTGGGGACTCTAAAGAATCACCACCCACCATAGGTGGAGCATCTGCAGCCGGGGATCGGGTTTCTGGGGACGTGCTGGAGCCTGCTTGTCGTTTTCTGTGTGCCTGCCGCCTGGACTCTGAATCATGTGTAATGGGGGATGCAACAACAGGGGACACCCTCCTCTGCTTCTGAATGGCCTGGATGGGAGTGGAGGTATGGGGGGACTCCGCCGCGGAGACATCTGTTTGGCATTCAGTAGAAAACATCAGCCTCAGTGCAGCCAGGGGTGAAGTATGCCTGTCCTTGATTGCGCCATTGTCCATGCTAGAAGCCGTGCCCGTAGGATGTGCCTTATTCTTAGGTGGAGTGTTGTCTCTGGATGTAGCCTGTGCCCTGGTCGCCGCCCTGTTCCTGCCAGCAGACTTGTCGTCTGTGGTGCACCTGTCTCCAGTAGACACCTGCTCTCTGTGTGTGTCCCTGCCCTTGGGAGATGGACCTTGCTCTGTTGTGGTCCTGCCCTTGGGAGTCTCCCTGCTCTTAGGAGGTGCCTTTGTCTTTTCACTGTCCTTGGGAGGGTCCCTTTCCTCTGCTGTGGGCCTGCCCTTGGGAGTCTCCCTGCTCTTAGGAGGTGCCTTTGTCTTTTCACTGTCCTTGGGAGTGTCCCTTTCCTCTGCTGTGGGCCTGCCCTTGGGAGTCTCCCTGCTCTTAGGAGGTGCCTTTGTCTTTTCACTGTCCTTGGGAGGGTCCCTTTCCTCTGCTGTGGGCCTGCCCTTGGGAGTCTCCCTGCTCTTAGGAGGTGCCTTTGTCTTTTCACTGTCCTTGGGAGTGTCCCTTTCCTCTGCTGTGGGCCTGCCCTTGGGAGTCTCCCTGCTCTTAGGAGGTGCCTTTGTCTTTTCACTGTCCTTGGGAGTGTCCCTTTCCTCTGTTGTGGGCCTGCCCTTGGGAGTCTCCCTGCTCTTAGGAGGTGCCTTTGTCTTTTCACTGTCCTTGGGAGGGTCCCTTTCCTCTGCTGTGGGCCTGCCCTTGGGAGTCTCCCTGCTCTTAGGAGGTGCCTTTGTCTTTTCACTGTCCTTGGGAGGGTCCCTTTCCTCTGCTGTGGGCCTGCCCTTGGGAGTCTCCCTGCTCTTAGGGGGTGCCTTTGTCTTTTCACTGTCCTTGGGAGTGTCCCTTTCCTCTGTTGTGGGCCTGCCCTTGGGAGTCTCCCTGCTCTTAGGAGGTGCCTTTGTCTTCTGACTGGCCTTGTCCAAGGTACAGTCCATGGACATGTGAGTATCCCTTGCCTTGGGAGTACCTTTTGTGTTGAATGCCTGTGTAGCTCCTGAAGGCATGTCCCCCAACAACACTTGTGGATCCTGTGTGTGTACTCCAGTGTATCTGACGTTGTCTACGTGAACAGATTTAGCTGATCTAGGGGATGGGGTCTGTGCCCTGCGTGCCCTGACGTGCTGTCTGACGCTGCTTCTAGTGCAATAACCTGTATTTGAGTCCTGCTCAGAATAATCACTACCCCCTGAGACATCCAGTGGTGTAGATGGGGAAACAGAAGTAGCACCCTGTTCATGCGACTGTACTATTGCAGACGACACACTGCTTGCCAATGACTGCACTGTCCTGTGTAGACCTGCAAGATCGCCATGCATCCCTTCCATGAATGCCACCACCTGCCCCAACTTCCTATCATGGTCCTGGAAAGCATTTGTCATATTGGTCTGTCCCACACACAGCTGTCGCAGCAGATCAACGGCCTCAGCACACAGTGCATTTTGGCTCACCGTGGCAGGGGCAGCGGTGCCTGCACCGAACGCCACTCTGCTCCCCCTACTCCTCCGGCCACGAACAGTACATGGTGCAGTTGGCGGAAGTGTGGGCCCTGTGTGCTGTCTTCCGACAGAAGGTGATGATTGCCCACTCCCAGTCTGTGACAACAGTGCAGGCTCACCAAGAGTGTCTGACGAGGAGGACGATGGTGTCTCCACATGCGAGTCCTCAGGGACGGTCCTGTCCCCCTCTCCGGCGCTGGCCTCCTCTGTGTCAGTCTGCGTGTGTGCGAAGTCTGAGCCGGACTCTGTCATAGCTGAAATGCACATAAAAGATGTGTGAGTCATGGGCACACTGACGTACAGAAGGACCAGGATTGCCAAATTCCATAGCTGACAAAGATTTAGTAGCCCCCATCCTGCACACGGCCCACCTCTACCAGTCATCCTCACATTTCCTGCCATGGGGCCATGGACCACTAGGGGATGTGCTTCAACACTCAACTACTAAGCAAGTGGCGTGTCAACATGGCGGACCTGGATGTCAAATGACAACCACCCAATGGGACCAAAATGGCATAACAGAGATACATACGCAACACGGAACTCAATACTGTGTCTGTGCACCAATACATGCATAGCACTCACAGGTTTCCTACAAAGACAGTATGCTCACCGCTAGTTTGCTGTTGATCGGCACTCAGACGTTCGGCCAGTTCAGGATGCGTCACTGCAATGATACGGTGCATGAGAGGGGTCATGGAGCGTCGGGCCAGACGGGGCGTCCTTGGAATCATGCCCAGTGTTACTTCCGCTACATTCTTGCTCAGCCTGGAAATGTCGTCCCAGCGTTTGTGGCAGTGTGTATGTCGTCTGTTGCACACCCCCAATGCCCGTACTTCCCGTGCTATGCTCCTCCACAGGTCCTTGCGAAGGTGCAGCTTGACCTACCATGATGGGAGACAAAAGGGTTTAAGTCAGTGGACAGTTGGTCTGTCACACACATAGGGGCAAGACGTAACTGTCAGCAGCCATGCACAATCAGGAACATATGTCTAGCCCACACTACACAGCTAAGATAGAAATAGGCCTGATTATTTGGCCCCCTCATGCACACCAACATGTCCCACACTGCACTTACCACCCGTCCTGGTGCGCCGTAGAGGCGTCCATAGTTGCGGAGTACACCGTCCACGAGGACATCAAGCTCCGCGGCGGTGAAGGGTCGAGACCGGATCTCTTTGCCTCTCGACATGGCAAGATCACGGAGTATGGCACTAGAGCAGCAGTCGGTGGTCAGCTCAACAGCAGCAGCAGGTCGAGGTGATGGTCACAGGCAGCAGTCGGTGGTCAGCTTAGCAGCAGCAGCAGGTCGAGGTGATGGTCACAGGCAGCAGTCGGTGGTCAGCTCAGCAGCAGCAGCAGGTCGAGGTGAATAGGCAGCACTGGTCCCCAGGGTAGGAAGTGTCATTTTGGCCAACACACATATATAGGGCCCTCAGCACGTGTCAGTGGCATACGTCGCCAGCAATTGGTCAGCCCTGGAAGCGTGTTCGTGAAATGGGCCAATGACTGGCCCTGTTGTTGCGGTGCACTGCTTCCGCTACTTGCGATTGGCCATATGCGGCCAGCGTCCCTCTTCCCATTGGCTGCATGTGCACGGACCGTCACGGGCACACATCGGCAACCGCACGTGCAAGCTTCAGGCACGGATGCTTTAGTTGCAACAATGTTCTATCACTGGCGCCACCATGGCGGTGCACGTACTCAGCGGGGGAGGTGCAGGCCTATACACCCTTTGGATGTACTCAATGGACATGCCAGTTCATGTCCCCTCTTACAGTCACATTGCATCATCCACCGTACACCGGCCGGATCGGCCGGGCCAAGGACGGCCGTGCCGGCCATGTCCACAACCGCCGTGCCCGGCCATGTCCACAACCGCCGTGCCAGGCCATGTACACAACCGCCGTGCCCGGCCCGGCCTAGGACGGCCGTGGCCGGCCATGTCCACAACCGCCGTGCCAGGCCGGGCCTGGCACGGTGGTTGTGTACATGGCCGGGCACGGCGGGTGTGTACATGGCCGGGCACGGCGGTTGTGTACATGGCCGGGCACGGCGGTTGTGTACATGGCCGGGCACGGCGGTTGTGTACATGGCCGGGCACGGCGGTTGTGTACATGGCCGGGCACGGTGGTTGTGTACATGGCCGGGCACGGCGGTTGTGTACATGGCCGGGCACGGCGGTTGTGTACATGGCCGGGCACGGTGGTTGTGTACATGGCCGGGCACAGCGGGTGTGTACATGGCCGGGCACGGCGGTTGTGTACATGGCCGGGCACGGCGGTTGTGTACATGGCCGGGCACGGCGGTTGTGTACATGGCCGGGCACGGCGGTTGTGTACATGGCCGGGCACGGTGGTTGTGTACATGGCCGGGCACGGCGGTTGTGGACATGGCCGGGCACGGCGGTTGTGTACATGGCCGGGCACGGCGGTTGTGTACATGGCCGGGCACGGTGGTTGTGTACATGGCCGGCCACGGCGGGTGTGTACATGGCCGGGCACGGCGGTTGTGTACATGGCCGGGCGCGGCGGTTGTGTACATGGCCGGGCACGGCGGTTGTGTACATGGCCGGGCACGGCGGTTGTGTACATGGCCGGGCACGGTGGTTGTGTACATGGCCGGGCACGGCGGTTGTGGACATGGCCGGGCACGGCGGTTGTGTACATGGCCGGGCACGGCGGTTGTGTACATGGCCGGGCACGGTGGTTGTGTACATGGCCGGCCACGGCGGGTGTGTACATGGCCGGGCACGGCGGTTGTGTACATGGCCGGGCGCGGCGGTTGTGTACATGGCCGGGCACGGCGGTTGTGTACATGGCCGGGCACGGCGGTTGTGTACATGGCCGGGCACGGTGGTTGTGTACATGGCCGGGCACGGCGGTTGTGTACATGGCCGGGCACGGCGGTTGTGTACATGGCCGGGCACGGCGGTTGTGTACATGGCCGGGCACGGCAGTTGTGTACATGGCCGGCACGGCCGGCCTTGGCCCGGCCGCTCCGGCCGGTGTACGGTGGATGATGCAATGTGACTGTAAGAGGGGACATGAACTGGCATGTCCATTGAGTACATCTACAGGGTGTATAGGCCTGCACCTCCCCCGCTGAGTACGTGCACCGCCATGGTGGCGCCAGTGATAGAACATTGTTGCAACTGAAGCATCCGTGCCTGAAGCTTGCACGTGCGGTTGCCGATGTGTGCCCGTGACGGTCCGTGCACATGCAGCCAATGGGAAGAGGGACGCTGGCCGCGTATGGCCTTTGGGAAGTAGCGGAAGTTGTGCACCGCCATGGCGGCGCCAATTATGTTATCTTGTCAGACGCTGCACCGTGATGTGTTGTGTGCAGTTGCGTCATGAGGGTTGTGAGCGTGATAGGGAAAGGTCATATGTCATACAATATAGCATGTGTGTCCATACTATGCCCATCGGTCGGCACACAATGGGCAACAGATGTGCATTTGGACATGTTGACGTCGGGTGTGACCCTACAGACGTTATTACATCTTCACAACTACACATTACATCACGGCTGTATGGCCAAATTATGCATCTGTTGTCAGTGTGTGGTTCTGGCGAGGTGACTACAGTGGTGGTGGTACACATGCATTCCGTGTATGTGTTTTGGACGTTGTGTCACCATGCATGTAATTACCGTATGCACAACATTATTGGTGTTGGCATTGGTGCTTGATGACATGGCGTGTGTATCATTATCGTTTGTGTGCATGCAGTTGCATGTGTGTCTGTGATGTGGCTACTAAACATTAGGGTGAAGACTGACGTTTTGTCAGTAAGGTTCACATGTGATGGAGTTGTACACGTATGCGTCGTTTGTAAGTTGACCTAAGTTACATCTCTCTCCCACACAGGAGGGCTCCAAATGTGCATCGGCCATACACTGTGCTGGAGGATATGGTTGATGAGGAGGTGATTAGGAAATTCTGGCTGGATCGACGTCGGTTGCTGGAGCTTGTTGCTCAATTGTCTCCTCATCTGCAGCCACGTAGGACGTATCCTGGTTCGATTACACCCACTGCAAAGGTCATGGCGGTACTACATTTCTTTGCTACTGGCACCTTTCAGTACACAGTTGGACATGCCGGGGGGATGTCACAGGCCATGTTCAGCACGGTTCTTTGGGATGTCTTAACAGCTATGATGCTGTACAAGAATGACTACATACATTTCCCACGGCCGGAAGAGTTGGCAGCAGTCAAAGCTGACTTCTATGCACTGGGCCACATACCTCACGTTGTGGGTTCAATTGATGGCACACACATCGCTATCATTCCACCACGGGCACGTGAGCAAGTTTTTAGGAATCGCAAACACTTCCATTCGCTGAACGTGCAGGTGGTGTGCCTGGCAAACAACATCATCTCCCATGTGTGTGCAAGATTTCCTGGCTCCGCACATGACGCCCACATCATGCGGAGCAGCATTGTCCCACGACTTATGGCAAATCTGCGACCCGGTCAAGCGTGGCTTGTTGGTGAGTGTGCAGTGGGGACTCTTGTGATCTCTGTGTGGCATGGGGTACCCACCATATCTTGTTGTGATGTTTGTGTCTCTCATCCCCCTACATAGGCGACTCGGCGTACCCAAACCGGCCCTGGCTCCTCAGTCCCCTACGTAATCCTACAACAGCGGGTGAAATGCGGTACAATGATGCACATGGAAGGACACGGAGAGTCATCGAACGTACCTTTGGACTGCTAAAGTCTAGGTTTAGGTGCCTCGATAAGACCGGAGGGGCCCTGCCTTACTCACCAGGAAAAGTATGCAGGATCGTGATTGCCTGCTGCATGCTCCACAACCTGGCAGTACGCAATGACATTGAACTGCTCTTGGACCCTGAAGACGAAGAAGTTCCTCGGCCTCCCATCCCACCCATGTCGACTGATGAGGATAGTGGTGAGGAGGAAGGTGTGGACCAGAGGCGCCAGCTCATAGATCGCTACTTCCCTTGAATGTGAGTAACTACCTCTAGTGGCGGTTGACAATGCCTCATGTATGTTTGCTGGTGTTGTGTGGATGTGGGGTTCATCAGCTGTGTGTTGTTTGTGATGGTTGCATATGTGTGTCTTCATTTCTTTGGACATACAAGTCTCCATGATGTGTGTGCTCTCATCCCATGCTTTTGTGATGATTGTAGTTTGTGTAATGTTGCTGTGCATTGTGTTGTGATGTGTGTCAATCTGTTTCCTGACATGTGTTTGCTGTCTCTGATTTTCCCTAGGTCACTCCCGCAGCGCCATGATCATGTACGACTATGATCCCTGAACCTGTTTACGTCTGTTTCTGAAGGCAATCATGTGAATAAACATGGAGGCAAAACATCATTGTGTGTGTAAGTGAAATTTATTTACAGGTTGTGCTTTTGTGCTGGTGAATATTTACAAGTAAGTGGGGTGGAGGGAGTTGGAGTTGAAGGTAATGGCAGATGAAATATCAGTGCTGACACCACATTGGGGGGTGTCAGGGTAGTCCAGCAGACCAGTGGGAATGATTGTCTATGTGGGACAGGATACTTAGCAGGGTGAATGTCTGGCACAGGCAGTGACATTGTCATTGGCGTCCCCTCTTGGAGCGTGTGGATGGCGCTCCAACACTGCTCTCAGCCACTTCCTGCCTCGGCCAGCCCCTCCGTCTCTGAGGTGGAACAGAGGCAGCTGGGGGGGCAGGTTGTTGATGGGCCACATCCGTCGCCAGGGGCACAGGTGGTGGTGGCGGCGGTGGAGGCGGAGGTGACGGTGGCGGTGGAGGCGGAGGTGACGGTGGCGGTGGAGGTGGAGGTGACGGTGGCGGTGGCGCTACGACAATTGGTGGAGGGGGGGGGTTGTTCCGGCCAACCCATTCCCTCCACATCATTGCCTGCTGGCCCATGATGTGCACCATCTGCCCAAGGAACCCAGAGATTTCGCGCAACATGTTGGTGTTGTCCACTGAGTCCTGGTGTGCACGATCAGCGTTTGCCTGGGACCGGTCGTATGACGCCTGGCACCTGGCAAGGGCTTGTAGGGACTCTGCCACTGGATGGGGTAGCTGTCCTTCCTCTGTACGGCGGTGTGTGGGTCGCCTGATTGGCTGATGTCCCGTTGCCTCTCTTTGTGGCCCACTCACCCTGCTTGTGTGTGAGGCCGATGGACCAGCGTCGTGCGCTGGGTTAGGCTGGGTGGCACAGGCAGGAGTCGTGGTACTGGTGGTACTGATGGTACTGGTGGTACTGGTGGTACTGGTGTTACTGGTGGTGGTGGGGACTGTGCAGATCACAGAGACAGGTGTCGCTGGAGTCACACATGCGACGGTGGTCGGTCCCGGGAGTCCCTGTGAGCCAGATGGCCCTGGCTGTGTGCTTGGTCCCGCTCCATCCTCCGCACCGGAGCTGCCTGTGTCCTCGTCACCAGAGAGTCCTGTATGTGTGGGAGGCGAGGCTGGTGGCCGGGTACTGGTTTCCCCAGTCAGTTCACGATCACCTGAGGGACAAGATAGAGCTGGTCAGTAATGTGGACATTACATGGTCATATAGATTAGTAGACATTTCTGTTTCCTGTCGCACACACCCCACCCTCCACCACCACCACCCTCCCCATGAACATGGGGGCCTGTTGGGAGTTGTAGTTTGGGCCTCTCACACACCCCACCCTCCACCACCACCACCCTCCCCGTGAACATGGGGGCCTGTTGGGAGTTGTAGTTTGGGCCTCTCACACACCCCACCCTCCACCACCACCCTCCCCGTGAACATGGGGGCCTGTTGGGAGTTGTAGTTTGGGCCTCTCACACACCCCACCCTCCACCACCACCACCCTCCCCGTGAACATGGGGGCCTGTTGGGAGTTGTAGTTTGGGCCTCTCACACACCCCACCCTCCACCACCACCCTCCCCGTGAACATGGGGGCCTGTTGGGAGTTGTAGTTTGGGCCTCTCACACACCCCACCCTCCACCACCACCACCTTCCCCGTGAACATGGGGGCCTGTTGGGAGTTGTAGTTTGGGCCTCTCACACACCCCACCCTCCACCACCACCACCACCCTCCCCGTGAACATGGGGGCCTGTTGGGAGTTGTAGTTTGGGCCTCTCACACACCCCACCCTCCACCACCACCACCACCCTCCCCGTGAACATGGGGGCCTGTTGGGAGTTGTAGTTTGGGCCTCTCACACACCCCACCCTCCACCACCACCACCCTCCCCGTGAACATGGGGGCCTGTTGGGAGTTGTAGTTTGGGCCTCTCACACACCCCACCCTCCACCACCACCACCACCCTCCCGGTGAACATGGGGGCCTGTTGGGAGTTGTAGTTTGGGCCTATCACACACCCCACCCTCCACCACCACCACCCTCCCCGTGAACATGGGGGCCTGTTGTGAGTTGTAGTTTGGGCCTCTCACACACCCCACCCTCCACCACCACCCTCCCCGTGAACATGGGGGCCTGTTGGGAGTTGTAGTTTGGGCCTCTCACACACCCCACCCTCCACCACCACCACCACCCTCCTCGTGAACATGGGGGCCTGTTGGGAGTTGTAGTTTGGGCCTCTCATACACCCCACCCTCCACCACCACCACCCTCCCCGTGAACATGGGGGCCTGTTGGGAGTTGTAGTTTGGGCCTCTCACACACCCCACCCTCCACCACCACCACCCTCACTGTGAACATGGGGGCCTGTTGGGAGTTGTAGTTTGGGCCTCTCACACACCCCACCCTCCACCACCACCACCCTCACCGTGAACATGGGGGCCTGTTGGGAGCCATGTACATGTTTGTGAGTTGGTGTCCAACGTGCATGGGTTGGGGCGTAGGAGATGTTTCTTCTCAGTTGTGTGAGCCTTACCATGTCGTGCTGATCGTGGTGCTTGGTTTGTACTTACCAGCCTCTTCTCCTTCATCAAGTCCGTCTAGGCTCTCTGGGTGTAGTATCACCAGCACCTTCTGCTCCCAATCGGTGTAGGGTATGGGCTCCGGGGATGTTCCACCGCCAGTAAGAATGGCTCTTGCATTGTTTTTCGATCGGATGCCCTTCACCCTGGTCTTCAGGTCATGCCACCGCCTCTGAATTTCATGCTTCGTCCTCGGCACAGTCCCCGACGCATTCACCCGAGTGACGATCCTGTCCCACATGTGGTTCTTTTGCGCCACGGACGTCTGCTGGACTTGGGCCCCGAAGATGTGGGGCTCAACACGGATTATTTCATCTACCATTACCCTCAACTCGGTCTCCGTGAATGTAGGTTTTTTTTTGGGTGCCATGGTGTGTGGTGCTCAGTGTGTGAGTTGAGTGAGTTGGGGGGTGCAGGTGTGTGGTGTGTGATGTGTAGGAATTGTGTGGTGGGTGTTTGTGTGGTGGGTGTGGTAGGGTGGTGGTTGTGTGTCTTCTATGTGAGTTAGCAGTATCTCGATTTGGGCCTCTTGCTAGCAGCAATGCTGTGATGCAAAGGATTGTGGTAGTGTGTGGGTGTCATTTTATAGTCGTGTCTCAATGGTTGTTGGCAGTCAGGTGGTAGGTGGGCGTGTTGACTAGTGTGCATTATTGGATACTTGGGACGTGTCATGGTGGCTTGTGCTTGGTGTTGGTGTATGGGGGGGGGCGTTGTCAATGTTCGTATGCTTGCTTTGGACTTGCGGTACACTTTCTAACATTTGTTTGCCGCTAGGGATGTTGTGCGTGTTGGCCTTCCGCAGTGATGCAGTGTTTATCGTTGCATTCTTTCCGCCGCGGACGTGGATGGCTGTGCGTTCCGTGGTACGGGCGGATTTATCCTAATTGCGGCCACGGAGTATTCACAGGTATGGCGGTACATGTGTTATTTTCCGCGGTCATTTCCGTCCGCGGC
This sequence comes from Lissotriton helveticus, assembly GCF_964261635.1. Classification (NCBI taxonomy): domain Eukaryota; kingdom Metazoa; phylum Chordata; class Amphibia; order Caudata; family Salamandridae; genus Lissotriton; species Lissotriton helveticus. The sequence continues at coordinate 595,945,781 of NC_136057.1, read as the reverse complement.
AGTGGTTGTTCATTGGACTCCGTCCGCCGCGGACGGAGTTGGATGTGTTCCGTCCACCGCGGACGGTGTTGGTTATGATCCGTCCGCCGCGGTCGGAGTTTCGTGACATGATTATCCTAATCCCAACCGCGGAATCTCCGCGGCGCAGCCGGGAATAAAATTTCCCCGACCATGGCGGACAGTACCCATTTCCGTCCGCCATCCTAATCGACCCCTCTATACGAGTGTAAGTCGACATTTCCAACTCAATATTTTGACTGAATACCCCCAATATGGCGTGACCTGATGTCCTTGGTTGGCGTTTTATGGCTCTAAGCACTATAATTTGATTTTTTCGTTAAATATTCATAATTCAGATTCCACTCAAACATGTATTGTCTATTTTTCTAACTCTATATGGATTATTTTTGTGGTGGTTTCATTGTGTTACTGTGTGTGTGTGTTGCACAAATACTTTACACATTGCCCTTTTAGATAAGCCTGACTGGTCTCTGCCATGCTGCGTGAGGGTGAGCACAGTTTATATTTTAGCGTGTCTTTCTTACCCCAATTAAAGTGGTGGTTCCTGCTTGCCCTGGATGCATCCTCTGACAACCAGAAACCCCATTTCTAACATAAGGGAAAGATTAATATTTTTTGTCCTCACGCATAATTAGTGTCCAGTGCAGGGTGCAACTGTGGGGAGAGTGGGTGAGATTGATTACATTTTCACTATATTTAATTCGAATTTAGCAATAACTTGTTTTTGACGTAGTTCTTCATACACTGTTCAGCCATCTTTAAGAGCTGTGTATAAAATACATCAGTAGTAATCAGTAGTAGCAAGTTTAATGCTGGAATATATCCTACACAAGGGGTGAGTTCATGGTGTAGTACAATTTGAAAGCTAGTGAATTCCACAAAAACATACATTTTTGGTGAGTATTCACAAACAAACCTCCAGTACAATCCAACCCTTGAAATGGTAAGAGATCTGATACTGTCAAGGGCTGTAGTATACTCACATTCAGCAAAAGAAGGGGAATGGGGCTTTGGGGGGGGTGGCCGACCATCGGGAGGCCTGCCGCCCCCGGGGTTTTTTTGGGCCCGGAAGGGGGGGGGAGAACTGGACAGAGCATCGGGGGATTTGGGCTTGTTGGGCTGGTGGTGGGTGTTTTTGGGCTTCCCTTGGGCTGGGATTGGGCTGGTTGGGCTGGGGGGACTTTAAGACCGGCCATTTTGTATCACTGACCACCATTTCGGTGGCAGTGACACAGCAGCTGGCGGAGGGTTTGGGCACAAGTTTTTTCCCGCCCTCCCTCCCTGAGTTTGGGGGGGCCCCTGGGGTTTTTTGGTTCTGGGAAGGCCGGGTAATGATGGCAATATTTTTGGGGTTGTAAGTGTTTGTTTTTTTCCGGTGTGAGGGTTTTTTTGTTCAGAGGGGTTTTCTTGGGAGCTGGAGCATCAGGTGACGGATGGTTGTGGGTTTTCGTGTCGCTGGAACAGGTGCTGGGGTGCAATACAGGAGGTTGGCGTTTCTCCTAGTTAAAAGGGGGGTAATTGTAGGAGGCCTGGGTTGTTTGGCAGGGGATGGGGAATACAGATGTCAAGTTATGGTTAGTTAGGTAGTGAGGCATGTTGCATGTGGGATGTTGTGGTTATGTTGCTATTTGTGGGGAACCATTTAGGGGTTTTCCCCTAATTTTTTGCTTGTGATGGAGAGGGACTACGCACATTACTTGCGGTGTAGAGATCATGCCTGTTCCTGTGCCCATAAATAATCTTACCATAAATGTATCCGCTTTACCAATCATGTAGAATATTTAGCGTTTTAATGGTTCTGCCTTGAAATATAGACTATTTTACTGCGTTTTATTCCTCTCATTCTAGCCAATATTCTATGTTCCAGAACGCGCCCTCTGCTCCCCGAATTAACACCTGCTAAATATTCCTTGAGTTAGAAGAGCCAGAGTTTGGCTTCCTCTCTCTGGAATGCTCTCCCAAGCACCATCAGGAACTTACAGGATCATGGGGTTTTTGTAATGCCCAGCATAAGTCAGCATTCTAGTGCTGAGCCTGTAACTACACTGAACACCCACCCACCACTGATGTCACTGGTCAGGTGATACAGCTTGAATAAAAGAGGCCGAGCCCACGTGCTCTGGGCCAGTTGCACCATGCATCCAGTGTGTCCGTGCCGCAGTCTTTATTAGCATGAGGGCCTAGGGCCCTCAAGACTTTATAATGGCGACGAGTGTACGCTAGCCCAGCGTGCCAGCTAAAAGAAAACTTAAAGGGGAAGAGAATGCTGCCCGCCTGAGGGCACCCCCTAGGAAGAATCGAGCCGGCCGCCGAGAGACCCGTGGGGCGTGTGTCGAGCCCCGGGCCTGGAGAAGAATGAGAAGGTAACCAGGAGCTCACCCCGCACCTCTCAAGCCTGCTGTATGCCGCCCTGCCGTGGCGGTGCCCCGAAGCAAATGCGGACCGGCCAGAGCCCACCTGTACCGGCCGCCACTGACCCGCTACGAGGAAGACCATTGCGGTGCCCACCCGCGTGGTCGAAAAGGCTTGTCGGCGGAAGGTGAGCCCGGACTGTAAAGCACCGAAAGTGGAGCCCACCCGCTATAAGTTATAGACACTGACTGCCCCCTGAAGTGAGAGCGGCGCCAGTTATTCCCAATTAATCATGCAAGGCCCGCGGAGCCCACCCGGGGCCCGCCCGCAGCGACGCGGCGTCGGCCGCTATTGCCCCCGTTATTGAAGCAACACTCGCAGAGCCCACCAGCGGCCTATCCGCAGCCACTCGTGCCCCGCCGCACAGCGTCTGAACAAAGCTACTGCGGCGGTAGGGGAATGGGCCCGCAGCGTGTGGGGAGTTGCTGGGCCCAGGAAAAATAAAGCGGAGCCTACCCACTATAGGAGGAACTTTGCCCCATCGAGGAGCGAGCACGGCCACAGCCCCCCCTTCCTTCGCGGGTGCAGCCGAGTGAGGCCGCCGCGGTGAAGGAGGGTTAAGTAAAAGAGAGACCAGCAGGTTCGGGCAGCAGCGACGACCCTTCTCCCCGCCCCGCGCAGCATGTGACCTGAGGGGCTGCTGCGGGCGGGGAGTGCAAGATTGAGACAGTGCAATGCCCGCAGTGAAGAGCAGAAAGCGCCTGGAAACAAACAGAGCAACTCACCTTAGTGAAAGGGAGCCTTCCGGCGAGCCATCCAGCAGTGACTGTTTCAGGCCGCACTCCGGGTCCTCTACTCCAATGACCCCAGCGAGAGCCGAGCCTGGAAAAACGAACTCAGCAGCCTATAGAGAACACTTCCGAGGCTGAAACCAGTGAAAGCATCACGGCCATCTAGTGGCCTTTTGGGGACCCTGCAGTGAAGGGGAAAAGACAGCTTCCAGATAAGCCTGCACGAAGGCGAATGATCATTGCAGCTTTGCCCTAGCAGCCCCAAGTGTGCCACAGGACAGCAGACTCCCCACGTAGGACACTAGCAGCCAAGTTAAATACCACAAGGTGAGACAAGACTAGGACAAGCAAAGTGAACACAACAGCAGCACTGAACAGCAGGCGCAAGAGTGGGTGCAGAACACAGCCTCACCGGAACCCCACCAAACAAACACACAGCCAAGACCACATGACCCCCAAAAGCGATGCCTAGAGATTGAGAGAGAACCACCTGCTGGCAGGTGGTTACTCCCAAGAAGAGAGGAACGCGCCACAAAGCACAAGGAAGGTTTGCAGCAAAAGACTACGAAGGGCAGCAACCTGCCCGACGTCACGTCCAAAGAAGTATACAAGCCATCACACTGCAGAAGAAGAGAAAAGGTAATGGCGAAGGAGCGCGCCAGAAGCATAAAAGAGCGCGAAGACAACCCCAGGAACGCGCCAGAATCCCCAGAAGCGCATCAGGAGTGCAGCAACTCCGCGCAGGACACTACAAAGGATCGCAACCACCAACGCAAAGAAGAAGCAAGACCAGAAGAAGGTCCATGGAGTGGTGACGCAACCCTCCAGAAGCAAACACCCAAGAAGCATCTACGCCACACCTGAAGAGAAGACAGCGATGCCTGGTGGCCACAGGCCATCGCTGCAGCAGAATGGCGAAAGTAGGAATACCACCACACGAACCGACGATGGTTCTGGAACCCAGCACCAGGAAGTGCGAAAGCGCATGACGCAAATGCGCAGCAGTGCGGACAGCACTAGCCCAAAGCAGCAAGTCACAAGGGATCACCCGAAGAGCGCACTCAGATGCGCGCCAAAGGAGCCGAACTGCGACTCAAAGAAAAATGGTTGCGCAGACAACCCCAGCAGTGAAGACTCAACACAAAAGCAACCTGACCACTCAGTCTGGTCACAAACTACGAATCCTACCTGCCGGACATCGGCAGAAGGGACCAGCACTAGGTCCAAGAAGCTCAGCACCACGAAGCCTACCTGCCAGACCTCGGCAGAAGGGACCAGCACAAAGGTCCAAGAAGTTCAGCCAAGGCGCGGTCCATGGACATGGATCAACAAACTTCACCTAAAGTTCAGCCAAGGCGCGGTCCACGAACATGGACCAACAAACTTCACCTTCACGAATAATAGAAGCGATTGAAAGAAGAGGTGAAGGTCGCGACGCTAACCCTGGTAGTTAAGTGACAAGAAGACAGTGTCCTAGGACTAGGACAGGACCAGGCAGACCTGTGTGGAGTGCGCATGCTGCATAGGGAAGCATGGCCAGAGAAGATGAAGAAGAGGGGACCAGGGTACGTCGCGAGAAGAGGAGAAGAAGAAAGATCGGAGTGGCACGCCGCCACCGAAGAAAGGAAGGAGAAGTCAGAGTGGCACGCAGTCACTTCAAGAAGGAAGGAGAAAGAACAGAGTGGCCACCGCCACTAAGAAGAAAAGAAGGAAGAAGTAATCAGAGTGGCACGACTGTCAGGCTAACAAGAAGGAAGAAAGAACAGAGTGGCCACCGCCACTAAGAAAAGAAGAAAGGAGAAGTCGGAATGGCAAGCTGCCACTGCAAGAAGAAGCCGCCCCTGCGGAAAGAAGGAAGGTGACAGGCACTGGAACACCTGAGTGCAATGGAAGACAAGCCTGGCAAGAGCACCGGCAGCGCAGACCAAAGACAACCACCTACGAGCCATCCATCCACATGGCGAACGCAGAAGAGAGCAAGATAGACTGTTGGCGACATCTACCTCTGTGGTTGAGCAGCAGATTGGATGGCGAGAGTGCTCACACATCCGGCTGATGAACTGACCACTCCACACCGACCCATGGCAACCAAAGAAGCAGAGGCCTCAAGGGACTCTAGTGGCAGTGAGTCCAGCACGGGAGACAGATCCACAGATGCACGTCTGCAGGACCCAAGGGGATGAAAGCCTCGCGAGCAATGAAAAGAGTCGACAACTCAACCTTCAGGTGGAACTAGGACACGACGGTGAGGCTCGTGGAGCGCCCTGCTCACGGCCCGAAGGCCATGGTGGAGCAACACGACCGAAAACACCAGTCCAGTGGAAACCTGGCAAAGTGGTCCTCCCGGACATCCGGTGAGAGAGGAATACCGGCGAGAGGGGCATCCTAGTGAGAGGGATGTTTGCACCTACTCTTTTCACCTGCCAAGAGTCAACACTAAAGCCTGCCCGGAAACATCACGAAGCCAGAAGAGAGAACAAAACCAGAAAACTGTTGACACCTGTGTCATCCATCCATCTCTCATCACCAACGGAACGAAGCAAAGGCAGGGCTGAGAACAGCGGACAGACAGCACAGACAAAGAATGAACCCGCCGAACAACTGCGAACCGTGCCACCGAGAACTGTTAGTCCTGAATGCAAGAACTATACTGCCTGCGGCTTGCAAGCAGCCAAAGAGACTCGTTTGAAAGTGCAAGTCCAATGGTACATTTCTATGTTTTCTTTCCCCCACAGGTTTTTGGACTTTTTCCGTTTGGTTTAATTTTTAACCAATTTGGGGAGGGATGTAATGCCCAGCATAAGTCAGCATTCTAGTGCTGAGCCTGTAACTACACTGAACACCCACCCACCACTGATGTCACTGGTCAGGTGACACAGCTTGAATAAAAGAGGCCGAGCCCACGTGCTCTGGGCCAGTTGCACCATGCATCCAGGGTGTCCGTGTCGCAGTCTTTATTAGCATGAGGGCCTAAGGCCCTCAAGACTTTACAGTTTTCAGGAGGGCAGTTAGGACCTGGCTCGTCCCTGATACATCCTCTGCCTCTCCCCTGTTCCTCAGCTGGTATCTGCGGCTCTAGCGCTGAGACGCGCCGTCGCCGGGGCAGCCATGCGCTCTACATATCCCATCACATAACATTTCACACACTTTGGCAAGTACATCATTTTGTTGATTAATTTTAACGAATTAGTAAGTAACAATGTATGTCCTACCTAGCACCAAACGTATTCTTCCACGCTATTGCAAACTCAGTTATACATGTTTTATTGGGGAGGGCACGAAAAGTATTCGTCAATGTATTTAGTTGTGGCCACATTATGCAATTAATACGGCGCTGTTACGGTTGTGTAGAATTCTTTTTATTTTGCGCTTACTTCTTTTATATTGCAATCATAAAAATCCTGAGGAAAAAAATGCTTAAAACACATGCATTCTTATGTTAAATAATAGGTCAACTTTCAAATTGTTATAAACCCATGAATATAAGAACCATGCCAGATACTCAAAATAAGATATGGCAGCTGTAATTGGGAAAATTAATTCTCGATTAGGTAACTCCATTTTACTTCCACCTGTTTCTACTTAATTTATTTTCAGTAACTCAGGTTTTTGTTTCTGTGGAGTGATTTAATAACGCCTTGTATTGGTGATCGTAAAGGGACTGTTTTAATAAACTGAACCCCTTTCGCAGAGTTGAGGAGGTATATTAAGGGGACCGTAATAAACGGGTCACTTGAAATCCCTACTGAACGGTGGCTTCCACTGCCTTCTAGAGTTCAACGCAACATTGCCATCTGCAGCTTGAGAGACACGTAGGCTGTCTCCTCCGTGCAGGCAATGCAGAACAGTCTAATCATCTGCTGCCACGGACACGACACTGTCACTGATGAAGATTTGACTGTCTTCCCGTGGTCTCCATTCCTCTTGCCTACACCCAGTGTCGTCAAACTACAATTTGTGGTTTACAGCCTATAATAATAACTGGAAACAATTAATGTTAATAAGTTTTCCTTTTTTCCATTGGAAAACATCGGCCTAAAATTCATGTGCTCTTGCGGTATTTGTGAAGCTGGTGTTTCTCCCGCGCAAAGAATGGCAAAACAAACCATCATTGAAGAGAACGGAAAAATGTCCGAGCAATAAAAAGAGCGCAGCTACATGGCAAAACAAACGTCTTTTCACAGCAGACAGTGAATATTGTGAAACCGTGAAAGCACAAAGCATCTTTTCATAAGAGGGCAACAAATGTCTGTAGAAGAGTTTCATTTATACTTCTCCTTGTGTCTGAGTTGTGACCGAGGCAGCACAGTAGTTTAACGCATTCAATTGGTCATAGTTTCCAGGACATATGTGTTGACTGTGCTAATTCTACGAATCATAAGTAAAATATGTAATTCTGAAAAACTCCGCTGAGAGCTAATATTGCAGGAAATTCTATTTTAAAAAAAGGCCCTGTCTCACTAGGAAATTAATTTCAGCTTTGTAGTGGTTGGAAAGAAATTTGCAGCAAACTCGTGTCAATAAAAATACACCCACTGTCACAAAGGTGAAATATATGTGTTCTCTTTATTAATCGATCCAGATATTATTTCTGCATTCGCAAAAGGGCTTTGAGTGGTATGAAGAAACTGGGGGGGGGTCTCTCAAAAGGACGTCGCCAATATAAGGGCGTGGCTTAAAACACATTTTCGAAAGCTCTGGGGCTTATTATCAACAAATAGCGATATTTATCGCTAAGTAAGCTTAGCAGCAATTTTTTTATTGCCTCGCATCACCGGATTTTATCGCTGAGATAACGTGCTATTAGCAACGTTTATCTCAAAAGAGATAAAATTCCCGGCGATAGCGCTAAAATCCGTGAATATCGCTGAGAATACAGTGATATTCACGCATTATCGCTAACAGGGTCGTAGCCATTATATCCACCTCCCGTTGGATATAATGGCTAAGAACTGGTCTGAGCAGGCGTTTCCATCGCTACGCCTGTGTTGGTAATAGGCGATAGCGATGTTAGCGACTGCTTTCAGTCGCTAACAGGTTGGGTACATCTACTTTGCATGTCATTAACGATAAATATCGCTGACATGCAAAGCGGGCCCCAAACCGCTCGCTATCGCCTACAAACTGTCGCTAACTGCTGTTAGCAACAGCTTGCTATTAGGGCGATAGAATTATCATCGCTAAAGCGGCGATAATTTCCTATCGCCCCCTTGATATTATGCCCCTCTGTGCTTAAATTCATTGCACATGTCTGTCTAGCAACATAGGGTCACCCTTGCGGAAAGCAAAATGCTAGCGGAAAAAATAGCACATGCGTGAGTCAGGACGGGAACAATCCAACACGGGGATCAGAACTGCTCACCACTCAATGTAAAAAGTGTGTTTTGAGGAGCCATATTGAGTTATCTTTTGTGCAAATAGTAATGAACTTCCAATTTTATGTTTTATTTTAATGTTTTTAAATAATGACGTCTTAAGAATTTTTTGTAACATGTATTGCAATGGTTTTAATTCACTATGTATAATAAATCTTTACCTTACCTTACCTTACCTGTGCTTAGCATGGTGTGTTGCCCGACTGGTATTTTGCAGCTTCTGTCATTGCATCCAGATGTATATTGCAACATGTAACATTATGCCACCTACAACAAGCCAAAACTATTGTCATTGTCATTGGTTGTTAGTTGCATAAGGAACAACTATGACTTAGTTGAATATAATATAACAATCCTTCGGTTCTGAAATGATGTGACTGTGAAAGACCTTTGAATCTTTTCGAACTTACCCCGAAGGCAGTGAAGGCTGGCACTGCTGCTGAGTTAAGATGGAGAGCTCGATAGGGACCCGTCTCAACACCTGCTTCTTAGAACTGCCGGTGCGGCGGGACCTGGCCCACTTAAAGCACTGATTCTCAATACATATTGCTCTTTTTAGTGACTAATGGGTCCGTTTGTGATGTTGGACAGAGGAAAGATTGTTTTGTTTCAGAAATTGGATTATTAATTTGATGAAGGATACCCCCTATTACCTTACTAAAAACAATTTGATTAGGTCAAATTACCATTTTAAGATACTTTCTTCATAACCCAGCGTAGCTGTGGCATAAGATGCAGGTAATATTATGGCAAAAAGCACCACAAAACCACAAATCGCAATTGAAAGTAACTGCTCTTGACGGAGACTGAGGTTAACCAATGCTGGTGGTGGAGTTTGGGCAAGTGGGTCACACTGGTCACATTTTTACATTAAGACCTGGCAGTTTTTCTGGTTCTCAAAGTCCTCCAGTGGGGCAAGGCAGGGTGTAGGATGCTGATTTTAGAAAGAGTCCCTCGAAATTGAACATACTGTTAATGAGTTCCCAGTGAATCCTGCCTTTTGTACCCCAAAAACTGAGATGGGCAATGCAGCATTCTAATCTATCACCAAAGATAATTTGTAGATGGGGTAGGTGTGCTGCCTAACATATGTCGAAGGTTTAATCTTTGGATTTAACCACTTTATCGGTTCTTGGAATTCTCCAGTGAATTATGGCTCAATGCTATTGCTTGGCAGGGCTCCATTTGGCTGGATATCGTCACAGCAGTTCCCACTGAAACCTTTGTTGCTAAAAGTACTGACTGAGACTAACCAGAATATCTTCCCTGCTGAGGGTACACCCTCCCTGTGGAAATCAAAGCACCTTCTCCTAGCCCTATGGAGGTAGAAAAATGACTAAGTCCCACAAACTTCTTTTTGCTTGAAAAGCGTCTACTTGGTTCTCCACCAGGCCCCCGGACTTAAGGGAAGACTTCTATTCTCTGTGTAGCCATGGCTCTCTTAGGGTCCATTCCAGTCCCAAGTGGGCATATGGACATTCCTCGGAGCAAGAGGCCCTCCAGGCTTTTGTTTCCAAGTAGCAGCAAAAGAAAGCCAGCCACTTGATCCTTGCAGGGCAGTTCTAATCTTTGGGTGCCAGTAGCAGACATGGGTCCTTGGATCTTCTATCCCCTAACACTGGGCCAGGAGCTTAATTTGTATTGATATTTTTCTCAGGTTCTTTAATATCTAGAGAAGGGTGGTGGTGATGTGCCATTGTCATCCAGTGCACTCGCCAGTGGTTGGAGAATTATATACACCCAGTTTCGGCAACTTTCCTATGGAATACCCACCTCCCTTTTCTGCACTTTCTTTCTCATGTATTTACATTTAACAAGGTACTCATTGAAGATGAGGATAGGCTTCACCCCCCTGTAGGAGCTTTGCTCTTATTTGCAGCCATGTGGAGATGAGTTGTACTCTCCTCTCCCAGTGCTGAAACATGCTTTTCATCTGGCGTGGAGTACATTCAGAAAGTCAAAAGTGGTTATTTACATGAATAGGTTTAGTTCCTTAGGTCCTCATTTACGAGTTTCACGTCATAAGAAAAGCTGCTTGGACTATCCTTAAAATTTCTTTTTGTATGCATAAATAATACAAGGTAAGGGATCACTGTTGAAACCACCTCATCCGTCCTGCTCTCAGAGGCAGGGCCATAGTCTTTCCAGAGTTAAGTCTGCAAAAGTTTTTCTGGGAATATGCATTGTAATGTCAGGAGCAGAACTACCAGGCAAGCAGCTTCTATACTTTGATACAATATATTTGATTGAAAGTTCTATTATTTTCCTAGGTAAGTTTAGACAAAATATCATTTTTAGAACAAGACATGTTCATTGGAAATATACCCTTACCTATAAATGAAGAACCTAGTTTTGCAACCATTCACTAAGTGGACAGTTTAACATTATCTTGTCCAACTTTTATATACTAAGCACCCAGTAATGTAGGTGTATAAGGCATACAAATAGATGACTTAGTAATATATAAAAATAGGTATTGTGATTGGCGGTAAACCTCTTTTCTTGGCATATTTCACTGCAGCATACACAGGCACAATGGTGTTCCTTAGAGTGATACACTTTGGTCATATGTATGGTGTTAGACCTGTCAGCCTTAGGGTGGTCTTCTCTTCAAAAACGTCTTGCCTCTTCCTCTATTTTTTCTGATCTTGATTTTGCTGGCATTAGGAGTTTGCACAATTTACCACTGCTAACAAGTGCTAAAGTGCTTGTACTTTCTCCTCTAAACATGGTGACATTGGCTTTTCCCTAATTGACATATTAAAATTACTGATAAGTCCCTAGTAAAGTGATACTATATGTACCCAGAACATGTAAATTATATGCTACTTGTGGGCCTGCAGCACTGGTTTTACTACCAACTTAAGTAGCCCTTTAAACATGTCTCAGGCCTGCCTTTGCAGAGCCTGTGTGTGCAGTTCTTAACTGCCATTTCAACCTTGCAAAATAAACCTTTTACCAGGCCCAAACCTTCCTTTTTAATACATATGACATCCCTAGGGTAGGCCCTGGACAGACCAGAGCAGGGTGCAATGTATTTAAAATGCAGGACATATACCTTTAAGTTTTACATGCCCTGGGAGTGAGAAACTTTTAAATTCATTTTTACTATCATTTCCGTTGGATAACACCAGGGTTACCTTATTGCATTTTATAAGTGCAATTTCCAAATGGGAAGGGATAACCAGTTCATCTTTGCTGTCTCTGGAAACACAATTTAAAATCCTAACATAAGGTGAAGTCGGTTTTTAAATTGCACATCTGAAAATGCCACTTTTAGAAAGTTGCCATTTTCTTACCGTAGCAATTTAGTGCCTGTAGCCTGTTTCTGGTCACATGACTCGGTGTAGCTGACAGTTGAGTTTTGCAACTTCCTCCTAGATAGCCTCACACAATAGGAACCTTAAGTGCGCCCAAATGGGCCATCACGGGCAGCATGGCAGGGAGGAACTGGGCACAGCCCTACTTACACCTGAATAGGCAGTGTCCTGCTGATCCCCAGACACCAACCAACCTGTACCCTTCTTGACCTTTGGATACTCTGCCAGGAAGGAAGACTGCTGTGCTGGTGAAGGACTGCCACTCTGTTAGACTGCACTCTGCCAGACTGCTGCTTTACTCTGCTGCCCTGCTGCCTGCTGCCCTTCTTGCCTGGGTGAGTAGGACTGGACATGCCAATCTTGACCCCAGAACCCAGAGTGACTCCCAGGGCTAGTTGGCTTGCCTCCTAATCTGAAACCTCAGGGACATAACTGGCTTCCAACAAACTTGAATCTGCACCTGGCCATCTGTGAGTCTACCCTTCCAAGTGGTCAACTCCACTCCTGGAACCTTGGAATGTGCTTATGGTTCTTTGCCAGCCTCTGTAGATCCAGTGGAACTGACGGATCTCCTCTGTAGTGCAGCACAGCCTCAAGCAAATAGATGCTTCTCCACAGCTGCGTGAATTGGGCATGCCACAAAAGACTCACATTACCACCACAGCCTGCATCACCATTGTAACTGCCGCTGTGTGACGCATCCTCAGCGCAGGCCCTTGTAGCTCTCATCAACGGCAGCCTCATTGAAGATGACAGACTCCACATTGCAGCCTCGCAGTTTCCCGAAACAGACACTTCACCTCAACTGCGTGACGCTTTCTCGTCTCTGGACTTCACACTGCAAGACCTTGTTGACCTTATTCTCAATGTTGACATAATCAGGATCTTGCACCGCAGTCTCGCCGTTATCTCAGAAGGACAAATCGCTACAGCTGTGCAACACACCTTTGACGCAGATCCACACAATGCTCCTCAAACCAGGATTTAAGCTGCTATGTTTAGCGGGCCTAACTGGGTCCCTGTAGCCGGCTTGTACTCCATAACTATCTGTCTGAACTTGTGACCTTGTCCAGCTCCAGCGTGACCAGATATCCGCAGATGATCCTTTATTCATTTTGGCACTATTTTCTCTAAAAATGTAAAATTTAATTTCTCTGGTTCTACTAATTTGAGTTTTGTTATGTTGGTTTTGATATATTTATTAAACATCACTTTATTTGCCTAATACTGTTGTGGGCTCCTTTTTAGGTGTATTTTCACTGTATTACTGTTTGAAAATGTGTACAAATACTTTACTCCTTGCCTCCAAGTTAGGCCTGACTGCTCTGTGATAAGCTACCAGGGGGTTGAGCACACTTTAATTTGAGGTTTGCTTGTGATTTACCCTGAAAAGGATTGTGGTTGCTACCAGACCAGGACTCACACCCTTGTAAACCAACAACCCAATATCTTAACTGGCTGTGTAATACGTACTTTATGACATTTGACTTCTGCACCACTGGTTCATTTTCTATGCCAATGGCTTCATTGAAACTTAAATACCCTAACTGGTTGAAACAAATTTAAAACACACATCAGTAGGGGAAGCAGACATGCACTTTGACACTGTACAGCAGCGCTATTGCTATTGTGCACGGAGCCCTGAAGATAGGACAACCAAACAGGAAAAATTGGGACGGCCACCACAATGATGTCCTTCCATACAAATTCTGTGTCCAGAAAATACATTATTCTTGTGTATTACCTTGGTGTAGGAAAGTATAAACATCATTTTTGTTTGCCAGTGTCTTGCCAGACTAAGCGTTAAACCACTCAATATGCTTTCCTGTGTACTTAACTCAAACAATTGAATAGGTATCACAAGGTGTGGGTGTGTGTCGATATAGTTAAATATTATGTTCCACAAAGTGCTGTCTTGTTAGCAGGAGCAACAGTGTGTTAAGAAGAAACAACGTAGAGTAAAAAGGTATTCATCAAGTTATTCAGCAAAGAATATACTATACTAACCAAATAGTCCACACTGAGTGCGGCATATGTATGAGTCCCCTCATGCTTGCTCCTTTGCACTAAAAGGGATGGGAATACTCATCTGGCTCTGGTCTTTAAAGAGACCATGAAGTGTCTTTGCTAAAACACTGATGCAGAAAACGCTGTTATTTAACAACGATTTCTTTAATGAGGAGCCCCACTAAACACCCTTATAAGACCGTTACATTCCCTTAGCCCTTCAAATGTTTTCATTTCCTAAATGATTTTTCCAAACCTTTCTGTGTGCCCCATATTTTTGTTCCATTTTGCACTTCTGTCTCAGTGTATTCCTCCTCGCCTACTTCGAACATGTAGTTCAATAGGATATCTGTACTCATTAGCTGGTTGTATTACATCTCCAAAGTCCCAAAGACGATATCCGCAGGACATCTTCATCAGTATTCTTGCATCTGGAATTAGCTGTATTTCAGCGGTCAGAACTTTGAAGCTACAGGAATACTGGGACTTTATGAGTATTTAACTTGGAAATGGGAAATAGCTGTGTATTTTCATTGTTTCCTCCAATTTATTTCTTTAACCTGGCATTCTTTAACCTGGATATTAAGGCGTTTCTACCAGGTGAAATGTATGCTTGAAAGACTCTTGAGTAATGCAAATCTTGTAATGACCACATCAGGAAAATGTACACACTGATTGAAGGCCTTTGTGTTTTATAACAAAAAGTCTGAGTTTTGCTTTAAATGCAACACTGTCCTAATAGTGGAGAGGAGCAATGAATGAATGAATAACCATTTGCAAACTCCACAGATTTCCCAATTCATCCACGTGATTAGAGATGATACACACAGGAGGGAGAAGGCTAGATTGCAATTGTAAAGAGATATGTTTTGAGCTCTTTCCTAAAGATACGGATTTTGTGTCAAATGTAGAGAAACAGGCAAAACAGTTTAGCAGTGACTACCAAAAAGGACCCTCCAGATATGTGGGCATTGAGGAACCATTAAACGGGCTCTCAATTAGGAGCATGATGACCTCTGTGGGCAATAGTGACGGGCACAATAGAGCAGGGAGACAGAACAAGTCTCTGTTATTGCACAAAGGAATATGTGAAGAGCACTCTATACAACACGCTTGGCAACGGGGAGCCAACGCAGCTGTGGCAGATGTTTAGACATTGTGATGTGGTGGTAGATTTAGAATGTGTTCAACCTCATTGTCTGGTCAATCAAGAATTATGATATAAGGACATTGGGCCGAAGTAGTGAATTCCTGCAGTCCAAGTGTGAGGAAATATTTTCTTCCTGGTATCTAAAGAGGGAGAGAGATAATCCTCTGTGATCTACCAATAACTAAAGGAGTTAGACCAACTTCTGAAAGATTGTAATGCAGTTAATGTGTAGTCATGTATTTTGTAAAATCTCTTGCTCTTAATGAGCTGTAGGATGAGCATGCGTTGAATTACAAGCAAATGTGGTAATATATTTTGTAGGCTAGTAGTAAGCACAGAACAAGTTCCAAATTGGGTTATCTTTTAAAACTCCATACTTAAAGGTTTTTCTTACAGTTCCAAAATGTAATGTAGAGATCATCTTTGTTGCACATACAAGAGGTGAGGGCATGATTTAGAGGATACGGAATGGGAAAGGTATTGGAGCAATTTAGAAATTATAAATCAGAATGATATTTGCACTCAATAGTCAATATAACACATAAGGAGGGATAAAAACAGGATTCAAGAGCGTAGAGCTAAATAATCTTGTCGCTTGATAAGTAATAAGGTGTTCCGATGATTTTTATTTCAGTAAAGATATAAAGGAGTTCACAGAAGGCAGACGAGCTGCTGATTTCTGGCGAGTTAATTACCAACTGACAATCTCTATGTATACTAGAATGCACGGCAATGAATGTTTCAAATGGTAATACATGGACTCCAGAACACCAGCTGTATTGTAACCCCTTTTCCATACACCAATGCATAAAACATATGTAACATCTGTATACATACAACACATCTCTCTTCCCAAATGAATATAAAAGAAATTCCCCATCTTCATGCAACACACACACACATACCCTTTCAGAAAAACAAAACAGATTCAAGATCTTATGAACCCACATATATAATGATAGTAAAAACACACATGCCAAGGCAGCTATTTGATCAGATAGTCTCTAATCATGTCTGGTAATTTACTTTTTTTGCAACAACGCTTTTACTGGTAGGAGAGAATGAATTAGAATGACTGGCTCTAACATAGTTAGAACCAGTACTTTTACAAGCACGCATATTATCACTACAGACCTCTGTTTCATCAATACATGAAGTCCAATCAAATTGTTCATTGTATGTATGCTGCACTGCAGACATCTCCCCTGCTTGCTTGCTATTTAAATGGATTGCACTATGTTTATTCTCGCATCCTTTATTTTCCAACAGTAAAGAATGACATGCTAATCAAATCACTTTTACAGGAGAACTGTACTTTGAAAACCCTTTAGACACTCTCTTAAGTTTCCTAATGAATACAAAATCGCCAACCACAAAATCATCAACTTTAGTCTTGTGCTTATTGTCACAATAGTGCTTGGTCTTGACATATCTTGGATGATTTTTGTAATTTCTTTAAGTAAATTAAATGACATAGGAAATCCATTGCCCACAAGTTAAAAATGAGTCAGCCTAATCTCTCAACAATAGAAAGGGAGTCACCTCAGTAGTTGAGTAAGCTAATATAAGATAGATAGGCATTTTCTTTAAAATATTCCTCGACGTCCAGATTATTTGCCAAAGCCGTTTGCACCACGTCCTTTAAAATCAATTTACTCTTTCAACCAAACCTTTAGATACAATACTATGCAGAGCTGTTGTTAATACAATAATAACATGATGTTTCAAAAATGTACATTTTATCTAAAATAGAATGTGAAATTATTCCAATTTCTGAACCCCTTCCAAAGCGAGAATATTTTTCAAATAGTCTATAACTGCATCAGTCGTTGTTTGAGGATCACATTTGCTGTAAATCCATTCTGAAAAGTAGTCACACAAACGAACATTTCATATTACTAGGTAAGGATGAAAAAACAACACAAAGTTCACTGCAACCTATTCTGAAGACCAATTAGGGAATTATACACAATGTAACCATTTCACTTTAAGTTTTCAATGTTTGTCTAATGTTCAACTAGCTTAACATGAATTAACACATCTTTCAACCTGACCATCAATACCAGGCTATCAGTATGACTTGCTCAAACTCTTCTGCGCAGCAATAACACTAGGATGTCCACTATGTGCAACTACAATAATTTTTTAGTGCAAAGCCATAAGTAGAATTAATAAACCCTGATGCAACATAACATCCCCTTTAAAAGACGTTTCTGAAGAAACCAGTGCAAAAGATCGTAGGTGACTATCCAAAACTTTCTCATATAGCCGTCCACTTAATTAAAAAATCTTTGACTTTTTTCACATTTAATTATTGCAAGCTCTGATGGTTGTAGCAGGCTGCTGTCTTCTTAGAGAACAACAACTTGCTAGATCCATCACAGACTGGCTTCAGAGCCAAAAGCAGCACAGAATCTAAACTCCTTGCTGTGCTGGACAATATTAGATTGAAAGTGGATCCGTTCAAACTCTCCGTCCTGATTTTATTCGATCTCTCGGCAGCATTTGATATTATTTCACATAGCTTTTTAATCAAAAAAGTCATGAGATTGTGTTTCATTCCTAAACCCTACAATGATTTGGCTCCTTTTTAAGCAAGAGAACACAGTCTGTCCAGCTAAACACCTTCAGATCACGCCACTATGCATCCAAATGTGGAGTCCCTCAGGGCTCCTCCCAGAGCCCAACACTTAGTAATGTACATGTGTCTGCCTGTCCTTTGTTACCGTAGGTAGTTTGGAGTCAAACCCCAGATAGGGGGAAGGTTAGATGAAAGGGGCCTACAGGCTGAAACTGGGGATAAAACCTTCAGAACCTCTCATCAGAAAACTCTGAAACCTGTTAAAAATTCAGACGACGGACTGCCTTGCTGTCTAAAAAAGGAAGATTGGACCTTCTTGCCTTTAACCCAGACTCCTCAAAAGCAACTTCAAGGGTCAGTTGGCTGACATCATGTTTGAGATACAGGGTCACAACAAGCTTCCAGAAGCCTTCCTGCAACAATCCAACTAACCAACACTAACTGAATCTGCCACAGTCCTGCTGTTGGCCTCTGCTGGCGTAAATTCTGAGCCCCAAAAGCTGATCCCTAGGTCCTGGACCATTGTCTGTACTATTCCTAAACTCAAGGGGAAGCTAGAGAGGTTCTGGGCTCCTTACAACTGCACAATGGCCTCTTTGCACTGAGAAATGACTACCTGTGATGACCCCCAACATGAAGCTCAAGCCAGATCTGCACTTTATGCCATCATCACGGAGCTCCAGCAATGACTGGCACTTTGCGGGAAAATAACAACCATCAGCGACACCCGACCAGACTCATTACTGTGACAATAACCTTCTTGCAACCCCCACCAATGTGAACGGAAGACCCTCGTGTAGATTGGAGAAGTGAACTCCTGGTCCCTGTGCCTGACTCACACTGAACCTGAACTTGTGACTATACCTCTGTCCAGTGCAACAAAATAATCGCCAGTCACACTTTGAGATATTTTCTCCTGATTCTTTAGAAACTATGATCTCTGAATCTACTGACTGGATTTTTGCTGGTTTGGTGCCATTTCATTTATTATATTTTACTCTATTTATTTAAATCGGTTTGGGATTTTTCTTGTGTTGTGTTTTTACTTGATTACTGTTTGAGTGCTGTGCACATACTTTACATATTGCCTCTAAGTTAAGACTGACCGCTTTTGTGCCACGTTCTGAGAGTTAAGCCCAGGTTTATTTAGTGACTTTTGTGATTCACGCAGACAAGGATTGTGTTTATTATTTGAGTGGGGCTGCCACACCTCTCAACTAATACCCAATTTCGTGCAGTATGGGGTGCACAGACACAATATCGTGTTTTAAATGTCGACATACGCAAATATCGATTTTGAACTATCGTGATGCAGCAATATCGACAGCATGAATATCGTGGTTAAGAATATGGACTTGGAGGTAAGAAATATCATTTTCGAACATATCGAAGTAATTAAAATCGTTTGCAAAAAAATTGTTGTTTAAAATATCAATGTTTTAATTGGTGTTATGTATTTTAGTTTGTATTTTAAAAGTATGCAAACAATTTTTTGTCTAAGTATTGCTTTTGTTTTTAATATATGTGTTATATTTGTAGTAGTTATTAATTTTATTTTTATTAAATTTTGAGTTTTTTAGTTCTATAGCTGGTGGTGGATTTGTAGGTGAATAGGGTGAGAAGTAATTTAATTATAATACATTTATTAATCTTTTTTATTAATTAATATTTATTTAATTTACATTTTATAGTGTTAATTTTGGGAATTAATTAATAGGTATTTATTAATGGGTTGTTAATTATTATTAATTAATTAATTGGAAATTGATTATGTTAATTGTGTTTTTTGTTTTGAGCGGGTGGTGGGGTTTACAGGGAAATAGGGTGCGAAGTAATTTATTTATAATTAATTAATAATCATTTGTTAATAAATGCTAATTAATTAATTAGAATTTAAATATGGCATATGTGCAGATCATTTTAGATGTGAGTTGTGGGGTTTATTGTGGTAAAGGATAGGTAGTAATCAGGCACGGACCGTGTAGGGCGTTATACCAGGGCGGTGACGTCGGGGAGGGTCAGGGTGGGAAGTTGAGAAATGCGGGATATGGACCATTACAGGTAAGTACCGAAAAAAAAAAAAAACTAATTTCGTTACCTGCGCTGCATCTCCAAATTTGATGCAGTGCGGGCAACAAAATTCGTTTTTTTTTTTTATGGTACTTACCTGTAATGGTCCATATCCCACATTTTACAACCCCTCACCCTGACCCTCCCCCGCCTGACGTCACCACCCCGGTATAACGCCCTGCACGGGCCGTGCCTGGTAGTAATATCTTTCAAATTAATTAATAAGTTGTTGTTAATTGGTATTAGTTTACGAATGTAAAATCAGTGATTGAAATTGTGTAATGAATTTTAGGTGTGGGTTGTGGTGTTTATTGGGGTTGAGGGTGGAAATTTATTTATGTTTAATTAATTAATAATTAGTTCATTATTAATATTACTTTATCAATTCATAAATATTTATGGTAATTGTTTATTTTTATTTTGTGTGTGGGTTTTGGTTTTATGAGGGTTACGTTTGGGGAGTAAATTCATTTGTATATCTTTTAATTCATTTTTTTAAATAATTATAATTTTTTAATTGATAATTAATTATGTAAATCATGTATGTACATTTTTGTTTTTAATTTAGATGTGTGTTGTCAATTGTGTGGTTTTATAGGGTAAGCAATAAAAAAGATTACATTCATGTAATAATTAATGTTTTTGATTATAAATGATTTCTATTAAAAATAGTTATTTGTTTGTGAATTATTTTTAAATTGAAAAAAAATGTTTCTAGGTATTTGTTAGAACCTTTTAACATTAAAATATGTTTTCATCTTTGGTACATTTTCAATATTTTTATATATGTTTTCTTTTTTTGTTTTTTTAAATCTTTTGTGTTGTAGTTGATATTTTGTTTGACTCCAGTGGGAATATACCTTGTTACCTCTCTGCTATCCAACACTTTCCCTACTGTTGCACTCACTGGTGTGTGAATAGTAACTTTTACTTCTCCGCTCTCCAATACTTCCACTACTGTGGCACTCACTGGAGTGAGAATAGTAATTTTTACACCTCCGCTGTCCAACATTTTCCCTACTGTTGCACTCCCTCGAGTGGGAAAAGTATTTTTTACTTCTTCGCTATCCAACATTTTCCTTACTGTTGCATTCACTGGAGTGGAAATAGTCATTTTTACCCCTCTGCTATCCAACATTTTCCCTACTGTTGCACTCACTGTAGTGGGAATATTACGTTTTACCCCTCCACTGTCCAACACTTTCCCTACTGTTGCACTCACTGGAGTGGGAATAGTATTTTTTACCCCTCCACTATCTAACATTTTCCCTACTATTGCACGCACTCGAGTTGGAATATTAAGTTTTACCCCTCCGCTATCCAACACTTTCCCTACTATTGCACTCACTGGAATGGGAATAGTTATTTTTACCACTCTGATATCCAACACTTTACCTACTGTTGCACTCAATGGTGTGCAAAAGTTAAGTTTAAAGACTATTAAATATTTGAATGTTTTAATTTATAACATAATGTTTTTTATTAGATTTTAGGTTATAGGTGTATGTGTGTATATATATATTCACTGAAAAAAACATAGGTTTTACACCAGTTATAGTTAGCTGGAAATTTTACTCGCATAAAACCATTGAAATTCCCACGTTATAGTTAGTTGGACTCACTATAACTTGCGCGTGCAATGCACTGCTGATGACGTCACATATTACATCACTCATGACATGGTCAGTGACATCACTCATGACATCACTGATGACACCATCCAGTGAATGTGTGTTTATCTGAGAAATAAATATGTGTTATATATGTATATGTAAAAGTTGATGGAAAAATAAATTAGTGTTTAGATGTTTTTTTTTTTAATTGATTGGTTAACTGACTTAATAAGTGTATCTTAGGCAATACATATATTAGTGAGTATTGTTTAAATATTTAAATATAAGGATTAGTGTTTCACTTTCTGTATAAGTGGCTGCATGGGTTGGTGAGTAGCTACATGTGTATGTATATGGGTTATTAGATGTTTGATTTAGTATCAGTATGAGTGTTTGTATGGTTTGGTGGGGGTATTACTTAGCACATAGATGCATGAATAACTGACTCTCTGTATGTGTTTTGAAGACAGCATATGTGCAGGACTGTATGGGTGGATGAGTCAGTATATGTGTGTGTTAGTGAGTGAATGACTGTCTTACTAGTGTCTTTATCAGCAACTAAATATGTTTTAATCTAGTATATGTGAATATTGATGTATGCAAGTGAGTATATGTGAGAGTATGAGATTGTAAGAGTTCCTGTTTAAATAAGTATGTGTTTCTATAAGTGATTGTTTAAGAGAATAAATATGTGTAAATTTCCTTAGAAGTAAGGTGGTAGTGTGTGTATAGCTCTATATGCAAATAAATGGATGTTCAATAGTTTATTTGCATGTGTGAGTATGTGTGTGAGTAACTTTTGGATGACTGTCGGTGTGTAACAGGATGTATAGGTGTATCACTACATATGATGAGTGAGTATATGTATGAGTGACTATATAGAACTGTTGGTGAATGAGTGGATGTATATATAGATGGTGGAATTATTGAATTGGTTGTTGTAACTGGTATGGGTATCTCCATTTTGTTTGAAAATTTTAGTTTCTATTTTTGAATATGTGTTTCAAGGGTTACATTACAGTGAAAGGAGGTCTGTCACTCTGTCACAATGATGGTGTCATCAGTGATGTCATGAGTGATGTCACTGACCATGTCATGAGTGATGTAATATGTGACGTCATCAGCAGTGCATTGCACGCGCAAGTTATAGTGAGTCCAACTAACTATAACGTGGGAATTTCAATGGTTTTATGCGAGTAAAATTTCCAGCTAACTATAACTGGTGTAAAACCTATGGGTTTTTCAGTGAATTTAATAGGTTTTTTAAATGCTAATTCCTAACTATAACTGGGGTGAAACCTATGGTTTTTTCAGTGAATTTCATAGGTTTTTTAATAGCAAATATCTATAGGTAAGAAAGTAATAATTTTTTATAACAAATTTTAAATAGTTTAAATATTTTTTTTTTTATTGTTTGCCCTGGTACGCGCCCCGGAGCGCTCCCGGGGCGCTCCCAGGGCGCGTACCGGTGAACGCACGGGTAAGCGCAATGTTACGGCGCGCCCCGGGGCGCGCACCGGGGAGCGTCCCGAGAGCGCTATTCCCGCGAACGAAAACAACATCATGACGTTTCGCGTAGTCGCGTGATGCGTCATATGACGCACTGTGTAAGCGCACCCGGACTCACGCGATCGCATACGATCGCGCAACGTCATGACACGCTTAAGCGTAGCGTAAGCGCGTCGGGTCATGTGATCTGAAAATAACACTTTTCATTGGTGCAGATCAGTTTTGGTTTCCAAATGATGAAAGCTTGGATCATGTGACTTGAAAATAACACTTTTCATTGGTCCAGAACACTTTTGTTTTCCAAATGATGAAAGCCCCCTCCTTTTTTCCTTACTGTGACTTTGTCCTTTGACTGAGGAAGACCTGTTTCGAGTTCTATCTCAGAAAATGGCTACAGTAGTATCAGCAGCTGGAGCATCTGGCCCACCACCACCACCACCACCATCTAAAAGACCACCAGAAGATTATATTGGTGGTGAACAGGAAGAGGAGGAGGATGAGGAAGAGGAGGCACAGACAAGGGAGTTCCTGCCAGAAGATAAACAGCCCTACAAACCCAAAGAGCACTTTGTATGGCAGTTCTACAAACTCCCAAGGGGTTTTAAAAAAGTCAACGCAGCAAAGGTGACTTGCTTAATTTGTGGTGATCAGCTATCCAGGGGGAACCCTAACAAAAAGTATTCCTTCGGGAATCATACGATGATTCGCCACATGATGCGTTGGCATCCAAACAACTACTCTAATGCAGAGTTAAGGGACCTCTGCAGTAAACTACCCCCATCATCGGCTCGAGGCTCAACATCAAAACAACCCACTCCATCGGGTTCGGGGGTAAGAGACACATTGGCTACTATCCAACCAAAGTTTAATGATTACAAAATTTTATGCAAATATTGTAACAAGTTACTTGCTTATGGTGAGCAAAGCATTGAACTTATTATGGTTTCTGGTGATAACCATAAGTGTCCAAAAAAAACCTAATTTTTCCTGATTTTTTTTCATGCTCCAGTTGAGCCAATTACAATTTCCTGTTTTTTGTTTCTCCCCATAAAAAATACAAAAAAAACATAAAAGTGTTCAGAAAAGCCAAAAAAAGTACAAAATGTTCAAAAAAACATAAAAAAAATATAAAACAACAAAAAGAAGAAAAAAAACAGTTCTTTTTAGAACTACCTTTACTTTATAAAAATAAACCTATATTTTTAAAGAATCTGTGTCAATCTTTTTTGTGCAGGGTACGCGTACCGGTACGTGCACCGGGGCGCGCACCGGGGAGCACCAAAAAAAAAGAAAAAAAAAATTAATGAAGGAGTTAGCATGAGGGAAGAACACAAAGAGAGTAATGTTAAGAGAAAGAGAGCTAGAGGGAGAAACATAGAGGGATTGTTTACTACATAGTTAAAAACAGACAATGTGTAATAGGGTGAAAATGAGAAAAGTAAAATCACTAAAGGAGCGAAAGAAGGGAAGAGAGAGGAAGAACACTAAACTAGAGATAGTGGGAGAATGTGAGTGGGTGTTGAAAGAAAACGATAGGACAGAAAAAAATTGAGAATGAACGGTAGTGGTGTAACTGGGATAAATGAATAACGGTGAGGGAGGGTAAGAAAAGACCAGTTAGTATAAGTAAAGAGGGGTGAAAGACAGTGAAAAATTGAATTAGGATAAGAGATGGGGAGTGACAAACACAAAGGACAGAGAAAAGAAAGGTAACAGTACCTGAATGGGATGTGTGTGTGTATGTGAAGTGTGTGTGGGGGGGGGATTTTTTCTGTGTATGAGGTGTGTGTGTGATGTGTGTGTGTGGTGTATGTCAGAGGAGTGTGTATGTGTTGGGACGGGGATGAGGTGTGTGTGTGTAGGAGTAAGGTAAATAATTAAGAAAAACAGAATGAGTGAAGAAGCAAAGGAAGAGAACAGAGGGTAAGTGAAGTAAAGAATAGGGACTGAAAGAAGTTGAATATGAGAGGGGAAATAGGGAAATTGGAGTAAACATGGAGAATAAGAATAAGTGAGGGAAGCAGAGTAAAGAAACAGGAGTGAGGTTGGTTGAGAAAATATTAGTGAGCTTAAAGCAAAGGGTGATGACAAACTACATTTTTTTAGTCACACTTACCATATAATAAATGTAACTTTAATTACATTTTTTTAGTACATTTTATATCTGTGAAAGAGATCAGAAAAAATAAGTTATAATTAGTAAAATATGTATTTTAAATTAAAAGTTACAAATGAAGAGGTTAAAAATCATAACAGTGTGAAACATAGGAAATGAGAGATAGTAATGGAACCAGAGTAAAAGAAATGGGATGAAGAACGATGAGAGAGGAGCAGTGAAGTTGGTTTAAAAAAAATGATATAAGGTAGATAAACACAAGTGAACATAACACAAGAAGAGTGAGGCACTGAGGACATAGAAGTAGTGAACGAAAAATAGATAGAAAAGGTCAAAAGTAAGGAGCAAACAAAGATAAGCGAGGGAGAGTGGGTGATTTATAGTGATAGAGTGCGATAATAGTGCTGAGTGAGTAAACAGGAATTACTAAAAGAGCAAAGGAGGAACATACGGAAAAGGGAAGTAAAGCAGAGAGACTGAAAGCTGAAAAGTTATGCAAGGGAGAGAGGTGATGCAGACAGTTGAAATGAAAATGAGGGGTTGTCAAAGAAGTGGAGTAAGGGAACGGGGGTTACAGAGAGTGAGAGAAAGACATTATAAGTGAGTTAAAAGAGCTGAAAGAGGACGGAAAAAGGAAAGTGAGTGTCAGAGAATGGGAATACAATTTAATTTACACAATCCAAAGTATAGAATAACTTGTACAACATGTTACATAGTTTATTTTTGCTGTTCTCAGAATATATTGAATTTCACTTAAAACAGTGAGTTCAAATTACTCATCATATGACAGCGGGAAAAAAAAATACAATCTAAAAGATTGTGTTTAAAAAAAACCTTAGATACTAACAAATGACAAATGTACACTAATCTTTGATTGACTTACTTTTCCTTGAGGCCAAATAGTATATCATGGAGGTCCTTTTCTCGTTGCAAAGTACTTTGCTGTTCAGTAAAAAATCCATTTCATCGACTTTCTAGAAGAAAAACTCCAAGAACATCTGAAATATTTTCAATATTTTCATATACTCCTTTTTTTCAGTCATGACTCTTTACTCATTCCTGCACCTTTCCATTTGGCCAAATAGTGTCAGATGTATGAGTATATATCAGTACTCCTCCCGTCTTCATAGGCCAATTACCTTTACCTAAATTTTGGCTGTAAAAACACTAGGTATGAATTTATAAAGCCAAAAGGCAAACGTTGTTTGAAAGTCAAATGAGTGTCGTTACATTGGGTCCAACCTTTAGAAGTTTTTAAATAGCATGTGTAATGCCCTGATGTTGTAGAAGGACCGTCATGAAAAATAATAGCTACAGTTGCAAAGGTTCTTCCTGATATCGATAATTGAGAAGCCACGAAATTTTTTAATAGAAGTTGTCAATTTAGTTCCATCAGGTCTACATCGTTGGAACATTAAAATGACATAGTGACCATAATTGTGTAGAAATAATGTGGACAGCATTGTAGACTTACATTGGGTACACACCATATTGTGATCAGCTGCTTGAACTAGATTATTAAAAGGCACTGATTTGCAGTCTGGTAAAGTCAAATATATAAATCTTTCACTGTCTATTCTAGTAGTACTTGATGAAGCACAGTTATCACAGTCATGTTGCCATTGATAAGAAAGGTTAAAAAGATTTTTTATATCTACTCCTTCATCTTCCAATACAACAAACATATACATTAAAAATTCCTGACAATCCTGCTGAATTATCTGTGAAAATTGATTTTGACCTGAACATATGTCTACAAGATTCCTAATTTCTGAAACACTTTCTATTTTTCCTCTATCACTACTACATTTCTCTAACACAGAATTCAATAAACAGCACAATGTTTGTTCCCGATTTTCGACAATCTGTTTTTGTAAATTTTGAAGAAAAAAAACAACATTAACTACTACATTAGCATAGCAGTTGACACCAGAACTGTTTTCAAACTGAAATCCAACAACATCCTCAACAGAATCCTTTTTCGTTCTGCTGACAATTACAGTTTGATCTACTTTTTGTCTTTTTGCTACTACCTCACTGCAATTACTCTCATTTCTTCTTTTTCGGCCTACCACACGTTTTTCAATCAGAGGATATTGAGACAAATGTAGAGCATACTCTCTTCTTAACCTATTGTATTCTTTAACACAATCTAGATCTGCACAAATCTTTGTTTCGTCACACTCAATCAAGTACAATCCTGATAAAGTTCTGACTCGTGATAAAGCCACATATGCCATACCCTCTTTAAACATAGAACTTCCAATGTTCACCAAAGCGCTATCTACACTTAAACCTTGAGATTTATGAATTGTCACTGCATATGCCAAACAAATAGGAAACTGTTTTCGGCGAACATATAAGTCTTTCACGAGCAAAAATCTAGCTGAACAACGACAAATTTGTTCTATTTCATCAATGCCATCAAATTTAATTTTTATAATTTCAATTCAATCTCTATTTTTGTAATTCACAAAACCAACAACATGACCCATTGCTCCATTTACCAGACCTCTTTCAACATTTAAATTCCTTCTCAAAATGACACGACAATTCAAACAAACATTCAGAGTCTTTTCAAAAACAGCAGTTTTAGATATAGTCTTCTCCAATGAATCCAATTTTGATTTCAAATTTTCTGACAAAATAATTGTTGCTCCCATATGCTCTATTTTATCTATAGCTTCCAGTTTCACTATCTCTTCATTTTCTAACTTCCGCATTTTGATGTTGAACATGGAACATTCTTTCAGAGTAGGCATCAAACATATGGCAGATTTCTTCTCGTTAATTTTCTTAAAAATATTCTCTGGAAGAATGTTTTCATTTGGGTACAATTTAGAAATTAACCGTCCATGTAAAGCTTCTTTCCCTTGTTGACTTATTTTTCCTACTCTTACATCTTGTAAAATATTTTTATAATCTTCATCCTTTGCCTGCCGCATATTTTGAAGCAGTTCTGCATATTTGAAGTTTAACCATATATTAACATTTCCAATGCTTCCTAGGCACTTCCTGGTATCTTCATGTGTGAGCATTTTGAACACAGGTTGTCCTTTTACTGGAGTCAACTGCAGAAGATCTCCAAAAACAATAATGTGTTTTCCTCCAAATAAAACATCATAGTCTGTTCTAAGAATTTCTTGCATTCTCAAATGCACAAAACCAAGCATTATATTTGACACCATGCTTACTTCATCAATGATAAGAAGTTTCATTTTCTTCAGGACTCTCGAAACTTCGGAACACGCATCTCCAGATAGCTTGTGATATTGTAATTTGTTATCATGCTCCACTGGCAGCATCAGTAAACGATGTAAAGTAATCCCTTTAATATTATGTGCTGCCAGCCCAGTTGGAGCGGTAACAACACAAGACAGCGGTGATTCAGTCCTTTTCTGCAGATAAGATGCAATTGCTTTAATCAGAAAACTTTTTCCAGTTCCCGCTTCTCCACTCACGTACAGTCGGACAGGCTTAAATGATGTACATGAGCACTCTTTCTTCTCATGACTCAATCTATGTTCAACCTGTCCTGTGACTTCGTCATATATCAGTTTCTGCTCAAGGTTTAATTGTTTCACCAAATCTTCTAAATGAATTACATCCTCTTGAGCTTGCTCCATAGCTCTTTCCACTTCATCCATGGCAGTGGCAGCTTCATTTTGGATAATTGGTCCTCCTAGTGGATCCTGACTCAATGAAGCAGAACTCTGACTGCCTTGAGAACTATCTCTCGCAATCTCTGCAGCAATTGTTGATTCTTGCTCTATTTCTTCATTCAACATTTGCAGATAATTTGGAAAAACAGGACATTCTATGGTATCCTTCGTAGCATTAAAAGACTCTTCATAACAGAGAAAATCTCCAAGTAGTTCCTCTTCTTCTCGCCATGGTTTAAAGAGTTGCAAAAGAGCCAAATAGTAAAATTCTCTTTTGTCTGGATTTTCACAACTCAATTTTCGAG
Source organism: Lissotriton helveticus (assembly GCF_964261635.1). Classification (NCBI taxonomy): domain Eukaryota; kingdom Metazoa; phylum Chordata; class Amphibia; order Caudata; family Salamandridae; genus Lissotriton; species Lissotriton helveticus. Next base: position 595,916,909 of record NC_136057.1, on the reverse strand, counting down.
GATTAATCAAATGACCTTTTTTCTGTTTCACTAGACATCCTTCACATCCAATGATTCCATATATTCCATTATTGATATCTTCTCTGATGTTCCTCTTATAAATATATCTTTGCAGAACTTCATAAAGACAAACGTTCTCAAGGTGAGGACTTCTATTTGGATAGTATATATCCAACATGTTTGTCTTCAAAATATCTGTACTTTCTGGTTCTTTCTCCGCCAAATACTCTATCTCTTGTACAGATTTCAAAACTCGATTTCGTGTTGCAGCAAGACCTAGACTCACCCAAATGATGGTTCTAGATTTGGCATAGAGACTTGCTGACGACAATAGATCAGAACATTCATATGCTCCAATTTCTCGATGCAACAACATCTTCAGACTGTAACTGTACAATTTCTTGCTTAGGCTCTTTTCATGTGAAATGTCCTCCCACATTTCCTTCAGTTCTGTCTTTTCTTTTTTTGTGATGTAAGACATCACATATCGAGCTACAGCAATAGAGTGGTCAGCAACGAATTGAATATCCATGTTAGCATTCCACATGGACAAAATCACTGGGTTGTAGTCATTGATGTACTTGGACTCTTCGTTTCTTTTTAAATTGTATGTATTTGTTGGTGATTTTCTCGCCACAGTATGTCGCAGAGAAGACATTACATTATTTACTCTTCCTTTAGAAATCACTGGTCGTGGAAAAGCGAAACGACATTTTGTGTAGAACTTGTCCTTGTTTCTGAATTTTCGACAACAGTACTTTCCACAACGATGGGATTGAAAGCGTAAAACTTGTTTCCTTAAATTGTTTTCTTCGGTAGTTTTCGGAACAGCACATGTTGAATACTTTTCAATGAAGCTCATCACTGTCTCATCTGAATCTGTTCCAAACTTGGGTGCATCTATAATCCATAATAACATATGTATGTGAGGAGCACCTCTCGCTTGATACTCCTTTCTCCAAAAGAAATCCAAAACCTCTCCAAGGGGAGGATTTTTTTTGGTTGGTAATAAAAGACATCATAGCTTCAAATCTATGATTGAAATATCTGCATACATTCACTGGATCCAAAGAACACAGTTCTCCAGGTGTTTTGAATTCTATATTTTGTATATTAGCATTGGCCTCTCGTAGAAATTGAAGTAAGTCCTCCCATGTATACTAGGCACTCGGCATAGGCTTCATGAAGCCTAGTCCACTGCACTCTTAGACACAAGCCTCACCACCTATGCTCCCCAGGAAAACCCAAACAAGTACCTTTTTGCCCCATATTTAAAAATTGACACATGTAGGTAGATGCGTCACTTTTAAACCTCTGCGCCACATTATACTCAAAAATGTAAAAAACATTTATTTTCCCCAAAATCGTTTTTGACATTACATTTAGGAAACACAGCACAGATCCTATTTACAATCATCTGCCTCACAGCAGGGATAAGACTGAGGCAAAATCTTGCACCTGCCTCACAACAGGTATAAGACTGAGGCAAACACTTTCTCAAGGAGCTTCACAATTTTACAAAATACAATTCCTCTATGCAAACATACTCAATATGCTTCCTACACTGATTTAAAACACAGCTAACATCATTGTAAAGAGTCAAATTGACACCTGTGTCTAGGAATGCAGACAGGGATATGCTTCATGAAACCTAGTCCACTGCACACCTAGATACAAGCCTCACCACCTAGGCTCCCCAGGAAAGCCCAAACATGTACCCTTTTCCCCCATATTTAAAAAGTGACACATGTATGCGTCATTTTTTAAACCTTTGCGCGACATTATACTCAAAAATGTAAAAACAATTTATATTCCCCGAAATCGTTTTTGACATCACATTTAGGAAACACAGCACAGATCATATTTACAATCATCTGCCTCACAGCAGGGATAAGACTGAGGCAAAATCTTGCACCTGCCTCACAACAGGAATAAGACTGAGGCAAACGCTTTCACATGGAGCTTCACAATTTTACAAAATACAATTCCTCTATGCAAACAAACTCAATATGCTTCCTACACTGATTTAAAACACATGTAACATCATTGTAAAGAGTCAAATTGACACCTGCGTCTAAGAATGCAGACAGGTATATGCTTCATGAAGCCTAGTCCACTGCACTCTTAGACACAAGCTTCACCACCTACGCTCCCCAGGAAAACCCAAACAAGTACCTTTTTGCCCCATATTTAAAAATTGATGCATATAGGTAGACGCGTCTCTTTTTAAACCTCTGCGCCACATTATAATCAAAAATGTAAAAACCAATCATTTTCTCCAAAATCGTTTTTGACATCACATTTAGGAAACACAGCACAGATCCTATTTACAGTCATCTGCCTCACAGCAGGGATAAGACTGAGGCAAAATCTTGCACCTGCCTCACAACAGGAATAAGACTGAGGCAAACGCTTTCACATGAAGCTTCACAATTTTACAAAATACAATTCCTCTATGCAAACAAACTCAATATGCTTCCTACACTGATTTAAAACACAGGTAACATCATTGTAAAGAGTCAAATTGACACCTGTCTCTAAGAATGCAGACAGGGATATGCTTCATGAAGCCTAGTCCACTGCACACTTAGATACAATCCTCACCACCTAGGCTCCCCAGGAAAGCCCAAACATGTGCCTTTTTTCCCCATATTTAAAAAGTGACACATGTATGCGTAATTTTTTAAACCTTTGCGCCACATTATACTCAAAAATGTAAAATCCATTTATTTTCCCCAAAATCGTTTTTGACATCACATTTAGGAAACACAGCACAGATCATATTTACAACCATCTGCCTCATAGCAGGGATAAGACTGAGGCAAAATCTTGCACCTGCCTCACAACAGGAATAAGACTGAGGCAAACGCTTTCACATGAAGCTTCACAATTTTACAAAATACAATTCCTCTATGCAAACAAACTCAATATGCTTCCTACACTGAGTTAACACAGGTAACATCATTGTAAAGAGTCAAATGTATTTCTATTAAACATGCACACATTCTTTATTCCTTTTAAAAAATGTAAAAACTATTTATTTTCCCCAAAATCGTTTTTTACATCACATTTACAAAACACAGCACAGGTCCTATGTAGAAGCATTCCATGTCACGACTAAAACTTCACAATTTTACAAAATACAATTAACGCTTTCACATGAAGCTTCACAATTTTACAAAATACAATTCCTCTATGCAAACAAACTCAATATGCTTCCTACACTGAGTTAACACAGGTAATATCATTGTAAAGAGTCAAATGTATTTCTATTAAACATGCACACATTCTTTATTCCTTTTAAAAAATTTAAAAACTATTTATTTTCCCCAAAATCGTTTTTTACATCACATTTACAAAACACAGCACAGGTCCTATGTAGAAGCATTCCATGTCACGACTAAAACTTCACAATTTTACAAAATACAATTACTCTATGCAGTAAAAACTTTTTACCAAGCATTATCAAAAAGCATGACACAAACCAACATTAAAAAACCACAATTTGCTTCCAAATCTTCTCCATAGAGTATACAAGTCTCTATGTATATTAAATGAATCATAACTCACCTTTACAAATATTTTAGGAGATTCAGAACAGTGTCAGATACACACACCAATATTTCTTTAGCAGAGCAAAAGGTATGTTCTCCAGACACTGCAAACCATAAAGGCACAGAAAACCTCTAATTCTACACACATATTGCTCATGGTAACCAATCAAATCTCTTCCCTCTGTATTTTCAAACCAACACCCTTCCCCCCCTCAGCCCTTTCTACCTGTTACCATAGCAACTCCCTCCTCACTGAGCTCCCAGGGTTAAAAGTTTATTCTACAATGTTGCAAATCACCTCATCAAGGATGTTTGACCTGCGAATACACCAGCTTTTCTGGTGCAAGGTTTCTTTAAATGACTTTTTTTTAACCATTCAAATTACTTCTTACACAGAACACAACCATGCACCCTAACTTTCAGTTTTCAATTATCTCATTCTACCAATCATTGCTTGTGATTCAAGAGCACTGAAACTCCACAGGTTTTTTTTTGTAAACTCCTATTGTTCCAACTGCCATTTCTTTTCCACACTTCATCTGACTGCATCAGAATCTCCTCTCACCATGTATTCTGTCTGGATTATTGGACATAGCTATATCCACTGGGCTCAAAGGTATGCAGCTACCAGATATTTTCACAACCTTGACTTACCAAATGTGAAGATTAAATGGATTGGCCACAGAGGATTGAAATGTCACCAATTGATACCATTGGTGAAAACCTTTTTGCATTTGCCACACCCTGACCTTTTAATTGTGCACTGTGGAGGAAATGACTTGGGCACTTTGACTGGGGTAGGTCTGGAAATGCTTATAAAGGACACCTTTGATCAATTGATGGCACTTTTTCCTCAAACTGCCTTGGTATATTCCAATATATGCCAAAGGCAGAAATGGAAGTGGTCCAATCAATTTTGTCCACAATTTGAGAAAGCACGGAAACATGTGAATAAATCTGTTTCTGCTTACATGAGAGACTATGGAATGGGTTCAATATACAATAATAACTTGCGTTACAACATGCAAGATATCTACAGGGAAGATGGTGTGCACTTTTCAGATGAGGGGAATAGAATATTCCTCCTGAATTTAAGACTGTGCATTGGTACCTACTTGTAGGTACCTAAATCAGCCACAGAACCCAAAAGCCCTTTTCAGGGCTACCCTATCTCTGATCACTCCAAATGATTATCTTTTTCTAACTTTTTTCACTATTTTTCACCATAGTACGCTCCCCGGTACGCTTCCCGGTGCGCGTACCGGGCGCTCCCCCCGCGAAAAATAAAAACTTTTTTTTTGTTTGCCTATTTCGGCCTCCTAAGACCCCCTCAGAAAACCTAGAGGGTCAAGGAGTGCCTACGATGCCCCCTTATACCCATTCCCAACGTTGTTTGTCCTCCATTTTCTGTCTCAAATCTACCGAAACACAAAATGGAGGACTCCCGTAGCGCTGCCGGTACGCGTACCGGGGCGCGCACCGGGAAGCGCTCCCAAAAAATGTAAAAAAGTTAATTTACATAAAAACCACTGGAGACACTTTCACCAAATATAGAATAGCTCATACTACATACCAATCCCTGCCATTTTCCCAAATTCGATGGAATTCCATTGAGCCATTTGAGCTGTAGCACTGTCTAAATATCCTGAGGTAAATTACTTCACAAAAACACATCTGAAGTGTTAGAATTGACAACCAATTAAAATGTTACTTTCATTTTCTACTTTTTTTACCTGACATTTGATTGGTTATGTACCTGAATATATATAAAGAAAGAGAGGGAAACACAGCCATTTTGACTACTACTTCCTGGTGTACATTTCAAAAGGATTTTCACTAATAACTTCAACTTCTTTTTAAAGGTAAGTTGTTATTTTGAAAACTGAAGTATATTGTGCACTTTAATTTATTATGGAAAACTTTTTCTGATAGTTATATACTATCCCTCTGTAATAGTTATAGATCTAGATAGACTTCTCTGTTATAGTTATGGATGGATTTAGGCTTGTCTTGTATAATTATGAATTTACTTAGGTTTCATCACATGCACTTTTTCATATTTCTACTTCCAGCTTGATACCATACACTGCCCAAAGATAACTTCACTGTTAAAAAATCAAAACTACCTGTCTGAACTTAAACCCAACAGTGCCCTATCTCTACTGATATATTTATTTTTTATGCAATTTACAGCAACATAATGGAAGGAGATCAAAATAAATGTAATATTTCATTCGAACTTGATCTTCAGGACAACCCAGAGGAAGAGAATAACGATTCAGATTTTTTGGATCAGTCTCTTGATGAAGAGTTTCTGAAATATGTGGAAGAAATGGAATCATGTAATCCAAATGAGGACATTCTCGACGACATAATGTTGGAAGTCTTATTAAATTTTGAAAAATCAGAGCAATAAATTTATATTTAATAATTAAAAATTGTTCCAGACATTATTCTTTTTTATATGTAATCAATGAAATGGTACCAAAATGAATATAATATAATGTGAGACTTATAGTATACTGTGCAACTTTTTTGTTTTACATAGTAATTTTGCTCATAGATACTTCCTTTCTCCCACTATATTATCTCCAAAGTGTATTTGACATCTCTTTTTCATCTCCTGCCTCCATGTTCTTTATGTTTTCCTGACAGACTATGGTATGCATTCCATATACCACAATAACTTCTATAACAACATGCAAATTATCTACAGAGTAAACGGTGTACATTGAATTTAAGACTCTGCATTGGTACCTACATGTTGGTACTTAAATCACCCACACAACACAACAACTCTATTCAGAGATACCCTACCTCTAAGCACTTAAAATTATTATTTTAGTGTTTCACTGAGTTTTCCCCATGTGTGGGGGTGGGGGAGGTGTGTGTGGGGGATGTGCGGGGTGTGTCTGTGAGGTCTGTATGTGTGTGTGTGTGTGTCTGGGGGGGATGAGGTGTATATCTGTGTGGGGTATGTGGGTGTGGTGGGGTTGTGGGTGTGTAAAGTGTGTGTGTGGGTGTGGGTGTGTGGGGTGTTTCGGTGTAGGTGGAAGTGTGGGTGTGTGAGGTGTGTTTGGGGTGTGTGTGGATGTGGGGAGTATGTGTATAGGATGTGTGTGTATGTGTGGGATGTGCGGATGTGTCTGTGAGGTGTGCGTGTGTGTGTGGGGGAGGTGTGTGGGATGTGTGAGGTGTGTCTGTGAGGTATCTGTGTGTGCGTGTGTGTGTGTGTTGGGGGGTGAGGTGTGTGTGTGTGTCTGGGTGTGTGGGATGTGTGGGTGTGGGTGTGGATGTATAAGGTGTCGGTGTAGGGCTGTGGGGTGTTTGGGTGTGGGTGGAGGTGTGCGTGTGTAAGGTGTGTGTGGGGAGTGTGTGACTGTGGGGGTGTAGGGTTGTGTGCGTGTGGGTGTGTGTGGGACGTACTTGTAGGTACCTAAAACAGCCACAGAACCCAAAAGCTCTTTTCAGAGCTACCCTACCTGTAATCACTCAAAATGATTATTTTACACTATTATTTTCACTATTTTTCACCAAAGTACGCTCCCCGGTACGCTCCCCGGTGCGCGTACCAGGCGCTCCCCCTGCGAAAATCGAAAAAAAAATAATTTCTTTTTTTTTACCCGAGGGACCCTTTTATGGCCCCCACATCAAACCTAGGGGGCCAGGGGGGTCTACCCTGCCCCCTTTTCATTATTTTCCCTTTTGTTTTTACCACCTCTTGTGTCTCGATCCTACCGAGACACAAGATGGCGGCCGCTGCGGACTTTTTCGAATGTTTACAGACACCCGAGAGCCAATCAGCTTCCCGTGTGCAGGTCGCGTGGCGCGCCCGGAGCGCTCCCCGGTACGCGCAGCGGGGTGCGCTTACAGAGCACATATCTTGAGACATAGCAAAGGCACATCGGGCTACCAGTCCCTACAATTTTGCCAAGTTTGGTGAAAATCCATTCAGCCGTTCGAGCTAAAAGTGCGACAGACCACCCTATGGAAATTAACATGGGGAAAACACGTTTTGGGACCCCCCTTTTATCTCGGCCCCCACTTGACGAATCCCCCCCAAACTTTCAGGGAAGGAGCGGAGCGCTGCGAGGCAAAGTTGCTAAACAATTCAGGCTGATTCCTCAACCGGCGCCAAAGTTATTCCAAATAGAATGTTGCGATTTCCCTATGGAAATCGATCCTAACTATAACTACCTACTGGCGACCGCCAGTAGGTAATATATATATATATATATATACATATATATATATATATGTATATATATATATATATACATATATATATATATATATATATATATATATATATATATATATATATTGGTAAATATTATATATTTATAACAATTTAAAATAGACTAAAATTAATAGTTTGATATTTGTTTTAAAGTAAATATATATTTGACATTTTATACATGTATGTTTACATTATTTAAAATTAAATTCATTTCTTATGTTTGTTAACCTTTTCCATGCATCGGACAGCTGCCGGCCGTCTGACGTCACGGTGGGCGTGTGCGAAGGAAGGCCGACGGCCGTCCAAACTGCGCACGCATCATTTTTTTCTGAAGCGGTTAGAATGTATATTAAATCTCAAACTTTTTTTAGGTTAATTTTATTATATAATATATGTTTGCATATATAAAAAAACAATATTTTGTAAATCAATATTTTTTACATCAATATTTTTTTCTCGATATTTTTATACTTACTATTATAAATATAGGAAGGCGATCTAACACACATGACCCTACACTGCCCCAGGGTCACAACCTTTTGGGAACAGGTCAAGGACAGCATACGCAACATAGTAGGATATTCACCACCCCGGACCTATTCAGTATAATTTCAGCCTTTATGGCACCTGAACTCCAAACACAAGGAGATAGAGACCTTACAGATCTCCTCCTAACCGTAGCTGTGAAATTAATCCTCTTAAACTGGAAAGACACTAGGAAGGTCAACTTCAAGAGCTGGCTAAATTGGATACCTTACCTGAGGGGCGCAGACAGCACAACCCTAGGGAACTATCCAGGAAGGCACCCCAAAAGAGAGATATGGCACTCACTAGATGTCTTTCTGGGATCTCACAAGCCACAGTAGATAACCAAATACACAATCAACCACGAACCCCTGAACAGTGATCTCCCCACCGGAGCACAGGACAGGAACAGTGACTTCTTACTCACCCAGACCGCCACCCCTCTCAATCTCCCATTTTATTTCCTTCTTGCTTCCTTCCACCTCTTTCTTACTTACCTTTCTGTAAGACAATGCAGGGTAACATAACGATTAAAAGAGAAAATGTTCCAACAACAAGCGAGAACAAAAATCCATTGTCTAACAGAGAACCATTGGGAAAAACCCACACTGTTCCTATGATATCTGCATTTTGTATAAAAATCTCAATAAAAATCTTGAGAGATTAAAAAACAAAAAAAAATATATAGGATGTTGATATTTTTGACATCGATATTTATGACTCAATATTTGTGTATGGGGATATTTTGGACGTTGATATTCTATCAGTGAACCGCAGTATGGATTTAGCATGAACACTGGGTTGGAAACCCAATTATTCACTGCTCTACATCACAGCATGAAAAAGCAAAGGTTGCCTTTCAATTGTGATGTCACAGGGAAGTACGCTTTTCCAAGCCTTTCTTCTCCTCCCCAGGGCCTTCAGAGACCCAGATACCCAAGTGAAACTATGGCATGATAGAAGCAAGTCTGTTACCTCACCCACCTTCTCCTACCTCTCTCAGGTCTCTCCTGATCCCGTGAAAGTAGAAGATTGTGTGCTGTACTGAGGAACGATCATCCATCATTTTCCATGTGTGTTGGTGATATGCATAGAAGTGCATTCAACATGGATTTCAGTTCATGTTCAGAAGCATCCATAGCAGTCCATGTTCTGTGTTTTTGCATTAACCGTCAACTGCCGGTTGCAGTGTGCAAAGAGGAGGGGGAGGAGGACACCCCATTGCTCTGCCTCCTGCGATTACCGTAGCTGCCACAAAAGATCCAGCCAAGCACCATTGAGCCGCCAAATTGCTGCCCATGGCCCCGAGGCCCACAGCCTCCGTGGCCCCACTCAACTTTGCTTTTTGCCCCTGCACAGAGGCCATCAGAGTCCACCAACGAATTGCAAATGGGCAGGCATCAAGTGCAGCCAAGCGTTACCAACCCCCCTACAGTGCTCCACTACTGTGCTCCGGTCAGCAGTATTCCAGCAGGCGGCTGCTGCTTTGATCCATTTAGCACCAGAAGACCTGAGGGGCTGAGAACCACAATTGGTGGCCGGCATCAGAGAACAGCAAACAGAGAACGGTGTGCTGCAAGCCGTGGGTGTTGGTTGGACTCAGGGGAATGCATGCGGCAAGTGTGGTGAGCGTGGCCATCATTAGCTGACTGCTGCTGTGAGTGATCCCAGGATGAAGTGGCAGAATTGACCCAACTAGGTTGGGTGCGACTTGCAGCTCCATCCTGAGTGCCCTGCTCGCTTGGCCCCTTAGACCCCTGTGACCTACCATTTCAGCCACTCCAGACATTCCAGTCACATTCCCCTGTTTTTTTAGTGGGGCTCAGTATCCACGGAGGCATCATATTGTTTTGGCATATCATTGTGGCATATTGTTGTGGCACCTAAGGATTGCATGCAGTCCATTCAGCACCCATATGGGGGTAGAGTGGTTTGTACACATATAAACAGGGCAAAGAATACAATTTACAATATAACATTTATTTGTGATATTATTGGCACTCACTCTCAGTCAGGTGGAAGAGCCAGGAAATACAGTGACTGGCCCAAACAATCAGGCCACCTTGTCTTCAACCACCAATTTGCCAATGCAGAAAGCAACTCATGCCAGATCAAAAACTAAAATCAAGAAGCACCAAGACCCTACTGGATAACTCAACAGAATTATCTCCAACACCTGGAGCTACACTAATATCACCAATGTACTCAATCTTTGGACCAATAAACCCCTCCGGAAAATTCACGTTCCTAAAAGATCCAACAGCAGTTATTTATGCTACACCAGGCAAAATCACTGGTCTTCCTAAGGGTAGTGAAGGTACAATGCTGATAGTAATGGAAGTAAAAGCAGATTCAAGCTATCACCATAAATTAAACCCAACAACCAATGTGGATAAAATTCATCAGTTTGTCAATAATAATCATACCATCCAGGCACAAGTGCATACGATCAGCACAGCTCAGTCCATGCCTTCCCGAGCCCTTCGCTCTTCGAGCTCCAATCTGCTGCTGCCATGCCCTTTTAAACAGAAAAGATTGGGTGGACTCAGACTCGCCTCCCAAATTCCCCTCTTCTGGAATTCTCTGCCACCTGGCCTCCGTCTTATTCCTTCCCTCCACTCTTTTAGGAAGGCGTTGAAGACTTGGTTATTTTCTTAAGCCTTCGATTAGTCAATAAATAACTAAGGTTATCAGCCGGCAGTTCCCTCCTCTATCTGTCCAAAGCGCCAAGAAGCCGCTGGTGAACGTGCGCTGCACAAATTTTTCTTCATATCATATCATAGGTTTGACCCAGCAACAGATAAAATCATGGGAGTCACCCACACCATCTACAATACTGGTAAACCCAATGGCAACTCCACTCCCAGACAACAACCAGTTAAAACCAACACACAGGCTGTTACCAATCCTGTACAAAACCCGGTACAAAATCCTAATGACTCCTGGATTGAGTCCCTCTCAATAACAAAGAACACAGATTTAATGCAGGCAATTGGAACCATCACTACGAACCCATGTCAGACACTACTCACACTTCAAATGGAAGAGCAACAGCAATCAGTAATAGAAATTTCAAGCCTTCATGAGCACATTGTAAATGCTGCAATAGGTCCAGCAAATAATAATGATACTACCCAAAAAATTAATAATGAGCAAAAGCACAATTGGGAGGATACATCTGTTAAAGACAATAAAGATCAACGCGCAATTCCAAAGAACACATAATTAGCCCAGTTATATGGAATTATCATTATGAACCAAGCAGTAAATGTACGAGCAAGCAATAAACCAATTATCTCATATGAAGTTCAACCATAGTCAATAATAGAAATATTAAGCTTGCTTGACCATCTCAACAACGGCATCATTAGCCCGGCAAATAACAGTAACGGAAACAAAAAATCTAATAGTAAACACAAAGACATACCTGACAATTGCTGCACTCCCAAACCTGCTGGGTTCACATTAGAGCATACTACTCAAAGGTTTTCCAAAATCAGTCTAGAGGCAATGGGAAGGAGTCATAAAATGGATGGAAAGAAAAAATAACTTACGGTCCTGCATACCTCGTTGATAAAAATGTTACAAATATCAATAATTGCACTCAATACGCATTCAAAAAAGCTGGATATTCAAATTATTCTGATGAACATCATAGCAGATTATATTGCTGGAATAAACAACAAATTAGATTCACTGAAAAGACAGATTATTGCAAAAAGCAGCACACCCATTCCAGCTCCAGTACCTAACAGTGTATGCTGCAATATAGTTAAAAAACGAAGCGACCTACCAAGCATCTTAATGAACATTTTAAGGGAGTGCAAACAGCCTGTCCAGCCCTCAGAGTTACAACGTGCAGTGGTTACAGACACACCAAATGAGAATAAGACACAATCAACAGTACTGCACAGGGTAGCGGTGGTGGCTCCACTTAATGGGTAAACGATTCCCAATCCTAAAGTTTCTTCAACAATTCACGATAAAATCGTCTCATCAATGGACAAAGGGATGCACAGACAAGGAATGGACGAAGAGGTTCTAACTTTAGAACCACAGTGATTACTATCCGTTGCATATGACAAAGAGCACAGGAGCTCAGTGGATGGGCCAACAAACTCACTCAATGACGATTTAAATATACCTCCAGCCGCTCTAACGAAAATACAGAAGAAGCTGGCTAGGAAGGACAGAAAGCACCTTCATAACAGAAAGGAAATAGACCACCACGTGAATGGCCTTTATCAAATTTTCAACTTGATGGAGGAAAAGAATCAGCCCTTAACCGTCATTGCAACAGACAGTGGCCAAAACAAAGTAGGGGTGAAACATCTACCGGTGACAACAGAATTGTCGAGCTTAATAGCTGGAGAGTTATTTATTTTACACAAATCATCTGATTCAAAAAAGGTACGCGAGATTTGCACGGGAGTGGGACCCGGGTCAAATGTTGTACACGTAGCAACAAGGTAACGTATGGGCAGTAAAAAGTCGCTTTCTGTCGAAAGGTAGGGCCGAATTCGACCAAGAACCCTTCAGTATTTGCCCGGCGTTAACCACCTCTCATACCATTCGAGATTACCAAACAAAGAGGCAGGCGCTGGAGACAGAAGGAAGGAAACAGGAGTTTATTCCGACGGAGCAGAACACGTCAAATCAGACAACAGGGTATCTTCTCGAGGTGCTCTAAACGCATCCTGGAGGCCTGGCCTGTTATACACAGGTTTATTGCTTTATTACATGAAACACATTCTTGTCAATACTTTGATGTATGGAAAGACATCCTCGGAATCCCCGCTTCACCCCCGTTCCCACACATATTTACGGTAGAGTTCCCACCCCAACCTCAGCATGTGGTGGTTGTCGCGCAGCTGGACATTCTGCTGGGAACGGGAAAAGTGGGCGATCGGTCGGATCTGGAGGTGTGAGGGTATTGATTAACCGCCACTCCTTTGATGTGAGGCGAGGTCCTACTGTCGGGGGCAATAAACTGCATCTGTCGGGCTAGGTGATGGCCTGGGATCGGGCTGGACAATCGGGCAGGGAGGAAGAGGTTATCAAAAAGGGGCCTGTTCTTGAATGAGATGAAAGAGCGAGGAGGTTCAGCACGGGATGTGGCTCGGAGACAGGGTCGCGCTAGAGGTGCGCTTATGGTCCAAGCAGGAGAACCCGGGGGGGCTGTCGGGGCGCGGGGGAATGCTTGCGAGGCTGGGGTGTGAGGGGGAGAGGCGCGCAGGCTATTGGCAGTGGGCAGAGGGGTCGTGACACAAAAATGGCTGCCACCTACTTTCGCGATGGGGCCTAAAAGGGACAAGATGGTGTGGCCAATGTTTCATGATTCTCACTTTACGCTCAACAGTGGCTATGGTGAACATAAATGAACGCCGCTTATGTTTACCGATTTTAGTCATTTTCCACATTTCCACAAATAACACAAGAGCAATTGATGGCATATTAAATCAATTCAGCGGCGGTGCTAGTAACTTACGCAGGATAGCTGCTAAAAATACTGTAGAAGAGGCCAGTCCCAAATCTTACAGTCTAGTTCATGATTCACGTCCTTGCTTGAAGACAAATATCCCCCGTGAGATCACATTACAGAAAGCGTTCCTGCCAGGTGGAGAACTGAGTGACGGAGTCGCAATAAGATTCCTCAGCATGCTAAAGAGCAAGGTCGCAGCCCGTATGGGTACCCTGGTAATCAAAACAGTGGCCAAACCCTCACTGTTCAACTAAGAGCCAATGAGCAAACACAACATCCAAATAATCAGGTATAATTAACCTTACAAGGCTCGCAAGACTACTTAAACAAAGGAAAGATCCTGCGCCTAATGGCAGCTATTCCAACATTAAAGTGCCTAACTTCAAATGACCTGCTGTCAATAGAGTTCATCCATCAGGAGGGCAACAAAGGAATGGAAAACACCCGGTCGACTTGGAAGTCTCAGGAAATGGTTTCAACGATTTTAAATCACGCTCCTCAATTTGAGGCTTGGGGTATATCATTGTCTGTTCCAATAAAAAAAGAGTATCCCACACCCCTGCTACAACAGCAATGAATCAAGTCCAACGATTCTGGCAGAAAGCCTGTTCATTTGGTATTACGCGGTGGATGAGGTAAAGACGATATTAAGGGTCCTCTACCAGCACGAAGAGAATGACCCAGGCGGATGAACAGCAGAGAGGACAATAGGTCATTAAACAACCTTTCATGGAATATAGCTGGGACAAAGCGCGATCTGCAGTAGAATGTACCCCACAGAGTGCTGGAATAACTATGACATAGTAGTGCTCCAGGAATCATGGCTAATAGCCCCAGTCCAGATCCTAGGGCGAATTCTTCATCATGTAAAGGCTACAAGGACCCAGTGGTACGGGAGACCCAAGGGTGGCCTAGCAGTCTACATCTCGACAATTCTAAACATTACATCTGCCCACTGCCCACAACAACAACAGACATGCAAACAATAAAAATGGATCTGGGATTCAATAAAACGCTAGGACAATTATTCTTATCAACCTTTACATGCATCCAAAGTATAAGATTAAAAAATAATTATTTAAAACCTTAATTACAACCGTATCGGAACTCTGGTTTGAGCATCCAGCATTGGAAATAATTCTAACAAGAGATTTCAATTCAAATCTGATATGCACTCCAGAGAAAGACGACCATTTAATAGCAGCTAATGCAATACGGGCAGTACAAAATCAAGTGCACACCACTTCCCTTCAGACAGATCGGATTGGGCAACAACCAGTGACAGACCTAGAGCATCTGGGGATGCGAGTACTCAATGGCACAGTGGCTCAAGACAGACCGCAAATCAGCAATTATCTCAGCCCGAATGTTAGCTCCATTTTAGATTATACAATTGTCACACTAACTCCGCTAGAACAAGTAAAGGTATTTTCAGTTATATATTCCACAGAAAGCGATCATTCAGTCAACATCTCAAATTACTAAACTTATTTCCAAAGCATATGGAAGCTGTACCCGAGTTCGGAACCATAACAACGATAACACACTTCCCCAAATTGCTGAGAGGGCATAGGAACTGTGGGCATCCCAAGACTCATGAAATGGCTCGATACAGAAACCTCGGTTACTGTTTTAACAAATCTCCCCAAGGATGCTAAAACAACAAATCTACATCGAAGCAGGACGAATGAAGATTCTTGAGTCTGACCACTAAACACTTAAGGAAACCCTTATGTGCTGCTATTGGATCAACAAGGGGTAACAATATATAAAAAATGAAACAGGAGCAAATACATCAACTTAAAAAGTGTAACAAAAACAAATCTGGGAGGATAACAAAATGCAACAGGACAAATTTTGGGCAAAACTTTTAAATTTTGGGGATCAAGTGAATTCCCTGGTAAGAACGCCAAAAGTGATTAACATGACATATGTGACAGAACAAGTCAGGGCAGATCATCTAACTGCTACATTCTCAATAACATCTGAGAGAGAGAGAGAGCATTGCAGGTATCCCCATTATTTGAGCAAGCAAAGGAAAAACGACATCCATGCATTAAAGCCCAGCTATCTACAGAGCACAAGCACAAACAATAGAGGTTGGAGGGACAAATACAAAGGAGGATAACTCGTATATCACAATCAACATCCCCAAGTACTCAGGAAGCATAAATCATTATGCCAAATATGATATTGTAAAAGTTATAGCAAAGGGCAGGTTAAACAGCGTGCCAGGCCTGAACGGCATACCACAGGCAATTTATAAGCAAGACCCCAATTTTTAGTCTGCACCACTGCCTCGCCTGCTTGATGAGGTGAGCACTTTAAACCGCTTGCCAGATAGCTGGAGAGGTTAAAAAATAAATCCTTTATTTAAGGGAGGGAAGCAGACTGATCCAGCCAATTATCGTCTGATAGCTTTAATTGATGCTAAAGCAAAGTTTTACCCCTCATTAATGCTGGAAGATCTAATAAGCAGGTCCGAAAGTAAGAAAATCATTCCCTTCAACCATTGTGGCTTCCGATGTGGCTCCGGCACCATTATGAATGTACTCACGCTAGGTCTAATGCCAGAAAAAAGCTTACGACAACAAAAGAACTTGTTTTCATGCTTCATTGATTTTAAATCTGCATTCGATCAAGTCAATCGAGGCATTCTATGGCACAAACCGATAATGGAATTATACTCGAATATGTGGATGCAAGTGAAAATAGCTGACGGGACAAGGCTCTCAAGAAAAATTTACACGAAGAAGGGCCTCAAGCAAGGATGCATCCTAGCACCACACTTATTTAATCTATTCATGGTGAACTTGTCACCAAGGCTTGACGAAATCAACTCACACCCCCCTCGTTTGTGAACTCTACATATTACTCATTTATCTTACGCCGACGACAAGCCACACCAGAATTGGCCGCCAAAGAGCAATAGATGAGCTAGGGAACTTTGCCAGGAAGAACTTGCTGGAAATAAATGTTACAAAAACAAAAGCTATGATTATAAGTCGAGCCATCCATAAACAAACATCATTTAAACTTAGCAACGTGAACTTGGAAGTAGTGAGTAGATACAAATATCTAGGAATACAATTGGACAAACGACTAATCTTTAACATACAGAATGAGGCAATACAAAAAAGGGAAATGGACTTACATTTGCATTTTGCTCAATATCAAAAAGTTTAAAAGGTCCCTCTTTCACCTCACTATTAGCCATTATGGAAGCAAAACTTCTACCTACTCTATCATACGGAAGTGAAGTCCAGTATGGGAAAGACGCTACGACGCTGGACAGACTCCAAACGCAAGCCTATAAAAAAGTATTTTCACTTTTGCATAATTCCTCATAGGTTTGGTTAGAATTTGGGCTACAACAGCAACAGCTGCCCACAAGAAATGTCACAATAAATGCCTGGTACAAAGTCTGGTGCAATCGAGAAAATTAGATCACTAATGCACTCTGGAATGCGTTACAAGGAGATCTGCCGTCTGCCTATTCCAAATATCTTCACTACAGTCAACTAATATGGTAGATCTTTGGCAGCAGTATTTTCCATTTACGACCTTCCAGGAAAATCCTGAAGAAGGAAGCAAAGCAACACTCATTACTCGAGGATAAGGCCATCCTGAGCAAGTGGGCCTATGCATAGACTGTCCTGCAATCCTATATGAAATTGCAACCAGCGTCATATTTGGCTCAGCCTTTCTCCAACTATTTATAGTCTAAGTTTATAACAATGCGCTTTGGTAAATTGCCATCAAATGCAGACCAGCCAAGTTGGAAATATCAGGGCCCAAAGTCATGTAGTTTCTGTGGATCGCCAATACAGGATTTTATTCACTTAAGGCCCCATTAGGATGGCAGGCGGATCGCCCCCGCCGGGCTGGCGGTAGTCACCGCCAGCCCGGCGGGGGCGATCCGCCCGCCACCCCTGCAGAAAAGACCCCCCACCATATTACGATGGCTGGGGGGTCCACGGCGGACAGAAAGACCATCCGCCATTTTTCCGCCCGGTCGACAAGTTGCGGGCCCCCAGGGTGAAGGGGGTGGTGGGGGGTGCACATGGGGGTTACCTATGTTATCCCCCTGCAGTTGCATGCACAATGCGGCAGGCACCGCGCGGTGCCTGGCGCTTTGTGCATGCAAATGCACACCATGCATTTTTAACTTTGTGGCGGGTGCTGCTTAAAGCAGCACCCGCCGCAATGTTAAATATATGGGATGTGACCGCCAGGGTGGCGGTCACATCCTAATGCCAATGGAGGGAACGCCGTTGCCCCTGCGGACGGTCCCTCCACCTCGGGGTTGGCGGATGGACGCAGGTCCGTTCTGCATCATAATCGACCCCTATGTTTATATATATATTAGTTAACTTTTATCTAAAGTCTTATTTAGTTGTAACAGGATTAAGTGCAAACTTTTGTGATATTAAATTGTTTTTTTGTTTTTAACAAAGCACAAAAAAAGAGGAATATTTTTTGTATCTACTTTTTAATGGTGCTATGCATCGCGACCCATTGGTACATTGTTATGGTTTTAATTAAATAAACAATGAACATATTCCTATTCTGCTATTAGTACAGTGCTGCCTCTCCTGAAGAGCACAGCTTCATATGAAGAGGAAGAGGGAAGATGCTGATGCAGGTAGGGGTGGGTGACAGGACATCAGTTATATCCTTTACATTTACTGTAGGGAAGATGTTTGTAAATGCTTTCTTAACAGTAAATGAATGTTGTAGGAAAATGATCCTCTTCACATGGTCTTTCAAAATGTTTCACTTTTACAGTATTGGATTATTTTGACTCTTGGCACTGAGTCTACTAAACTAGACAGATTTATTAAGGAGTTGTGTTGTTCTTGTGTCACGCAAGGTGACGCAAGGCAGTGCAAATCATTATTTAAGAGTTACAAAGCTACATAGGGTGTGATTCGGCCACCTTGAGTGACTTTCTAAAGAAATGTAGCACAAAGCAGCTGCTTGCAATATGTTACATTACATTGTGAGCTGGGATGAGTTCCATGGTTGAGGCACAGGTGTTCCCAGGCATCTACCCATAGATCTAATGCAATTCCAGATTTACAAAGGGTTGTTAACCTGGGATTGCGTCAAGTCTGCACGCTTCCTAGAGATTGGTGTAAAGAAGAGATTTGTTTTTGTACTTGTTATTTTCTCTTTGGATTGTTCTTGTTCAGGAAGGTATCTATTTCTGCACAAAAACAATCCTGCCTATAATGCAGGAAACCTTGCACCACTGTTCAAGGGGCCTGCGTTGGTGTTAGGCAGCACACTGTGTGTCAGTGTAAAGAGAGACCAGAATATCTTTGCGAATATGGAACATTACCTTGCTGTGCTGTGTTGTGTGAAATTATAGTAAATGTGCCCCATATTATTTAAATTCACAGCAGCTTTGTATCAATGTTTTCTTGTCAGTTAATGGCTTTGGCAGGGACATTAGCCTTTGCTATGATCTCTGTAAGGTTTCACTTCTGCGAGGCGTCCAATACTAAGGTGGAAGAGAAGGATAAGGGATGAGGTGATATATCTAAATTTCTGCCATTCCCACATTCAACTATTCATAGACAATCCTACATAGGTAGTTTTCGTTTACAATTTAATAACTAGCCAAACTCAGGGCTTAGTAAAATAATGCAAGTTTGTGTTGTGCAGAAAAATGGATTGAAATGCAGTTACTTGAAAGCATATTTAACTTTTAGTAAACTGTGAATACAATAATATTGAAAATTAACTTAATACCACTAAGTGGTCGAGATGAAAATATATGTAAGTGGTCTAAAAATTCAATTAAAGATTCAATAGGATGTTGGATTAAGATCCCAAAATAAACCACAATAAAGGATTTTATGAAGTGGCCCTCCTACATCTACGATATTTACAAATAGTACAAAACATTTTTAAATGTCTTTGGTATTTTTCAGTGTGCCAAGAAAATATGCCAAATATGTGTGTGGTGGTGTTTCACCAGACAGCTACACAAGACGTCCATTTCACTATAAAGAAATTATGCAGCATGTATCCCAGGACTGTGCAGTTTGTAGGAAATTCAATGGTTTCGAAGTCTGTTATCTCATCGAAAAATTTCTGGAGGAAAATCTCTTACTGGGGATTAAACCTAGGGGCATATTTACTAGAAAATGATGCAGGGCAGCGCTGCAACGTCTTTAGGAAAGTGCAGGGATGCATCGTATTTACAGCAATAAAACGCATCCCGGTGCTTTCTCTGTGCTGGAGCACAATTGGCTGCCTAGCACCAGTGCAGGCACCGTTGTACCATGGTGCAAGGGTGCCTGGGTTGCAGGGATGATTGTTTTTGTTACGGAAAGTACACCTCCCTTCACAAAAACAATCATTGATGTTGTGTTCCTCCTTTTATAGAAAGAGCACAAAATGTGGATAAATATAGGTCTTTTTCCTTGTAGCACCATTGTATTGCCTCCCCTGTAGCAATACAATGCATAACTGTGCTTTCTTCTGCGCTGGCACACAATTGACTGCCTAGCACCAATGTAGGCACCCTTGCACCATGGTGCAAAGGTGCCTTCGTTGCAGGGACGATTGTTTTTGTGCAGGAAGGGGCACATTCCGGCACAAAAAAGCAAAGAAAGAGCAAAAAATGAGGAGAAATAAAGGCATTTCTACTCATTGCATCACCTTAACACCTCCCTGGGGAAGACGTTATAATCAAATACATTCCCAGGTCTATCTCAGAATCCATGAGTGTTGCATGGGAACACCCACAGCAACACTCATGGAACACCCCTTTCATGCAGAGTAATGAGTGAAAGGGGGCCATATTTATAAGGCCATGAAAAACCATGCAGGGTGACTTTGCTTCGCCTTAATAATATGGCTCAGTATTGTGCACCATCGGAGCATCAAACAAAAAAGTGATGTGCTGGTGGCGCAGGGGACTTTTAAATAGGCCCCCAAATGCTATCTGATGAGGCAGACTGGATTTTGACGATTTTGCCAATATCTGATTCACTCTTCCCATTTGCATATCAGTATTGGGATTACAGGCATTGGAAAGATGTACATGTACGCATATTGCAGTGCAAAAGGCACTCACATTTTTCAGATGGGTTGTGATTTCCTGCTGGAGCCGAGAGCAGAGAATAGCTCATACCACCAGGCAATCTGTTGTTGCAATATCAACTATAACGATAGTCTAATTAAAAGGCTCATTTTGTTGAGAATGTGTAGCGAACTCTATGTCCCACACGCCCTGCTCTGTTTTCCTTCCATAGATGTCGCTTCTTGGTCCTGTGTCTTTCTCCTTTTCCCCAGTCCATTTCCTACTAGATTCCTGGAGGTTATTTGTGCCACCTGCTTTTTTCCCTACCAGAAGTGATTTTTTTTCATCTGAGCTCGCTTATCAATTGTAGTATCTATTGCATTCATTTGGTACAGTGGCTACGGAAATAAATCACCCTTTCCTCGGGGTCAAATTTCCTGGATAAATGTATATGCATCACAGCTGGCTGTTAAGAACAATAAGGTGGTGAACGCACTGTTTCTATGAGGGTATGTGGAAACTAGAGCAATACGGTTTGCAATGGGTGTGTCTTTATGGGGAACTAAGGGGCAGATGTATCAACCGTTTTGCGACTCGCAAAGGCCGAAATTCGCAGAATTTCGGCCTTTGCGACTCGCAAATGGTTGTTTTGCATTTTTTAGAATGTATCAAAAAATCGCAATTTAAGAAATCGCAAAGATTTGCGATTCCTTAATTTGCCATAGCATTTAAGGAATCGCAAATTTTGTGATTCCTTAAATGCTATGTATGAAGCATTATTTTTTTGCGAATTTTTGTTAAGGAATCGCAAATTACCACCAACTTGTAGTTGATGGTAATTTGCGAAGTCCTCAAAAAATGCACAATTTTGCATTTTTAAAGGTGGCATGTGACGCACACACATTCCCATGGGGCATGTATGTGCGCCATATGCACACACATGTACATTTCAGGGGTGCAGCAGACACCCCTGCACCCTTGAAATAATTCTCAAATTGCAATTAGCAAATTGCGTATTCGCAATTTGAGAATTAGTTCAAAATCATTCCTATGGGCCTCCTGGCCCTTAGGAATACATGGGAAATTATTCCTTATTTGCGAATTCGCAAAATGCGAATTCGCAAATAAGGAAGTCTAAGGAATCGCAAAAAAATAGCGATTTTTTTAATACATTCCATTTTGCGATTTCTAAATAGCGATTCCTTAAAAATCGCTATTTAGGAATCGCAAAATTGAATCTTGATACATCTGCCCCATAGTTTTCTATGTTTATGCTATTTTCAGGCTCAAAAACGATTGGCACCTAAAATATTCTTGAATGTCTGTGGATAACAACAACCACTAAAACTCCTTAAAAACCCTGGGTACCCACCTCACAGATAGGATTCAGTGCACACGTTGAGAGTGTTTTTTCAGTGCATCATTAGTAGTAAGAAATATGAGTACATTACGAATTGACATGTCCAGATGTGCATCAACCCAAATCTTTAGGACTTCAGAAGTCATTGCATCTCTGACATTCTCAAAACATTTTTTACTATAGATCAACCTAGAAATGCTTCTGGAGGTAAGATCAGGCTATGTGGTAGAGTCATAATGCTGTCAAACAAAAGATGCCATAGACTAAGCAGAGCACCATGGTCTTGATTATGTTCCCTGTTTGTCACAGTGCTTAATTTTTAAAAGAATAAGTACCAGGTCCCAAGATTTTCCTCAGAAACCCATGATTCATGCTATGAAGGTTGGAATGCAGAATAACAAGGTTGCATGAGCTTGATTCCACCTCATGCCTCTTTAATCCATCAATAGATACTCCCTGCCTCCTTATTTTACTCTTGTAGGTTCTTTTCCATCTCTGCTTTCTGTCTTTATCACTACTTTGCCATCTCTCTTTTCCTCTTTTTTTTAACCTTATTTTGTTTTTTCTCTCACTTGCTCTGTTGAGGAAAATTTAGTTGTTGTGCCCAAAATTGAATGACTACGGGCCACACCAGAAACCACCAGCTCAAATCAGATGCACGTTGACATAAAATCATAATCCATAACACTAGTAACCATCACAATCAGCAAGCAGCATGAGCACATTTTAGAAATATCATATTGAGATGATGGCTGCATAGGTTTTTAACTGTCTGCAGATATCAGTCAGCAATTGTGAAATATCTTTTCACTCAGGTCATGGTTTTAGACTTAGGCCCAGATTTCTAGACTGATGAATGTATGATATTTTTCTGCATTCTGTCCATCAATTGTTCTTTTTGCATTTGTCGGCCGGAGTGGGACGGGTATGCCCAGACGTGGGTCCAGTACTCTCCATGTCACTGGAGTCAAGCTATCCTGGCTGATGAGAGTGAAACTCCGAAACCAGCCCTAGGATGCTTGTTTCCAGTCCAGGGAGGGCCTGGCTGAGCAGTTCAGGCTGGACTGTCCCATTAGGCGCAGGATCAAGAATAATTTGCATTTGCTGGCGTCCAAAACTGGAATGGCATGGGTAGCAAAGAACCAAGGAATCTAGGCCCAGATTTCTGTACTGGGGTGAATGTATTACATTGTTCTGCATTCTGTCCATCAATTGTTCTTTTTGCATGGTTTTAGACTAACACATTAAGGGATTTAAGATATTTTTGCAACAATACGATTTCTGTCACTGTGTTTGAAGCATCCACTTTCCAAATATAGCTGCTTTTGAGTTGTGTGGACCAAAACACATTATTTGAGGAAAAAATGCAGCAACTCTTTGATAAAAATCTGAAATGTAGTTGGGGCATTGTGCAAGCCAAAGCCATGAACTTATACTAAATACCTTAACTGTTGTACACTTTCCACGTATTGCCTTACCCAGTACAAACACCTCTTGATTTTAGGTTTAAATCTATTTTATTTGTTTTCAATGAGAAAAACATGGTACAGACATTCACCTACACCTGCTGGCTGGAGAGGTAAATAGGTAGGAAAAAATAGATAAAGTGGATAAGATTTAGGGTCAAACGGGAAGGGGCAGGGGAGATGGCTGCAAGGGGGGGAGTTGATGGAGACAAGCCCATTCCCCGTCAGGTAACAGGGAGAGGACTGAGGGAGGGGAAAGGCAAAGGAAGACAGGGAAGTTCAATGCTTGGTGGCTCCTCCTGCAGCACTAGTCAATTAGAAGACAGTATGACTGCCTCGAGGTAAGTTTCAGGGTTCAACCTAGGTGTCCACTGGATGAACAGTATCGTTCTCCAGGACTTTGAGGCGGAGAATTTGCAGGTATGCTGACATGCCAGCTCTCAAAGTTCTGCACCAAAAATAAGATGCAGGGCCCCCACTTCTTATGAAAGCTTGAAAGGTTGCGCTTCACAAACGCTGCACAATTTTCCATGCGTAGAATGTCCTATAATTTATGTGGCCAATCGGAGTGGTGCAGCATTGTTTCTGCTACCCAAATGGACAGGAGGACAGCTACACAGAGGGCAAATCTGAGTGTCCTACCTTTCGCAGAGTGGAGTGGGTAGGTTAAGGTGTTGGAGCGACCAAGTAATATGTAGCTGGGAAAATGAGGTATATCTGTGTCAAACATGTTGTTAATGACTGCCAAAACCTCAGTCCAGTAGTGGTACAATTTAAGACAGTGCCACATCAGGTGGGTAAATGTTCCCAGTTGACCACATTGACGCACCCCTCACTTTCCCCCAACTCCATCTATCTAACCTAAATGGGGTGTAACACCAGTAATGCGTTATTTTGAGGAGGTCTTCCTTCCCAATTATGACAATGCGTGTTCCATGAAAGATATCTGAAAATTCTGAAAATTCCATGTGAGTGAAGGGGTGTTCCCATTCTGTTTCACACCGTTTCTGTGCCGGGGGCTTGTTAGAGTTGGTAGATGTATTGAGGAAGGTGTATGTGTCTGAGAAAAACCCTTTGTCATCATGGTGAGTGAGGAGCCAATTCTCAAAAGGAGTTAGGGCTCTACTAGCATGTGTGCGGGTTTGAGGGTGTATAACCCACTGGCATATAGCACTATATTACCAATAGTCAGATGTTGGTATGCCATAGTCAGGTTGAATTTGTGAGAATTCTAAAAGGCCATTATGATCAATGAAGCCCCGTATTCTCTTACAGTTATTTACCTGCCAAGGGAGGAGTGCATCACCTTGTACCACAGGAGGGAAATCCGGGCTCTCTATAAGGGGGGGTTTGCTGTGAGATATGGGTAAATAGTTTTTTGGCCAGCTGAACCCTGCTCCAGGTCCCAATGGTAGCGTGCGCTACATTTGAGATGTTAAACCCGTTGGTGATGTTGTTTGGGTAACTATGCTATTATCCAGATATATGGATCCCAGCAATCGCATGGTCGACAAAACACCAGTGCTTTTAAGTATGCGGTCGGCTCCACTCTTCCATGTATCTCAACTGGGCTGCCTGGTAATAGTGCCGTACATGGGGGATACAAAGGCCTCCCTCTGCCAGGGGCAGAAATGCCTGTTTTTTAGACATGTGTGCTCTCTTACTATCCCAGATATAGCTTTCAATCAGGTATTTCAGTTTTGTGAGAACCTGAGGGGGAGGTTGAACCGTAAATGGTTTAAATTAGGTATAGGATTTTGGAAGAAGGGTAATTGTGACAGCCACAATCTTATCTAATCAAGAATTGACACCACCCTGCCAGGACTGTAGGCTTGAGTGTGCAGACACCATCAAGGTTGCATAGTTATGCTCCACTGTTCTCCCTATAGTGAAATTAATGTGAAGGCTTAAGCACTGAACTCCCTGA
The DNA here is from genome assembly GCF_964261635.1 of Lissotriton helveticus. NCBI lineage: Eukaryota > Metazoa > Chordata > Amphibia > Caudata > Salamandridae > Lissotriton > Lissotriton helveticus. The sequence continues at coordinate 595,891,319 of NC_136057.1, read as the reverse complement.
GTGTCCCATGGAAATGGGAAAAGGTGCTCCATTGCATCTTTATCGCCTTGAGGAATCATTAGGTTAATAGCTTGGGATTTCTGTATCTTGACTTTGGTCATGCTACTGAAGTCATTGAGCTCCGGCAGAAGTAGGGCAGGAAAGTGGGGGGCCTTATCAGGACGTTTATAACATTATGCGCATATAATGCAATTTCATGCTTCTGGCCACCAATAGTGAAACCCGTAAATACAGGGTTCATGCGGATTCACTCTGCAAAGGGTCCCATGTATAAGGCGAATAAGAGCTGTTATTGGGGCCACCCCTGTCGCGTTCCTCTTGCAATATTGAAAGGGCGTGATGTGAGGCCATTGACCCTCACTGTGGCTGTGGCATGGGCATTGCTTCAACAGACCCACTTCTAAAAGCAATCCCCAATCCTGCCTGCACAAGTACCAACTGGAGTAAGGGCCAATGCTTTATCAGCGTCATTAGACAGGAAAAGGGCAGGGACTTGGGGGCAGTCAGTCCAATCAATAAGATGCAAGAACCACTTTGTATTGTCACTGTAGCCTCTTTCTGGTATAAATCCCACTTGACCAGGGTCCACTAGTCCCTGCATGTAGCATGGATACCAGTGAAAATCTTTGCATCTCCAATAAGTAGAGATATGGGCCTGTAGGACGAGCACAGGGTGGGATCTTTCCCAGTCTTTGGAATCACAGTGATTGTAGTTGCTCTGCTAAATAAATTAAAATGTAAAGGGAGTGAGGATAGGAGATAGCTTTTTCGCAAACCTTGTAAAACGCAGCTGGGGAAACCGTCTTGCCCAGGCACTTTATTGAATTGGAGCCTAGCTATTGCCATAAGTATCTCATCTTCACCAATGTCCCTCTCCAGCTGCTGAGTAGCCTCAGTGGGTAAACACACAGGGAGTGTCTGTGCCACATAAGTAACAGCTACTATTTGATCGCTCTGCTCTGTCGAATACAGGTCAGCATAATAGCTTTCTAAGGACTGTGCTGGGACTGGATGACACTGCGGCCCCTAAATCTCAGTTATGCAATGTCTTTGGGTTAGGGCTTTCAACTGATTGACAAGCAATCACCTAGCCTTGTTACCCACAGCATAGTAGTTCTGTTTGGTATGAAGGAGGGCGAATTGTAATTTTCTACATCTAAAGCCTTGAATTACTTCCAGGCTATCATAACTGTCTCCTCATCCTGTGGGAGCCTGGATGCTTATGCGCATCTTCCAGCTTTTTCACCTGACACTCCAAGGTGGTATTCTTGCCCTTCCTGTCCCAAGCTCGCTTGGGCATAATGGCGATAAATGGTGTCTCTTCGGAAAGATTTGAGGGTGTCCCAAAGTAGGGATGTAGCATTATCGGGAATGTCATTGATGGCAAGGAAAATGTATAAAGTGTGCCTAATTTCCTTGAGGAAATCATGTGAGAGCTTCTCGGTATCAAGCCACCAGAGCCACTGTTGTAGGAGTGGGCAAGGAGTATGCAGTCTCATTTTCTGTAGCCATTTGTGTCTGCTAATGAGTAAGCCCCTGCTTGCCCAGATCTGTGAGCTGATTGGTCCAGAATTGTGCCCTGGACCAAACGGAAGTCCCCTCTAAAAGTATGTTTGCATCTGAGGTGGTCAGCACCTGTCTTATGGCATTCAATATGACTTCCTCGGGCAGTCATTAGGGACATAGATGTTCCCATAGTGTGTGTGTGAATTGAGAGTCTTAAGGAGAGGAGTCTAGCTGGTATGTCTGCTTGTGTCCGAGGTACTAGACCAGGAAAGTATGTTGCAAGCACAATCACTACTCCTGCTTTTTCCCTGGTCCCGAAGAGAAATAATGTTGGTCAAATCAGAGTGTGGTCTCATGTGATTCCAATCTCCTTTAAGGAGTGCATCTCCTGCCGTTTAAGATTTGAAGCAGTGAAAGGCACGCTAATCATTTTGTCAGGGCATTAACCCCTCCCATGCTCAGGACAAGCTCAGCTCGTCATAAGTCACAATGGAGCTGAGCTGAGCTCGTCATAATGGCTGCGGCCCGCCCAAGCGCGGCTAATTCCACGCTGTGCAGGATAATTAATCAGTGGACGGGTCTGTGACGAGCTGAGCTCGTCATGAGCACAGCGGTGCCGCAGACCACAACCCCTCCCCCGCACCATTGGGGTAGTACCCCAGCAGCCAAGGGGTTAAGGCCATGGACGTTCAGCTGACAACTTTGATCATGGAGGTCCTGGTTGTGGAGTGGCATTAAGAGCATGGCAGGCCCCATTGGTGACTCTTCGCAGACAAGTTTGGCAGTCCTGTGCAATGTAGAAGCAATAGTTAGCCCTCAAAGCCACTGAGTGGGGGACTTGGGAAATGGGACTGAACTGGGGATAACAATCACTCCAGCCCCTGGAGTCAGAAAGTCTGAGTGGCCAGGAGTCATGCCACTGGCTAAAAGTAGAATGTGGTATGAACTCTGATGGTGGAGCCCTGTCACTGCGAAGCTGTTAGGTCAGTGGACAATGAGGCAGTAACAGCTGTGCTCTGGTTCCCCTCGGTGGGGAACATCATAGACCGTGTAGGCAGCATGTACGCTGCCATTAGCCATGTGAGCTAGGATGTGTTGCAGAGGGTTCCCAGTCGGAGGAGAAACCTAGATTTTGAAGGAGCTTCAGTAGGACAGATCTCTCTTTGCGATGAGATTTGCTAGCCAGCAGCATGCTCCAGCGATATTTTGCAGTTGCCAGCACAGTATTCAAGCCCACCAGTGACATCCGGGAGGTGTGTTCTGACATATGTGTTCCCAAACATGCAGAATCTACCGCTGCTGTAATCTGGGAAAGATTCTCTGCTTGAGAAGTATCGAAATCTACCCAAAATGATGATTTGGAGTAAAAAAACTCCTCAAATGGAACTTTGACATTAGTTTTTTTGTGTGAGGTGTCCTTTTTAAAGAAAAATCCAACCCGGATTCCTATTCCTGCCAGCATGCTCCTCCTAGTGCTTTGTCCATCTCCAGGTCACTTTTCATTTGGATCTGGAGCTGGAAGAATCTATCTTTGTGTCTGATGCATATACCATTAGATTTAAGGACTTTGTATTTGAGATTTCACAAGTAAGTAGAAAAACTGGTGTTGTTTGTATTGTTTGTTTGATTTGGGCCATGCACCTTGATTTATTTGTACTTTTAATCGATTTTTTAATTTATTGTGGTGGATGGCCTGTTAGTTTTAGTAGTAGCCTAGATATTTCTTTGCAAGTAATTTTTCTTTTATAAAGGAAAAATGTTGCACAGTCCACTACATTTTCTCCATGTTTTTAATAAATTTGCAACATTGATTTAATTCACTATGTAGCCTTGTCTGCCAATAGGCCTTCCAGCCTGTAGGCCGAGTGCTGGTAATGGGTCATGAAACAACTGTTTCTGTGGTGTCTGTTGAAGTGAAACATCATTTGGGCCATGGATGGATTTGGATTAAAATACAAAAAGGGTTTATTTGTGGTTTTAAATTTTTTATCCTGCAAACAATGTAACGGGTGGGGTAATGCCTTTGGAGGGTGTATGTTTTTGTAACTTCTAAATATTTTTTTGCCCTGTTAATATTCGTTTTTGGCATCGCTGAATTAAAGCGGTGTCATCTTTACCATGCCTCCTTTGTCTGGCCAGTGTGTGAGTGTGTTTGCCATAGGCCACCATTTGTCTTTGCTCCCCATGTGGTCAGGGGCCATTTTGCATAGTCAGTGTGTATAGGTCTGCATGTGTTCTTTGTTTTCCAGGCCACCTGCTTGTTTTTGTGAATATGTGGCTGGTGGCCATTTTGTGTAGGCAGCCAGTATGATTTTTTCATATGTCTGCATGTCTTCTCTTTGTTGCCGATGCCTTTGTGCTTGTTGTTGAGACCATGTGGCTGGCAGTCATTTTGTGTAGCCAGCCTGTGTGCTTTAGCCATAGGCATGCATGCTTCCTCTTTGTTCCCCATGCCTTCTTAAATGTATGTGTCTTGTAAAGCGCACTGCTGCCCTGAGGCGTCGTGGTGCTGTAGACCGCTGGGGAACCCGTCCTGGCTATCCCTGTGAGATGATCCCTACTGGGTATCTCTAAGGTGAAACCAGGCATTCCCAGCGAATGTGGGGGGCCGTTGTAGAGATGAGGCAAGCTAATGCCCAGAGTTACCGAGTGTGATCCCTGGTTAGAGTAGGCACCGAGGCGAGAATTATCGAGTCCGCTGACCCTGGTCCACGACCCTGCCGCGTCGGGAATTGAACCCTGGTCCCGGGCCGTTCTCTGCTTCCGGGTCTGCCGCCTCTAACCAGTGAGCCACACCACTCCAATCGTTGTTGTTGTGACCATGTTGCTGACGGCTATTTTGTATAGCCAGCCAGTGTGCTTTTGCCATAGGCCTGCATGTGTTCTTTGTTGAGGCCATGCCGCCTTGCTTGCTTTTTGACCATGTGGTCGGTGGCTGTTTTGTGTAGGCAGAATTGCCATAGGCTTGCATGTATTCTTAGTTTTCCAGACCTCCTGCTTGTTGTTGTGACCAAGTGGCTGGCGGACATTTTGTGTAGCCAGCCAGTGTGCTTTTGCCCTAGGCCTGCATTTGTTGTTCTTCTATTGTTATGTTGTGGTCTTGCTTGCTAGTTCACCATGTGATCAGTTGGTGGCCATTGTGTGTAGGCAGACAGTGTGCTTTTGCTTTAGGCCTGCATATCTTCTTATTGTTCCCAATGTCTTTTTGCTCAGTGTTGTTGTTGTTGATGGCCAGTGTGGCCCCTTGCATTATGCTTGCATGAATGGTTGAACAATGAGATAGCAGTTTAATACATTAAAATGATATGCTTTAGGATAGTTCCACAATTTTTTTTATTTTAGTTTTTTCAATGTTAGTTTGTTAAATTTTTTTTTTAATTTTGTAATTATTTGTAACGTTAATTATCATTATTTAGTTTTAATGGAAAAAAAATTGTTTCTTTTTTTACCAATTTTCATAATACCTGGCATTATTCAATCAGCTACAAGCATTGGAGGGCAGCTGTTCCTGTAGAAAAAAATATATATATGGTCCTCTGTATGCACTGTCCGTGGTTTAAAAATAAAATAAAAAGGGCTACTTACAACCTGCTATGCCTGACTGTGCTGCTTTTCTTCTAAGCCCTTGGATTGAGGAGGCTGCTGCTAGTGGAAGAAACTTTGGAATATATATGTATTTAAAATATACATTGTTTTATTTTTTTTCGATGTATATATATCGCTCAGACCAATGTCATTATGGATTTAACTGTTATTTGTTTTTATCCATTTTACATTAAGCATTAACTTGTGAAATTTTAGAAATGTCTGGAAGACATACTTTACATGTTTTATACTGAGTAGTATGTCCTCACTTTTCATTATCACGTGGTTAGAGAAAAAAATGTGTTTGAAAAAAACTATGGAACAGCTATTATTTAAATGGTGAACAGTTCATTTACTGACGATCTGTGAGCAAGGGCGGATGCCCGAAACGCGTCAGATTTTGGTAACTCGACCTCAATAAATACCTGTGCCCAAAAGAAACGCTGGATTTGCGTGGTTTCTCTGTCGTTTCGTCGACGTGGTGGGAGACTGCAACTGTTGTATTCAAATTCGGAAGGTGATTGCTTCTGAGGCAAATCCATTCCCCCGTATTTGGATGGATTAAGTAACTCGAGTCGAGAGGTTGGAACAGCAGCGCCGTTCTTAACATCGGATGGCGTTTTGTTCGTGAAATAACTCCTGGCGGTGAGTGTTCCTGACATTGTATATGGTGGGGAGGAGTTAACGGCACCAGCGGCAAGACTTTGGGAGCATAACTTAGCTCGGGTCTTTTTCCGCGTTTGTGATTTTTTAAGGCATTTCGAGTTTACCACCATGTCAGCTGAGATTCTACGTGGGAGAGAAGCGGCGGCTGCTGCACTATACTCAAACCTACCGAAAGTGATTTCCGGCTCGGGAGTGAGCAACAAAAATCAACCCAGTGAAAATGACAATTCTAATGAAAACCAAATAAAAATTGCCCTGAAACGCCTAGAAAAATGCATGTATCAGGAAATGTCTAAATGGTGGGAACATAAATCACTCACCATGTACCTAGAGGAAAATCGTGTCCCGCGGGGGCTCCGTATTTTATTAGCACCCAGCTATGACAAACCTAACCCTGTCATGCTGAAGGAATGGGGCCATACCAACCTGGAAAATTCGGCGAAATTAATACAAATACTTGTCAAATATGCTAACATTGACAGAGAACTATTAATGAAAGAAATTGATGAGATTAACAAGTTACTGGCAAAATTTGAACCAAATAATATCATCACCAAAACACAGAAGGAAATTGAAGATAAATTGGCCAAACAGGAGGAAAAAATAAAGGCGCGAAAGGTGTATAAATTCGCCCGAGACAAGGAAGACTATGCTCAAGGACGCATTTACACTTTCGCCCGCAAGTTTGACCACGCTAAAAAAAATACAAAATTTGAACAACAAGCGAAGCAGACAAAAGTGGCAAATCAAGGAGGGGCCTCCACCTCCACCACAAATGCTATGGTATCGGATTCGAATGTTGAATCAAGTGACATTGAAACACTGACCAGTGGCCCGTCATCCGATGAGGAGGGCTGGAGTACATGGGACCCCAGTTCTAGAATTCTGGATTTAGGAGAGGAGGTTGATTTTTTAGTGTCGGATCGACTTCAAACACTAAGGCCCCGGATCCGACAGCAACAAAAGGATCAACAGCAACAAAAAGAGCAAGATGTAACAAAATGAGGGGGGAACGCCGAAAAAAGCGCAAAGCCACCCAAAAAGCAAAACAAACAATACTGGCGCAAAAAGAAATAGATGACAATGTCATTATTAATTTATCATCAATCACCCTTACCGAGGCAGAAAAACAACTGCTGAGCCTCGGTTTAAACTTTTGCCCGGTTTCTGATTTTAACTACTCTAAAACCCGAGTGGATGTCTATTGTTACATCAGAAAGCTCAAACTTAAAAAATTCTTTAGTATTAATGAAGGTTTAAATGACAAGGAACCTTCTGGAAATACTACAGTTGCTTACAAATCTTTGACATTACCAGCTAACGATACCAGAACTTTTCTAACGATGAATCAGCTAGCCACAAATGACACATCTGATATGGACTTGGCTACAACCCAAGATGAATTAAGGGTAACATCAATGGAACAAGTGGGGGCTAACATCAGCCCTTTCAAACCTAAATCTAAGTTTATTCCTACTATGCCCAGAGACTCAATTGATATTTTCCAGGATGTAGTGGTAGAGGACCTGAAACAATTACATCATAAAATAAAACATAAGAAAAGATATAAGACTAAGAAAGAACTGGAATATCTTTCACTGACTATAAGACTAGGCAAAGACTATAAAATCATTGTCACTACCGGGGACAAAGGGGGCAACGTGGTAATTTAGCCACAGGATGCTTACATTGAGGAGGCCACTAAACAACTCAGGGCCAGATGTAGGTAGGAATCATTTACCGATTCTTAATTACCGAATTTTACCGATTCGGTAATTAAGAATCGGAAAATATGAAGGGGGGACATGTAGGACCATCCAGATGTTTTTTTTACTGAATCGGTAAAAATCTGTATTTACCGATTCGGTAAATACCGACCGGTAATGCCCATTCATTCCTATGGGCTTTGAAGCCCATAGGAATGAATGGGCATTACCGATTCGGTATTTACCGAATCGGTAAATACCGAATTTCACAAGGGTGCAGGGGGTGTCACTTTGACACCCTCTAGCACCCCCAAAACAGGTTTGGGTGCCATGTGGCAGGCATACCTGCCCTAAGGGCAGGTCTGCCTGTCATATGGCACAGGTGTGCATGCACCCATGTGCATGCACACCGGAATCGGTATTTTACCATAAAATTGGATTTGATAGTAAAATACCGATTCTGTAATGCTTGTGGGACTCAGAAGAGTCCCACCTACATTTCAATTTTACCGAATAGGTACAAATACCGATTCGGTATTTTACAGAATCGGTAAATTTACCGATCGGTAAATTTACCGATTCTGTAAAATACAGGGCCCTACATACCATTTCTCAAATACCGGTCGGTAACGGCCGAAAATACCGATTTTCGGCCGTTACCGACCGACCTACATCGGGCCCTCAATGACTTATATTGATGCTAGAGAAATTTTTAAAAAACTGCTACACTAGTGGAAAAGAGAAGGCATGATTTCCAAACAGGAATTTTAATTTTTACATGTTGAGTGTCCAGTGTTGCCCAAACTATACCTTTTGCCAAAGGTCGACAAACAATTTGTCCCAGTCCCCGGCCCACCCATCATCTCGGCAATTGCAGGGGTGGCAGAACATGTCACAGAATACATTGACTACTTCCTGCAGGACTTGGTAAAGGATCTGCCCACCTATATTAGAGACACCGGGGGCGATGATATGCTATTTATGACCCTAGATATCGAATCGCTCTATACGAGCATTGTACATACCTCTGGACTAAAAGCTTTAGAATTTTTCCTAGGAGAAAGACCCATTAATTGTTACAACCATAACAAAATGTTAGTAGAACTTACAACATGGTGTCTAAATAACAATTTCTTTTTATTTGGCAGTGATATCTATGTTCAAAAACGCGGTGTTGCGATGGGGGCCTGCTTCTCCCCTAGCTATGCATGTTTACACGTAGGCTGGAGGGAGGAGCAAGTCCTCAAAGGAACGCTTGGGACTCTTTTTAACAGACATATTGCACTATGGGTGCGATATATAGATGATGTTTTTGTTTTGTGGAAGGGCGACTTTGACAGCGCCAACAATTTTAACAGGTCCATCAATGATAATCAGATAAACCTTAATTTTACCTCTGTCATTAACAAATGTGAGGTTGAATTCCTCGATGTTAAAGTATTTATTCATGAGGGTCACTTGGCTACCAAACTTCACAGGAAGGACACTGCTGGCAATAACATCTTACATGCCAGCAGTGCACATCCAAAACATGTGATAGATAATATTCTGTTTGGGGAGTTGCTCAGACTTAAGAGAATCTGCAGTACAGATACGGACCTCACTAATTGCAGGAATGAAGCTCTGGACAGATTTAGACGTAGGGGCTACAGGGAGTCCATTTTGAAACTAGCGGTGCAGAAAATGAAAGCTAGAAGTTGCGAGTCATTACTGGCCCCTACTGCCATTACCCCTCCTAATGATGAACCTGTAGTAATTGAACAGGCCCCTAGACTGATAACAGCCTACAGTAAACAGGCCAGGCAAATCAGGTCCATTGTCAAGCAAAGGTGGCCAATTCTTAAAACAGATTTGGTTTTGGCACCTAGGCTGCCTGACGGTCCCACTATAACATACCGTAACTGACCCTCTCTCAGGACCCATATTTGCCATGAATTTCCAGAACTTGGCAAGAAGGAAGACTGGTTGAAATCCCGTCCGGGATTTAAACGCTGCTCCACTTGTAGAGCATGTAAATTTGGAATAAATACCACCCAATATTCAACACCCTTTAGTCCAACTATGATGAACATAGTAGGCTCATTCAACTGTAAGACAGAATTTGCTGTCTACGTCCTGAGATGCACCTGTGGTCTTAGATATGTTGGAAGTACCCGACTACAGGTGCATGTCAGGATTCTCCAGCATTTACGTGCCATCGTTAATAATGATGGTACGTATCCCGTGGCCAGACATTTTAAGGCCATACATAATAATAATCTACAATGCCTGTCTTACTATGTTATCGCCTTAGTTCCCAAACCCCGTAGGGGTGGTGACAGAGACAAGATTCTCAGGAGGCTGGAATCACATTTCATTTTAGAACTGGACAGTAAATTCCCTAATGGGTTGAATACTACTGATGATTTATATGTGTTCCTTTAAAATCATGATAATCACTTTCTGACTATATAGGTTTAGTGGAGTGCTATGCCTTTCTGTTTTGTACAATTTTTGAATCTCTTTTAGAAGTTTGCACCTCTATTATTTGCTTTAGTTTCATGGTTGTAGGTTTTTTCTTTTTATGTATCCAATTTTTTATTTAATGGGAAGCACTTCCTTTCACACTTTGATATGAGGACATAGACATAACATTGTGTACATTTGGTTTACTCCCAACATTTAATGCTTTTCACTTGCCCATGCTAACTAGCTATTTAAACTCTGAACGGTAAGCATTACATATGACCATTAATGCATTCATGCAGATACTCTGAATCATACTGGGTTACAGTCTAATTTGACTAATAGGAATTTAGCTATTTATACATTTATATATATATTCCTATGTCCATACATCATTGCGTATTTTGCACAATAGGATTGGCACTCTGTTTTAGTATTTATACTAGAACAGAGATTTTCAGATCTGATTGATGTTTACATATTGCAATTTTGCACTTTAATTTCTTGGCATTTTGCACAAAACTCTGTAGCACTTTAATGCGGAACATAGCACATTCAAGTTCAATGCGTTCTTTGCACATTCGATTTTTATGCGTCATTTGCACTAACAACAACCAGTATGGACCAACAGAGTATGTTAAACAACATTTTTTTGGTCATTGCATTTATGCTTTTACACATTTAAAATATACATTGTTTTATTTATTTTTTATGTATATATATATCGCTCAGACCAATGTCATTATGGATTTAACTGTTATTTGTTTTTATCCATTTTTACATTAAGCATTAACTTGTGAAATTTTAGAAATGTTTGGAAGACATACTTTACATGTTTTATACTGAGTAGTATGTCCTCACTTTTCATTATCACGTGGTTAGAGAAAAAAATGTGTTTGAAAAAAACTATGGAACAGCTATTATTTAAATGGTGAACAGTTCATTTACTGACGATCTGTGAGCAAGGGCGGATGCCCGAAACGCGTCAGATTTTGGTACCTCGACCTCAATAAATACCTGTGCCCAAAAGAAACGCTAGATTTGCGTGGTTTCTCTGTCGTTTTGTCGACGTGGTGGGAGACTGCAACTTTTGTATATATATCGCCAGTAGGTAGTTATAGTTAGGACCTAGTTTCCATAGGAAATCCGCAACATTCTATTGGGAATAACTTTGGCGTCGGTGGACGAATCTTGGTGAATTTCTCAATGAAGATGGCCCGCTACACTCCGCTCCTTTCCTGAAAGTGTCGGGGGGATTCGTGAAGCGGGGGCTGAGGAAAAGGGTGATTAGACACGGCTACAGCCCGAACCGCTGTACGGAAATACACCAAACTTGGCAAAATGGTAGGGACTGGTACGTAGTAGTGCCTTTTCTATATTTGGTGAAAATCGCTCCAGTGGTTTTTATGAAAATTAACTTCAAAAACACATATATATCTATATGCCCGCTCTGAGCGCTTTGGGTACGCGTACCGGTAAGCGCACCCGGCGCACCACAGAAGTGCGCGAGCAGAAAGCTGATTGGCTCTCGGGTGTCTGTCAACATTCGAAACAGTCCGGAGAGTCCGCCATTTTGTGTCTCGGTAGAACCAAGACACAAGAGGTAAAAAATAAAAGGGGAAAACGTTGAAAGGGGGAAGGGTAGAGACCCCCTGATCCCCTAGGTTTTCTCAGGGGGGCCTAGAAGGACCACGAAGGGCAAAAAAAAATTTTTTTGTAAATTTCGCGGAGTAAGCTCAGGGTGCGCATACATGGGCGTTTACAGGTACGCGTACCCTGAGCGCACCACGGGGAAAAACAGTGAAAAAAATTAGAGTATAAAAAGAATTTAAAGTGCTTAGAGGTAAGGTAGCTCTGAAAAGAGCTGTTGTGTTATGTGGATGTTTTTTGTACCTACAAGTAGGTACCAATGCAGAGTCTAAAATTTAAGAGGAAGACTCTATTCCCCTCATCTGTAAAATGTACACCATCTCTCCTATAGATGCCTTGCATGTTGTAACGCAAGTTGTTGTGGTATATAGAACCCATACCATAGTCTCTGAGGAAAGCAGAAACAGATTTATTCACATGTTTCCTAGCTTTCTCAATCTGTGGACAAAATTGGTTGGACCGGTTCAATTTTTGCCTTTGGCATATATTAGAATATACCACGGCAGTTTTTGGAAAAAGTAACATCAATTGCCCAAAGGTGTCCTTTAAAAGCATTTCCAGACCTACCCTAGACAAAGTGCCCAGGTCATTGCCACCACAGTGCACAATTATGAGGTCAGGGTGTGGTAAATGCATAAAGGATTTTACCTGTGGTATCAATTGGTGACATGTCAATCCTCTCTGGCCAATCCACATAATATCCACATTTGGTAAATCAAGGTTGGGAATACCTCTGTTTGCTGCATACTTTTCACTCCAGTGAACAAAGCTATGACCCACAATCCAGACTTTAGGCATCTTGAAGGTAGATGTGGTTGTATTCAGATGAGTTGTGGAAATAAAATGGCAGTTTGAAAGTGGGATTTATGAAAAAAAGAAAAGTGGTTGAGATTCAGTGCACTTGAAAAAGAAGAAATGATTGGTGGTTTCTTAAAATTCTCTACTGAAAATTAGGGTGCATGCTTCTGTTTTTTGAAAGAAGTAATTCTAATGGTTGAGAAAAATTCATTGAAAGAAACATTGCACAGGATAAGCTGCTATATTGAGAAGTCAAACACCCTTGCTGGGTTCATTTGCAACATAGTATCATGAACCTTTCACCTGTGTGCCCAGTTAGGTGATGTTTGGAGTGTTACCATGGTAACAGGCAGAAAGAGTAGTAGGGGATGGGTGAATAATATGTGAGTTTCAAAGTGTTGAAACGTAGAACCAATTAAAATGTTAGTTTGCTTTTGAATTCGTGTGGGAAGAAATTTCATTGGTTATGTACATGAAAATGGGTCTGAAATCAGAGGGAATCTGTGCCATTATTCTGAGGCTGCAGTGAAAGAAGCATTATTCAGAGATTCTGCATAAGAAAATCTGGTTTGTGACTGCCACTGTTCTAAATCTTCAAAAGCATTTTTAAAGGTGAGTCATGATTCATTTAATATAGATAGAGTGCTGTATACACTACGGGGAAGATTAACAAGCATATTGGGCTCCTTTATTCTTGCATTGTGTCTCATGTTTTTTTGTAAGGCTAGAAAAACATTAATGGTGCATATTGGAAATGTATTTTGGAAATGAGTCAGGTTCCTGCACTGTAATGTAGTGCTTATTTATATGGGCTGTGCTCTATCTTTTAAATGATTTATTGTGTTACATGTTTTTAGGTAAAATGATTGTTTTTAACATTTTTAACTAGGATCACACTGAGTGTCTGTGTAAATTAAAGAATTATATTTGCACAATATTTTATAATGTCTCCTCACAGTTTGCATCTGTTTGCTTATAGGGTACTGTTTCTTTATGCATTGTGTCTCATGGTTGTATGTAAACTGGCAAAAAACGAATGGTGCACATTGGAAATGTATTTTGGAAATTAGTCAGGTTTCTGCATTGTAATGTAGTGGTCATTTATATGGGCTGTGATCTGTGTCTTAAATGATTTACTATGCTAAATGTTTTTTCGTAAAATGTATGGCTTTAACATTTTTGACTAGGATCACATGTCTGTCAGGCCTCTTTGTTCCCAAATAGGCCCTAAGCTGTGCAATAAAGATCCAGGGTGTGCTGTTGAAATGAAAAAGGAATGTTACGTCTTGCTTATATATATATGGTCTGTTTTTTGCCAGTAGAGACAGTGAGATAGTATGACCACAGACTCACATAGTGCAAGCAGAGACAGACATGATAGATTACATATAGCATCCTGGTCATGTGTCTAAGATCACACTGTGAGTCAAGCTTGATTTTAAATGTATCTGGGTGAATTCTTTGCTTAGTTGATGTGTTTAAAAATATGGGAATACATGTGTTCTTGAAGTTAGTTAGGCTTTAGAATATGTACTAGTAGAGAATCTTAGGCAGCATGTCTGTCAGGCCTCTTAGTTCACAAATAGGCTCTAAGCTGTGTAATAAAGATCCAGGGTGTGCTGTTGAAATGAAAAAGGAATGTTATGTCTTGCTTATATATATATGGTCTGGTTCTTGCCAGTAGATACAGTGAGATAGTATGAGCACAGACACACATAGTGCAAGCAGACACAGACATGGTAGATTACATGTAAAATCCTGGTGAAAAACTTTAAAAGTGCTCATTTTATTGAAACCATTTATCACAGTCATTTCTTTAAGACAGAGAACCCAGCCCATGTGTTGAATATTAGACAGATTTGTTGGCATGAGCTGGTAGCCATTTTGTATTTCTGGCAGCCATTTTCTTTTTCATGGGTTCTCTCCTACCTTTCTGTTAACTGTCTTTGTAGCCTGTCTAGAGACAAACTATGTTTAACATACTCCACTTCTCACATGACCAGAAGGGCCTAACTAACAGAATGCACCTACTTCTCTAGTATAAGTGTCAGACTATTTTGACCAGGATCACAGAGAGTGTCTGGGTGAAAGAAAGAATTATATTTGCAAGTTTTTCTTTAATCTGTAAAGATGGTGCAGAGAGACGGTGAGATGGTATGAGCAGAGACACACATAGTGCATACAGAGACAAACATGGTAGATTACATGTAACATCCTGGTCATGTGTCTAAGATCACACTGTGAGTCAAGCTTGATTTTAAATGTATCTGGGTGAATAATTTGCTTAGTTGATGTGTTTAAAAATATGGGAATACATGTATTCTTGAAGTCAGTTAGGCTTTAGGATATGTACTAGTAGAGAATCTTAGGCAGCATGTCTGTCAGGCCTCTTAGTTCCCAAATAGGCTCTAAGCTGTGCAATAAAGATCCAGGGTGTGCTGTTGAAATGAAAAGGGAATGTTATGTCTTGCTTGTATATATATATGGTCTGTTTTTTGCCAGTAGAGACAGTGAGATAGTATGAACACAGGCACACATAGTGCAAGCAGACACAGACATGGTAGATTACATTTAAAATCCTGGTGAAAAACTTTAAAAGTGCTAATTTTGCTAAAACCATTTATCACAGTCATTTCTTCAAGACAGAGCACTCAGCCCATGTGTTGAATATTAGACAGATTTGTTGGCATGAGCTGGAAGCCATTTTGTATTTCTGGCAGCCATTTTCTTTTCCATGTGCTCTCTCCTACCTTTCTGTTAACTGTCCTAGTAGCATGTCTAGAGACAAACTATGATTAACATACTCCACTTCTCACATGCCCAGAATGGCCTAACAAACAGAATGCACCTACTTCTCTAGTATAAGTGTCAGACTATTTTGACCAGGATTACAGAGAGTGTCTGGGTGAAAGAAAGAATTATATTTGCACGTTTTTCTTTCATCTGTAAAGATGGTGCAGAGAGACGGTGAGATGGTATGAGCACAGACAAAACACTTTCTGCATCATGTCTCTCACCACCTGCGTCATCTCTCTCTTTGCGTGTGTCATCTCACTCACCGCCTGCATCCTCTTTCTCTTTGTGTGTGTCATCTCACTCTCTGCCTGCATCGTCTCTCCCTTTACATGTGTCATCTCACTCTCTGCCTGCACCATCTCTCTTTGCGTGTGTCATCTCTCTTTGCGTGTGAGATAGCGCAGGCAGAGAGTGAGATGACAGTGTTGAGATGACGCAGGTAGATACTGAAATGACATGGTAGAGGCCTTTGTATATTCTCTCTGCCTGCACCATCTCTCTCTTTGCTTGTGTCATCTCTCTCTTTGCGTGTGACATCTCACTCTGTGCCTGCACCATGTCTCTCTTTGCGTGTGTCATCTCACTCTAAGCCTGTACTATCTCACACGCAAAGAGAGAGATGACACACTCAAAGAGAGAGATGGTGCAGGCAGAGAGTGACATGACACATGCAAAGAGAGAGATGATGCAGGCAAAGAGTGAGATGACACACACAAAGAGAGAGATGATGCAGGCGGTGAGAGACATGATACAGGCAGAGGGTGAGATAGCACAGGCAGAGAGAGATGACACACGCAAAGAGAGAGATGGTGCAGGCAGAGAATGAGATGACACACGCAAAGAGAGAGATGACGCAGGTAGAGAGTGAGATGACACACGCAAACAGAGAGATAATGCAGGCGGTGAGAGACATGATGCAGGCAGAGCGTGAGATACCGCAGGCAGAGAGAGATGATACACGCAAAGAGAGAGATGATGCAGGCAGAGAGTGAGATAACACGCGCAAAAATAGAGATGTTCCCTGTGCCTGTGGCATCTCTCTCTCTGTGAGATCACATGCAAAGAGAGAGATGGCGCAGGCAGAGAGTAAGATGACACAAGCAAAGAGAGAGATGATGCAGGCAGAGAGTGAGATGACACACACAAAGAGAGAGGATGCAGGCGGTGAGAGACATGATGCAGGCAGAGGGTGAGATAGCGCAGGCAAAGAGAGATGACACATGCAAAGAGAGAGATGGTGCAGGCAGAGAGTGAGATGACACACACAAAGAGAGAGATGACGCAGGTAGAGAGTGAGATGACACACGCAAAGAGAGAGATGGTGCAGGCAGAGAGTGAGATGACACACGTAAAGAGAGAGATGTTCCCTGTGCCTGTGGCATCTCTCTCTCTGTGAGATGACACACACAAAGAGAGAGATGGCGCAGGCAAAGAGTGAGAAGACACATGCAAAGAGAGAGATGGTGCAGGCAGAGAATGAGATGACACACGCAAAGAGAGAGATAACGTAGGTGGAGGGAGACATGATGCAGGCAGAGGGGAGATGGTGCAGGCAGAGAGTAAGATGACACACGCAAAGAGAGACATGATGCAAGCAGAGAGTGAGATGTCACACGCAAAGAGAGAGATGACATACGCAAAGAGAGAGATGGCGCAGGCAGAGAGTGAGATGACAAACGCAAAGAGAGAGATGACACATGCAAAGAGAGAGATGGTGCAGACAGAGAGTGAGATGACATACGCAAAGAGACAGATGACACACACAAAGAGAGAGATGGCGCAGACATAGAGTGAGATGACACATGCAAAGAGAGAGATAGTGCAGTCAGGGAGTGACATTAATGTTGAACCTGTTCTGCACGCTCATAAAGTGAGAAACAGCACTCACTGCATGATTTCCTACTCTGGTGAGACACAGTTGCTGTGCTATAAAATTACTTTGGTTGTAAACAAGTGATTATATCGTTTAGTTATTGTAATTTCTACATAGTATGTTAGTAGTGGTCTATAATTTGTTATTTTTTCTTTACAACAGATTGTAATTATCAAGAAAAAGAAGAAGCAAAATGCCTACAAAATCTCGTCAAAAAAAATAAATAAGAAAACTTACTTTTCCAAGAAAACGCAATGACAAGATGTATGTAAAAAACAAAATACGGAGAAAAAGAAGAATGTTCCTGGTAAGGCAACTAAGCATTTCATACGGAAATTAACTCAATGTAAAAAAAGACAAGATAATGCACAAAAGAAAAAAAATGTTTCTGCAACTACAAAAAAAAGCAAAATCCCAGCAAAAATGTACAAAATGTTTATGGAGATGATATTGTCTATATTAATAGACGTAAAAATCAGTTCATTGACATTCGTAGGCGAATGTTTTATAACAGAATTTTTTTAAATGTATTAAAAAATGTTACAAATTGCAAAAGAAAAACTGATTTATATAAGAAAAAGAAAAGTATAGAGAGGATAGTTGATCAGGCTTTTGAAATGAAATAAAATATTTATTTTAGTAATCAATAGATTTTTGTACACTAGACAAGGTAATCAATGTTTTGAAATCAAAAAGTAAGTGGAAAAGAGTAATTAATCGGACTAATTCTTGTGATGTTTTTAATGGAGAATGGAAGCATAGTTCAAGTTGTGAGCCATTTTTTAATGAAGAGAGTTATTTTCAGGATAATGATTTGGTGCATGCAGTTGGCACCAGTGGTCGAGGATATGAGGTGAAGGACGGTTGTCCGATTCAAAAAGAAGAAATTGTGCCTAGAAATGCAGAAAAGGTGTTAGCTGATGAAGTTTTAGGGAGACATCCTAAGGCTCCAGTGTACACTTGGAATTGTAGTAGTATTTGTAGTGTGCGACAGGATTCAATTGATTTGTTTCACAATTTCTTACGTACATATACTAAGAAAAGTCTAAAACGAAAAATTAAAATGTTGCAAGAGTTAGATACTTGCAGAGTAAGAGAAAAAACAGGTTTGCATGGCCATTCACTGGCTTGTCTTTCTAGAAAAGTATGTCAGAGTGTTTTTCATCATTTTAGGATATTAGCAGTACATCATACTAAAGTGAGGAAATTAGTGAGAAGGTTGGGGTTATGCAAAAAGTCCAGCACTAATGTTAAAAAAGTTGAACAGTACTCTTTTGCATGGATCTGTATTAGATGTGAACAACATTTGTGAAGAAATTGAGTTAAGTTACTTTGGTGAAAAAGAAGGCAGTGCAGAAACTGATACAGTAATAGAAGTTAATGTGGAAGAGAATGTACAGAATTTATGTTCAGAAAATTTTGACCATGAAATTACAAAGTTTAAGGTCATTTCAAGTGAAAGGCCAAATTTTTCTTGTGTGTGTTGTAGACAAACTCATTATAAGAATCAGACTAGGTTAGTTGATTTATATGTAAAAAGTGAAAAGGAAAATAATAATGAGTGGAAGGATTTTGCAACTTATTTGTTGGTAGAGAATTGTTTTGATTTGGGTTCTGATCTGTGTATTTGTAAATATTGTTATAATAAATTAAATGAAAACAAAATGCCTTCTAGAGCTGTACGTAATACTCTTGAGTTGGAAAACATTCCTTCTGAATTGATGGATTTAAATACTTTTGAGTCTATTTTGATTCAATGTGTGCATCCATTTCAGGCTATTGTTCGCATGGAGCCTAAGACAGGGAAATTGCCTCCTTCAGATTTACAGAGAGGATTAAAGGGAAGAGTTGTTTATTTGCCTCTAGATTTAAAGAAAAACATTGATACAAATGGTGTTGAAAAAGTGAAAGAGGAACCTCTGATTATTCTAGTTAATGGCGTTCCTACAAAGAGTAAGAAAATCTGGCAAGAATTAGTGGATGTTAGGAAAGTCAAAAAGGCAACGTTGTATTTGGTAAAAACAATCAGTACTACAAAAATGAATATGTAGGGGAAGAGGAAACAACTGTAGAAGAGGACAGTGATTTCTCAGCTGGGCAAATTGAAAAAGTAGATGCGTCTAGAAGTGAAGACATTTATGAACATTATAGTGTTCATCCTCTGCATTCCAAAGAAATAATGGGGAATGCTATTGACTTTTTCCAAATGAAAGAAGCAAAAGGAAGTCCCATTAGTGTATGGGAAGAAAGCTTGGAAGCTCATTGTTTTCCTCAGTTATTTCCAACAGGTCAAGGTGGTCGATATGATGACCGATCTGTTCAAATTCCTGCATCTGAATACCGGACTTTAAGATTATATGAAGAAGATCCAAGGTTTTGCCAATGTATTCCATATTTGTTTCATCTTCTGTTTGAGAGTGACTTGTCTGGACTTTCTTATGCAGTGAACCATATACTGAAAAGTGGAGTACATCTGCAAAATGTTTCGGCAAGGGACTTTATGGATAAAGTCCAACAGCAAGACACTATTTTGGAGTCTCAGCTAATTAATCTCATGGCATGTCAGTGTGGTACCAACGAGTATTGGTACCGTTGTCATGGGGAACTGAAATGTATGCTAAGAAACTTAGGAACTCCTACATGGTTCCTTACTCTTAGCTGTGCTGAGTATGCTTGGGAAGACTTACTTCAATTTCTTCGAGAGGCAAATGCAAACATAGACAATATAGAATACAAGACACCTGGAGAACTGTGCTCTTTGGATCCAGTTAATGTATGCAGGTATTTCAATCATAGATTTGAATCTATGATTTCTTTTATCACAAACAAAAAAAATCCTCCTCTCGGAGAGGTTCTGGATTTCTTTTGGAGAAAGGAGTATCAAGCAAGAGGTGCTCCTCACATACATATGCTGCTATTGATCAAAGATGCCCCCAAATTCGGAACAGATTCAGATGAGACAGCGATGAGTTTTATTGAACAATATGCTACATGTGCTGTACCAAAAAGTACAGAAGAAAATTTAAGACAACAAGTGTTACGATTTCAAACCCATCGTTTTGGAAAATACTGTTGTCGAAAATACAAATCTAAGGACAAGTTCTACACAAAATGTCGTTTTGCATTTCCACGTCCAGTTACATCGAAAGGAAGAGTGAACAATTTGATGTCATCTTTACGACATACTGTGACAAGAAAATCACCAAAAAATACATACTACTTAAAAAGAAATGAAGAGTCCAAATACATAAATTACTATAACCCAGTCATTTTGTCCATGTGGAATGCGAACATGGATATTCAATATTTTGCTGACAACTCTATTGCTGTGGCTCAATATGTATCGTCTTACATAACAAAATCAGAAAAGACAGAACTAAAGGAAATGTGGGAAGAAATTTCTCATGAAAAGAACCTAAGTAAGAAATTGTACAGTTACAGTCTGAAGAGGTTGTCGCATCGCGAAATTGGAGCATACGAATGTTCAGATCGGTTATCATCAGCAAGTCTATATGCCAAATCTAGAACAATCATTTGGGTGAGTCTAGGTCTTGCTGCAACACGAAACTGAGTTTTGAAATCTGTAAAAGAAATTGAGTATTTGGCAGACAAAGAACCAAACAGTACAGATATTTTGAAGACAAACATGTTGGATACATACTATACAAATAGAAGTACTCATCTTGACAATGCTTGTCTCTATAAAGTACTGCAAAGCTATACCTTTAAGAGGAACATTACAGAAGATATCAGTAAAGGAGTATATGCTGTAATTGGATGTGAAGGATGTCTGGTGAAACAAAGAAAAGGACATTTGATTAATCATCGAAAATTGAGTTGCGAATCTCCTGACAAAAGGGAATTTTACTATTTAGCTCTTTTGCAACTCTTTAAGCCATGGCGTACAGAAGAGGAACTACTTGGAGATTTTCTCAGTTATGAAGATTCTTTCAATGCAAGCAAAAATACTATAGAATGTCCTGGTTTCACTAATTATCTGCAAATGTTGAAGGATGAAATACAGCAAGAAGCTACAATTGCAGCAGAGATTGCTAGAGACAGTTCTCAAGACAGTCAGAGTTCTGCTTCGTTGAGTCAGGATCCACTCGGAGGACCAATTATCCAAAATGAAACTGCCATGGATGAGGTGGAAAGAGCAATGGAACAAGCTCAGGAGGATGTAGTAAACTTAGAAGAATTGGAAAAACAACTAAACGTTGAGCAGAAACAAATATATGACGAAGTCATAGAACAGATTGAGCATGATTTATGTCATTAGAAAAAAGAGTGCTCATGTATGTCATTTAAACCTGTCCAACTGTACGTGAGTGGAGAAGCAGGAACTGGAAAAAGTTTTCTAATTAAAGGAATTGCAACTTATCTACAGAAAAGAACTAAGTCATCGCTCTCTTGTGTTGTTACCGCTCCAACTGGGTTGGCAGCACATAACATTAAAGGGATTACTTTACATCGTTTATTGATGCTGCCAGTAGAGCATGATACTAAATGACAATACCACAAGCTATCTGGAGAAGCTTGTTGTGAAGTTTCCCGAGTCCTGAAGAAAATGAAACTTCTTATCATTGATGAGGTAAGCATGGTATCAAATGTAATGCTTGCTTTTGTGCATTTAAGAATGCAACACATTCTTAAAACAGAGTATGATGTGTTATTTGGAGGCAAACACATCATTGTTTTTGGATATCTACTGCAGCTAACTCCTGTGAAAGGACAACCAGTGTTTAAAATGCTTACACATGAAGATACCAGAAAGTGCCTAGGGAGCATTGGAAATGTTAATATATGGTTATATTTTAAATATGCAGAACTGCTTCAAAATATGCGACAGGCAAAGGATGAAGATTATAAAAATATTCTTCAAGATATAAGAATTGGAAAAGTAAGTGAACATGGCAAAGAAGCTTTACAGGCACCATTACTTTCAAATTTGTTTCCAAACGAAAATATTCTCCCAGATAATATTTATAGGTAAATTGCTGAAAACAAATCTGTCATATGCTTGATGCCAACTCTGCAAGAATGTTCAATCTTCAACAACAAAATGTTAGAGTTAGAAAATCAAGAGATTGTAAAACTGGAAGCTATTGATAAGACAGAGCATGAAGGAGCTACTATTATTTAGTCAGAAAAGTTGAAATCACAATTGGATTCTTTAGAGAAGACAATATCTAAAACTGCTGATTTTGAAAAGAGTCTATATGCATGTTTAAATTGTTGTATAATTTTACGACGGAATTTAGATGTGGAAAGAGGTTTAGTAAATGGAGCAATGGGTCATGTTGTTGATTTTGTGAATTATCGAAATAGAGATGAAATTGAATTTTTGAAAGTTAAATTTGATGGAATTGAAGAAGTACAACAATTGAGTCGTTGTTCTGCTCGGTTTTTGCTTGTAAAAGATTTGCATGTCCGCAGAAAACAGTTTCTTGTTTGTTTGGCATATGCGGTGACTATTCATAAATCTTAAGGTTTAAGTGTAGATAGTGCTTTGGTGAATATTGGAAGTTCTGTGTTCAAGGAGGGTATGGCATATGTTGCTTTATCTCGAGTCAGAACTTTATCTGGATTATACTTGATTGATTTTGATGAGACAAAGATTAGTGCAGATCTAAATTGTGTAAAAGAATATAATAGGTTAAGAAGAGAATATGCTCCAAAATTACCTCAATATCCTTTATTTGAAAAGCGTGTGGTAGGCCGAAAAAGAAGAAATGGGAAAAATTGTAGCGAGGTTGTAGCAAAAAGAAAAAAACTAGATGAACCAGTAATTGTAAGCAGAAAGGAGAAGGATTCTGTTGAAGATGTTGTTGGATTTCAGTTTGAAAACAGTTCTGGTGTCAACTGCTATGCTAATGTAGTGGTTAATGTTTTTTTTCTCCAATATTTACAAGAGCAGATTGTAGAAAATCGGGATCAAAGATTTTGTTGTTTGTTGAGTACAGTGTTTGAGAAATGTAGCAGCGATAAAACAAAAATAGAAAGTGTTTCTGATATTCGAAATGTTTTAGACATATAATCTAGTCTAAATCAATTTTCACATAATATTCAGCAAGATTGTTAGGAATTTCTAATTATATGCTTGTTGTATTGCAAGATGAAGGTATAGATGTTGAAAATCTTTTTGGCCTTTCTTATAAATGGCAGCATGACTGCGACAATTGTTCCTTTTCAAGTAGTACTACAATAGACACTGA
The DNA here is from genome assembly GCF_964261635.1 of Lissotriton helveticus. Classification (NCBI taxonomy): domain Eukaryota; kingdom Metazoa; phylum Chordata; class Amphibia; order Caudata; family Salamandridae; genus Lissotriton; species Lissotriton helveticus. The sequence goes on along the minus strand of NC_136057.1, from coordinate 595,868,079 downwards.
AAGATTTATATATTTGACTTTACCAGACTCCAAATCAGTGTCTTTCAATAATCTCGTTAGAGAAGCAAATCAAAACATGGTCTGTACCCAATGTAAATCTGCAATGTTATCAACATTATTTACACAAAGATATGGACATAATGTAATTTTAATGTTCCAACGATGTAGACCTGATGGAAGTAAATTGACAACTTTAATTAAAAATGTTGTGGCTTCTCAATTATCAATTTCAGGAAGAACCTTTGTAACTGCAGCAATTATTTTCCACGGTTGCACGTACCCTGAGCGCTTCGGAGTTAAAAAAAAACATAGGAAAAATACATTGAATAATTAATATTACAAAAATATAGAATATTTGAAAAATTAAAAAAAAATTATAATAATAAAAAAAAAAAATCACTTTAAAAACCATAGGTTTCAAACTCGTTATAGTTAGGAATTAGCATTTAAAAAACCTTTCAAATTCACAGAAAAAAACATAGGTTTAACACTCGTTATAGTTAGGAATTAGCATTTAAAAAACCTTTGAAATTCACTGAAAAAACCATAGGTTTAATACTCGTTATAGTTAGGAATTAGCATTTAAAAAACCTTTGAAATTCACTGAAAAAACCATAGGTTTCACACCAGATATAATTAGCTCAACATTTTACTCATACAAAACCATTGAAATTCCCACGTTATAGTTAGTTGGTCTCACTATAACTCGCGCGCCCGCAATCCACTGCTGATGATGTCATATTACATCATTCATGACATGGTCAGTGACATCACTGATGACATCACTGATGACATCTCAAATGACATCACTGATGACATCGTGTGTGCGGCTCGTTCCTTCTCGCTGAGAGGGGTTGTTATCATATATATATATATATAACGAGGTTATTGCACCGCGGGATAATAAGCAATGTTTATTTGTGTATATATATATTTTTTTTAACTATGTACTTAATTCCCGCTTTGGTATCTCGCTGATTTTTTTCAATCAAGCAAAGTTATTCATTATTATAATGTAATTAGAAGCTTCAACACAGTATGTTTTCTATGTCCTTGCTTAAGCACTTACACGTGACGTCAATTTAATCATCACTGGCACTTTAAAAGGTTGAAACCTGCTAAGTAACATTGTCATGTGAACAAGGCTCGTAGAGCCGAAACGTCATGGACCTTACCTGCACTAAATAAACGAAAACGAAACTTGACTGGTCCGTGTCCGAGTGCTATTTACCCTGGCTGGCTGTAACTCCAGAGCGAGGTGGAAGCGACGGAATGGTGAATATATATATATATATATATATATATATATATATATATATATATATATATATATATATATATATATATATATATATATATATATATATATATATATGACAAACGAAGAAGCACCAGACTTGGAGAGCCCTACGCCAAGTGTTAATGTTCATTTCATGCCAGGCAGTCCCGCTGTCACTCACTTCAAATTCAGAGATTAATAAGCCAGCATATCCTAACGCGTTTCAAGCGTCCATGCGCCCTTGTTCACAGGTGTTGGCCGATGGGCGGGACTGCCTGGCATGAAATGAACATTAACACTTGGCGTAGGGCTCTCCAAGTCTGGTGCTTCTTCGTTTGTCATATATTACCTACTGGCGGTCGCCAGTAGGTATATATAGTTAGGATTTTTTCTCTATGGGTTTTTTGAAAATTCTATGTCTAATAACTTTGGCGTTTGTGGACGGAATTGGCTGAAATTTTCAGGAAAATGGCACATTTTGTTTCTGAGCAGCCCTTGAAAATGTGGGGGGGGTTCGTCCAGTGGGGGCCGAGAAAAAAGGGGGGTCCCAAAACGTGTTTTTAACATTGAGTTTTCCATAGGGCGGTTGGCCTCACTTTTAGCCCGAACGGCTGAATGGATTTGCACGAAACTTGGCAAAATTGTAGGGACTGGTAGCCCGATGTGCCTTTTGTAGGTCTCAATATATGTGCTCCAGTGGATTTTGAGAAATTAACGTTTAAAAAAAGATATATATCTGTAACAGCGGACCAGTTAGCGCACTGGTTCGCGGACTTTTCGCGCAACGGAGCTTTGTGAAGCGAAGCTGATTGGTTCTCTGGCGTCTGTCAACATTCCAAAAAGTCCGTAGCGGCCGCCATCTTGTCTCTCGGTAGGATCGAGAGACAAGAGGAGGCCAAAGCGAAGGGGCAAATGACCATAAGGGGGAATAGTAGATCCTCGCTGACCCCCTAGGTTTGATGTGGAGGTTTTAAAAGGGCCCCGCGGGGCAAAAAAAAAAAATTATAATAATAATCTTACGGCTGAATGGATTTGCACGAAACTTGGCAAAATTGTAGGGACTGGTAGCCCGATGTGCCTTTGCTAGGTCTCAATATATGTGCTTCAGTGGATTTTGAGAAATTAACGTTCAAAAAAAGATATATATCTGTAACAGCGGACCGCTTCGCGTACTTTTCGCGTTACGGAGCTTTGCGAAGCGAAGCTGATTGGCTCTCCGGTGTCTGTAAACATTCCAAACAGTCCGTAGCGGCCGCCATCTTGTCTCTCGGTAGGATCGAGAGACAAGAGGAGGCCAAAGCGAAGGGGCAAATGACCATAAGGGGGCATAGTAGATCCTCGCTGATCCCCTAGGTTTGATGTGGAGGTTTTAAAAGGGCCCCGCGGGGCAAAAAAAATAAATAATAATAATAATCGAACGGCTGAATGGATTTGCACGAAACTTGGTAAAATATTAGGGACTGGTAGCCCGATGTGCCTTTGCTAGGTCTCAATATATGTGCTTCAGTGCATTTTGAGAAATTAACGTTCAAAAACAAGATATATATCTGTAACAGCGCTCCGCTTCGCGGAGATAAAATTATATCTGTATTACGTAGCTGTTGCTAACACCAGCTAGCGACGGCTAGTAGGAGATAGCGACCATCTTGGGCCCCACTTTGCATGTGAGTGATATTTATCACTAATGACATGCAAAGTGGGCATGCCAAGATGTTAGCGACTGGAAACAGTCGCTAACATCGCTATCTCCTATTATCAACTTTTGGAAATATTCGAGATAAGCGCGAATATCTCCAAAAAGTAACAGCTGCCCTGAGCAGTTCTTAGCCATGTTATCCAATGGGAGGTGGATAACATGGCTAAGAGCATTAGCTCGGTAATGCATGAATATCGCGGAGTTTTCAGCGATATTAATGCATTGCGCTCGTTTTTTATCGTATTTGCGATAAACCTTGATAATAGCAAGGTTTATCTGCGATAATTTCTGACGGTAAAAAAATCTTTGCAATGCATCGTTAGGGATAAATATCGCTTAACTTTGGTAATATGCCCCAACGTCTGTTAACGTTCGATTCGAAGGAAATCAGGAATTGTTGAAAAACATTGTGTGCGCCATCTTGTCTTTTTTCAAATGCCACACTTTTGTCGTGCACGGCAGCCATTTTAGATGCCTTGACCAGATCCACTCTGTGCACGCTGTCGATCCTTAGCATGGCTCCCCACCCTCGCAAGCATCTCCCCCAGGCAGTGGTCACCCCCGCTCTCTGTTTTATGCATGGGTAATAAACCTCCCCCCATCTGCGCTGTTCTTCCCTGAGAATCACACCCTGTGCCCGCCCGACACCTCCCTTTCGCCCTATTCACTACCGCACCCTCTGACACTCCTTTTCCTCTGTGTCCGATTGTCCAGGCCGGTCCTAGGCTATCAGCTAGCCCTGCAGATGTAGTTTATGGCCACAGCTGTAAAGAATCACCCGTCTTCAAAGGAGTTATAGTAGATCAAGGCCCACACTCGATGAGATCCGTCACAGCAGAAGCGTTGCTATTATCTGAAAACCATCCTGTATTGTGATTGGGGAGGGGACCGAGCGTGAAGCGGAAGATTCCAGGGATGACTCTTTGTACATCAAAGTTTTTACAATTATGTGTCACATTAAAAATATATAGCACTCCGACAAAGTAGTAAGATTATAAAACTTTAATAATTTATAAATATATACAAGAAAACAAAAATAGTAATAACATATAAACATTTTTAGAGAAAAACAACGAAGTAGCGGTCGGCTGTGCGAATAGTCCCAACGCAGCACAACGTCCAGATTTCCGGCGTGGGGCGTCGCGGGGGGTGGGTGATCAGTAGCAAACTGTTGTGCGAATAGTTCCAAGGCAGCAGAACGCGCCGAAATCTAGATGACACAAAAGTGATGTCTAGTAAGTTGCCACCCAGCAAATAACGGCGTGGGGCGTCGCGGGGGGTGGGTCATCAGTAGCAAACTGTTGTGCGAATAGTTCCAAGGCAGCAGAACGATGGCACCAAGGTGATGTCCAGTAAGTTGCCGCACTGGTTTTGGTATCCTACAATGCTGCTCCGAATAACGGCGTGGAGCGCCCCGGGGGAGGCGGCGTGAACGGGCCTCTCCAGGTGGAGTCTCGTCTGTTGTAGTGGGGCGCCCCTTTACCGTTTCAGTTGCCATTGCGTCCGCTTTTGGTCCACTGTGTCAAAATCCGCCATTCAGCTGAGTTGCGCCCACTCTTGCGGTGCAGCGATAGGCGGCTGTCACAGGACTCTCAAAATGGCGGCAGGCTGTTTCCTTTTTGGGCCTGGTCCACTGAAATGGCCCTGGGACACCTTGGAAATCGGACGCTTGTCTGCTAGGTCTTGGACCCCATTCTCGAAAGCGTCCCCTCCGCCTTGAGAATTCATCAAAAGTTTTGGGGGCCCCGACTCCTGCAGGCTTCTGGTGGGGAGCGGCTGCCATGATTGCTCGCGGAATGACCACGACGGAGCTACGAGATGGTGGTGCTCTCATGGTGACGCCAGCTTCAGTCTGAAACATCCAGAAACAAGGTGGGGCTTTCATCGTTTGGGGGAAAAAAAAAGTTTTCATCCAATGAAAAGTGTTGTTTTTAGGTCATATGATCAAGCCTTCCATCATTAGGAAACCAAAAGTAAAATGAACCAATGAAAAGTTTTATAAACAAGTCACATGACCTGTTATGCGGCATAGGGTATAAAATGCGGAGAAAATACGTTGGCACGTGAGGCGGCGTCAGTAGCGGACCGATGTGCGAATAGGCCGAAGGCAACACAACGCGCCAAGATCCGGATGGCATCGAGGTGGTGTCATAGTTGAGAGTTCTGAGCAGCGGTTGTAACACTGTCTGAAGCTTATTTGCAGCTGCTGCAGCTTCACTACGCGCCAAGATCCGGATGGCACCGAGGTGGTGTGTAGGAAGTTGCCGCACTGGTGTGGCCATCCTACAATGCTGAAAGTCGGCGTGGGGCGCCCCGTTGGCCTGTGAGTTTGCGTCAGTAGCGGACCGATGTGCGAATAGGCCGAAGGCAGCACAACGCGCCAAGATCCGGATGGCACCGAGGTGGTGTCTAGTAAGTTGTCGCACTTCTGTGGCCATCCTACAATGTTGAAAGTCGGCGTGGGGCGCCCCGTTGGCCTGTGAGATGGTGTCAGTAGCGGACTGATGTGTGAATGGGGCCAAAGGCAGCGCAACAATATTTTCTACTATATTTCCGGTGTAGAAGAGACCACAAGGCGCTGAGATGCCAAGATCCGGATGGCACCGAGGTGGTGTGTAGCAAGTTGCCGCACTGGTGTGGCCATCCTACAATGCTGAAAGTCGGCGTGGGGCGCCCCGTTGGCCTGTGAGATGGCGTCAGTAGCGGACCGATGTGCGAATAGGCCGAAGGCAGCACAACAATATTTTCTGACTGACACCACAAGGCGCTGAGATGCCAAGATCCGGATGGCACCGAGGTGATGTCTAAGTTGCGGACTGATGTGCGAATGGGGCCAAAGGCAGCGTAACAATATTTTTTGTATGGAAGATACCACTAGGCGTTGAGATGCCAAGATTCGGATGGCACTGAGGTGATGTCTAGCAAGTTGGTGTGGTCATCCTACAATGCTGAAACTCGGCGTGGGTCACCCCATTAGCCTGTGAGATGGCGTCAGTAGCGGACCGATGTGCGAATAGGCCGAAGGCAGCACAACGCGCCAAGATCCGGATGTCACCGTGGTGGTTTCATAGTTGAGAGGCACTTCATCTGCAGTGGGGCGCCGAGATCCGGATGGCACCGAGGTGATGTCTAGCAAGTTGCTGTACTGGTGTGGTCATCCTACAATGCTGAAACTCGGCGTGGGTCGCCCCATTAGCCTGTGAGATGGCGTCAGTAGCGAACCGATGTGCGAATAGGCCGAAGGCAGCACAACGCGCCAAGATCCGGATGTCACCGTGGTGGTTTCATAGTTGAGAGGCACTTCATCTGCAGTGGGGCGCCGAGATCCGGATGGCACCGAGGTGATGTCTAGCAAGTTGCTGTACTTGTGTGGTCATCCTACAATGCTGAAACTCGGCGTGGGTCGCCCCATTAGCCTGTGAGATGGCGTCAGTAGCGGACCGATGTGCGAATAGGCCGAAGGCAGCACAACGCGCCAAGATCCGGATGTCACCGTGGTGGTTTCATAGTTGAGAGGCACTTCATCTGCAGTGGGGCGCCGAGATCCGGATGGCACCGAGGTGATGTCTAGCAAGTTGCTGTACTTGTGTGGTCATCCTACAATGCTGAAACTCGGCGTGGGTCGCCCCATTAGCCTGTGAGATGGCGTCAGTAGCGGACCGATGTGCGAATAGGCCGAAGGCAGCACAACGCGCCAAGATCCGGATGTCACCGTGGTGGTTTCATAGTTGAGAGGCACTTCATCTGCAGTGGGGCGCCGAGATCCGGATGGCACCGAGGTGATGTCTAGCAAGTTGCTGTACTTGTGTGGTCATCCTACAATGCTGAAACTCGGCGTGGGTCGCCCCATTAGCCTGTGAGATAGCTGTTCTTTGGATTTGGGCCTGGCTCGTCTGCTGTAGTGGGGCGCCCCTTTACCGTTTCAGTTGCCATTCAGCTGAGTTTCGGCTGCTCTTGATGCTACAGCGACAGGCGGCTGCAACAGGACTCTCAAAATGGCGGCCTGTTCTTTGGATTTGGGCCTGGTCCACTAAAATGGCCCTGGGACACCTTAGAACTCGGACGCTCGATTTTTTTTTCCTTTCCTGTACATGCAAAAAAAGGTAAATGCCCGGTACGTTACACGCTTCATCTGCCACGATGAACTCTCCAGAGGAACCGAAAAAAAATATAGTTGTGGTAACTATACCATGCATCGTCATATGGAGAGGTGGCACCAATTAATTATAGTGCTGCATAAAAGAGAGATTTGGAGGAGAACCCCTGACCTGCTAGTACATTCATCAAAGAAGTGGCACTGAGAGCTTCAGAGGCAAGGGAAACGGTCCCAAATATTTAGAAGAACTTTGGAAAGATTAAAATGACATGTTTAGATTGTGGCAAATTAATTTCATGTGGACAGATGAGTGTTACTCTAATAAATACAGCATATGAACATCATCATAGTCGATGGTTGGTAGAGACATTTTGACAATATCCTGGACCTGCCCGTCCTCGCCCAAAATGGCGCCAGAATAAATGGGACTCGTAACTCCTTGTTGTGTACTGGTTGCAGAACCTTGAAATCACGAGATACGTATGCAGTTTTGAAGCAAATGGCGGGCGGGGACGAGAATTGATTGAATATTTCGACATCCCTATTGATATTAAGTTCTGATGTGTTATTGATTACTGTACTGTTGAAAGTTCGAATTAACGTCACCCATGGTACTTGCCCGCAAATGTATATCTAGATAATTTTATTGTAACTGGCCCTGTCGTATTTTAATTATAAAATGTACGTCCACCGATTCCGTAACTGTTAGACACCTTAGTTCTTGCAACGTAATGGCCCGCCCGTTACGTTCCTCTACAGTGTAAATGTCTATTCATCATATACGATTACAGTTTGCTCCGTGGCCGGCCCACGTGGTTATAGGCTCGTATTTGTATAATGAAATTTTCACAATAAAGGTTTTTAAAAGAAAACATGGTAGTAGTATATACATTGGTAAAGTTTTTAATAATAGTCACTGTTTTAGAATCATTAAAAGGCAAGTGAAATAAAGCAGACCAATTACATGAAGGGTAAAAGGTATAATACGAAGGAACGCAGTAAAGATAAATGGTCAAGGGCTGTTGTGTTTTCTATTCCTGCAACATAAAGTGATCGATAAGAATCTCATATTCAGGCGTATCGGCGACTAAGACAGCAGGTCGACCCTCTTTTGCTCAACGGCTCCGTCATGGGACGAAGAAACGCTCTTTTTCTCGAAAAAAGAATATATTTTACTTGCAGGACAGTTGTAAAATTTCCGGGAAAGTACATTAGCCTGGAACATTATAACATATATTTAAGAAAAAATAATGTTCGGAAGTAATGAAAAGCGTAATTTTTAGGTCATATGACCAAGCCTTTCATCATTACAATAAGAAAAGTAAAATGAACCAATGAAAAGTTTTATTAACAAGTCACATGACTTGTTATGCTTACGTTACGCGCTGCGCGCCCCGGATGACTTCCGGATGCGCTAACGCGGCGCGTCATATGACGCATTACGCGACAACGCAGGTACAGAATATAGTCAAAATGTCTCCACCAACCAGCGGTCGGAACACAACCCCTTTCAGCAGGCTAAATAGTTCTGTTAAATGACAACAGAAGGGACAGGCAACAAGAACCATCAGTCAAAGAGGGGAGGGCTAGTTCTTCTCTACCGGGTTACATTGGGGCGCTACCAGAACTGATCGAATTGGTAGTCTACAGTGTTTCTGGATGTTTCAGACTGAAGCTGGGGTTAGCATGAGAGCAGCACCATTTCGTAGCTCCGTCGTGGTCATTCCGCAACCAATCATGGCAGCTGTTCTTTATCGTTATTTTGGGCGGGGTGGGTGGCGGAGCCGAGCTGTTTTGCAGCCATCATTGTGTGGAGTTCAGTTCATCTCACTAGTTTTGTATTTGTCATGAGGGGTTGTTCCTAATGTTTCTATTTTAGCGAGGTCAAAAAGAGATCCCATTAGTGGCCTACTGATTTTGCTCGATTCCTTTTCTTTTTTTTTACACGATTTTTCGTTATCTGCAAAGACTAAACAGAGTATTGCGACTCTGTGTTTGTTTGTAAATAGAGAATGAACCAAAGAGAACTAATTCTAAAACAGTAAATACTTGGATAACAATGAATCAAATGGAGAGAGAAGCAGGCACGACGGATTACAATGGGGGCAAAGACCTGCGTTAACTACCTTTCACTATCTGCAAAGAGAGAGTACTCCTAATAGAAATGAGGGGGGGGGGGCACCATTCAAAGCAGATCAGTGTGCATAAACACGAAAATGTTTTCACTTACCACGTACTTGACATTCGACAGCTTATGATATTTGCTATTAAAAAACCATTGAAATTCACTGAAAAAACCATAGGTTATAGACCATATATAGTTAGGAATTAGCATTTACAAAACCTTGAAAATTCACTGAAAAAACCATAGGTTATAGACCATATATAGTTAGGAATTAGCATTTAAAAAACCTTATTTTACTCACACAAAACCATTGAAATTCCATATATAGTTAGTTGCACTAACTATATATCGCGCACCTGCAATCCACTGCTGATGATGTCACATATTACATCATTCATGACATGGTCAGTGACATCACTGATGACATCACTGATGACATCTCAAATGACATCACTGATGACATCACTGATGACAACATCCAGTGACTGTATGTTTCTGTAAAGTTAAAATGTGTCTTACATATTGAAGAATGAGTGGAAGTATAAGTGTCTGGACAAAGGATTTAGTAGGTGCATGACTGAATGCATGAGTGAGTGATTAAATGTGTCTCACTGAGTGCATGGGTTAGTGACTAAAGTGTCTTAATTTGTGCATCATTATGTCTGTTGTTCTGTAAACTGCTGCATGTTTTGATCAGTAGCTATATGATTAACTATATGGGTTACTGATTGATTGTCCAAGTATTTGTATGGGAGACTGAGTGTGTGTGTGGCTGGCTGGGAGGTGTGTGACTCTGTGCAGATCAATGTGTACTTGTATCAATGATTGTATAACAAGGTAAGTATGTGTTAGTATATGTTTGAAAATGTAAGGTGCTCTATGTTTAACTGTATAGACAAGAAAATGGAAGTGTCATTGATTCTTTACAGGACTGACTAGGTGTGTGAGTAACTCCATGGATGAGTGGCAGACTGTGAGTGTCTGTATAGGTGTATGAGTGCATATGATAGTGTTGTAAAGATGAGTGATTGTATGTATGAATGATAGTATGGGTGAATGAGTGAAGGTGTGTGTAGACGTAGGAATCAGTGAGTGCGTATGTAGTAACTAGTATTGGTGTGTCAATGGTTTCAAAAATTATATTCTGTATTTAACACTGGGTGAAACAGAGGTTATATTAAAATGTGAGGAGATGCATTGTATTGTCACATGAATGATATCATCAGTGATGTGGTCATTGATGTCAAATGAGATGTCATCAGTGATGTCATCAGTGATGTCATTTGAGATGTCATCAGTGATGTCATCAGTGATGTCACTGACCATGTCATGAATGATGTAATATGTGACATCATCAGCAGTGGATTGCAGGTGCGCGATATATAGTTAGTGCAACTAACTATATATGGAATTTCAATGGTTTTGTGTGAGTAAAATAAGGTTTTTTAAATGCTAATTCCTAACTATATATGGTCTATAACCTATGGTTTTTTCAGTGAATTTTCAAGGTTTTGTAAATGCTAATTCCTAACTATATATGGTCTATAACCTATGGTTTTTTCAGTGAATATATATATATATATATAGATGAGCAAAAGCCCTTGAGCTTCAGAGGAGCACACGATGCTGCCCCTAGCTTAATCAGCCTTTGTTTGCCTCGCTGTCATTTGCTTCCTGCACATCTTCCCTTATTAATCTTTTCCCTTTCCGACGCGTTTCGAGGCTGGAGCTCCTCGTAATCATGGATTGCTTCACAGAGAGGTCAGAGGGCAGCGCTGTATTTCACCATTTATTAGGTGGAATGTCTCCTCCCTGAGTGGGCGTGGCACATTCTGGAAGCATGGAATGCTGGTAGTTAAAGTCCTTACAGCGCTGTTAAGTGCTTTCCTTGAGTAGGTTCCGACTTTCTGTGACAATTGTACATAATTTAATACCTTGAGTAGGCGGAGGTGTCCAGGCTTGCAAAGTTCATCACCCTTGAGACAGCATGCTATCCAGAGAGGAAGGGTTCCTTTCCGACGCCGTTTTCATGATCTTTCATGATCTTGCTGAAACTGGTGCCTCCTCTCACGCCCACGGCAGCCGTGTAGTATATAGATGAGCAAAAGCCCTTGAGCTTCAGAGGAGCACACGATGCTGCCCCTAGCTTAATCAGCCTTTGTTTGCCTCGCTGTCATTTGCTTCCTGCACATCTTCCCTTATTAATCTTTTCCCTTTCCGACGCGTTTCGAGGCTGGAGCGCCCCGTAATCATGGATTGCTTCACAGAGAGGTCAGAGGGCAGCGCTGTATTTCACCATTTATTAAGTGGAATGTCTCCTCCCTGAGTGGGCGTGGCACATTCTGGAAGCATGGAATGCTGGTAGTTAAAGTCCTTACAGCGCTGTTCAGTGCTTTCCTTGAGTAGGTTCCGACTTTCTGTGACAATTGTACATAAATTAATACCTTGAGTAGGCGGGGGTGTCCAGGCTTGCAAAGTTCATCACCCTTGAGACAGCATGCTATCCAGAGAGGAAGGGTTCCTTTCCGACGCCGTTTTCATGATCTTTCATGATCTTGCTGAAACTGGTGCCTCCTCTCACGGCCAGGGCAGCCGTGTAGTATATAGATGAGCAAAAGCCCTTGAGCTTCAGAGGAGCACACGATGCTGCCCCTAGCTTAATCAGCCTTTGTTTGCCTCGCTGTCATTTGCTTCCTGCACATCTTCCCTTATTAATCTTTTCCCTTTCCGACGCGTTTCGAGGCTGGAGCGCCCCGTAATCATGGATTGCTTCACAAAGAGGTCAGAGGGCAGCGCTGTATTTCACCATTTATTAAGTGGAATGTCTCCTCCCTGAGTGGGCGTGGCACATTCTGGAAGCATGGAATGCTGGTAGTTAAAGTCCTTAGAGCGCTGTTCAGTGCTTTCCTTGAGTAGGTTCCGACTTTCTGTGACAATTGTACATAAATTAATACCTTGAGTAGGCGGGGGTGTCCAGGCTTGCAAAGTTCATCACCCTTGAGACAGCATGCTATCCAGAGAGGAAGGGTTCCTTTGCGACGCCGTTTTCATGATCTTTCATGATCTTGCTGAAACTGGTGCCTCCTCTCACGGCCAGGGCAGCCGTGTAGTATATAGATGAGCAAAAGCCCTTGAGCTTCAGAGGAGCACACGATGCTGCCCCTAGCTTAATCAGCCTTTGTTTGCCTCGCTGTCATTTGCTTCCTGCACATCTTCCCTTATTAATCTTTTCCCTTTCCGACGCGTTTCGAGGCTGGAGCGCCCCGTAATCATGGATTGCTTCACAGAGAGGTCAGAGGGCAGCGCTGTATTTCACCATTTAGTAAGTGGAATGTCTCCTCCCTGAGTGGGCGTGGCACATTCTGGAAGCATGGAATGCTGGTAGTTAAAGTCCTTACAGCGCTGTTCAGTGCTTTCCTTGAGTAGGTTCCGACTTTCTGTGACAATTGTAAATAAATTAATACCTTGAGTAGGCGGGGGTGTCCAGGCTTGCAAAGTTCATCACCCTTGAGACAGCATGCTATCCAGAGAGGAAGGGTTCCTTTCCGACGCCGTTTTCATGATCTTTCATGATATTGCTGAAACTGGTGCCTCCTCTCACGGCCAGGGCAGCCGTGTAGTATATAGATGAGCAAAAGCCCTTGAGCTTCAGAGGAGCACACGATGCTGCCCCTAGCTTAATCAGCCTTTGTTTGCCTCGCTGTCATTTGCTTCCTGCACATCTTCCCTTATTAATCTTTTCCCTTTCCGACGCGTTTCGAGGCTGGAGCGCCCCGTAATCATGGATTGCTTCACAGAGAGGTCAGAAGGCAGCGCTGTATTTCACCATTTATTAAGTGGAATGTCTCCTCCCTAAGTGGGCGTGGCACATTCTGGAAGCATGGAATGCTGGTAGTTAAAGTCCTTACAGCGCTGTTCAGTGCTTTCCTTGAGTAGGTTCCGACTTTCTGTGACAATTGTACATAAATTAATACCTTGAGTAGGCGGGGTTGTCCAGGCTTGCAAAGTTCATCACCCTTGAGACAGCATGCTATCCAGAGAGGAAGGGTTCCTTTCCGACGCCGTTTTCATGATCTTTCATGATCTTGCTGAAACTGGTGCCTCCTCTCACGGCCAGGGCAGCCGTGTAGTATATAGATGAGCAAAAGCCCTTGAGCTTCAGAGGAGCACACGATGCTGCCCCTAGCTTAATCAGCCTTTGTTTGCCTCGCTGTCATTTGCTTCCTGCACATTTTCCCTTATTAATCTTTTCCCTTTCCGACGCGTTTCGAGGCTGGAGCGCCCCGTAATCATGGATTGCTTCACAGAGAGGTCAGAGGGCAGCGCTGTATTTCACCATTTATTAAGTGGAATGTCTCCTCCCTGAGTGGGCGTGGCACATTCTGGAAGCATGGAATGATGGTATTTAAAGTCCTTACAGCGCTGTTCAGTGCTTTCCTTGAGTAGCTTCATACTTTCGCGTCGGAAAGGGAAAAGATTATATCACTGCCCTTGCCGTGAGAGGAGGCACCAGTTTCAGCAAGATCATGAAAGATCATGAAAACGGCATCGGAAAGGAACCCTTCCTCTCTGGATAGCATGCTGTCTCAAGGGTGATGAACCGTGCAAGCCTGGACACCCCCGCCTACTCAAGGTATTAATTTATGTACAATTGTCACAGAAAGTCGGAACCTACTCAAGGAAAGCACTGAACAGCGCTGTAAGGACTTTAACTACCAGCATTCCATGCTTCCAGAATGTGCCACACCCACTCAAGGAGGAGACATTCCACTTAATAAATGGTGAAATACAGCGCTTCCCTCTGACCTCTCTGTGAAGCAATCCATGATTACGGGGCGCTCCAGCCTCGAAACGCGTCGGAAAGGGAAAAGATTAATAAGGGAAGATGTGCAGGAAGCAAATGACAGCGAGGCAAACAAAGGCTGATTAAGCTAGGGGCAGCATCGTGTGCTCCTCTGAAGCTCAAGGGCTTTTGCTCATCTATATATATATATATATATATATATATATATATATATATATATATATATATATATATATATATATATATATCAATGCTCCAAGGTGTCCACCTTTGAGTAGCACGCGAACAGCAGCTTGGTTTATGTATAGGTGACGCCGCTCCTTACGGGATCTGCCCGACGCATTCCGAAGCTCCATATGCTTCTCTTCAGGGGCTTTAATGGAAGCGGTGTGCACAACCGCCGACCCACTTCCTCATTTTATATATAACACACCCACCGATGGGAGGCTCAAATGAGACTGTGCATTCTGGGAAGTGAGGTCCGGGAAGCACACAATCAAGTCCTGTATGGACTCCACAAGTGGGCCCGTCCTCGATTCCAAGTACGACTGCTGCTTCACTTTTGTGACCCCCAGGGTACCGGGGTGGTGCATACTCCGCGGCTCGACGGCCGCGTATAAATCAATGCTCCAAGGTGTCCACCTTTGAGTAGCACGCGAACAGCAGCTTGGTTTATGTATAGGTGAGGACGGGGATCCATTCGTAGACGCCGCTCCGTACGGGATCTGCCCGACGCGTTTCGAAGCTCCAAATGCTTCTCTTCAGGGGCTTTAACGGAAGCGGTGTGCACAACCGCCGACCCACTTCCTCATTTTATATATAACACACCCACCGATGGGAGGCTCAAATGAGACTGTGCATTCTGGGAAGTGAGGTTCGGGAAGCACACAATCAAGTCCTGTATGGACTCCACAAGTGGGCCCGTCCTCGATTCCAAGTACGACTGCTGCTTCACTTTCGTGACCCCCAGGGTACCGGGGTGGTGCATACTCCGCGGCTGGACGGCCGCGTATAAATCAATGCTCCAAGGTGTGCACCTTTGAGTAGCACGCGAACAGCAGCTTGGTTTATGTATAGGTGAGGACGGGGATCCATTCGTAGACGCCGCTCCGTACGGGATCTGCCCGACGCGTTTCGAAGCTCCATATGCTTCTCTTCAGGGGCTTTAACGGAAGCGGTGTGCACAACCGCCGACCCACTTCCTCATTTTATATATAACACACCCACCGATGGGAGGCTCAAATGAGACTGTGCATTCTGGGAAGTGAGGTCCGGGAAGCACACAATCAAGTCCTGTATGGACTCGACAAGTGGGCCCGTCCTCGATTCCAAGTACGACTGCTGCTTCACTTTCGTGACCCCCAGGGTACCGGGGTGGTGCATACTCCGCGGCTGGATGGCCGCGTATAAATCAATGCTCCAAGGTGTTCACCTTTGAGTAGCACGCGAACAGCAGCTTGGTTTATGTATAGGTGAGGACGGGGATCCATTCGTAGACGCCGCTCCGTACGGGATCTGCCTGACGCATTCCGAAGCTCCATATGCTTCTCTTCAGGGGCTTTAATGGAAGCGGTGTGCACAACCGCCGACCCACTTCCTCATTTTATATATAACACACCCACCGATGGGAGGCTCAAATGAGACTGTGCATTCTGGGAAGTGAGGTCCGGGAAGCACACAATCAAGTCCTGTATGGACTCCACAAGTGGGCCCGTCCTCGATTCCAAGTACGACTGCTGCTTTACTTTTGTGACCCCCAGGGTACCGGGGTGGTGCATACTCCGCGGCTGGACGGCCGCGTATAAATCAATGCTCCAAGGTGTCCACCTTTGAGTAGCACGCGAACAGCAGCTTGGTTTATGTATAGGTGAGGACGGGGATCCATTCGTAGACGCCGCTCCGTACGGGATCTGCCCGACGCGTTTCGAAGCTCCATATGCTTCTCTTCAGGGGCTTTAACGGAAGCGGTGTGCACAACCACCGACCCACTTCCTCATTTTATATATAACACACCCACCGATGGGAGGCTCAAATGAGACTGTGCATTCTGGGAAGTGAGGTTCGGGAAGCACACAATCAAGTCCTGTATGGACTCCACAAGTGGGCCCGTCCTCGATTCCAAGTACGACTGCTGCTTCACTTTCGTGACCCCCAGGGTACCGGGGTGGTGCATACTCCGCGGCTGGACGGCCGCGTATAAATCAATGCTCCAAGGTGTGCACCTTTGAGTAGCACGCGAACAGCAGCTTGGTTTATGTATAGGTGAGGACGGGGATCCATTCGTAGACGCCGCTCCGTACGGGATCTGCCCGACGCGTTTCGAAGCTCCATATGCTTCTCTTCAGGGGCTTTAACGGAAGCGGTGTGCACAACCGCCGACCCACTTCCTCATTTTATATATAACACACCCACCGATGGGAGGCTCAAATGAGACTGTGCATTCTGGGAAGTGAGGTCCGGGAAGCACACAATCAAGTCCTGTATGGACTCCACAAGTGGGCCCGTCCTCGATTCCAAGTACGACTGCTGCTTCACTTTTGTGACCCCCAGGGTACCGGGGTGGTGCATACTCCGCGGCTGGACGGCCGCGTATAAATCAATGCTCCAAGGTGTCCACCTTTGAGTAGCACGCGAACAGCAGCTTGGTTTATGTATAGGTGAGGACGGGGATCCATTCGTAGACGCCGCTCCGTACGGGATCTGCCCGACGCGTTTCGAAGCTCCATATGCTTCTCTTCAGGGGCTTTAACGGAAGCGGTGTGCACAACCGCCGACCCACTTCCTCATTTTATATATAACACACCCACCGATGGGAGGCTCAAATGAGACTGTGCATTCTGGGAAGTGAGGTTCGGGAAGCACACAATCAAGTCCTGTATGGACTCCACAAGTAGGCCCGTCCTCGATTCCAAGTACGACTGCTGCTTCACTTTCGTGACCCCCAGGGTACCGGGGTGGTGCATACTCCGCGGCTGGACGGCCGCGTATAAATCAATGCTCCAAGGTGTGCACCTTTGAGTAGCACGCGAACAGCAGCTTGGTTTATGTATAGGTGAGGACGGGGATCCATTCGTAGACGCCGCTCCGTACGGGATCTGCCTGACGCGTTTCGAAGCTCCATATGCTTCTCTTCAGGGGCTTTAACGGAAGCGGTGTGCACAACCGCCGACCCACTTCCTCATTTTATATATAACACACCCACCGATGGGAGGCTCAAATGAGACTGTGCATTCTGGGAAGTGATGTCCGGGAAGCACACAATCAAGTCCTGTATGGACTCCACAAGTGGGCCCGTCCTCGATTCCAAGTACGACTGCTGCTTCACTTTCGTGACCCCCAGGGTACCCGGGTGGTGCATACTCCGCGGCTGGATGGCCGCGTATAAATCAATGCTCCAAGGTGTCCACCTTTGAGTAGCACGCGAACAGCAGCTTGGTTTATGTATAGGTGAGGACGGGGATCCATTCGTAGACGCCGCTCCGTACGGGATCTGCCCGACGCATTCCGAAGCTCCATATGCTTCTCTTCAGGGGCTTTAATGGAAGCGGTGTGCACAACCGCGACCCACTTCCTCATTTTATATATAACACACCCACCGATGGGAGGCTCAAATGAGACTGTGCATTCTGGGAAGTGAGGTCCGGGAAGCACACAATCAAGTCCTGTATGGACTCCACAAGTGGGCCCGTCCTCGATTCCAAGTACGACTGCTGCTTCACTTTTGTGACCCCCAGGGTACCGGGGTGGTGCATACTCCGCGGCTGGACGGCCGCGTATAAATCAATGCTCCAAGGTGTCCACCTTTGAGTAGCACGCGAACAGCAGCTTGGTTTATGTATAGGTGAGGACGGGGATCCATTCGTAGACGCCGCTCCGTACGGGATCTGCCCGACGCGTTTCGAAGCTCCATATGCTTCTCTTCAGGGGCTTTAACGGAAGCGGTGTGCACAACCGCCGACCCACTTCCTCATTTTATATATAACACACCCACCGATGGGAGGCTCAAATGAGACTGTGCATTCTGGGAAGTGAGGTTCGGGAAGCACACAATCAAGTCCTGTATGGACTCCACAAGTGGGCCCGTCCTCGATTCCAAGTACGACTGCTGCTTCACTTTCGTGACCCCCAGGGTACCGGGGTGGTGCATACTCCGCGGCTGGACGGCCGCGTATAAATCAATGCTCCAAGGTGTGCACCTTTGAGTAGCACGCGAACAGCAGCTTGGTTTATGTATAGGTGAGGACGGGGATCCATTCGTAGACGCCGCTCCGTACGGGATCTGCCCGACGCGTTTTGAAGCTCCATATGCTTCTCTTCAGGGGCTTTAACGGAAGCGGTGTGCACAACCGCCGACCCACTTCCTCATTTTATATATAACACACCCACCAATGGGAGGCTCAAATGAGACTGTGCATTCTGGGAAGTGAGGTCCGGGAAGCACACAATCAAGTCCTGTATGGACTCCACAAGTGGGCCCGTCCTCGCTTCCAAGTACGACTGCTGCTTCACTTTCGTGACCCCCAGGGTACCGGGGTGGTGCATACTCAGCGGCTGGATGGCCGCGTATAAATCAATGCTCCAGGGTGTCCACCTTTGAGTAGCACGCGAACAGCAGCCTGGTTTATGTATAGGTGAGGACGAGGATCCATTCGTAGACGCCGCTCCGTACGGGATCTGCCCGACGCGTTTCGAGCTCCATATGCTTCTCTTCAGGGGCTTTAACGGAAGCGGTGTGCACAACCGCCGATCCACTTCCTCATTTTATATATAACACACCCACCGATGGGAGGCTCAAATGAGACTGTGCATTCTGGGAAGTGAGGTGCGGGAAGCACACAATCAAGTCCTGTATGGACTCCACAAGTGGGCCCGTCCTCGATTCCAAGTACGACTGCTGCTTCACTTTCGTTACCCCCAGGGTACCGGGGTGGTGCATACTCCGCGGCTGGACGGCCGCGTATAAATCAATGCTCCAAGGTGTCCACCTTTGAGTAGCACGCGAACAGCAGCTTGGTTTATGTATAGGTGACGACGGGGATCCATTCGTAGACGCCGCTCCGTACGGGATCTGCCCGACGCGTTTCGAAGCTCCATATGCTTCTCTTCAGGGGCTTTAACGGAAGCGGTGTGCACAACCGCCGACCCACTTCCTCATTTTATATATAACACACCCACCGATGGGAGGCTCAAATGAGACTGTGCATTCTGGGAAGTGAGGTCCGGGAAGCACACAATCAAGTCCTGTATGGACTCCACAAGTGGGCCCGTCCTCGATTCCAAGTACGACTGCTGCTTCACTTTCGTGACCCCCAGGGTACCGGGGTGGTGTATACTCCGCGGCTGGACGGCCGCATATAAATCAATGCTCCAAGGTGTCCACCTTTGAGTAGCACGCGAACAGCAGCTTGGTTTATGTATAGGTGAGGATGGGGATCCATTCGTAGACGCCGCTCCGTACGGGATCTGCCCGACGCGTTTCGAAGCTCCATATGCTTCTCTTCAGGGGCTTTAACGGAAGCGGTGTGCACAACCGCCGACCCACTTCCTCATTTTATATATAACACACCCACCGATGGGAGGCTCAAATGAGACTGTGCATTCTGGGAAGTGATGTCCGGGAAGCACACAATCAAGTCCTGTATGGACTCCACAAGTGGGCCCGTCCTCGATTCCAAGTACGACTGCTGCTTCACTTTCGTGACCCCCAGGGTACCCGGGTGGTGCATACTCCGCGGCTGGACGGCCGCGTATAAATCAATGCTCCAAGGTGTCCACCTTTGAGTAGCACGCGAACAGCAGCTTGGTTTATGTATAGGTGAGGACGGGGATCCATTCGTAGACGCCGCTCCGTACGGGATCTGCCCGACGCGTTTCGAAGCTCCATATGCTTCTCTTCAGGGGCTTTAACGGAAGCGGTGTGCACAACAGCCGACCCACTTCCTCATTTTATATATAACACACCCACCGATGGGAGGCTCAAATGAGACTGTGCATTCTGGGAAGTGAGGTCCGGGAAGCACACAATCAAGTCCTGTATGGACTCCACAAGTGGGCCCGTCCTCGATTCCAAGTAAGACTGCTGCTTCACTTTTGTGACCCCCAGGGTACCGGGGTGGTGCATACTCCGCGGCTGGACGGCCGCGTATAAATCAATGCTCCAAGGTGTCCACCTTTGAGTAGCACGCGAACAGCAGCTTGGTTTATGTATAGGTGACGACGGGGATCCATTCGTAGACGCCGCTCCGTACGGGATCTGCCCGACGCGTTTCGAAGCTCCATCTGCTTCTCTTCAGGGGCTTTAACGGAAGCGATGTGCACAACCGCCGACCCACTTCCTCATTTTATATATAACACACCCACCGATGGGAGGCTCAAATGAGACTGTGCATTCTGGGAAGTGAGGTCCGGGAAGCACACAATCAAGTCCTGTATGGACTCCACAAGTGGGCCCGTCCTCGATTCCAAGTACGACTGCTGCTTCACTTTCGTGACCCCCAGGGTACCGGGGTGGTGTATACTCCGCGGCTGGACGGCCGCGTATAAATCAATGCTCCAAGGTGTCCACCTTTGAGTAGCACGCGAACAGCAGCTTGGTTTATGTATAGGTGAGGATGGGGATCCATTCGTAGACGCCGCTCCGTACGGGATCTGCCCGACGCGTTTCGAAGCTCCATATGCTTCTCTTCAGGGGCTTTAACGGAAGCGGTGTGCACAACCGCCGACCCACTTCCTCATTTTATATATAACACACCCACCGATGGGAGGCTCAAATGAGACTGCATTCTGGGAAGTGATGTCCGGGAAGCACACAATCAAGTCCTGTATGGACTCCACAAGTGGGCCCGTCCTCGATTCCAAGTACGACTGCTGCTTCACTTTCGTGACCCCCAGGGTACCCGGGTGGTGCATACTCCGCGGCTGGACGGCCGCGTATAAATCAATGCTCCAAAGTGTCCACCTTTGAGTAGCACGCGAACAGCAGCTTGGTTTATGTATAGGTGAGGACGGGGATCCATTCGTAGACGCCGCTCCGTACGGGATCTGCCCAACGCGTTTCGAAGCTCCATATGCTTCTCTTCAGGGGCTTTAACGGAAGCGGTGTGCACAACCGCCGACCCACTTCCTCATTTTATATATAACACACCCACCGATGGGAGGCTCAAATGAGACTGTGCATTCTGGGAAGTGAGGTCCGGGAAGCACACAATCAAGTCCTTAATGGACTCCACAAGTGGGCCCGTCCTCGATTCCAAGTAAGACTGCTGCTTCACTTTTGTGACCCCCAGGGTACCGGGGTGGTGCATACTCTGCGGCTGGACGGCCGCGTATAAATCAATGCTCCAAGGTGTCCACCTTTGAGTAGCACGCGAACAGCAGCTTGGTTTATGTATAGGTGAGGACGGGGATCTATTCGTAGACGCCGCTCCGTACGGGATCTGCCCGACGCGTTTCGAAGCTCCATATGCTTCTCTGCAGGGGCTTTAACGGAAGCGGTGTGCACAACCGCCGACCCACTTCCTCATTTTATATATAACACACCCACCGATGGGAGGCTCAAATGAGACTGTGCATTCTGGGAAGTGAGGTCCGGGAAGCACACAATCAAGTCCTGTATGGACTCCACAAGTGGGCCCGTCCTCGATTCCAAGTACGACTGCTGCTTCACTTTCGTGACCCCCAGGGTACCGGGGTGGTGCATACTCCGCGGCTGGACGGCCGCGTATAAATCAATGCTCCAAGGTGTCCACCTTTGAGTAGCACGCAAACAGCAGCTTGGTTTATGTATAGGTGAGGACGGGGATCCATTCGTAGACACCGCTCCGTACGGGATCTGCCCGACGCGTTTCGAAGCTCCATATGCTTCTCTTCAGGGGCTTTAACGGAAGCGGTGTGCACAACCGCCGACCCACTTCCTCATTTTATATATAACACACCCACCGATGGGAAGCTCAAATGAGACTGTGCATTCTGGGAAGTGAGGTCCGGGAAGCACACAATCAAGTCCTGTATGGACTCCACAAGTGGGCCCGTCCTCGATTCCAAGTACGACTGCTGCTTCACTTTCGTGACCCCCAGGGTACCGGGGTGGTGCATACTCCGCGGCTGGACGGCTGCGTATAAATCAATGCTCCAAGGTGTCCACCTTTGAGTAGCACGCGAACAGCAGCTTGGTTTATGTATAGGTGAGGACGGGGATCCATTCGTAGACGCCGCTCCGTACGGGATCTGCCCGACGCGTTTCGAAGCTCCATATGGTTCTCTGCAGGGGCTTTAACGGAAGCGGTGTGCACAACCGCCGACCCACTTCCTCATTTTATATATAACACACCCACCGATGGGAGGCTCAAATGAGACTGTGCATTCTGGGAAGTGAGGTCCGGGAAGCACACAATCAAGTCCTGTATGGACTCCACAAGTGGGCCCGTCCTCGATTCCAAGCACGACTGCTGCTTCACTTTCGTGACCCCCAGGGTACCGGGGTGGTGCATACTCCGCGGCTGGACGGCCGCGTATAAATCAATGCTCCAAGGTGTCCACCTTTGAGTAGCACGTGAACAGCAGCTTGGTTTATGTATAGGTGAGGACGGGGATCCATTCGTAGATGCCGCTCCGTACGGGATCTGCCCGACGCGTTTCGAAGCTCCATATGCTTCTCTTCAGGGGCTTTAACGGAAGCGGTGTGCACAACCGCCGACCAACTTCCTCATTTTATATATAACACACCCACCGATGGGAGGCTCCAATGAGACTGTGCATTCTGGGAAGTGAGGTCCGGGAAGCACACAATCAAGTCAAATCAATATATCCAGGCAAGCTCCTTCGTGGAAAGAGAAAAGGCCACAACTGGGGATAATTTCGGAAGCGCTTTTATTAAACTGCCCAAACAGAGTAAAATTCTGTCACCCTCTATGGCGGATGCATTTCGGCGTGGTCAGCCTCTTCAGCGCCAGGTGCTAGTGATTGAGGAAAGGGGTGTGAGTGAAGGTTTTATGTGTCCTGCCTTCTCCTCATTCACGGACGGCAGCTTCTCCCACACTGATGTCATCGTAGCATATACTTCCTGTAGTTCGCCCGGTCATCGGCGCCTACAGGTTCCAGCATGCAGTGGCACGATTCTGTTAAGTATCGCAGAGAAGGTGGGGAAGGAATATTGTGCTCCAAAGTCAGTGAATTAGCCCCAATGTCCACAAACACTCATGAGCAGCGGCACTTCCTCCAGTCCCCAAGCCGCTTAAACCAACTCAGCAACGGAATCCTTTCTGGCGGGGGCAGGCATGGCAATCCTACCTGCCCAACGTGGTGCGCAGTGGCATCCATCTCGTCATACGTCTTCCATGGCTGTGTGGTGGGTCCTGCGAATTCCGGTACCCCGGAAAAGAAATAACTGCGAACAGTGTTCCAGCGAAAGCAGGGCCTCTTGAGAAAGCGGGGGCCTTTGAAGCGCGACACTGGAGAACGCGCTAAATTGTATCCAGGCAAGCTCCTTCGTGGAAAGAGAAAAAGCCACAACTGGGGGGTCATCGTAGCATATACTTCCTGTAGTTCGCCCGGTCATCGGCGCCTACAGGTTCCAGCATGCAGCATGCAGTGGCACGATTCTGGTAAGTATCGCAGAGAAGGTGGGGAAGGAATATTGTGCTCCAAAGTCAGTGAATTAGCCCCAATGTCCACAAACACTCATGAGCAGCGGCACTTCCTCCAGTCCCCAAGCCGCTTAAACCAACTCAGCAACGGAATCCTTTCTGGCGGGGGCAGGCATGGCAACCCTACCTGCCCAACGTGGTGCGCAGTGGCATCCATCTCGTCATATATATATATAACCTACTGGCAATAGCCAGTAGGTATATATAGTTAGGACCTAGCTACCATAGGAAATCCGCAACATTCTATTGGTAATAACTTTGGAGCTGATTGAGGAATTTGCGTGTAATTTTCCAAAATTTTGGCCAGCTCCGCTGCGCTCCTTCCCTGAACGTTTCGGGGGGATTTGTGAAGTGGGGGCTGAGAAAAAAGGGGGTCCCAAAACTTGTTTTCCCCATGTTAATTTCCATAGGACGTTCAGACAAGGCTACAGCCCGAACCGCTGAACGGAATTACACCAAACTTGGCAAAACTGTAGGGACTGGTACACAGATGTGCCTTTGCTATATTTGGTGAAAATTGCTCCAGTGGTTTGTATGAAAATTAACTTCAAAAACACATATATATCTGGGTGGAGCCTAACCACACATCTCATCCAAGAAGTGTTGGCAGCCATCTTGGGACCAATATACATGATAGCACCTCATTAAAAAGCACTGTAGTTAATAGAGGGTTTTAGCACTTTAGTTACATTATAAATCATTTGTTGATGGTATCATACTCATTTTAGGAATTCCGGTGTGTTCTAAGGTGATTTTACCATGTGAAAAAGCCTTCTGCTGGGATATCATGAATCATGTTTGAAAGAAAACTATTATCTCATGCTTTTCCCACAATGGTTTGGAAGGGGATCTATAAGCTAAACTGAAAGCATATTTTCTGTAAATTCACATTATCTTTCTCAGTCATGTGAGAATGAAGTCTGACATTCTCAGTAAAACATGTACATCCAACAAGGACAGAGACTGTCAGTTGATTCCTTTGTGTTCTACTGCAGCCTCCTAGAGTGTTCTAAAGAACAACTAGAGCGCTAACAGTCCTACTTATTACAAAGGTATGGCACACCTGAAGCCATCTTGATTGGAATAAAGTGGTAACTCTTAAAACATTTAATTTAAAAAGGAACAAAATGAGGGGGTATATTTTGCCATAGAAAGTATGATTAGTGCTGCAGAAAGAGAAATTAGGGCATATTTTGAGTGACTTCCCAAATCCTCTTCTATTTCATTAAAACGTTCTGACATGCAGTCTCCCAAGATGGCCACCAGAGACAAAAGAGCCCAAATGTAGCCCAAATATCAACCAGATGTAGCCCAAGTATAGCCCAATGACAGAATGTCCCAGAGTGTTCTAAAGAACAACTAGAGTGCTAACAGTCTTACTTATGACAAAAGTATGGCACACCAGAAGCCATCTTGATTGGAATGAAGTGGTAAGTCTGAAAACATTTAATTTAAAAAGGAACAATATGAGGGGGTTCATTTTGCCATAAAAAGTATGATTAGCAGCAGACTTCCCTGGTGAGCAGTAGCTTTACTACAGTGATCTAATGAGCAACTAGAGTGCTAACATTCAGAATTAATGGCAAATGTGTGACACATCTGAATGCCTTCTTGATGGAACCAAAGTAAACAAGCATTGAAAATGCAATAGATCTTGCCCTCGTTTAAGTTAAAGCCATTCTGTTTGTAATCAGGTGTCTTTTTAGCTTTGATTTTATTAGTGTTTTTAAAACTTTCATGTAAATAACATGCATATGTATGCATATATGTATATGTATGCATGCATTTATATTTGTATTTATATAGATATGCAGATTATATATGTTTATATATGTATGTATATATATATACACATACATAAATGCATATGCATATATATGCATATATATATGTGTATATGTGTGAGTGTAGAGAGAGGTAGAGAGGTGGAGGTGTAGAGGTAGAGAGGTAGAGGTAGAGAGGTAGAGGTAGAGAGGTAGAGACTAGTAGAGAGAGAAGTAGAGAGAGGTAGAGAGGTAGAGAGAAGAGAGTGAGTAATAGAGAGTAGAGTGTGAGTAGTAGAGAGTAGTAGAGTGAATAGTAGAGTGAGTAGTAGAGAGTAGTAGAGAGTGAGTAGTAGAGAGTGAGTAGTAGAGAGTAGTAACGAGTGAGTAGTAGAGAGTAGTAGAGAGTGAGTAGCAGAGAGAGAGAATAGTAGAGAGTAGTAGAGAATGAGTAGTAGAGTGAGTAGTAGATGGTAGTAGAGAGAGAGTAGTAGAGAGTGAGTAGTAGAGAGTAGTAGAGAGTGAGTAGTAGAGAGTGAGAAGTAGAGAGTAGTAGAGAGAGAGTAGTAGAGAGTGAGTAGTAGAGAGTAGTAGATAGTGAGTAGTAAAGATTGAGTAGTAGAGAGAGAGTAGTAGAGAGTGAGTAGTAGAGAGTAGAGAGTAGTAGAGAGTGAGTAGTAGAGAGTAGTAGATAGTGAGTAGTAGGGAGTGAGTAGTAGAGAGAGAGTAGTAGAGAGTAGTAGAGAGTAGTAGAGTAGTAGAGAATGAGTAGTAGAGAGTGAGTATTAGAGAGTAGTGGAGTAGTAGAGAGTAAATAGTAGAGAGTAGTGGAGAATATTCCAAAGTTTGGCACAGCACCACTTGCACAATAAGTCCAATCAAATCATATCACTTAGAGTCCTGATTGAAGTGCTGAATCTTGGTGTATATGCAAATGCTTTTATTTTCCTTAAGTTTATGTACCACAGCCAGCAGACGCGTTTCGTTCTGTACAACAGAACTTCTTCAAGTTATGTCAGTATCCTGTTGTCATATAACTAGATATTTCTTCCAAATGTTAGACGAGACGTAAGTACATTCTTATTCAAAGTGACTAGGTATCAATTTTACTCACACAATTCGGGCAGACTTGAGTAATTTATAGCATCCTCAAAGTCAGTCTTTCAAAAATTCCAAAGTATAGAACATGATAATCCAAATCCAAATGTTTCTCAAGAAAAGTCATTTTCAATCGTTCGGAATTTTGGCGTTTGGGCAGATATGACCCAGGGACCCCCAGTATGCAAGGGGAATTAGTTCCCCCTCTGCAAACGCGCCAGTGGCATGCGTTGCAGAGAGGTGTAAAAAGAGGCATAGCCTCATTACACCTCTGTGCAATGCAGCCCCCTGGCGCATACTGGAGGTTCCAGGTGGGCTAGTATGCAAGGGGAATTAGTTCCCCCTCTTCAAACATGCACGGGGGCTGAGTTGCAGAGAGGTGTAAAAAAAGGATGTGGCCTCATTACATCTCTCTGCAATGCAGCCCCCTGGCGCATACTGGAGGCTCCTGGTGGGCTAGTTGGCCCCCAGGGACCCCCAGTATGCAAGGGGAATTAGTTCCCCCTCTGCAAATGCGCAGGGGGCTGCGTTGTAGAGAATTGTAACAAGGGGCATAGCCTCATTACACCTCTGCAATGCAGCCCCCTGGCGCATGCTGGAGGTTCAAGGTGGACTAGTTGGCCCCCAGGGGCCCCCAGTATGCAAGGGGAATTAGTTCCCCCTCTTCAAACATGCACAGGGCTGCGTTGCAGAGAGGTGTAAAAAGGGGCGTGGCTTCATTACACCTCTCTGCAATGCAGTCCCCTGGCACATACTGGAGATTCCTGGTGGGCTTTCAGGTCTTATATAGTTAGGAATTAGCATTAAAAAAACCTTTGAAATTCACTGAAAAAAACATAGGTTTCAGGCCTTATATAGTTAGGAATTAGCATTTAAAAAACCTTGCAAATTCACTGAAAAAACCATAGGTTTCAGGCCTTATATAGTTAGGAATTAGCATTTAAAAAACCGTTGAAATTCACTGAAAAAAACATAGGTTTTAGGCCTTATATAGTTAGGAATTAGCATTTAAAAAACCTTTAAAATTCACTCCAAAAACTATAAGTTTTAGGGGTGTTATAGTCAGCTGGACATTTCACTCATACAAAACCGTTGAAATTGCTCCTATATAGTTAGTTGTACTAACTATATTTTGCGCACCCGCAATCCACTGCTGATGATGTCACATATTACATCAGTCAGTCAAAGCACGCTTTATTCGATTTTACAAAAACCATAAAAAGCACGTACAGTACATATACATTAAAATCACATCTCATAATTAATACAAAAACAGGGCGAACCCAGAATTAACTAAGCTACATCGTGTCTAACACTATTAAAAGATACCTTATTTACAATAAAATGTTCAGTGGAGCTCGTTTTTTTCTAAAACGAAAAGCTTCTGCTAGGAAACTGGCGACAGTAAAAGTAATGTAAATATTGCCCAACATCTGGAGGTAAATTAAAGCAGGTCTAACTTGAATGAAACTCGCCTCCCTCAGCACAGGTAACAGATGTTTTTTCCTAGCAGCAGTATAATACCCACAAAACATCGTAAAATGCATGGTATCTTGCTCGGAGAAATTATCACAGTCACAAGGGGGGGCATCTTTAGAATGGTTCCATGATGGATAGCAACCTAAAGAAAATTGAATCAGATTAAACCGGAATCTCGTTAACAAAAATCTATGAAGGGGTCTTGTAACAAAATTCAGGTATGGTTCTGTGGTAAATAAAATATTACCCTGGAAGAATTTCTAGGCATTAACAAAGTATCATGCATCAAATGAGAGACAGGATCCGTGGTGTCCAAGTTAAATGGGCTTTATTCCAATAACTCGAGTCATGGGAGAATATGTTCCATCACCACTGAGGTTCAGGAAGAGTCTTCTAACAATTATTTACTGAACATGGGTTATATACATTTTATCTTGTACATAGGAGCAGGCGCAAGACAGAAAATGTGATAAGAGCATGTAGGCGTGCATGAGGGTGTGTACTTGATGAGTCACAGGTGTTTGATAGGTAGGTGTCATAGGTGGGTGGGTACTTAGAGGAGGAGTTTGCATGGCTAGCTGGAACTATGCCCTAATTGTGCAACTTTGAGCATGACGTGCAATTGACGTGTAACTGGGAGGAAGCTGACTTTCAGTCTAGAAGAGAGATCTCTTGTGTCAGGGTGACTAGCACATCTTGTACAATCTGATATGATAGGGGATGTATTATCTGAAGCAAAAGGTTGCTCACCACTAAGAATCAGAAAAAGCATATATTTCTCCGTTCATTGCATGGGGGCTGAGACAGAAGGCTAGGCCCTATCTGTCGCGGACGGGTTCTGTTTACTTTACCTCACCGGGCAGGGATGCCACTCTGTACAGCAAACAGATAACTGTTATTCATAATACTGTCTTGGCAGGCCTCTTGCTGGGCTTCTCTCGGCTGAGCTAGAAGTATGCGAGGTCAGAGGGACGTAACTGCAGCTTCAGTGTGTCAGGAGTCATGAAATGCAAATACATGGGCCTTATGCTACCTTAACGTTTGGGAGACTTGATGACTGGCATTTCTAATGCAGGACATGAATGTAGAGGCCTAGTGATTCAGGCCACTACAGGGAATATGCATGGATGACATGCACACACATGTAACATAGGGTATACGTAGGGGACATCTTGGTCAGGCAAAATTTCATTTTCCACATTCCCTCCTTGTCCCCTACTTAACCCTTTAGGATACATCTATATTCATGAGACCGTATAGTTGATCATACAGAATCATTTGTTCATCTTTTATCCTTTGTTTACGTGGATGGGGAACACAGGCAGTGGCACACAGGCCGCAAATCGCCGGTCCGCACTGCAAACAGAGACAGCAACCAAATATCATAAGTAGGATCATTCCTAGGAAGGACAACACTTTCCATCCCCAAGCAGATATTATACCCCAGAACCAACTGGACCAAGTCCATGTGCCTGGATCTTGATGTATGGCATGAGCAATTTTGTGGAGCCTTGTTATTGCTTCGTACACAGATGGTGCATTATCTGGGATGAAAATGCAACAACTAGATCGGATCACTCTACAAGCTCCGCCCCTATCCACCAAGATGACGTCTAGAACGAGGCGGTTTTGAAGAACGACAAGTCTAATAGCAGACTGCTCCTGGGTCAAGTTCGCCAGGGCAGATGCAGTTACATTTACAACTGTTTCAAGAGTCCTTGTTAAATTGCGTATCAGCTTACTGTTTTGGACGGGACCAACGAAGAAAAAGAAACCTTTGTTGAAGTCTGTATATTGCCCCCAAGCTGTTTCAGTCTGATCAATCCCTGCAGAATCTGTCTCTCTCTTTTGTCTAACATGTTCTAGTCGTGAATCTCTATGATAATTTGATGGGGCTAGAAAAACGGGTGGCAATAAGAATGCTATATAACAAGTCCCACCCCAGTCTAAGGGCTGATGTACATAGGCTGTCTGACCACAAATGAAATAGGTATGGCGTGATGGTTTGAAAGAAGAAAGTCCTTTATCACTAAACTCTACTACAGTGTTACACTCGCTATGTCCCATAAGTACTGAGCCTTTCTTTCTAACACATAAATCACCTTTTGCTGGTAGAACTGAAATAAACGGTGGACCTGTATTTTGCTTGGGCTGAACATTTAACATTATAAAATTAACAGATGCATTTCCCTGCTCGTACTCTTCATTCTCTAAATCGGTTCCCTTTCTTTGGGGGAATCCGTCTTTGTCTGGAAAGCATGCTTCATTCATTACTTTATTCAGGTTTCCATATATCCAGCCACCTGGATAAGCTATGTACTTTCTATCTATTGAGGTCATTAGAGCAAACCATGCTCCACATGAACCATTGTGTGAGAACGGTAATAGGTAGAAGGGCAAGACTCCCTTTGTCTCTTGATAAGGTGGCATTTGGCCACATACCCAGCAATCAGTCGCATTGCTGGTCTGATGAGAATGGTGTAACATTCGAATAAAAGTATTGTTACGTAGTGCAAGTCGATATGACAATTCATGGGGTGGCAGTTCACTGAATGTATGCTCTGTGGTGCTGTTACTGGATGAATGTATATGTGAGGAAATGGGAAAGAAAACATGTAGCAATAAACTGACACCAATTATAACAATGCACAGAATAAAAAGAATGATCAAGGTAACAATACATCTACTGCGTAATATCTTGCAGTATTTTTCTCTCTTCTTGCTATTCTCATATGTGATCTTATACATGTCAGAAATCTGGTCTAACCGATTCACCACCGAGTGGACTTAGACAATTAAACTACGTCTGACTTACTAGATCTTAATTTAGATTTATACTACTGCTGAGGGGTCTTTTCTAGCAAAGGTCAGTGTTCTGTTTAAAAGTTCCAAAGTTCCAAATAGTCCAAAGTATCTTTTGTAGTGATGAAGGTGAGTTCGGCCTTTACGTCCTTCCACCAACTTCGGCGTCTTCCAACGTGGCTCAAGGGGACTTGAACGATCAAAATTCCGGATGCATACAAAATTCTCTGGGACAATGGCGTGCTCCTTGACCTGGGTGTTGTCAGCGAAGGCAGCAGCAACCTGTGAACAACAAGAGAGTAGTGCAGACATCAAGGAAGCCAGGTAATCTGTCAGCATGTTACTGTCAACATCAGGTATTTTCTTTTAGCAAGTTTTTGTTTTGATTGTCTGATTATGTCTTTCTACAAGGCCTGCTGCTTCTTGGTGTCGTACACAATGGAACTTCTATCCTAACAGAAGTGACACTTGTTTCATTAATTCAGAGGAGAATGGCTGACCGTTATCAGAATAGACCACACGCGGTAATCCATACCTAGGGAAGTACTCACGCACTAACTGTCTGGCTGTTGTCACAGCAGTATAACCTGGAACTGGATATGCTTCTGTCCATCTAGAGAGTGCACACACAACTACCAAGACGTACTTGTAACCTCTACATCTGTCCATTTGGATATAATCCGTCTGGAGAACTTTGAAAGGGTGGTCAGGAGGATGAAATCCGCCTTGTTCCACCGGAATGCCTTTACCTGGATTGAACTGGCAACAGATCATACATGTTCACAGATCATACATGTTCGCACTTTGTTTCGCTGCTGCACGCATGTGCTTGTTAAACCAGATGTTCTGTAAGCTGTCTAGCATTGCTTTTTCTCTTAAGTGTGCTGGACTATGGGCTGTGTTTATGATTACTTGTACCATAGAATCTGGGAGAAACCATGTAGCTTTTCCCTTAGTCATCCAACCTTGGTTAGTCTGGACCCCTCCTTGTTCAGTCCAATTCTTTATCTCATCTGTAGTGGCATGTGTCTGTATGTCGAGTACATCTTGTGTAGGGTCCCTGACTGTCATACTTTATGTCAGTAATGGTACCTCTGTCCTTGTCGTGTCTGTTGGTGTCTGTGCTGTAAGTTTAGCTGTTCGGTCTGCCAGGTCATTACTCTGGGAAATGGTGTCTGTAACTTTGGTGTGAGCTTTATATTTCAGGATAGAAATGGCTGTAGGTAAATGTATGGCTTCTAACAGGGCTTGGATAAACTGGCCATGCTGAATCTTGGCACCATGAGAGGTCAAGAAACCTCTCTCTTGCCACAGGACCCCAAAATCATGAACAACGTCAAAAGCGTATTGTGAGTCAGTATAAATGTTCACTTTCAAGTGCTTAGCTCTTGTGCAGGCTTGTGTCAGA
Organism: Lissotriton helveticus; assembly: GCF_964261635.1. NCBI lineage: Eukaryota > Metazoa > Chordata > Amphibia > Caudata > Salamandridae > Lissotriton > Lissotriton helveticus. The sequence continues at coordinate 595,835,885 of NC_136057.1, read as the reverse complement.
GCGATAAGCTCTGCTGCTTGTGCTGACAGTGTGTCTATTTTTTCTTGCAGGATTCAGAATGTTACAACGTCTGATCTCTATGTGTGGCTGAAATAATGTCAGTTCATAACCTGTCAGTCTCGCTACAGTCAAATGTAAAAATAAATAAAAATATGGCGCGTGACATAATGCTCTTTTTAATTCCTCGAATGCCAAGGTGTGTTCTTGTGTCCAAGGGAGTACAGTCAGAGTGGCTGCCTCCTGTGTAGTTAACTGTATGAGTGGTTGGCTAGATACGCATACTGGGGAATCCATTGCCTACAGTAAGAAGTGAGGCCAATAAAGGCACGTACTTCCTTTTGTGTCCTGGGCTGTGAAAGGTTAGTAAGTAACTGAATACGTTCTTCTGTTAGCTGTCTACAGCTGACTACCCTCCTTGGAAAGCAAGTGTGACACCACTTGCATTTCACAGAATTGCAACTGTCAGTGATGCATTCTCGCATTCTGTGTCTGATCGTGCTGTAACCAGGATGTCGTCTATGTACTGTATCAGTCCTGTGTTGGCAGGCATGTGAATACTGTCCAGCCGTTCCTTTAGTGTCTGACTGTAAATGCTAGGGCTCACTGTCATCAATCTAGCAAATATGATTTATATAAAAATTTAAAAATAAATAAAAATGAATTTTCAATTAAAAAGCACAATGTTTATTTCCAAAAGCTCTGCAGTTTACAAAAAAATCCTACTCTAAATCTTGGGAATAGTATGACCATACTACCTACAATATGTTCTCTAAATATATTTGAATAAAATCCAAATTATTCTAGCATAGACAGAGGCTGGAGCCTCGCAACTCCTCACCTCTGTGAGAAGCAGCCCCTCCCTCTAGAAAGATGTTCGCGCTCGGAGTTTTGAATCAACTCCAAGCCGGGCTTCACTGTGACCTAAAATTGAATGACTGCCAGATGCTGAACCCATTGCAAGAGCGAAACTCCTGCCAATTATTCTGTTTACACTACTGAGGGAAAAACTATTCATTTATCTGAAGTCAATGAAGCTTTTAGTGTTGACTGTAAGGAAGAACAATTTTTTCGTGCACAAGTCAGAGGGGCTGGGGAGGTAACTTCGCTACGAACTCACTCCTTGCTCACCTGCCCCTCCCCTCAGAGCCAGGAGCTGGCTCAGTGTCAAACATAACAAATAGGAGACAAGCCTCTCACTCGTCTCTTCTTCCCTAAAATTGGGTCGCTGCCAACGCTGAGCTCATTGAAAGAGCCAAACGTCTGCCAAGTTTCATAAAGAGTGAGCTGCAAGCCTCCTCCCTCCACATTCGAAGGAAGCTAGTGTAAGTCGGAGCAGTAGCCCTCCCTTTACATAAACATTTCTCTGCGGCTCATCACGGAGGCTCTGAGAGCTGAGAACAGCTGCCAAGTTACTGAAGACAGAGCTCGGTCTCGTCCGCGGAAAAGAATTGGAGTATGGCCAATAATAACAAGACAGGCACGGCAAAAGGGAAAAACCCTCCCTTTACATAAACATATACTGGAAGCCAGGACCTTCAAGGTCGAAAAACACATTCTCTGTAATTCAAAACATATCTGATCCCCCAGGCCAGAGAGCTAAACCAACATTCTCTAATTTCACTGAAGCCAATTTAATAAGGACATATTTTCTGTAACTAAGTGACATGCTAGTACTTTAAAATAATCCTGTACTGCTACTTAAAAGCTTCACTTTCTAAAATAACACTTTTGTCTAACTAATTCAGCTAGAAGGCAAGACATTTGAAACATGGGCATTTGTTTAGCATGCAAATTACCACACAAATATGGGACAATGTGCTTCTGCACACAAGGCTATGCATTTTGCATTTGAGAAAAAGAAACGAATTATTATGGACTGTTGGGTTGGGACTGTTCTCTGCATACATCAATTGAAGCTTCTCCACTAAATGTTTATCTGTAACCATCTGTGTAAGCATTGCAGCCTAACTGACCTCTGAATCAGACATAATAAATCCTATTTTCACAGGCTGGTGGACATAAATCAGGCAGCATGTTAAATGAACACTGCTTTCACCTTGCAAGATATTACCTTTCTATCAGCAGCCTGTCAAAGTACATAAGTGAGCCTTGAAACTAAATGAATGCAAATTAAACCAATGTAGGGGACACTTAGCAATGCATTAAGATGGTAGTGTATTATAGCTATCAAAAAGGGCCACGTTCATTAATTTACAAATAGCCACTATTCCTAATTAAGTGTGCAAGCTCTTCTATTCTACCTATTCAAAGGGCCAGATTCATAATTTTTCAAACAAAATAAATAAAAAAAAACATGTTTTCTAATTGAGTCTATTAACTGTCACAATGCTATTCTAAAGGGCAGCTTGCATTGGGAAAAATATTCTGTAGAAACATTCCTATTTAAAAAAACACACGGTTGCAGTACACTAATTAAAAGCACATTCTCTAATGGGTCTATTCTATAATTTCTTCTCAACCGTGAAAAACATTAAAGCACTCTCCGTGTAAAAACTCTTATCTCAATAAGACTGGTTTATTTACAACTACCGACCTCTGAGTCAAACACATTAAATCAAGTGTTCCAAGGCAAACCCTTTACAAATACACTTCTTTACTCTCCATGCAAGATTTTACCATTCAATCTGCAAACTGACAAAGCACATAGGCAGACCCAGAATGAAAAGTCAAGGAAACCTTTATCTCAATTTACAGAAATACGCCCATTGGATAACATGGCAAATCGCACCTCCACACAAAACATGCTTTTTCCACCACTTCCACAGCTCAGATCCTTTTCAAATTTTGCATCACAGTGGTCCAAGCTATTCCCTAAATCCTCACCAAAAAGCAACCAAATCCCTCCACTGGAACGGGTACGAATTTCCACTCAAAAACACGCCCCCTGCAAACACCAAAAAACGCCAAAATCCCTCAACACCTTGTTACACAGCATGTTAAAACAAATACTGCCTACTCAGTACAAGATATTAACTCTTTGGCAGCTGAAGCACAATCATTCCCCAATGACTGCAGTACATGGGAAAGTCATGAACTCATTTCTCCACGTTATCACATAACACGTACGCACATCTTCAAAACGTTTTCTCCAAGTACTTGAAAGAGATCCAGCTCTCTCCTGACTAACGTAATGATAACAAGCTCTGCACAAAACATAACCACATGGCGCTATTCACAAGCCATATTCACAAGAAGCTCAACAAGTCACAAAAATGACACGCTATTCACAAGGCATATTTACAAGGCGCTATTTACAAGGAACTCCACAGTAAACTTATAGCTCTAACTCTAACTCTAGCTAGTTCTTCTGAGAGGACGTGATTCTTTTTCTTTGGCTTTTTCCTCTGCTAGTTTATTTCTCTCTACTTTGTTGAATTCTTTCTCTGATCACCTATGTGACTCTTTGCGCCATAACTCAATGGCATCTTTCTGAGAGGGTCATGACCTGGTGTGTCTCTAGGCGGGATGTTAACTGACTCTTCTAGTATACCCTTTCTGGTCCCTATCTGACGTAACTTTGAAAACAGTCGCATGTTTGAAATCAATACAATGAAAACACAATACACAGAAATAAACTGTAACAAGTAACAATCATTCACACTAGAACATCATAACATGAAAACACTAAAACAATACCATTACAGAGAGTTAAACATGTACTTGAAAAACAGTTTTGTGCACTGAAAATACAGTACAACCATACCGGTCCCAAAAAATTGAGACACGTCTTGACCGGGCCCACGTTTAACCGTGGACCCGTCTTGACCGTTTCCACTTTTTACAGTGGACCCGTCTTGAAACTTGATGCATTCCCCATAGTGGTACTCACCGGGAAAGCAGAACTTGAAACTTGAAGGCCTCGGAAACTTGACTTGACTACGCTTGCGCCTTGGAACAGGTGGACTTCTGGAGACCTCGGACCTTGCTCTCTCACGGGCTGGGCTCTGGTTGAGACGATCCGCGTTCCTCACCGCCTCGCATGGATGCCTGGTCGCAGTCCGTCCTCCTCCTGGGCCTGAGGGAGTAGCGGGAAATCCCGATGGCGTGCGCACTTGAAGTCCGTCACGGCTGTAGAAGGGGGCAAAGACTAGACCCACAACTCTGGCGAGTGAGGAAAGGGATATGTACCTGTTCGGGCGCCAAATTATGTGGTAAATAAAATATTACCCTGGCAGAATTTCTAGGCATTAACAAAGTATCATGCATCAAATGAGAGACAGGATCCGTGGTGTCCAAGTTAAATGGGCTTTATTCCAATAACTCGAGTCATGGGAGAATATGTTCCATCACCACTGAGGTTCAGGAAGAGTCTTCTAACAATTATTTACTGAACATGGGTTATATACATTTTATCTTGTACCTAGGAGCAGGCGCAAGACAGAAAATGTGATAAGAGCATGTAGGCGTGCATGAGGGTGTGTACTTGATGAGTCACAGGTGTGTGATAGGTAGGTGTCATAGGTGGGTGGGTACTTAGAGGAGGAGTTTGCATGGCTAGCTGGAACTATGCCCTAATTGTGCAACTTTGAGCATGACGTGTAATTGACGTGTAACTGGGAGGAAGCTGACTTTCAGTCTAGAAGAGAGATCTCTTGTGTCAGGGTGACTAGCACATCTTGTACAATCTGATATGATGGGGATGTATTATCTGAAGCAAAAGGTTGCTCACCACTAAGAATCAGAAAAAGCATATATTTCTCCGTTCATTGCATGGGGGCTGAGACAGAAGGCTAGGCCCTATCTGTCGCGGACGGGTTCTGTTTACTTTTCCTCACCGGGCAGGGATGCCACTCTGTACAGCAAACAGATAACTGTTATTCATAATACTGTCTTGGCAGGCCTCTTGCTGGGCTTCTCTCGGCTGAGCTAGAAGTATGCGAGGTCAGAGGGACGTAACTGCAGCTTCAGTGTGTCAGGAGTCATGAAATGCAAATACATGGGCCTTATGCTACCTTAACGTTTGGGAGACTTGATGACTGGCATTTCTAATGCAGGACATGAATGTAGAGGCCTAGTGATTCAGGCCACTACAGGGAATATGCATGGATGACATGCACACACATGTAACATAGGGTATACGTAGGGGACATCTTGGTCAGGCAAAATTTCATTTTCCACAGTTCCAGGGTTAGGGTAGTGGTTAACATAGAGTGAGCTCTTATAGATGGTTTCATTAATTCCCTCCCCTCTCTATTAAGGCGGACCCTGTCTGAAAAATGGACTTTAATCCACTTTAAGTCCTCTCTCTTAATGTTACGAGGAGATAGAAAAAGTTCCAATCTACCTAAGGCTGAAAATGTGTTTTTTTAAAACTTCAACCAAGGTATTTTCATGGCATGGTCCAAAGACATGACGTCCTCCAGAATAAGATGGTTCAAAGTTAATTCTGGATTCAGCCATGTCCTTGCCCACAGTAAAAGAGGTGCCAGATTCAGCTTGTCTGTAATATAACCTAGACCTACTTCCTCGTGAATGGAGAACGTAGGGGTCGATTTTGGAACTGAAGCAATAATCTAATTAACCTATTTTCTACCCTTTGGATTTTATCTAGAGTGACATAACCCCACAGGGCGGCCCCATAGGTGGCAATGGGAATACACTTTTATAAACCTTCATAAGTGCTTCCATTGGCCTGGCCCCCAGCCTTTTGGTGAAACCCAACAGGGCGGTTGTTGAACGAACCAAGGCTAAACTCTTCGCCTTTAACTGTGGGGCCCAAGACCCCCTTTCATCGAAAAGGACCCCCAGATAGGGGAAGACCGGAACCCTGGAAACCTCCTCGCCCTTGCATATGAAAGTTTTGGATCTTAACTTTCCTCTCTGCTTGCCCACTATCATGGAATGGGATTTTTTCGCATTTACCTTTAGATCACGTTTTTCCATGAAGGAGCCAAAACAATCCAATAGTGTCTGTAAACCGATGCCCGTACGAGCAATCAGTACCGCATCATCTGCGTATAGGAGGGACGGGATCGGCTGACCTCCCACACGCGGAACATCTGCCCCCCCCCTCCACCAGGTGTTTTTCTAGCCCATTTATATAAATGGTAAAAAGGAGGGGGGCCAGGATACACCCTTGGCGGACCCCTTTTTCTGACCTAAAAGTACCCGTACATCTCCCCTCATTTGTGACCCTTACTTTGGCAAATAACTCCTGGTGTAAGGAGGCTATAAAAGCAACCAGTGAGGAGTCTATCCCCAACTCAAGAAGGATTGACCACAGTTTGGACCTGTTTACCAAATCGAAGGCCGAGGAGAGGTCCATAAAGGCCAAATAAAGGGACCCCTCCCCGGCCACCACATATTTGGCAATTAAAAGGTGCAAATTCAAACATTGGTCCAGGGTGCCTCGTTTCTCTCTGAACCCATATTGTATGTTTGAGAGCCCTCCACAAGCCTCCAAATTTTCACTAAGTTTAGCCAATAAAACTCTGCCCAAGATCTTAATGGCCGAATCAAGGAGGGAAATGGGTCTGTAACACCCCGGATCCTCCCGTTTTCCTTTTTTAAAAATTGGCACTATGATGGAGATTGCCCAAGTATTGGGAAACACCTTATCAATTGCTGCATTAAAGACTTTAGTTAATACCTGGGACCAGGTTTTCGGAGAATGTCTATATAGGTCCGCAGGTACGTCGTCACTCAGCCCCCGGGGCCTTGTTTTTTTAGGTCTCCAGGATAGCCTTTAATACTTCCTCCTCTAAAAAGACTATCGGGGGGGAGACCCGCACTATCAATTGGCGGGACGGGGCTATACCATTCTTATCACCGTAGACGTTTTTAAAGTGATCGACCCACTTCTCATCCGGGATGACACAGTCAGTGGCTACATATTGTTCTCCTGCGAAAAAAGGGTGATTATTGATCTCCCAAAATTTCTTGCTATCACGAAGGACATCAACAGAGAGAAGTCTGTCCCACACTTCACTTTTAATTTCATCTTTTCTCCCCTTTAAGGTCTTTTTGTATTCCCTCCTCAAACTGCCAATAAGCAGCCTATCCCTTGGTATTGATTTTAATGCATGCATTAAACGGGTATGTATTCGTGAACAATCAACATCAAACCACTTTAATGTACTAGGAAGTCTCTTAGTGGGCGTGACTGTCAGGTCCTTCGTTATTTGAACACACATGGATTCAAAAGCCCGAACAATTGTACTATTGGAGGCCTCTTGATCTAAACGTATCTCTATGTCTCCCTCAATTTTAGGCAATAAAATTGCCATAAAATCATCTGGGATCACCTTACCCCACTTAAGCCTTCTGCCTTGATCGGAGGGCACAGGTAGCGCCTGCGCCTGTGGGCGGCCCAGGCCCTCACGTTTAAGGTCCCCCAACTCATCTCCAATACCACAGGGTTATGCTCACTGTAGGGTGACTGGGTTGTTCTGTAGGTTAGTACCTTTGATTGTAGCACCGGCATGGTAAATATATAGTCAATTATTGACCCTTGTGGTGTTCCTTTATAGGTGGGAACTCTTTCCCTCCCATCTGTATTTATGGATTCATAAAGATTAAAACTAGCCAATAGAACATCCAAGGTCTCACCAGTTTTTGTGTGTTCAAAGTGTGGTGTAAACACCCCTGGAGGCCCTAATTGTTCACCCAAGTGACAGGGAAGATTGCACAAATGAGTATTAAAATCACCTAACACGATGAGCTCAAATGCAGTGTGCTTCTTAAGACTGAAATTGTATAAAAATGTCTCTAGGTGTGCAATGTGATCAGTGTCCATTGCCCTCTCCCAGGAGTTATACAAATTAATTAATAAAATGGAATGGATCGAGGAAACAGTCCATTCCACAATCAAAAGATTAGGTGAACCTGAATCTAACTGCTTAAATGTCCCCGCAAGATGAAGGGAAAAAAGAAAAATTAAACCCCCCTTAGCTCTCCCTGCTTGGCTGGGTGTCGCAGGAACAAAGAAAGTAGCAAAGCCATCCAGCCAGACATCTACTGAGGTTTCCCAGGATTCTTGAAAAGCTATGACATCAAAGGAAGTAATAAAATTGATCCATAACGGGTCATCCCTTTTAGCTCTTAGGCCAGCTATGTTCCAACTAAGGAATTTACATGGGGCTGTGTCCTCCTCCTGCATAGGCCCGGTAATGGGGGCAATTGGGGAAATAGAACGAGTACTGGGGGCTCGCCTCAAGTCGGACCTATTAATGGAGGACCCAGACCGTCATTCACAGTCATCTAGACCAGAGAATGCTTCAAATCTGTTCAATGTTTCAAAAGGGGTGAAAGGCAACAGATGATTCATTCCCCCAGTACTTTGCAATTGGTCCATACCTCTGTAGTTATTCCTATTCTCCCTATGTGGTACAATATTCCATCCAAATACATTTTTTGACATTTTGTGATTTGGATCCTGCCACATATATTGATTGTTAGACATTCCGGGAGGGTTATTCAAAGGGCCAAAAGGTACCCCAACAGATGTTATGGCAGGCACCAGAGCTCTAGGATAGAAGTAGGTTAGATCACAGGGGACAATAAGTGAACCAGTGATCCTTGGCATCCAATTAAGGATGTGTGTCACTGCCCCTGGATCTCTGAAATTTATAATTATTAAATCCCCCTCTATATCCTTTACTCTGCTCCCCAGCCATGGGAGTCGCCTTACGTGAACAATCTCATTGTTAATAGAACATGGGAGCGGTCTATGCTGGCCGAGCCAATGTATGGTTTTATTTTTTAATTGGCTGAAACCTTCCCTCTTATTGTCTGCCAACCTGGGGACCCCAGTGAGTACAACCACATAGGGGACCGCCTCTGGTGGTAGTTCGACTTGGCGGCCCCTCTGGTTTCCTACTCTAACTGGGTGTGCTCTCCCCCCTACCTCCTGCTTATTTCCAGCAACCACTGTGCTAACCCCTTTATGAGTGTCCTTCTTACTAATTTGGGTAGGCTGATGAACTGCCTTAGATGAATTTGCCCCTTGCTGAGAACAACTCGCAAGGTTGCTTAATGGATTTAAAGCCTTTTGTGTAAGAACTGGGGAGGTATGGACTACAGCTATGGGGGATGAAGCTGGCATTGCAGGTGCTTCCAACTGACCTGCTTTGATGGTAATAGCCATTTCTATAGCCCCCGATCGGTCCTCTAACCTCTTCAACCTCTCTAGTATGGGAGATGTAAATGCCCTAAGTAGATGTTCAATATTTTCGAGGGAGAGTGTTGACAAATTATCAATAGGGGGAGAAATACTGCTAGGTGTTAAATTAGGTCCGACTGCAGTCAATATAGGCATATTTAGGGAGGATGGCATTTCATGTGGGGCAACCTGGTCCAAATCAGGAGGTAGAATTACATTTTTTGTGAGAGCGGGGATGGCAGTAACCGTTCTACCCTTTCCAAAATCGGTGTGACTGATTTTGGCTCTTTGCTGAACCCCTCCCTTCCTCTGTCTCTTATTTGGTGGTGGTCCAACAATTTTAACAACCCCCTGCTTTCCGACTTTCTTTTTCCCAAGTGGTACTCGTGAATTTTCAGGTACGGTTTCAGTTACAGTGGTGATATCACTAGTACCCACAACATTACTTTCTTCCGTACTATTAGTAACAAACAATGAAGGGGTAATTTCTCGTAGGAGCAAGGCATATCCCTGCAACGATAGCGAGTCCTCATTTACTTGTAACAGATCCGCTCCCAGTTGACTGTTCTCAGGTGATACAACCCTGGAGGATCTATTTTTAATAGATTCAATGGAACGTCGGCGCTCTGCCCTTCGTTCCGCCAGATCACAGTCCCTGTCTGTGTCCCCAACCGGCTTTCTGAAATACTTGTCCAATGTCCCTTTGTTTTTACCCCCCGAGTCAGGTGACAAACTTTTTCCATGCATGGCAGCCATAGGGTTTATGGTCATCAATGTGTAGAAGTCAATTTTAAATGTAAGCAAACCCGCTAAAGTAGATGCAATGTGAGCACGCAGCAGGAGTAGCGTAAATCAGGCATAAACAAGTAACAAGCTTACTTGTGAAAAACAATGATTGAACGGAGACGATGAAGGTTAGAGGACTGGCCCAGCCCGGCCTCCTTCGGCCCCCGAACGGCCACAAAACGGCCCCGCCCTTGTCCCGGGCTTCTCCCGGGACGCTCCTGCGCGCTCCCGCACATCGGTGACTCGTATGTGCTATTAAGGGGCGGTGGGCGTGGCCAGCAGGGAGAGAGCGGACCAGGTGTGGAAAATGGTCAGAGCAGGGGCTCCTGGGAAACGGAGTCCCTCCTGCTCGCTCGCAGCCCTGCCGCCGGTGTTCCAATGCCCCTCACGCTCCGCTCCAGCAACAAACAGACTCCCTCCTCAAACTGCGAAGCAGGACCGGCGAGCAGTAACTGGTCCAAAGGGTTAGGAGTAAGATTAAGCGGTTGGCAGCCTGCTCCCCCACACAGCAGCAACGGTAATAGAGTCCCACGATGATTCAGGAAAGCGAGGGTTTTCTCCTCTCAGGCGGCGGGGGCGTGGCCAGCAGGGAGAGCGGACCAGGTGTGGAAAATGGTCAGAGCAGGGGCTCCTGGGAAACGGAGCCCCTCCTGCTCGCTCGCAGCCCTGCCGCCGGTGTTCCAATGCCCCTCACGCTCCGCTCCAGCAACAAACAGACTCCCTCCTCAAACTGCGAAGCGGGACCCGCGAAGCGGGTCCGGCGAGCAGTAACTGGTCCAAAGGGTTAGGAGTAAGATTAAGCGGTTGGCAGCCTGCTCCCCCACACAGCAGCAACGGTAATAGAGTCCCACGATGATTCAGGAAAGCGAGGGTTTTCTCCTCTCAGGGGGCGGGGGCGTGGCCAGCAGGGAGAGCGGACCAGGTGTGGAAAATGGTCAGAGCAGGGGCTCCTGGGAAACGGAGTCCCTCCTGCTCGCTCGCAGCCCTGCCGCCGGTGTTCAAATGCCCCTCACGCTCCGCTCCAGCAACAAACAGACTCCCTCCTCAAACTGCGATGCGGGACCCGCGAAGCGGGTCCGGCGAGCAGTAACTGGTCCAAAGGGTTAGGAGTAAGATTAAGCGGTTGGCAGCCTGCTCCCCCACACAGCAGCAACGGTAATAGAGTCCCACGATGATTCAGGAAAGCGAGGGTTTTCTCCTCTCAGGGGGCGGGGGCGTGGCCAGCAGGGAGAGCGGACCAGGTGTGGAAAATGGTCAGAGCAGGGGCTCCTGGGAAACAGAGTCCCTCCTGCTCGCTCGCAGCCCTGCCGCCGGTGTTCCAATGCCCCTCACGCTCCGCTCCAGCAACAAACAGACTCCCTCCTCAAACTGCGAAGCGGGACCCGCGAAGCGGTTCCGGCGAGCAGTAACTGGTCCAAAGGGTTAGGAGTAAGATTAAGCGGTTGGCAGCCTGCTCCCCCACACAGCAGCAACGGTAACATCATTCATGACATGGTCAGTGACATCACTGATGACATCTCAAATGACATCACTGATGACATTTCGTATTTCGTATTCCGTTATGGATCTTCTGTTCTATTCATAACTTTATTTTCCTTTTCTTTTTTGTGTGGTGTCATTCTTTATATTGTAATTGACTATCCTATTGTTACAGAAGGGTTAGGAGTAAGATTAAGCGGTTGGCAGCCTGCTCCCCCACACAGCAGCAACGGTAATAGAGTCCCACGATGATTCAGGAAAGCGAGGGTTTTCTCCTCTCAGGGGGCGGGGGCGTGGCCAGCAGGGAGAGCGGACCAGGTGTGGAAAATGGTCAGAGCAGGGGCTCCTGGGAAACAGAGTCCCTCCTGCTCGCTCGCAGCCCTGCCGCCGGTGTTCCAATGCCCCTCACGCTCCGCTCCAGCAACAAACAGACTCCCTCCTCAAACTGCGAAGCGGGACCCGCGAAGCGGGTCCGGCGAGCAGTAAGTGGTCCAAAGGGTTAGGAGTAAGATTAAGCGGTTGGCAGCCTGCTCCCCCACACAGCAGCAACGGTAACATCATTCATGACATGGTCAGTGACATCACTGATGACATCTCAAATGACATCACTGATGACATTTCGTATTTCGTATTTCGTATTCCGTTATGGATCTTCTGTTCTATTCATAACTTTATTTTCCTTTTCTTTTTTGTGTGGTGTCATTCTTTATATTGTAATTGACTATCCTATTGTTACAGAAGAGGAATTGGAGATTTGTCGGTGCCACTTGTAATACAGCTTACTAACCTTTATAACTTACTTGATCAGATATTTTTTCAGTGAGCATATTTTACGAAATTGCAGTCTAAAAAATGTAGCTTTCATACATACTTTGTTACTTTAAATATTTGATAAACCCTACATTTCTGAATGATATTTTGTAATTTCTATTTTTCTCAGTTGTGGTTCCTATTCACCTTCTCCCTATAGAATATATAGGACCAGTACTGTATACTATAATAGTACTATTCTATATATTCTTAAATGAGTATGTGATTTGTTAGCGGAGCAGTATGTGATCTCTAAGCACTACCACAGAACGTCCCCGAATTCTACAAAATACAAATTTGAAAAATGATAAGGCATATATTTCTATCTAAAATGAAGTCATTTGTGTTTAATTGTTTTTTACTTGTTCTGCTGAGCTCAGATAATGTAGTTCAGGAGGGTTTTTTGTAGCACTTCTATTCTACTTTATCTAAAAGTAACTGATGCCCTCTTATATTATCAACAATATGGGGCAACACGTTTACAAACTATAGCAGAAAAAAGGAGGGTGTCTCCACCCTTAACTGATATTTTATGAAATTCCATTTATATTTGTCACCTCTTTGATAGATACAGCGTCAGTTTTCGAAGAAGTTTATTTGTAATTGTTAATAAACACTGTTTCAAACCTAGACTGACATTTTTGTTGCGCAACCATACCTCCCCGTCAGAAAAGTAAACACCACATTATAAGTAAATAGTGCTCCTGGGAAGTATTCCACCCGCAAACTTGATAAAAAGAAGACCGCAAGACACTGTTATTGTTCAGCCGTGATTTGTATACCCACGGCAATTATATAAATGGCCCTTAAAATATATAAAAAACAACTTTTACCGTCACAATCCCTGTCCACCACCTTATGACCACTGTACAGAGTTAATAGTGTTCCTATCCTCCCCTCTACTACTTTGTTTTCCTGTACTCCTTTGGTAGTGCGTCACAAAATGACTGACAACAGTGAACTGTTCCCACCCAATAAGGAGCAAACTTGTGCTCAGAACACTTTAGCCAATAAAATGTCCATTTTGTTCCGCAAAGGAGGAGAGAATGGCTTCCAACACTTCTACTTTTAATGCTTCACAGCCAATGAACATTATGCTTCGGAAGGTCCTGCTTAGAACACGTTACCCAATGAAATATCCCTAATACTCCGCGCAGAGCAAGGAAATGCTGCCAACCCTTCTACTTTCAATGGTTTACAGCCAATCAACATTAAGGTTGAGAAAGTCCTCCTTGGAACACGTCAGCCAATCAGAGGTCCCTCCTACTCCGCGGAGCGCATGTGAAAGGCGGCCAACACTTCTACTTTCAATAGTTTGCAACCAATCAACATTAAGTTCTGGAAACTCCTCTTTAGAACACGTCAGCCAATCAGATGTCCCTAATGCTCCACAGAGAGCAATTGAATGTCTGGCAATACCTCTACTTTCAATAATTCGCAACCAACCAACCAATATGAAGTTTTGGAAGCTCCTCCGTAGAACACATCAGCCAATCAGATGTCCCTCCTACTCCGCAGAGTTGACGGGAATACCTAGCAACACTAATACTTTCAATAGTTCGCAGCAAATCAAAATTAAGCTCAGGACGATCCTCCTTACAACATTTGAGCCAATTAGATGTCCTTGCTACTCTGCAGAGAAGTGAATGGCAGGAAACACTTTTACTTTCAATGGTTCATACCTAATGAACATTAAGCTTGTTGTTGGAACACCTCAGCCAATTAAACGTTAATTTTGTTCCGCGCACACATCCAGAGCATGCCCTCCCACATATTAATTACTGTAACAAAGTGACTCTATCCGTAACAAAAGTTAACACTGCATAATAAATAAACATTATTCCACATTATATTAAAGAAAGAGCGCAATACGGCGCATTGTTGTTTTCCCAATATATTTTCCACAGCCTACTGCACCCCCCTCCCAACATGAGTCAAGTCCCGGGACTGCAGTGGCCCCAGCCAGTCACCGCTATTATTTTTTTAACAAATTCCCCCGGGACCTAGGACACCCAGGGGTCTCATTATAATAAAACGCAGGAACCCGCAACCCCTGCGCCAATTGCGCCAATATTTTATTTTTGTATTCTTTTTTTTGGCCCTGGGGTCCTTCTGGGACCCCCTGAGCAGTCCTAGGGGGTTAGGGGGTTTCTAACCTTCCTCCTTCTCTTGTTTTATACCTTTTTTTCTCAGTTTTCTGGTGACTCACTACTACCGAGCCACAAGATGGCTGCCAACACTTCCTGGTTCGGAGTGCTGGCAGCCAATCACAGTGAAGCTCACGCATGCGACTTAGGCTCCGCCCACATATAAAAACTTTTATTTCTCTAATTTCTCAGCAACTACTGGACAGATTTACACCATTTTTAAAAAGGCCAATTTCTGGCCCACGCGCTTCATTACTGCCAAATTTGGAGTAATTCCGTTCAGTAGTTTTCACGGTAGCCTTGCACAAATTTCCTATGGGAAAATGATTTTTTCACTCTGATTTTTGAATTTCTCAATAACTACAGAACGGATTACACCATTTAAAGAAAGTCACTTTCTGAACCAAGCTCTACCTTTCTGCCAAATTTGGGGTAATTCCATTCAGCAGTTCGGGCTGTAGCTCGTCGCACAATTTCCATCGGAAATTAACATGGAGAAAACAAGTTTTGGGACCCCCTTTTTTCTCATTTGATGAATCACCCCCAAACTGTCAGTGAAGGAGCTGACCTGGATAGACTTTTTTCGGGAGAATTTCAGAAAGATTTGTCAAACGACACCAAAGTCATTAGCAAATCAAAAAAATGTTTTCCTATGGAAACTAGGTTCTAACTATACCTACCTACTGGCGACCGCCAGTAGGTAATATAGATATATATATATATATATATATATATATATATCTATATTACCTACTGGCGGTCGCCAGTAGGTATATATAGTTAGGATTTTTTCTCTATGGGATTTTTGAAAATGTTATGTCTAATAACTTTGGCGTTTGTGGACGGAATTGGCTGAAATTTTCAGGAAAATGGCACATTTTGTTTCTGAGCAGCCCTTGAAAATTTGGGGGGGGTTCGTCAAGGGGGGGCCGAGAAAAAAGGGGGGTCCCAAAACGTGTTTTTAACATTGAGTTTTCCATAGGGCGGTTGGCCTCACTTTTAGCCCGAACGGCTGAATGGATTTGCACGAAACTTGGCAAAATTGTAGGGACTGGTAGCCCGATGTGCCTTTTGTAGGTCTCAATATATGTGCTCCAGTGGATTTTGAGAAATTAACGTTTAAAAAAAGATATATATCTGTAACAGCGGACCTGGCAGCGTCCCAGGACGCGTACTTTTCGCGCAACGGAGCTTTGTGAAGCGAAGCTGATTGGTTCTCCGGCGTCTGTCAACATTCCAAAAAGTCCGTAGCGGCCGCCATCTTGTTTCTCGGTAGGATCGAGAGACAAGAGGAGGTCAAAACAAAGGGGGAAATAACTATAAGGGGGCATAGTAGATCCTCGCTGACCCCCTAGGTTTGATGTGGAGGTTTTAAAAGGGCCCCGCGGGGCAAAAAAAAATAATAATAATAATAATCGAACGGCTGAATGGATTTGCACGAAACTTGGCAAAATATTAGGGACTGGTAGCCCGATGTGCCTTTGCTAGGTCTCAATATATGTGCTCCAGTGGATTTTGAGAAATTAACGTTCAAAAAAAGATATATATCTGTAACAGCGCTCCGCTTCGCGTAACGGAGGTTTGCGAAGCTGATTGGTCATTCTGTCACTGGGCTATAGTTGGGCTACATCTGGCTGATATTTGGGCTACATTTGTTTTTTTGTGTGTCTGGCGGCCATCTTTGGGCTACATTGGGCTACATTGGGCTTCATTGGGCTACATTGGGCTACATTTGGGCTCCAACATATATATAGGCCAATGTAGCCCAATATATATTTTTCAAAGTTAATTTTCGTAAAAACCACTGGAGCATATATCTTGAGACATAGCAAAGGCACATCGGGCTACCAGTCCCTACAATTTTGCCAAGTTTCGTGGAAATCCATTCAGCCGTTCGAGCTAAAAGTGAGTCCAACCGCCCTATGGAAATGAAGGAAATGAATGGGTAATTTGTAATTAGCAAATAGCTAATCGCAAACTAGGAATGGTAAAGAATCGCTATTTATTCCTTAAAGTTCGCTATTTAGGAAATGCAAAAAACTTTGATGATACATATGGCGGTTCATCTCTAACAAGATAAGAAGCATAGGGATACATTTATGATGACTGGCGCATCACCAGGGATGTGTTAGTCATTCTGTGCCGCTGTTCCGTCACCTATGGTGTGCTGCATTTACAATGCGGCGCATCATGGGGCAAAAACAGCACAGATGCGTGATGTATCTGTGCCGTAAAGGTGGCGCATTGCTGGAGTTGTATCGCAAGTGTGATGAAGCTCCAGCAAGGGTCGGGGGTGCCCCTGTCGCAGGGTTTCTGTTCTCACACAGAACTGTGGACAGAGGATTGGAACCTCGGCGAATTAGGGTGTCCCAAAACTCACGTTAGTAATCAAAAACTCCTTAGTAAGCTAGGTACAGTGTCACATTGGATATAACAAACTCTCAATGTTTAGACAATCCAGAATATGAACTTATAGTACCTCAGGATACGTGGAACTCATGAACAGTTGGTCGTTATATATTTCTTAGAAACCAGAACATGGAGTTAAGAAGAACACATGTGTATTTGAAATGTTTATTTACTAATGCCGTCTTCTCAGGCGTAGTATCTTAGATAATACAAGTACACATATTATCAGTAGCAAAATTACCAGCATAGTTACTAGTACATAAAAAGCGAATGGTGATAGTATGTTAACATGCTGTAAATGAATAAGAGTTAGCAACACTTATAAGCAGCCGCGGGCCGTGGAGGGAGTTACGGTGAGGCAGGGAGGCGGGGAGGGGGAGAAGCAGGGTGGAGAATACAAGTACACATATTATCAGTAGCAAAATTACCAGCATAGTTACTAGTACATAAAAAGCGAATGGTGACAGTATGTTAACATGCTGTAAATGAATAAGAGTTAGCAACACTTATAAGCAGCCGCGGGCCGTGGAGGGAGTTACGGTGGGGCAGGGAGGCGGGGAGGGGGAGGGGCAAGGTAGAGAGGGCTCCACCCTGCTTCTCCCCCTCCCCGCCTCCCTGCCTCACCGTAACTCCCTCCACGGCCCGCGGCTGCTTATATCTCACCCTCCCTAATACACATATTATATTATTTGCTAAGAAGGTCTCTTTGTGTTGGTTTAGGGCGTGCCCATACTTTAGTGTCTTAGATTTGAAGGAATCACATCAGCATACACCAGCTCTCTCTTCATGTGAACCGCATCAACTGTTGTGTATGTGTGTTCGGCAAAGCAATATAAAACCCGCCTCATGCCCAGAATTGGCAGAAGTTGCACTTATGTTATGAGTATGAAGTCGTGGAGATCAGACCTCATAACAATTCTGTATCGTGTTGTTCTTGAAACTTTAGCACTCGCTGTACAGATATAGTTTAACAAGCAAAGCAATTAGTAGAGCAATAACATATTATTCTCATGTAAACCACGATGAACTACTAGGTGGAAAGCTAAAGCAACAACTAAGTGTCGTGTGCAGAAGTTGCAAAAAAGGAAAAATGGCGTTTAAACCGGTAATGAGCCCATGCTAACTTAACACGGTGTAAAGATATCCAGGACCTAGATGACACCTCCCCATGATCCGGAAACGAACTGAATAAGATAATAGAAGTGCCATCTCATGAGAGCAGATTGCAAGTTTATATGTGGACGGTCCGCAAGGTAAAGCATTAAAAACTAGGAAAATTTAATGCTAAAGAAAAATAAAACAGCCAAGTACTTTATCGAGTCTTAAGCCAATAGGCAAGGTAAATAATAAAAACTTGACAAATAAGTCAATGAATTGTCAATGAAATGCTAGTACTCAGCATATCAAACATGAAAAAGGTCTATGACATAACTGTGTATGCAAAATAAGCTGCAACAGCCTCCAATAGGAAGTCACCGTCTTCATCCGAAAACAGTTCAGCCATCCAATTTAAAAGCGGAAAAGAACATACGTGCTCTCCCAGCACCGGATCCTCTATCACCATCAGAGGACAGCTCGGTGGGTTTTCAAGAAAGCTCTGTTCCAAGAAAGACTGTGCTGCCGCCAGTAAATTCCAGGGACCAAGTAGTCCATGCATCAATGCCACAGCCATAATCCTTTCGCCAGGACAAACCAACTCGTGAGTAATGATAGGAGTCATCAGCTGATTAAAGTCGACGTCAGGAGAAACCGGTCCGCAGAGACACAAATCAATGGCCCAATCGAAATCACAGGTCAGGCAGTGAAATACAGGCTGGACACAGGTGAAGTAGGAGAATCGAAAAGATAATCCATATGCCGTGCTTAATATCGCCAACGGCATTGTGCCATAATATTCTAGCATGCGATTGCGGAACAGTGTCAGCAGCTGCAGGGTGGGAGGTTGCATAGGAGGGACATCCATATTTAAAAATGTAAAAAAGCACAAGAGCGTCCGCTGGTAATGCAAGTAAAAATGCCAATCCACGAACCAGAGTGGAGAAAATAGAATGAAAGGAAGCAGGGATGACTCCAAAGATTTTCTCAAATGAAGTCACGAGACCACTGGTAACAACTTTAAAAAAGTGCGCCAGGGCCTTTGTGGAGGATGCGTTAAAGATAGTCGGAACCATCTTGCTGAAATTGAAAGGCAAATCTGAATTGAAAAGGGTCTGCACCTCTGTACGGGTGTTCGCTATGTGAAGCACGAAAGTTTCACGGGCCGAACTCAAGGCCACCTCTCTCTGAGACAAAAGAGCTCTTATTCTTGCCATGCCGTTGAAATCTGTCCCAAGGTTGGTATTTGTGGCCAGATTGAAAACTCCCTATGTTCATGTGTGAGAGGAAATAGAACATTTCTGCAGCAAATAACCCGTTCACTTACTGTTACGATAAAAGGAATACTTTTAATTAACTCAGAACAATCTTCATTATTGAGCATCAAATAACTACCATTTTCCAACAACTTGAACGTGGGGATGATAGCAGGAACTGGCGTGCCTTGCAACACGCAAGCCATATTTGGTCGGTGTTTGTTGCATGAACCGTGTAACTGTATGTGCCTACACATTAGTGAATGATCTGGCGTCTCAGTGCATTCCTCTCCATTCAGATAAACTTCTTGATCATCTTTGAAACATCTGTATGTGTATGGAAGCGACCAGACCTCATGAAGAAAAGCACTACCTAAAGGTTCATAACGACCTATTGGTATATATTTCATACAATTTGAAAACTTATATAAAGCAAAAGGCAGCGTTATTAAACCGTGGATAAGGCACGTTGCCAAAAACCCCGCAATCCTCTGCTGATGATGTCACTGAGCATGTCATGAATGATGTAATATGTGACATCATCAGCAGTGGATTACGGGTAATAGTATCTCTAGTTTACTCCCCTATAGCTGTCTTTCTTTTAACATAAGTGTCTGTTTCCTTCCCTTATACTTACTGTTTTTGGTTCGCTTCCGGTTCGCGTACCGGCGAGCGAACTGGGAAGCGAACTAAGAGAAATAGAGGTTGGCACAGTTCCAAATATTGTACCAATTTTTTAATAACGGGGAGGTAGTTCTGAAAAGAACTTTTTTTTTAATTGTTTTTGTTGTTTTATATTTTTTTTATTATTTTTCGGAACATTTTTTTACTTTTTTTGAATTTTTCTGAACAGTTTTATATTTTTTTGGGTTTTTCTTGGAGTGGGCAATGAAAACGATTCATTGTAAAGGGCTCAACAGGAGCAACAAAACAAAAAAAGAAGTATTTATTATTTTGGGCGTTTCGTACAAACTTGCATATGATAGTCAATAGCTCTGTTGATCAGAGTGATGCTTCTTTCTCCGTAGGAAATGAATCCATCGCAAAATACGCAGATGTGTTTTACTTCACCAAATTTCATTTGTATATTTGGCACCATCTCCCTGCCCTCTGGTCCCGTTACTTCCGGTACAACAGATCTTCTGGCCATAATAGGGAGATTATCTAGGTCGTTCCGAAACTGTGCAGCACTGTAGTTGTTAGGATGCCACCTAGTCATATGGCGATGCATTGTGTAGTTTCCGAAACTGTATTTTTTCTCGGTTCCTCTGGACAGTCTATCTTGACATATAAGGCAAGTTATGTATCTTGCATTTACTTTTTTCTGACCTTTGGGAATTTTAAAAAATTGCCAAATGAAGTTTTCTTTCCGGTGAGACGTCCTGGGCTGCTCAGGCAAAAACTGCCTCTCTTCGTGCTCGTCGTCCTGTTCCTCTTCTTCCTCTTCTTGTTGAATTATAACTTGAGCAGGTGGTCCACTCTTCCTTGGATGTGGTGGAGGTGGTGGGGAAGCACCAGCTGAAGCTACTAAAGAAGCCATTGCTCAGTGATCACAAACGGTCTTTCTCTCACAATGATGAAAGTCAGAGTGAGGAAAGAAGGAGGGATTTTCATCATTTGGGAAAAACAAGAGTTCTCAACCAATCAAAAGTGTTCATTTTAGATTATATGACCTAGTCTTACATCATTAGGAAACCAAAAGTGAAATGAACCAATGAAAAGTGTTATTACCAAGTCACATGACTTGCTGTGTTTACGTTAAGCGCTTTGCAGGGCCTCCCGGTTTGCTTCCAGAAACCTGCGCTTTGCGACTCGCTTCGCGTACCAGTTCGCTAACGTAGCACGTCATATGACGTATCACGCGACAACGTGAAACGTCATGCGGACGGGAGGCGTCACGATGTTGTTTTCTAACGCGGCACTTGCGGTAAAGAAACGTTTACCGGCTCGCGGTCTATTTCGCGGCATCAAGGTCAGCTAACGGGAAGCTTCCCGATTCGCGAAGCGGGAACGAAGAAAAAAAAATATTTAAAAAAAAAATTATTCATAAACATATAAAATATATTTTTGGATTTAAAGAAGAATACATTTTACAGCTACAGATATTAGCTGTTAAAAAACCAATGAAATTCACAGAAAAAACCATAGGTTATAGACCATATATAGTTAGGAATTAGCATTTACAAAACCTTGAAAATTCACTGAAAAAACCATAGGTTATAGACCATATATAGTTAGGAATTAGCATTTAGAAAACCTTATTTTACTCACACAAAACCATTGAAATTCCATATATAGTTAGTTGCACTAACTATATATCGGGCACCCGCAATCCACTGCTGATGATGTCACATATTACATCATTCATGACATGGTCAGTGACATCACTGATGACATCACTGATGACATCTCAAATGACATCACTGATGACATCATCTAGTGTCTGTGTGTTTTTGTAAAGTTTAAATACGTTTTACATATTGAAGAATGAGTGGATGTATGGAAGACTGAGTGTGTGTGTGGCTGGCTGGGAGGTGTGTGACTCTGTGCATATCAATGTGTACTTGTATCAGTGATTGTATAAGAGAGTAAGTATGTGTTAGTATATGTGTGAAAAGTATGGTGTTCTGTGTTTAACTATAGATGAGGAAATCGAAGTGTGATTGATTCTTCACAGGACTGACTAGGTGTATGAGTGCATATGATAGTGTTCTAATAATAACTGACTGTATGTATGAGTAATTGTATGGGTGAATGAGTGAATGTGTGTGTAGACGTACGAATCAGTGAGTGCGTATGTAGTAACTGGTATTGGTGTGTCATGATGTCATCAGTGATGTCATTTGAGATGTCATCAGTGATGTCATTTCAGATGTCATTAGTGATGTCATCAGTGATGTCACTGAAGTATGGTGTTCTGTGTTTAACTGTATAGATGAAGAAATGGAAGTGTGATTGATTCTTTACAGGACTGACTTGGTGTGTGAGTAACTCCATGGATGAGTGGCAGTGTGTGACTGTCTGCATAGGTGTATGAGTGCATATGATAGTGTTGTAATAATGAGTGACTGTATGTATGAGTGATTGTATGGGTGAATGAGTGAATGTGTGTGTAGACGTAGGAATCAGTGAGTGCGTATGTAGTAACTGGTATTGGTGTGTCATGATGTCATCAGTGATGTCATTTGAGATGTCATCAGTGATGTCATCAGTGATGTCATTTGAGATGTCATCAGTGATGTCATCAGTGATGTCACTGACCATGTCATGAATGATGATATGTGACATCATCAGCAGTGGATTGCGGGTGCGCGATATATAGTTAGTGCAACTAACTATATATGGAATTTTAATGGTTTTGTGTGAGTAAAATAAGGTTTTCTAAATGCTAATTCCTAACTATATATGGTCTATAACCTATGGTTTTTTCAGTGAATATATATATAGATATATATATATATATAGATATATATATATATATATCTATATATATATGCGCCAACGACCTCGCACCACTGAAGAACCCTCCCAGCAGACCCAGAAGCAAGAAGGCATCCTGGTTCACCGACGAACTCAAGGACTCCAAGAAGACCTTCCGCACCCTCGAGAAAGCCTGGCTCCTCGACCAGACCACCGACAACATGACCTCCCTCAAACACGCCACCCGCAAGCACCACCAGCTTATCCGCGACACCAAGAAGAAATCTCTGAAGGAACGACTGGACAACAATGCCCACGACAGCAAGGAACTCTTCAGCATCGTCAAGGAGTTCTCCAACCCCAGCACCGGCAACAACGACATCACTCCGTCCCAAGACCTCTGTGACTCCCTCGCCTCGTTCTTCCACCGCAAGATCACCGACATCCACAACAGCTTCAGCGCACCATCCACGCACCCCACCGTCGAACCAACGCCCCCCACCACCACCCTCCGCACCTGGACCACGGTGACCACCGAGGACACAGCCCGCATGATGAACACCATCCATTCCGGATCACCGACCGACCCCTGCCCACACCACGTCTTCAACAAGGCCGACTCCACCATCGCACCCCAACTCCGGAACATCATCAACACCTCCTTCAACACCGCCACCTTCCCGGAGAGCTGGAAGCACACCAAGCTCAGCGCCCTACTGAAGAAACCAACAGCGGACCCCACCGACCTCAAAAACTTCCGCCCAATCTCGCTCCTCCCTTTTCCTGCTAAAGTCATCGAGAAGATCGTCAACAGACAGCTTGCCGCCTTCCTCGAGACGAACGGATCCCTCGACCCATCGCAGTCCGGTTTCAGAGCCAACCACAGCACCGAGACCGCCCTCATCGCAGCCACCGACGACATCCGAGCCCTGCTCGACAACGGGGAAACAGCGGCACTCATCCTCCTGGACCTCTCTGCAGCGTTCGACACTGTCTGCCACCGCACCCTAGTTCAACGCCTCAGCAACATCGGCATCCAAGAGAAGGCACTGGACTGGATCATCTCGTTACTCGCCGGAAGAACACAGAGAGTCCGCCTCCCCCCGTTTCGATCCGAGGCCACCGAAGTCATCTGCGGCGTTCCGCAAGGATCTTCACTCAGCCCCACCCTCTTCAACGTCTACATGAGACCTCTCGCAGCCATCGCACGCCAACACAACCTCAACATCAACATCATCTCTTACGCCGACGACACCCAGCTGATCCTATCCCTCACCAGAGACCCCGACACCGCCAGAACCTGCCTACACGAAGGGATGAAAGACGTCGCCGAGTGGATGAAGAACAGCCGCCTGAAACTGAACTTAGACAAGACGGTAGTCCTCATCCTGGGACCATCACCCGCCGCCTGGGACGACTCCTGGTGGCCCCCCGCCCTGGGCACAGCACCCAATCCAATCGACCACGCACGCACGCAACCTGGGCTTCATCCTGGACTCTTCCCTCTCAATGACCAGACAAGTCAACGCCGTCTCCTCATCGTGCTTCAACACCCTGCGTATGCTCCGAAAGATCTTCCAATGGATCCCGACCGAAACCAGGAAGACGGTCACCCAAGCACTCGTCACCAGCCGACTAGACTACGAAAACACCCTCTACGCCGGAACCACAGCCAACCTACAGAAAAAACTCCAACGCATCCAGAACGCCTCCGCCCGACTCAACCTGGACATCCCCCGATGCAGCCACATCTCCGGCCACCTGAAAGACCTGCACTGGCTCCCCCTCAACAAGAGGATCACGTTCCAGCTCCTCACCCACGCACACAAGTCTCTCCACGACCTGGGCCCCAAGTACCTCAACGACCGCCTGACCTTCTACACGCCCACCCGCTAGCTACGTTCTACAAGCCTCGCCCTCGCTACCGTACCACGCATCCAAAGAGCCACCGCCGGAGGAAGATCCTTCTCCTACCTGGCAGCCAAGACATGGAACTCCCTCCCCATCCACCTTCGGCTGACCCAGGACCATCTCGCCTTCAGGAGACAACTCAAGACCTGGCTGTTCGAGCAGTAGCTAACCCCCCTCCCCCAAGCGCCTTGAGACCCTCCCGGGTGAGTAGTGCGCTATACAAGTGTTATGATTGATTGATTGATATATATATATATATATATATATATATATATATATATATATATATATATATAAATATATATATATATATATATATTTATTTTTTACAGATTTGTGGGTGAAGGGGGTTTCTCTAAAGGAAAGTAATGCCCTCATACACCTGCAAAAGTGTCATGCTTCTTCATCGGGCTGTGCACCTCGTGGGGTTGGCGCTGCAACACCAACCACTGACCTGGTCGGTGTGGCTTCTCTACACACGCAGCTCCATTACTATGTGTTGCCCCATGAGCTCCATTGCGGGATGTTTGAGTCCCTTCTCTACCTGCAGGCACCTGCCTGTGCCTCATCTCTGGTGGTCCAGTGGGAGAGCACAATGCTCTTCTGCTGCTCTGCTTCTGCCTCTACCTCCTCTTTGCACACTTTTGCTCTCCTTTGTTTTCACTCTTTCACTCAGCTGTCTCCTTCATTTTTCACTCTTTCCCTCTGCTCTCTCCTTCATTTTTGACTCTTTCCCTCTGCTCTCCCCTTCAATTTTCACTCTTTCCCTCTGCTCTCGCCTTCATTTTTTTACTCTTTTCCTCCGCTCTCTCCTTAGTTTTTCACCCTTTCCCTGTTCTTGCTCTTTCCTTCATTTTCCACCACTGCTGTCCCCACAGTCCCACTCCCCTCCACTGTGTTCTTCCCGCTTCCGCCTCCCAACTGACCCACCTCTCCCAATCCCTACTTAATTACGACCACTGCGCAGCGAGAAGAGGAAGACCACTGACCTGGTCAGTGTGGCTGCTCTCCCCTACGCAGCTCCACCACTAAGTGTTGCCACCTGAGCTTGGTTGCAGGATGTTCGAGGGTCTCCTCCACCCATAGGCTCCTGCCTGTACCTCATCTCTGATGGTCCAGTGGGAGAGCACTCTGCTCTTCCGCTGCTCTGCCTCTGCCTCGCTTGATTCTTCTTTGTGCCCTTGTGCTCTCTCCTTCATTTTTCACTCTTTCCCTCTGTGCTCTCCTTTGTTTTTCACTCTTTCCTTCTACTCTCTCCTTTGTTTTTCACTCTTCCCCTCTGCTCTCTCCTTTGCTTTTCACTCTACACCTCTGTTCTCCCTTTTGTTGTTCACTCTTTCCCTCTTTCCCTCTGCTCTCTCCTTCTGTTTTCACTCTTTCCTTCTGCTCTCTCCTTCATTTTTCACCATTTCCCTCTTCTTACTCTTTAATTTGTTTACCCCGCTGTTGCCGCCCCATGGCCCTTCCACCACCAGTGTATCTTTCCCATTCTCACCTCCAAGTTGACCCACCCCCATGCCTACTTAATGGCGGCCTCTGTGCTGCCGTGCAGCTGGTATGCTGAAGGCAAGCCTGTCTGCACTCATCTGCGACCTGACCGTGACCAGCGCCTGGGAACCTGACTCCCTGACCTGCATCCGCTACAAATCCAGCACCCTCCAAGATCTCAACCACGGACACAACTGCCAGCTCTCGATGCCAACCAAAACACCCATGACCCTTTCTCCTGTCTACACAGCCACAGAAACTTTACCCACCTCTGTACCCCAGCAACATCTCCCAGCATATCAGACATCACTGCTCACAAACCACTCAACTGCATCCTCAGAGTACGCTCCCTACACTAGAACGTAATAGAAATCTGGGACCTCCTCAACACCTACCCGCATGAGAAACCGGACCAACACCAACTCGGCACCCAACATCGCTACCAGTTGGCGTGGCTTGGCGCGCTGCTAGATGGCAGCACAGTAGAGCTGCTCTGCCGGCCGCCGCAACTAAATCCTTCATGATCCTGCCCTTCTAGTGCCATTTCAGACATCTTGCAGTGAGCGCCAAGCTGCTTGTGCCGTCCTTTGCAGCTCGGGCGAGTTTGGGAGATTTTGCAAGTCGGACGCTGCCGGAATCAGCCGGCGCAGTTCTGGCCACGGTGAAACCCGAGCTCCCGTCCCGACTGGCGCGGGCGGTGCTTCCTCTGCCTAGCCCCTTCCTCGGAGCTCTGGAGCTGGAGTAATTGCTGTGGGGGCCGACGCGCGCTTGCCGGTAAGCCTCATACCACCTTGCCGGCCCTCCGCTGGCTGAGACGGAGCTCCGAGTGGCCCTCGAGTTTCGTGACGCCGAGGGACTGAGCGGCGTCTGGGCAGCTTTAAACTCGAGCGGCCAGCTGCGTGGCGGCTGGTGGGCCGCGGGTGGGCCACGAGAACTAGAGATCCCGATCCTTGCCTCAGAGGGTAAGAGCTGCGGCGGGTGCATTTGCCTTGGACTGTGGCGTGTGACTCACCGTGTGAGGGACGATTGTGGAGCCTGCTGCGTGTCTACCTGCTTTGCACCCCTGATCTCCCTGTCTAGCTGACTGCGGAGGAGCGACCAGAGCCGTGGTGGATACGGCACGCCTGAGGCCCACGTGGTGGGCTTTTGGACACCGGTGTGCCCTGCTGGACATTAGAAGCTATCGTGTTGGGTAGCGGCTGCACCGTGTTTGATTGGGCCCTTTCGCAGAGGTACAGCTGTTGCTTGCTTGCGGTATCGTATTGCGCGCTGTTCTGTTCCCGTATGAATACCCCTACCTACCGGTCTGTGGCATCCTCATAACCGGCCCGCTTGGAACTGTTCCAATCTCTGCATGCTTGAAGCGCTTGGGAGGTACTGAGATCTCATCCCACTGGCTGGACCACACCTGGGCTACATTCTTCAGGACGACATAAACCCACGCTATTGTGATTGTAGAGTGTGGAGTGACACCTGGCTGGTGCGGGGTGGCTCTTGAAGGGGCAGTGTGTGCAGTGCGGAGGAACTTCTAGCCTGACCGGGAGCTGAGAAGGTGAACACGGCCAAGGTTGCAGTTTGCGGAGGGCAGGACACGAGACTCACAATGGGTAAAATCGACAAGGCGCAACCCAAATTGTCCTTTGAGCTCTGCAAGAACAGTAAGAAGTCGGGCGCGGGGGCAGCTGACGGTGCTCACGACGCCACCTCGCAGTGTCCCTCCATGCTAGAAACTACACTGGTTGCTATACAGGTGAGCCTTCAGGCGATAGACGGGAAAATCGAGGCCTTAAACACGCGCATGGATCAATTCTCTGCCAAGCTTGACAAACAGGCCACGAGACTGGGGGAGGCGGAACAGAGGATCACTGACACCGAGGATGGTTTGCAGCAGGTGGCGGACAAGACATTGGAGATGGTCAAGCTCTTGGAAGTAATCCAGGCCAAGAATGAGGACATTGAAGCGCGGGCCCGGCGCAATAACATCCGCGTCCTGGGTCTGCCGGAATCGACCAATGTGGGGAGGCTAGAGGATTACGCAGAGACCATGTTGAGGGAAATCTGTGGCACTGACGACCTGTCTCCCATGTTTGCGGTCGAGAGGGCCCATCGGTCATTGGCGGCTCGGCCTCCACCTGGTACACCACCGCGACCCATAATCATAATGCTGTTGAATTACAGGGATCGCGACACTGTGCTTCGCATCACCCGACAGAAAGGCAAGATTATGTATCAGAATACCCAGCTATCATTCTATCCTGATTTCACTGCTCAAGTTCAGGCGGCGAGAAAGGAATTTCATTCAGTAAAGAAACTTCTTCAGCGGTAAGAAATTCCATATGCCATGCTCTATCCAGCGAGGCTTAGAATCGGTGAATTTGAAGGAGGGAAAATCTTTACCACCCCCAAGCAAGCGCTGGCATATGCTAAGACATTGCAAAACGTCGCAAATCCCCTGCTGACACGTCTGACGTGGATGACTGAATTCGGATGTATCCTGATGCTCCTTATGCTGCTGTGACTGGTGGTTTTGAGCTTGGGGGTGCACGAGGTCGGGGGGGATGGGATGATATCTCAGTTCCCTGGCTGGATAGTATCTTACTAGATGATCCTCCCTATATGATGTCCTCTTTAATAATTGACGATATGGCAAGTTGCTAGCTCATGTGCTAAGTTACACACTGTGGATGGGACGCCATGCGCCTCACGGGATGTACTTATTCTGTTCCTGATAGTTGGCACGTTTGGGGGGCACTGACCACTCTCTGCGGAGGCCCACTTCTGCCTTGTGCCAGAAGTGTGCATCGCCTCCACTGCCCCTGATAGGTATCACCCATTTGCTGAACTGCTTGTTGTTTTGTATTGGGTGGGTAGGTGGGGAGGTCTTTAGGTCCTTTGGCGGGTTGGGGTTGCCAAAGTGGGTGGGGGGTGGGGGGCCTGGTGTCTTTTTTTACTTTAGAGAATATTCTGCAGATGCTATTAACCCTACTGCAATGATTTTATCACTATGTAAGTGTGCTGTAATGCTAGACGACGCTGGTTTGGGATCTATCGGGAGCCTCAGCGATGGTAGGTGAGTGCCATACCTGCATCACCTGGAATGTCCGTGGCCTCAACACACCCAGAAAGACTAGGCAGGTGCTATCTCACCTGGATAGTCATGGGGTAACCATTGCCTTATTGCAGGAGACGCATCTAACTGTCCATACCGAGGGATCCATAGCGCGCAGATGGGCCGGATTCCGACTAGCCTCCTCTTATTCTAATTACGCCCGTGGGGTCCTTATCCTTATTAAAAAAGGTACACCTTTTACTTCATTGAACTCCTGCACAGATAGTGAGGGTCGCTGGGCAGTAGTGAGAGGCACACTGGGCAAGACGGTTGTGACTATTGCTAACATATATGGCCCTGTGGTTGACGAACCAGCGTCATTGTCTTCTTTGTTTCAGGTGCTGCGTACATGGCCAGAATCTGCCCTAATGATTGGGGGCGATCTGAATACTCACTTAGATCCTCGGCTTGACAAATCCGATTTGGCGAGTAGCCGTATGTTGAAAACCGCTGCATGTATCCGGCAGTTTATGGAGGAGATGGGGTAGTTGACGCTTGGCGCCTACGCAACGAAGGGGTTCGGGTGGGCACGCATATTACACCATCCCACAACACATGGTCCCGCCTGGACTACTGGCTGGTGGACGCCTCGACCAATGGGTGGGTAACTGAGATCTATACACTCCCCAGAACTCTCTCAGACCATAATCCAGTCCTGATTAAACGGCTGATTCCACACACTGTGTGGCCCCCTTTCACATGGAGGTTTCGAGCGGACGCTCTGTTGGACCCCGTCTTTGCTGATACGGTCCATAAAGCTATAATACAGTATTTTGACCTGAACGAGGGCACGGTGAACAGTGCAGCCACCCTCTGGGAAGCATTTAAGGCCAATATTCGGGATGTGTGTATAGGCACTACAGCAGGCATATTGCGCGACCTGAGGGGGCAAATACGTAGTATTGAAACCAAGCTGCACGAACTAGAAACATCATATGACACGATTCCTTCACTGGACACATTGGCACGCATTAGGGACTACACTGAGGAACATAAATCTCTGGCGGAGGCAGAAATGAAATATATCTCCAAACGGTTTGTGGCTAGAGCATACGGGGAGGGTGGCAGACCGGGCAGAGTACAGGCTAGTTGCTTGCGTGAGCGTGAAAATGCTCCTCCTGTAGAACACATAGAGGATGACCACAGCACTAGGCATTACACATCCGACAATAGAAAATACACAAGAGAGTAGACCAGGTCTGGAGGTGGTGTGTGCCTGGACATGTGCAAGCGAAAACACAAGGATACAGAGGCAGATGAAATAAAGGGTTAGAAGTCACACAGGTTTGAATAAATCCCATCAGACCACCCAATTGGTGGAACTTCATCATGTGGGAGTTGATAATTATTCAAAACCATACCCGACCATGTTAGTGTCAGGATAACATAGAGCGTCTATGTCAATCGTTCCTCTACTCAGTAGTGTTCATAAAGTGCAGTGCTCAAAATTAAAGGTGATGGCTAAAATCGATTACTTAGACTCCAAGAATTTTCAAATAGAGATCTAGGTATCAAACATTATAAAAATCGCCAAGTAGTTACAACAGATACTACCATGATGGCGCTAAGTAAGGCGGTCGACATGTTTCAGCCACTAGGGGCACTACCCCGGCTTTCTTCAGGACCTTTCATACAAAGATACCACTACCACTAACATTGCTTAAATGTGAGGAACATTAAGAAAATTGTGCTCAAGACAAGTCACATATCTACCAGGAACTTTATGCTCTCCATTGTTATACACAAAGCAAAAAAAGGGCAGGTGGTAGTGTTCCCTACAGGGAAACGTCCGCACACCCTCAACAAACACTTGTAATATCTCCAAAAATAAGTACACAACCAACAATATATATGTTATCGAACAAGTAACCCAGATAGGGTGCCAGAAAATCTCAAAGCACCTACCACCTTGAGGTGCCGTTAGTGTACACAAAAGTGATACACACAAAATTAGACAAAGTTTTGGGTTGTCTCACTTATGGTGGGAGTGTCTATTCTAATTTGTATTTTCTTAGATTATTGTGTTTAGTGCTTTCACTGCAGATTGAGCTATTACATTGTGTATTCAAATGTATACCACAAACAATCCGGTGTAATGCTTTACTGCAGATATGGTTAATATGGACTAGTGTATGTACATATGTAGTTCTTTTTAATGTTTAAGAACCTGTTTAGAAAATTTCTATATTTGTATAAACAATTTTATGAGCTGATATCACAATGTACATTATTTATATATTTTTCCAGCCTTGAAAAAGTCCTTGTGTAGGACGAAACACGTGTTGGTGATCTCTACTTGTTGCTGGAAATACCTGTTTTATGAAAATTGAAAGAATAAAGATTGAAGAAAAATAAATAAGTGGACTATATATTTTTGAACCCCCTGCCTTGACAAAGATTTATGTTGATATCTTTAAACAACTCTAGAACTAATAGAGTCTGATATAATTTTTGAGATTGGCAGGGCCTTTAACTTATGCCCTAAATGTTATGATTACTTGTTTATAGGAGTGCTGATAATTATTTCTCAAAACTTTGTCTAATGCTCTCCATTGTTCGCTGGAGGAAGGGAGACAAGACTTCTTCCTGTCAGGAGGTAAAAACAGTGCAACAAAACAGAATGATGTCACCTGCATGTATCACATCCGACGCCATACTGTTCAGTTTCAAGCATTTTATGGACAGCTCTACACGTCTCGTGGCGGTGTGTCTGACTCTAATAGATGACTACCTGCAGGACACTGCCTGTGCTTGGCTGTCGGACGCCCATAGGAAATATCTTAGTGCTCCTATTGACGAGGCTGACATCAAAGAGGCGATACTCTCCCTCCTGAATAAGAAAGCTCCGGTCCAGATGGGCTGACAGCTGAATTTTATAAACACTACGCTGATCTCCTGGCGCCCCACATCCTTGCCATGTACGCCGAGGCGCATGAGTTGGGCTATCTTCCTCCGTCTTTGCGTCAAGCGCTCATTATCACTCTACTGAAAAAGGATAAGCCCCCACCCGGTGTGAGTCCTATCGGCCCCTATCCCTGATAAACATTGATGCCAAGATTCTTGCTCAAATTCTTGCTACTAAACTTCATCCACTGATGCCAATGCTTGTCCTGCCTGACCAATCGGGCTTTATTCCTGATCGCTCCACATCTTGGAACCTCCGTACGATTGTTGCAATGTTCCATGTTCTTAACCCTGATCTCCAAGCTGTGGCTGTGTTACTTGATGCGGCCAAAGCCTTTGATTCGATTGAGTGGCGGTATATATTTTTTATTCTGCGCAGGATGGGGTTCCCCCCTGTCTTGATCCGCTGGATACAGATACTGTACACTGATGCCTCGGCGAGGGTGAGGGTCGGCGGTTTCACCTCTGATCCATTGTTGATACAGCGTGGTACTAGGCAGGGGTGTCCTCTCTCCCCATTCCTTTTTGCCATTGTACTGGAACCACTGATGTGCAGGATCCGGCAGCAACCAGGGAAGCCGCGCTTAACTTTAGTAACAGACCGGTGGGTATCTCTGCGTATGCAGATGATATGGTTGTGTATGTTCGCGAACCACACACCCACCTGACGAGAATCATCCGAGAGTATATCCGCTTTGGCCTCCTCTCAGGATTGTGTATCAACTGGGAGAAGTCGGTTGTCATCCCTCTCACGCCGGCCACTACCGCTCCCACGCTGGAATACCCGCTGTTGTGGACTTTGGATCCCGTGAAATACCTTGGGGTCTGGGTTCATAGAGACCCGGAGACAGTCATTTGTGAGAATTATGGAAGGGCCTATGCTGACTTGGTACAACAGGTGGACAAATGGGTGGCTCTGCCTCTGACATTGGCAGACCGCACTGCGGTCATTAAAATGTTTTTTGTATGTATGTATTTTGCAACATACCTCTTCATCTGAATAAGCATTTTTTCACCACGTTGCAGACTCAGTTGCTCCGCCTGGTGTGAGGGACGGAGCCTCCGCGCATCAGCTGGGCAACCCTAACATTGCCGTTTGACAAAGGGGGGTTCTGCGCTCCGGATTTTTACATTTATTATTTGTGTGGACTAGCTCACTTCGCCTTTTTCTGGTACAGACCACATGGCTTTTTCCCGCACGTAGCGGTTGAGGAGGGGGATGTGGGTGATATTCCTTTGCAGAATATACTGACGCACACGCAAAGACACGTTCCTAGGACGGAGATCAATACGATTGACGCCAGGTGCTCAGCTTGGCAGGCGATTGGTAGATTGACTGACCGATTACCTTTCTATGCGCCGAACATGAGCATTGCTGGCCACGGAGCCCTTTCCGTGTCACAAGAGCGTGGCTCAATGCGTCTGCTCACTGACGCTGGTGTCTCCACACTAGGTGACTTGTTTAATGATGGGACGTACATCTCCGGAGAAGATCTCCATTATATCTCCAACGCTTCGCCCCTATTCCTATACACATGCTATCGGTTGTGCCGGGCTATGAGGGACCACTATCCCAGTTTTCCACGCGAGCCTTTCACCTCCAAGGCGCTGCAACTAGTGATTACTGCTGCCACTAGGAAGCATCTGCTCACTAGATTATACAAAGTGGTGTTTTCGGAATTGGTCCTTCCGGAGGACCGTAGTTTAGCTAGATGGAACACTGCTCTGGGCACACCACTGTCAGAGGACACATGGGTTCAAATTTTTTCACTCACGGGTAGACTATCGCCCAATAGCAACCTACGCATTATCCACCTGAAGTTCATACATCAGACGTATCACACTCCCACTAAGCTTCATCGTATAGGTTATAGGGATACTGATTGTTGTTGGAGGTGTGGACAGGCTGGTGCCGACTTCATACATTTATCATGGCACTGCCACGCTGTTCATTCCTATTGGGTAGATGTCCTGCAACTATTGGATAACATGACAGGCCTCACTTTGGGTCATACTCCGCTTCTGCGTCTGCTGGGGCACGTCCCGGAGGCCAAAGGGTTGCTGGGCTGCTTTGTGAGGGTGGCTTTGCTGCTAGCAAAAAGGAGGGTGCTGTTCACATGGGATGGTAAGCGCGACCCCAGGGCGTCCCAGTGGCTTAAAGACTTGGTATACTGCCAGGAGCAGCTAAACACTTATTCAGAGGAACTCCCCAGGAGCTCAAGCCCTAAAGACATATGGGGTCCGCTCAGAGATTATCTTATGGCATGTGGTGACCGCGAAGAGGGTAATGTGGAGGAGGGTTTGGACAATGCAGCTCTGTCCCAATAGGCTCTGGACAACACAGGAATTGATTCTGGAGGTCCCGACTGTGATCGTAGCCATGTACATCTCAAGTACTTTGCATGAGTGATATATGTTATTTATACAGCATGTCTTAATTTGCAGAACGTGGAGACCAGGATTTGGGGGTTTTGAATGTTATTTTGCGGTTTCATGTTATATGAAAATGACACTGTATCTGGTATCATCCTTGCAATCTAACTGCTTTCAATAAATAAAGTTTATAAAAAAAAAGAAAAAAAAAAGAAAAAACATCGCTACCAGCATTCCTGACAGATACAAGGTCCTGCGTAAGGAATGCCCCATCCACCCAGTAGGATTCATCATCATCATTCACAGAGCATCCTCCATGTGACCACCCTCGCAAATGACACAAGAAACCTCATGGAGCTCTCCACATCCAGATCCAGAACAACCCCAAAATGACTCTCTGAGGGACCCTCATTTACAGGCCACTCAGCTCCCACGCTACCTTTACCGACACCATCACCAATTTCATCACACCCAATGCCCTCGTAATCAGCAAACTACATCCTACTATGAGACCTAAACTTCCACCTGGATAACAACAAGGATTCAAACATTGCCTCCCTCCTAGACAACCTCGCTAATGTAGGACTGAATGAAATAGTCACCGACCCATGCACACCCAAGCACACAGCGGAACACACACTTGACTCCGTCTTCACCGGAGGAAACAGCGTCTGCTACAGCCACACCACAGAACTCCTCTTGACAGATCACCACTGCTTCCACTTCTCTTTCAAAAAATCCACTGTACACAAGCATGCTCACCATCTCCCCCGCAGAAGCTGGACAAGTTCACCAAAGACCAGCTCACCCCTACCCTCGTCAGCAGCCTACCACCGAGCATGTCAGATGCAAAAACTGCATCACGGAACTTCCACTGCTGGATCACGGACTACCCAACAGACTCGCCCCCTCAGGAAAGCCACTAGAAAAGACATCAAGAAAGCAAGCTGGTTCATTCCTCTACTCCAGGAATCCAGGCACTCCTGCATAGAACTAAAAGAGACATGAAGGAACAACAAAACCCTGGAAGCCCATTCCCCTTATAAGGCAACCACCACCAAACACCACAAACTCATCAAATCCACAAGAAAGAAATCCCTCCAAGACAGAATCCTCACCAGCGCATTCAACACAAAAGAGTTCTTCTTTATCATCAAGGAATTCACCAAACCTTGCAACGAAGCAACAGACATCCCACCCTCCCAAGTCCTCTGCAACAGACTCAGCACCTTCTACCACCACAAGATTAAGATGGTCAATGACAGCTTCGACAACCAAGATCACCTCAACGCTCCAGATCCCCACTCATGCGATGTCACGTAACAGACCCTGCTCAAATGGATTCTGCTCATGACAGAAGACACCTTGGAAACCATGAAAAACATCCACAGCAGAGCACCATTAGACCCCTGCCGACACCACATCTTCTACAGAGCTGCCTCTGCCACTACGTCAGACGATCAACTGCTCCTTCGAGACCACCATCTTCCCCGATGGGGCCCGCTCGTAAAGATTGTCGGGAACCACAGGCTCAACAGAGTCTCTTGCTATGACACTCAGCTGATCATCTCCCTCACCAACAAACCCAACATCACCAACCACAACTCCCAAGAAGGGATGAAAGCCGTCACCACCTGGACGAAGAACAGCTGCCGGAAACTCAACTCAGAAAAGACAGAGGTCCTCATCCTTATCTTCACCACCTCTGCATGGAATGACTCCTGGTGTCCCTCTGCCCTCGGAAATCCCCCCTCCCCAAAAGACTGTGCTCAAGACCTCTGCATCATACTAGACTCATCACTCACCAAACAACAAGATCAACCCCGTGTTCTTGAGCTTCATCCACATCCTCAGCATACTCTGAAAGACTTTCAGATGTATCCCTTCCGAATCCAGAAAAACCATCATGCACACACTCATCAGCAGCAGACTGGACTGCGTCAATTCTTTCCATGCCAGAATCAATTAGAAACTCTTTCGCAAATTTGAGGCCATCCAGGACACACCTGCCAGACTGATCCTCTACATCACCATCACAGTCACATCACCCAACACCTGCACGATCTCCACTGGCTTCCAGTCGAGAGAAGAATAACCTTCAAATTCCTCACCCATGCATATAAGGCCCTTCACAACACCGGACCCGCATACCTGAACTGTCGACTCTCCCAACCACCCAGAAGACACCGGCAATCAGCCCTGCACTCTATGGCCACCATCTCTCGAATCAACAAGACTAGAACGGGAGAAAATTCCTACGTCTACCTCACAGTCAAAGCCTGGAACACCCTACCCATCCACATCCAGCAATTACCCACGTTTCCCCAGTTCAGGAAGGGCCTCAAGACCTGTCTCTCAGATGACCTCAGCACACTATGTAGCTATCCCCTTCCTTCCCCCAGTGCCTTGACACCCTCACGGGTGAGTATTTGTGCTTATCAACCCCTGATTGATTGATTGAGTGATTGATACCCCACGGGTCGGTACCGGGGAACTGACTGAAAGTGTAAGTGAGCACACTACACAAAAAGGAAAAGGAACACCCTTAAAATAGCTACTTCTACAATTGGAACGTATGTACAAAAAATAAATACCCAAAAGCTGGGAAGTAATCGCATTGTTAAAAGATTTTGAGTGTAACCATGTCCCAAGAGGACTTAAAATCTGTATAATTCCTACACATGCGGATACTAGGTCAGATCTATTGGAAGAATGGGGCCAAAATAACATGCAATGCTCTCAAAATATGATGGAGATTCTCATATAACATGCCAAAATTGATTTGGATGAAGCACAAACAATAATTGAGGAAATAGAGCTCAAGATTACTTCATATACAAACCAAGACGATTCAATAAAATGTAGGAAAGAAATGGAAATATGATTAGAAAAATATGAAAAGGAAACGCAAGAACGAAAAAAGTCAAAATTCCAATGAGATAAGATGGACTACAAACAAGTCAGTATTTTAACATTTGCCAAAAGATTTGAGGCTCTGAAACAAAATTATTTTTAAAAAACAAGTACTAACAAGTGTATCAAATGTAAGCGAGGGTGAAGGAACAAGTAGCTTCATCTCCCAACTAAGGACAACCTTTTTAGAGGATCAGACAATAACAAGGGGAAAGGGCAGAGGAAGAGGAGGAGACTGAGGATGTGGCAGAGGAGATTTAAAATCTGTAAAAGCACCAGAAAAACAAGGAGATTAAGAAGAAAAAAGACAATACCCTCTATGCAATTTGAACAAGAAGAAATAATGAATGATGACGCAAACCTCATAATCAATCTTTCTAATTATGAACTGACAAGATGTACAAACATTATTCAATAAAGGCCTCTCATTTTGCCCTGAACGCCACTTCAACTACATAGACACAAGGATTAATATTTACAAATATACACAGAAATTTAAATTGGCTAAAATACCAATCCTAGAAACACAAAATCAAGAAAAAGAAACTACTTTAACAGTTGAACAAATTCCATATAGCCAGAATGCTTTTGATCTTAGGTACAACCTTGAGGTAGAAGACATGATGAAAAGGGAAATCTTACAGGATCTGTCAATAGAAACCAATAGACCTCACTTTAGCAAATTGAAAAATAAATCTCAATATTGACCCTCATTATCTCCAGGAGACAAATTCGATCTTTTCTCTGAAGCTATTATATCAGATTTATAGAAAATGAGAAGGACAAGACATCCTGAGAAATAAAAAAAAACTCACACTCAGAGACCATGCAGCCTTGTCAAATTTGATGGAAAATGATCGCTTAATAATCAAACCCGTGGACAAGAGAGGCAATATTGTTATTCTTAACAAAAATGACTACATGAAAGAAGCCTATAGACAATTAAACGATACAACCAACTACATCAAACATAATTCCAATCCCATCAATCAAATGACAATTGTATTGAATAAAACACTAAAAGAATGGTACAATCCAACTTTAATCAACAATGATGAATATCAATTCATGTTAAATGATCGATCCACGGTCCCCACAATATACTTTTTACCTAAATCCACAAAACATTAGGCGATCCTCCGGGAAGACCTGCCAACAATTGTGTACAATTTAAGTTCTTAAATAAGGGACACAGGATATTTCTTAGGTATCCTAACAGAGACAAGTTGGAATGAAAATGTCCTCTTGGCAACAATAGATGTAGTATAGTTGTATACATCAATAAGACACAAAATAGAATTACAGGCCTGTACTTATATTTTAAATCAGAGGCAAATTACAGAAATACAATACTCAAGTATGCTACTGATAATGATTGAAATGTGCCTGACCAATAATGTTTTCCTACTTAATCACAATTCTTATCAACAGCAATGCGGAACTGCTATGCTCATATCTTTTCGACAAACTACGCCAACATCGTAATGGGCTGCTGGCAAAAGGAAATTGCTTGGGGAACAGACAGCCAACAAGAATTGGAAAAAATAGTACTATGCGTCAGATACATAGTTGACTTGTTTTTAATTTAGAATGGGAACAACGATCAATTTAGAAAATACTTTGATAACTTGAACCAAAACAGTGTAGGACTATCATCTGCCTGTACAACTAGTAAAACAAAAATGTACTTTTTAGATACAAATATTTATATAGATCAAGGTAATATTCATTCTACACTTCATTGAAAAGAAACCTCAATTAACAGAATACTTAATTGGACTAGCCTCCATCCACATTCATTAGTTAAAAGCATTTGCTCCAAAGATAAAGACACAGAAGTAAAGTTCTCAGACACAGTAGGTAGATTGAAAACCAGAGAATATAGATAAAAAAATCTAGAAAAATGTATAGAAAAAGTTAGAAAAATATCTTGCGATGAAACATTTGTTACTCGAAGGCAAAAACAAGCTTTAACACCCATACAGCCAAAACAAGAAATGCCTAGATTGATGATAACATACAGCAAAGAAAGCAAGAAAATTAATACCATAATTAAAAAATACTGACATCTGATATCCAAGGACCCAACTATTGGAACATGTTTAGGATATCAGCCTCTAGTAACCTACATAATAATCAAATCCTTAAAAGATCACTCAGTGCAAAGCCATTTTCAAGAGGAACCTAAAAATAATTGGCTAGAAGAGCGACACAATGGGTTTGTAAAATTCAACAGTTGCAAGCCATGTACAATTGCGATTAACATGAAAAGCATAACAAATAATGAAGATAGATTAATCAAAATATCTCATAAAATCACCTGCAACATGCAGAGCAGTCAAAAATAAAGATCTGAATTATGCAACAGCAAAACATCTTTCTCAATGCTAAAACAGTAATAGGAAATAAATGTGTTTCTTTGGATTGGACATGATTCCTCAGAATGGGTGGGGAGGCAATAGAACCTAAAGATTGAAACACGTAGAATCATGTTACATCATCAGACTAAAAATGGAAACACTGCCACGTCTAAATAACGATGAAGAATTATATGCACAACTATAAGAAAGAGACCCCCCAGCCACCAAAACAACATCTTAATGTAATGTCATGAATAAATTAAATATCTATTGATACCCTTCGGTGTAATAAGTCAATTAATGAAATTAATAATGGACATATCAACAAAGATAAAATAAGGGTACTATACCATCAGTGTATTTGGGATTTAAGGTGATTGTTTGAATTTCCCTTATCAAGAATAAGATTATGTTTTGTTAGGGATGCCCACCTTAGTATTACACAGAATTGGGGCACATCTCTAAAGCTATTCACACAATACAAAGAGAATGAATTTAATTACGTGGAAATCACACCAATTATAGTGCTCAAAACTGCTATATTTTTAATCCCCTCTGTATATTTGGACATGAGCAAAATTATATAAAATTCCTTCTTACTCAAGCATCTGCGACAAGAGAGATGGGTCAAGTCAATAAGAAATGACTAGTGCATGTGGGCAACTGACTTTTAAATGATATTGGAAAGTTCCCTTGGGTAAGCCTCATGATGGTGTTCAAAAGTTTGTGCATGGTGGAGCATTCATAAACATGATGAGTATCTTTGCGACAATAGAAAAAGTGGTTTTGAGTAATGCTATTTGATTTCTCCTCTTTGCTGACGTGGCTGCTGGTGTCTTTTATTAGCATTGGTTTGGGTGAAGATTCAATACTCTTTTCTCTGTGGACATCATTTTAGAATTTGTCAAAAGAAATCCTCCCTCTGGTCCCTGATTAATGAGCTTTTTGCCCTTTATTTCTAACTTATGACGCCCAGTTTGCAACAACAGCTCAACGGGATAATCACATAAATGGCTGTGGAACTCCCCATTCAAGGAAGGTCCTGATCTCATCTTGCTGTTCATTATAAAACAAAGTTCACCTCTTCTCCTTAAGCCCACCGTAATCAATATAATAAAAACATTGCATTGTCTGATACAACACATAGATAAAATATTTTTAAAGTACTGTCGTGTTTTGAGAAACATATTGAAAACTGTACAAGATCATGTTGTTCTTTGAATCATACAAAATAAGTCATCATTAGAGATGAAGAATTCGGGACATGGCTTGGGCGCCAAGCTTGGATGGTGGTCTTCATCTGAGCTCCGTTCTGACGCGGAGACTTTCCAGCAAGAACGGCCTCGCAAGGCGGTATTTCTGGGCACAAAGGGCAGTCCTGCAATTGTGAAGTTTTGGTAAGCCTGAAATCCTCGCTACTTTTATTTCAATAGCAGCACAAAACCTGGTGGCTGCGGTGGTGATTCTTCCTCACGGAAGTGCAGGCATCCACCATTTTAATTTGCGACGCTCACGTTCTGCTTTTTTTCTCTCTCTTCATGTGCCGTCCCCTCTCAGCACTGCGCATAGCAACTAATTATAATGCTGCCAAAGGGAGAATAAAAGATTTTTAGTTATTCTCTATGCTCTTTCATGAATGGGAAAATAGGATGCCAATGCCTCCTTCACCATTTTTTGTTTTCTCCTGACTAATACTCTATGCTGAGTGGATAATGCGTGCTATAAAGTGTTTTCTCCTTATGGATTTGCGCTAAATATGTAATTTTCCTTTTTCAAACCCGGAGGGAACACCTATACTATTTTTCTTTATGCTTTTTGTGGATTCTTCATTGCTTCATTCTTATCCTAGTCTCTGAAATACTTTGATGCAGTGCATCTATTCAATACAACCCTTGTTATTTGCCTGTCAATGGTCATTCTTCCTGACTTTTGCTCCTTTGTTGTATGAGCCTGACTCACCCTTTTCTTATGTCTACTTGTTGCTCTCCTCACCAAATCAAGATGATGAGTGACCCCACTTCTCCTCTAGAGCATCCTCTTCAGGCGCTAAACCAAAGAGACATAAGAATGATCCACCTTTTCCTATTCTTTCCTCACAAAATCCTGTTCTTGATTCCATTTTTGCGGAAGTGCATGGTCTAAAAACTTTTTATGTCTACTACTAACGAAAAGTTAAAACAAATTGAAGAACGCTAGATTTTTATGGAAGGAAAGGTAAGGGAACTTGAACAATGTGTTGGTGACCTCCAGGACGTTTCTATCAAAATTCCTTTATTGGAACAAGAGATTCACAAACTTAAACGACATACCGAAGATTTGGAAAATCATAATCATAGGAACAATCTTCGCCTTTATGGTCTGCCGGAAAATATTGAAGGTCCAGATATGTTATCCTTTTTGAAGAAATTTCTGCCTGATCTCTTAGATCTTCATTCCTCAACTCCACTCAACATGCAGCGTGCTCATCGTCTGGGTCATCTTCAGCCTAATTTAAATAAGCCCTGTGGTATCAAAATGCTATTTTTGGAATTTACTGAATTGATGCATGTCTTGAAGGTGGTTCACATCATCTTTCCTGGTCAGGTCACAATATTTTTATTTCGCAGGATGTCTCTAATGTAACGAATGCCCGTCCCAAGGAATTTTTGGCTCTCTGACCCCAGTTGAGACGCCTGAACATTCAATATGGCATTCTCCATCCTTGCCTTTGCAAAATCACACATGACGGAAGATCACGTTCTTTCGATGATCCTGCTAAACTGATACTCTTTCTCAATAGTATTTCTTCTCGTACCATGGAAAACTAACGTTTTAGCCTCACCTTTTGTTCTAAGGGTTCTCTGGTTGTTGTTGATCTCATAATTGTATTTCTTATTCTATCTAATCTTAGCTCCACCTTTAAACCTTTCTGATGCCTTAAACTGTTCAATTTCTTTCTTTTTTCTTTTATTATTCCATGAAATGTTTTCTCTTCACTCTTTACCTCCTATTACTGTCTCTCATATATTAATTTCTGAGGCTTATTATTATTATTTATTTACTCGTACCGCTGTCCATGCTTTATTCGTAACCATGCCCCTTCTGTCTTGTTGCTTGTTCATCTTCAGATCTGGATTCTTTTCCTTGATCTGCTTACTTTCCTCATTTTTCTGTTTTTCTCTCTTTCCTCTCTTTCTTTCTTCTTCTATTACCGTATTGTCTTTTTATTTTTTTCCATGGTGCATTTTAATATTCATTTTTTTCTTTATAAATGTCTTTCATTATATTTCTTTTAGTGCTTATCTTTTTTTATTATGTTGCCTGATACTTTTGTTATTTTTTTTGTATTGTAAGTGGTGTTTTTTGTTTCCAGTTGTTTTCCTGAAGTGTATCATCTCCATTCATGTCCTGCCCTCCCTTCCCTTCATTATGTGTGATGTTGTTACAAGGAATGTTCCTCGTCTTGGAAACCCTGTCAAAAGACAAAAGGCACTCTCTCATTTGTCTAAATTGAATTCTCAAGTTTCATTTATTCAAGAAATACATTGTAATGA
Organism: Lissotriton helveticus; assembly: GCF_964261635.1. Classification (NCBI taxonomy): domain Eukaryota; kingdom Metazoa; phylum Chordata; class Amphibia; order Caudata; family Salamandridae; genus Lissotriton; species Lissotriton helveticus. Next base: position 595,792,771 of record NC_136057.1, on the reverse strand, counting down.
TGTAGAATCACTTAAATTGAAAAGGCAATGGGTGGGGCAAGTTGTTTATTCTGAAGCCTCTAATCAAAAAGGTAGTGTAGCTATTTATTTTAATAAATCGATCCATGTACACATTTTATCGACACAATGTGATAATGATGGATGATGGGTAATGGCTAAGGTTGTTATACAAAATAAAGAACTTATTTTTATTAAATATTTATGGCCCTGGTAAACCAGACCCGGACTTTTGGAATGGTATTAAGATCTTACTCTCCTCTATAGATGGTCCAAATATTATTGTTGCTGGCGCCTTTAACCAATGGTTAGACCCATTTTCGGTTAGACAATCCAAATGTAAATTTAATCCTGATAAAACTCATAAATCTTTTCAATCTGCCATTGCCTCTCGTTTATTTTACAATTCTCAGAATCCTGATACTCTTGAGTTTACTTTTTCTCTAATGTTCACCATACTCATTCTAGAATTAATTATATTTTGGTCAGTAAACCCTTACTTTCATCTATTCAATCATCTGAGATTGGATCTATTTTTATTTTGGATCATGCCCCCGTTTTTTCTGCTCTTGATCTTTCCCTGAGTTCTCCAAAATTCAGTTTTTGGAAACTTAATAATTTTTTGTTGTCAGAAACAGTTTTTGTAAATGAGGCCACTACCTTTACCAATGAGTTTTTTACTATTAACAACCCTTTGGACACCTCCATTACTAATAACTGGGATGCCTTTAAGGCCTCCTTCCGTGCTTTTGCTATTTCATACTCAGCAGAAAAGAAGAACACCGCTAAAATCAAGTATGCAACTTTACTCCAACAGCCTAAAATGCTGGAACACTAATTACTTTACTTCTAGCTCTTCCACTGTTCTTCATGAATTAATTAAGGCTAAATCTGCTCTTAACAAGCTTGCCACTGTTGATGCATGTAATGTTCTTCTTAAAATTAAGTCTAAGTATCATGGGGTTAAAATAAAGCTGGCAAGATGTTGGCCAATTACTTAAAAATTAAATCTGAACGTAAAAATATAGGTCCTATTCTAAATGAATTTACTAATAATTTGGCATCCTCTGATGGAGATATTGCTAATGCATTCCATGATTATTATCAGTCATTATATTCTGATGATACAAATCCCTCTATTCAAAATTTACACACCTTTTTTTTGGGCCTCCCTAAACCCCCTTCGCTTCCTGATCAATTTGAATTACTTGAGAAAGAGGTTACTATTCTGGAGATAACAGAGGCCATTAAATCCTTAAAAAAATCAAAAGTACCATGTCCTGATGGTCTTTCTGTTGCATTTTTTCCACTGTTTCCTCTATTTTTGCTCCCAAACTTCTGGCCCTTTTTAACTCATTCATTGTTGATACCAAAGCTTCTGGTTCCTTTGTGGAGGCCTTGATTGTCCTTATACTCAAACCTGATAAGGACCATTCCCTCTGTAAAAACTATCGTCCCATTTCTTTAGTCAATTATGATTGTGTGATATTTGCCAAAATCCCCGCCACTTGCCTTGAGAATATCATCCCACTATTAGTCAAGACGGATCAAACTGGTTTTGTTAAGGGCAGATTAGCTTCGGACAATGCTTGCATGTTTGCTAATGTTATCTCCTTTGGGAGGAAATACAAATCCCCAGTTGCAGCATGTCCTTAGATGCCCAAAAAGCTTTCGACAGTATAAACTGGCAATTTATTTTCAATGCACTCAAATGGTTTGGTTTTGCTCCAAATTTTATTTCTTACGTTAAATTGCTATATTATTTTCCTCGTGCTAGTATTTTTGTTAATAATCATTTTTCTAAATCTTTTCTGTTATATAGACGTACACGCCAAGGTTGCTCCCTCTTACCCTTGTTATTTGTTTTATGTCTTGAACCTTTCCTTGAGCGTATTCAAATTTATTCATGTATTTCTGGCTTTTCACATCATACTATTGAAACCAAATTGTCAGCATATGTGGCCGATATTCTGGTATATATGTCCGATCTTACTACCTCCCTCCCTCCCTTTTTGGATGAAGTTCTGTTTTATTCAAGTACCTCTGGATATAAGTTGAACTTCTTTTCTAAGGCAGAAGTCTACCCTTGAACTCTCTTTGTTATCAATATATGTTTAATCATACAAATTTTACCTGGTGTCCCACAAAAATTAAATACCTTGGTATCTGGTTTTCCTCTACCTTATCTACCACTATTAGTTATACGTTTAATGCCCTAATTACCAAAATTCAATCCCTCCTTCTTTCTTGGCCCCCCTTCATTTGTCATGGTGAGGCAGATTAGATACTGTTAAAATGACGATTGTGCTCCATTTCCTGTATTCATTATCCATGTTACCTTTTCGAATCCCTGCTTTGTATTTTTCACAGATCAATTCTATTTGTACAAAGTTTTTTATGGAATGATATACACCCCCGCATTGCTCTTATGAAACTCAAGCATCCCAAAACAGAAGGGTTTGTCCGTTTTCCTAATTTTAAGTCTTATCATTCTGCATTTTTAATTCATCAATTTTTTGCTTTAACTTATGATTTTGCTGATATCCCTATCCCTTGTTGGATTGCTTTTGTGCGTTCCCCACTCAAAGATTTTTCCTTCCGAGATATACTATATATATTACTAATTGCACCTATATATCAGATAATCCTATTTTAAAATACTCCTGACATTTATTATATAATATTTTTTCCGATGGTTTGAATTCATATCAATGTCTTTTGTCTTCCACTATTTGGTATAACAAATTTATCAAATACAAACGCAAATCCTTTTATTACAAACATTGAAATGAGAAGGGAATTATTTTTATTCAACAATTGACCCAATATATTTCTGTTATTCCGTTCCATGAATTGCAATTACAATATAATTTACCTGATTCATTTTTTAATGAGTATCTTTTAATATCAATAGCTTTGCAGTCCTATTTATCTACCAATAATTTCCCTTTGTCTTCCTCATTACTCACTTCACCTTCACCGCTATACATTGTTTCTCAGGAACATAGACCTAAGGCTGCCTTCATTTATAAGATGTTGTTATCACCTGTTACTCAATGACCTAAATCTCATTTTGAATTACTCCGGGAAGCACGTTTTTCTTTGTCACTCCCTATTTCTTCTTGGGATACATTATGGCTCAGGTCCTTTAAAACTTCTATTTCCGCACATATTACTCAATCCCTTTACTTTATTTATAGCAGAGCTGTCATTACCCCTGTTCCTATATCCAAGTTTTTCCCTACTACCTCTTCCCTATGTTGGTCTTGTTCTGAATCTACTGGGAGTTTAGTTCATCAAATTTATGACTGTTTGAATGTATTAAAGTGCTGGCAATCTATTTGGTCTAAATGTATGACAATAATCCATTACCAATACAAAATGTTTTTCTTGATTTCTTCTTCCCTGATTTGATGTTCCTAATCATAATACTTTGCTGTTTGATTTATTTATTGCTATAGCATTTAAAGTGATTTTGTCTTGTTGGAAAGATAACTAAATTACCATTATTAATTTGGTGTAACTATATTTGTGATGAACACAGAATTGCCACTGTTTCTTCTCTTACTCTTTCTCAGAAAATGTAATCTGACCTTCCTTTTACTTCTTATCTTTCTACATATGCACCTGCATCATAATTTCCTACTGTGTTCTACATTCTAATTCTCTTTATTCCTCTTTTTTCTCTTTCTTTCCTTCTTCTCCTCTATATTCCTTTATTTCTTCTTCTTTTCTTCTATCTTTCCTTCCACCTCTTTTTACCGTTTACTCTTTTGAATTTTTTGATCACATTTTCCCTTTATATTAATTGTTACATTTTATTCATAATGTGTTCATTTGATTACTATACGTTTCTCTTTTTCTGAAACCTTAATAAAAAATTATTAAACAAAAAAAAAGATATGAAGAAATCATAAACCGTCATGCTATACTGTTCAATGGCATCCCAGCTCAAGTACAATAAAGCATACAGAAAATGGGGTAACTCACCTGGGAATAAAAAACCAAGGCCCTACAAAACTTCCTAAGGTAGAACTTGAAAGAATTGTGGACGGTGTGGTGGGAGTGTGGGAGGCATCTCTACTACTGATAATAATATAATAATTAGAGCCTTATCACTACAACACCATAGGGAGCCAAAGACAACTGCATAAAGACACTCCGCTAAAGCACTGTGGAGTTAAATAGGACTTTGATTTGGCAATTTTACATACAATATCATTAGTGACGTGTGAAATGTAATTATTATTATTCTAGAACCTGCTACCTCAGAGGTCAAATCTTGAAGAGTTCAGTCAAAGAGCTCTCTATAGAATCAATTAGAAACATTATAGGTGGCTGGAGGAATTTCTGCAGTTTTTCTTGTTTCTGAGAGTGGCTCCTCTGGAATATACCACTACGAATGCATTAATCCACCTTCCTCTGGCCTGATCAAAAATAATTAGTGGCTCTTTCATGGTCTGTCAGCATGTCAGGTCAGCTGAGGCTCTGCCCTCTCCTCTGCTTCATTGCACACATCCGCAGTATCTGAGGGAAAACTTCAAATGGTATGTGCAAAGCAGACTCTTTGATTAAGCTCAGCCAATGTGGCCAATCCCTCCAACAAGATTTCTTCCTGGGAGGTAAGAGTTTTATTATGTGCATTGCACAGACTGGAGCTCACTCCCTTCAGGACTGAAAACTGATCCATCCCTGCTCTTGTTTCAAATTTTTTTAACAACCTGGCTCTTCAGCCAATAGGATTCCAGCTTGCTCTATAAAGCTTAATTACCTAGCTATTTAACCAATAGCATCTGCAACCTGCTCACTAAACCTGGCACTTAGCGCCGAGACGCAGCCGGGTATTTGCTTATGCTTTACAAACATATACATCAAATCAAATCAAATCTAATGGAGGACCAGCTGTCATATTAAAGTAGCCCAGCAAGGCAAGCAGGGATTTCTGTCCCTTCCTCAGAGCCGTATCTGCAGTGGCTCCATTGGAGACATTGAACTTTACCAGGTAGCCATTATGTTTCATGCTACCACTCAGTAAAGAGCTTTATTTTCTAAAAAAAAAAATTCTGAATAGGAGCTTGTTTAAAAAAAAACCTAAATAACAGTCACCTATTTGTGCACGGAGTTTCCTCCATGTACATAGGGGGACATTTGAATTTTCCCTACCTTGGACCTACCTGTCGTTAAGGTTTGTCTCAGGCAGGTAAATGAGGTGATGGTCACCGCACCATATATAAGGTGGGGTAAGACCTAGTGGCCTGTTTATGGATAGGTTACCAAGTCAAGGGTTTACACAAGCTGAACAGTCTGAAGCTTCTCTCTGGATTTACAGGGATCCAGGACACTGGCATGTAAAGCAGCAGAAATATGATCCGTGCATAAAGGGTTTTCACACATCCTTTAAATCAGTAGAAATCAGGAATGGAGAACATGGAAGGCAGGTAGTTGGAAGATAGTGAACTAGACAGAATTAGACTAAGAGAGAATCATTTGCTGCAACAAGGGTAGAACATCTGGGGCTGACTTGACAGCAGAAGTATAAAAGCAGGTGCAGGTGTCTGGCAACATTCCTCATTAATTGCCACTGTCAACTATTTCGTCTCCAGCTGCATCCCAGCACTTTTTTGTGTATCCCTTTTCCCTCTTTCTTTTTCCTGTCTCTGCCTTAATGAACTTGTGCTGAACCTTAAATCTTACCTTCTTGTGATGCCAGTTTAATTGATTACTCTTTCTCTGGACCCTGGGGTTTCCGTTTGGACCCAGAGCTCAACCATGCTCATACGTGCCAATAAAGGGTAAGCTTGCTATTGATTAATAAACATATTTGTATATATGTCTTGTGAGAGTTCTTATTGGTGTGCGCTGTACTGAGAGACAGTTTTGTAATGGTCTTGTGCTGATATCCAGTGCCTGGCCTTAACCAGTGTCTGTGGCGTGTGTCTCGTTCCCAATTTCCTCATAACTGAGGTAGTTTCCCATATCCTACCAGGTGGACAAGTGGGCCTCTCAGCCGGCAACATTGTGCAAAGCTATTTTTTCGGGTCCAAAATGCTTTACCGGACTCTAAATGAGTTGGGAACTGCACGCTTGGTGGGTGGGGTGGCATCACCACCGATTTTTTACTCCACCAAACTCTAAATGGTCCCCTTCATAATAACTGTGGAGAGGAACAAAAATTCAGAAAGGGGTTTTTATGGTAATAAGAACAGATAGTTTCCTTTGTACTACACATTGCTATAAGTCTAAGAAAGATGCCACAAGCATAGCAGTTACCAGTGCAAATTTATATTCGGACATTTACACTCACACAATTATGGGTCTAGACATGGATGTTATTTAAAGCACTAGCGGGCACATGCATCATTCGTTTTTGCATTCGCAAATGGTGCGATTCGCAGAAATCCGCCGTTTGCGAATGCAAAATAGTATTTTGGGATGCATCAATGAGAAAGTATATTTCACAAATTTTGGAATCGCAATTGTGTTTGCGATTTCTACTTTGAGTCGCAAATTTGAAGGAATCGCATTTTCTGTACAAAAATGTGCATGCATGAAAAATCGCAATTTGCGATTTTCTTAGAAATCGCAAATTGCGATTCTTATTTTTAGAAGTGGTCTGAGCTGGTGGTATGTTTTTTCCCAAATAGAGAATCAGCTGACAGTGATTAGAAAGGCATATAAGGGTAACACAAATGCATCATACAAACATTCACTATGGCTGCAGTCATTGTATTTGCACGTAGGATGAGGTTGAGAGCTGCTGCTAGGAGGAGAAGGTTGATTAGTGATAGAATATTTAGATTGCGCATAACTTTATTAGGGCAGACAGAGCCAGAGATTTATGACAAGTATAGGCTTAATGGTGATTCAATTTTACGGTTGATTGCAGATTTGGACCCAATTTTGCAGAAGCAGACACGTAGAACCCACGCCATACCTACTCATGTTCAGGTACTTTGTTCACTGCACCTCCTTGCCTCTGGGTCTTTTCAGGGTTTCATAGCTGTTGCTGGTGGGGTGTCCCAGAGTTCACTGTCTAGGTTTTTTAATAATTTCCTAGATGCTATGGTGCAAAGGATAAGGCATTACATTACTTTCCCTACAACTGCCCAGGAATTGCTTCAGACCAAGTTAGACTTCTACAACTTGGCACATTTTCCACGTCATAGGCTGCATAGATGGCACACATAGTCCTATTTGTCCTCCTTCTGACAATGAGTACATTTTCCGCAATAGGAAATGTTACCATTCTCTCAACATTCAAGCTATATGTAACTCTAAAACAATTGTAACAGATCTTGTTGCTAGCTTTCCTGGAAGTGCTCATGATTCCTACATTTTTAGACACATTGCTATTCATGGTAGACTGCTGGCTGGAGAATTTGGTGATGGTTATTTGCTTGGTAAGTGATTATTATGGAATTCAATTCAAGTAGGGAATGGATACTTTTCATTAGCACTAATGGCTTGTTTTGACCCCTTTCATGTGTTGTAGGTGATAGTGCGTATGGTATCAGATCATTTATACTCACACCCTATCTGACACCTACTACTCGCAAGGAGCAACAGTACAACCATGCCCATATTGCAACACGCAATGTCATAGAAAGAACCTTTGGAGTCATGAAATCTAGATTTCGCATTCTGCATAAAACAGGAGGTGCCTTACAATATCGCCCTGAAGTTTGCTGTAAGATAGTTGCAACATGTGCCATGCTGCACAATGTAGCTACTAAGAGAGGTCTTGAATTGGATTTTGAGGATGTCTTGCAAAACAATGACAACCAACCCCAACAACCCCAGGCCAGAGTACATGGACCAGACGCTGCAGAGGGCAGGAGAAGGAGGTCAGAGATCACTCAACATTACTTTTTAACTCCGGTATGACACGTACAATGCATTTATTTTGGTTAAATGTTCTGTTTATTAAGGTTAATGTGAACAGTTTGCAAAAAAAAATGTTGTCATCATAATTGCTTTTGAAGAAAGTAAAGTAAAAGGTATTGAGTTGTTGTAATCTTTTGAGAAGCATAAGTCTTATGACGTCAAATGTATCACGTCATTTTTGAAACCATGCTATTTCCTTATAACTCTCACTCCTAACACTTTATTTGTGACATGTTCAATGCCCTTGGTCATGGTGGTTCCTTTAGAACTTTTCCTGTTGCTGCGGCGTTCCACCACTTGACTATTAATTCCTTGCTCTGCTACATCGGCCCCAACATACCTGACCTCATCTTCCACAGGCATTTCACTATTTCTCACAACTTGCATTTTATGTGTGTAAGTCATGAGTGAGGACACTGCCTTGTAAATATCATCACAGCACTTTGTCAGGCCCATCTGCATTGTAACTGCATTCTTTACAATTTGTGCTGTGCTCGTGCACATTCTATTCATTGCCCTGCTACTTGAAAGCATAGAGATGTTTGACCTTTTTGACTGCAGTAAATATTGTGCTTTCATTGTTGCACACATGGAATCAATTGAAGTAGCTATACGGTCCAGTTTCTGAGAGGACAACACATGGGCATTTTCCATTAGTGCAGATATTTGTGTTAAACTTCCACTGATGGCACTGAAATCATCACTCATGTTACTTATTTTTCTCTTAATGACCCTAATGTCCTTTCCTTGCAGACTCTGGACTTTTAAAAGTTTCAATTCTACCACACTGGCACTGGGGTCATCATCATTATTTGATCTGCGCTGTCCATGTCGTGTCCTGCGCCTAAAGAATTGCTGCATTCTTTGACGTCTGCCAAGCTGTCTTCGTGGAGGAGCTGGGTTTGGAGGAGTAACTTGGACTGTAACACTATCATTTTGTTGCACATCGCTGTCTGACTCTGGTAGTTGACGTACTCTGTGACGTGGAATATTTCTCTGGACAGTTGGCGAGGATGCTTCAGACTGATTTTCTAAAGAATTCAGTAAATCCTCAGTGAAAGACTCAGCAAAGTCTATGAATTGTGTGTCCAGATCTGCATCTACGGTTAAATAAGTGCAGAAATTTGTTAAGTATGTGTGAAAAGAACTTTATGTGTCAATAAATAAAGTACGTCACGTATATATTCACTACATGTTTAAAGCATACTTTTTTAACCTATTACTACTGTTATGCTTTTTTTTAACAAACACATTTATCAAAAGATTTCTGCAAATGACAAAAAAAACTACAGGTACCATGATGCATTAGAGCTACAAGGTAAAGCATTTTGTCAAACACATCCTTGGTTCTCACATTGAAGCAGTTTTTAAAACAAAACAACATCACTGTTAATGTACTTTCATATAGCAAGCTGACACACAAATTACAACCAAAACCACAGAATGCGTCTTTACCTTGAGAAGTTCCTGGTAGTTCTGATGTGTCAATGTCTATTAATCCTATCACCGCTTCTGTAGAAAGGGTTCCCTCAACAAGGTCCTCAAGGGGTGTAGTTGGCTTGTCTTTGGGTGTTCCTCCACCAGTATTTCTGGCAGACTTAATGCGGGTCGCAAGTCTTTCTTCTGCGCGACTGCGCAAATCATACCATCTTTTCTGCAGGTTGGTGATGTCTCTGTGTGCTACACCTAGAGCATTAACTTTGGATTGTATTGCCGTCCACAGTTTTCTTTTTACCCCTTCAGGCACCTTAAGGGACTGTTTGCCAAACAACTGATCCTGTCTCGCTGTCACCTCTTCTATTAATATCTCTAATTCCTGTTCGCTAAATTTTACTTTTCTTTTCCTTGCATGCTGTTCTTCTGTCAAATTTTCAGACTCCATGGCTTCAGAGGTGAACACAGGCTCCTCCACTTCCAACAGACCAAGCTCCAACTGCCAGAAATCTCTCCTGCAGTACAAATGCTGAATCAGGTGCATTTGATTGCTTCCCTAGCTTCCTGCCAGTAATTGCACTGAGATGCATCATGTGTGCGATCTCGCAATTAGCGAATGCGCAAATATGCGAATTCGCAAATAAGAATTCGCATTTTTATGCGATTCGGTAAAAATAGCGATTTTTACCGATTCGCATAAAATTTGCGAAAAAATGATGCGTATCATTTTGCAATTCGTTATTTGCGATTCCCTAATTTTCGCGAATAACGATTCGCAAAATGATCCGTTGATGCATGTGCCCGTAGGTTCTTCTCAATAAGTTCAGGAGTCAAAATGCACATTTTACAATGTCCTTTATTCCCTGGCCTGTAGGCTACTAAATCTTCGTAGGCAGCCGCCCACCCCATGGACAATCATCTGCTTTGAGTGCACTGCTGCTTGCTCCTTAATCACTGATAAATGAAAGTGCTTCCACCAACAAGGTGGGATAACTGTTGTCAGAAAATACGGAAAAGCTGCATGTCATAATAGCGGCCCACTCAGCATTTTATTTATTTTCATCCAAAATGGGGTTTGTTTCTGAGAAACAACAAAACAGTGGCCCCTTCTCACTGTGTGCACCAAACTTGGCCAGAGTTCATGTTCGAAATGTCTGTCATGCCAGACTCAGTCTGTGAGTATTTAAAACACTAACAGCCAATATTTCACTAAAGCTGGTCATTTCCTCATGTCCCACATTCCCTATGCCACAAGTGTGCAAGGATGTCACCAGTCATATGAGTGCTGTGATATATAGTGTTATTAATGTGTTTTGGGATGTCTCCTGTGAGGCCTATATATGTTGTTCTCATGTCATGATGATGTCATCAGCAAAGAAAATGCCAAATTATGTTTACCTTACTTATGTATATTTAGCAGAAAACCCTTTCTTGACATAAGCAACATTTTATATATGAATTTCAACATTTTGTTTACAAAGATTATGTGTACAACTAGTATACAACGAGGGGCTCATCTTTTTTTAAATAACGTGGCTTTGTGTTGTTCCTCTCTACTGACTACATAGGTGTGGTTAAATATCCTTGGTAAACTCACATTTAAACCTGCTACATTAACAAGTTATGACTAAATGTGTGAACAAATTACAGCCGAGGGCATTTGTACGGGCAGGAGAAGTTTGCTCACTTGCCCTGAGACTCTTGTCACACCAATTTTCACAGACAGTTAAATATTACTCTCGGGTACCTTCTTCTTTGTGAAATGGAGAATATTTGCTTTCGTATAAAACAGGATTAGTAACGAAGTGCAAGTGATTAGTTTGCGTGTGCATTATTAAGCTCATTGATTAATGAAAGTAAGTTGTTTCAACAAAAAGTAAGAAACTGCAAAAAAGGTAAATATTTAAGCATTTTCTGTTATCTCAAAAGATGGCGTTCTTTAAGGAATACCTTTAAAGGCGTAGACTGTTTCGATTAATTATGTATTTATAAAGCATGCATTTAAATCATCACATATAGACTGCATTCACAATGTTGAACTTCTCAGAGGGTCAGGCTTTTTTTTCGTTTTATGTTTTTTTTTACAAATGCAGAAGCACTTTCAGAAATACACAGAACAGAAGAACTGTGAGAGGTTCCCAAAATAAACATAATGTAGAATAGAAATTCAAAATGCAGGTGGGGGGCAGGCAATTTACGAAAATGGGTTCATACAAAAACAAGTTGCGCTCTGTTCATATAAGGCACATTTACTGAAATGTTTTCAAATGAAGTGTCAGCATCTTAGATAGGAAGCAAACCCCTGATGTTCCAAGCTCCTTGTCTAAATAATATAACTTTGTTAGAGGGAATCAAGCAACCACAAAAAATACAGCCAACAAAAATGCTAACAATGAGCCGCTGATTAATTAATTACTAATATAATTATTTTAAATATAAGTTACGTTTCACGTTATTTTGAATTTGAATCCTCTTTTGTGGAATGATGTATTTGCTTGATCGATTGCTGGGCAAGGCGAGAGATAGAATAGCGGGCGCCGCCATTATGGCGGTCGCGCCGATCCCCGGGTACGAGGTGGTGGGGGTGGGACTACTCCCACCTCTCGTGAGGGGCGCATAGGCGGGGTACAGGGGGAGGTGAACCGGACGCACATTAATGCTTTCGGTTCATGAGGGCGCCTAAAAAGAGGCTGCAGGGTGCAGAACAGTCTATTGTTCTTTTGCTCCCCGCAGGCACAGCACCCGGGCCACCAGCGGCCCGTAATTTGTTTTCCCCACCCACCATCCCCTAAGGCAAGCATTTTAAGGGTGTTCTCAGTAATCTTTTTACTTTGTTTCTCTAAACTTGCGTTTCAAATGTGTTCTCAGTAATGTTTTGCTTTGCACTCTTAACTTGCGTTTTAAATGTGTTCTCAGGAATGATTTGCTTTGCTCTTTTAACTTTTCATTGCAGGTATCTCGGGAGAGAAGATGGAATGTAAATATGATGATTTGATAAAATTGTAATAAAAGTGTCTATTTGTATTTGTGGCGGTACAAGAATTTTAATGCAGAGTAGGTAGTTGAAATGCGAACATTTATTAAAATCTCAGTACATGAAATTTTGGTTTCAGGCATTAATGTCGTATTTAGTAGTGTGTCTCCAGGCAGGCGGTAAGGTAATGATTGGTAAGCATTGTCTCGGTTCTTAGCGGTCAGAACCATGTAACTCCAGGGGAAGTGACAGCCGGTAGTTAGGCTGTCGGGGTGCGGGGGCCGGGGGAGAGACACTCTTCCCAATGGGCCTGTGACCACCCTCACAGGCGCATGCGCATCAAGGTGCAAGTATGCCGAATTTGGCAGCCCCATTTATGGAGTTAAAGGCACAGGGCGTCAGACGGGTCCGGGGGAGAATATCCGTCCGATAAGCTGTACCACCCGCGCAAGCCTACTCCGGCGGAGTAATTTGTAGTTTACTGGGATCTAGAGGCTGCCAGTCATTGACCTTGCCGTAGGCTCTAGAGGGGACACGCAGAAAGTGAATAAATGCATTGTTAGATTTACGGTAGGAGTGTCATGTGTATTAGAGTTTAAGGTTTGCCACTTTACATCATCTGTCTAACAATGTATCCGGACTTTCTGCGTAATTGTACATAATATGAATAAACAATGTTTAATTTTGTAATAAAATATGGCCGGGGGTAACTCTCCCTATTCCAAAGAGTAAATAATTGGTGTGGTCTGATTGATTGACTTGAAGGAGGGAGGGTGGCCCCATCCGTACAAGGGCTGCAGTTACAAAAGACAAATGGGGGACTCGGCAAGTACCAGACCATATAGATTTCTTGCAAGTGAAGTAATAAGGGGATATTTTAAAATGTTCAAATTATTTTGTGATAAGATAATGTTTCAAAACAGAAGTTGTCATTTAGGAGCATCAAAGAGAATTGACAGGATTTCTTCACCTAAAGGCCTAATGATGGGAGACTGAAGCAGAGAAATGTTTGACGAATGCTCAAGCAATAAAAGGCAGGCTCTCCACTGGTGTCTGGTGAGAGAATCAGGGTACCTTCTGTCCATGCACCAAGAGATACTGCAGTAAAGAACCGAGATAGCTGCAGAAGTTAGCACTCCAGTGTTCCAAATAGGACCCCTCCTTCTGTAACTGCACATCTCCAGTCGGGATCTAGGATCACAGGCTGTGCATTCCCGTATTCCTCATTGTGAGGACAGAACTGAACCCAAAATACTTCAGGAAAGTCTAAACATTGAACTGTTTCTGGTCGCCTACCACTGAACTTGAAAGCAAATTGGGGGCATGGTTGAAAATATCAAGCAAGGCACCACCCTCCCAGCCCCCTTGTTTACATTCAAACCCATGTATTACCACAGCACTCTGAAGCGACCTGAGGCGACACACTGCTTCCTAGGACGCAGAGTCAACAAATAAAGGTACAGTGCAGCAACAGAGGATTCCAAGGTATAGCCACAGACCTCTTGGGTTTGTTTAAAAATATGTGCAAGCGCCCCCACGTGCTCGCTAATAGGCTACTCTATACTGTCACCTTACTCTGACCCTGTATAGGAAGCAGGATTCTGATTTACCATAGAAACTCCAAGGCCTTTTGTACTACTTCCTTGCAATGATTGCTTTACCCCAATGTCTGCCTGCAGCGTCAGTGCCATTTGTAACCAGTCACACTGAGCTCTGATGTTTTATCAGTCTTTCTATTGTTTTTGACAAAAGAAGAGGAAGATGTTGTGCAGGTGAACAGAGTTTACTCTACTAAAACGTTATCTTCCTCTCATTTTTGCCCTTGGGCATTTAGGTAAATGTTGTCTATATTTTCATAATATCAATCAATCAGTGACACTTATAAAGCGCGCTACATACCCGTAGGGTCTCAAGGCGCTGGGGGGGGGGTGCCGCTACTGCTCGAACAGCCAGGTCTTCAGCTTCTTCCTGAAGGAGAGGTGGTCTTGGGTCAGGCGCAGGTCGGTCGGGAGGGAGTTCCAGGTCTTGGCGGCCAGGTAGGAGAAGGACCTCCCTCCTGTAGTCGCTCTTCGGATGCGGGGGACGGCGGCGAGGGCGTGGTTGGCTGATCGGAGGTGGCGTTTGGGAGCGTAGAAGTTGACTCGGCTGTTGAGGTAGCTCGGGCCTTGGTCGTGTAGGGCTTTGTGTGCGTGGGTGAGGAGGCGGAAGGTGATTCTTTTGTTGACGGGGAGCCAGTGAAGGTCTCTCAGATGTCCGGAGATGTGGCTGGTTCGCGGGATGTCGAGGATGAGTCTGGCTGAGGCGTTCTGGATCCGCTGGAGTCTCTTCTGGAGCTTGGCGGTGGTACCGGCGTAGAGGGCGTTGCCGTAGTCCAGTCGGCTGGTGACGAGGGCCTGGGTGACGGTCTTCCTGGTCTCGGTGGGGATCCACCAGAAGATCTTCCGTAGCATGCGTAGGATGTTGAAGCACGCCGAGGAGACGTTGTTGACTTGCCTGGTCATGGAGAGGGAGGGGTCCAGGATGAAGCCCAGGTTGCGTGCATGGTCTGTCGGTTTGGGTGCGGTGCCCAGGGCGGGGGGCCACCAGGAGTCGTCCCAGGCGGAGGGTGAGGAGCCCAGGATGAGGACCTCCGTCTTGTCCGAGTTCAGTTTCAGGCGGCTGGTCGTCATCCAGTTTTACCAAACTCTGTACATTTTCAGACCTCTGGGCAGTGACACAAAGGTGTTTAAACGGCCAAGGATGCTACAGTTTGCCAGCAGTATGAAGAACGCTTGCATTTGGTTAGCATTAATCAAAGAAGTTACTGAAAAGTAAATGGACCATTTCAAGCACTTCATTTTACCGAAAGACGGCAGGCAATGTAATTGTGTTAAAGTAAAAAATATGATATTTGGACATTTATACCTGGACCTCATGTGTGAGAAAGTTTGTAAATAGAAATGTGATTTTATTTTTAAAAAATATGTATACAATTCATCTGCCAAAGCCCAAAGCTATTAGCTTTCTCATTGACTCCATGTCGGCGTCAGCAAATATTATTGCCCAGTTCAATGATCCAAAAGCAGATGGGTTTTATCATGGCGAATTGTACAAGAAACATATGTTCATTGCAGGTTCTGTAACTGCCCTTGCCTTACTCAACACACATCATGGCTCAGCATCACCCTCAAATGTATTAATCCAGATTAGAAGATTGGAATGTTTGGAGCTCCATTGAAAACAATTGAGTGCTCCGGGCTTATAATGGCTGGTATAAGCCTGGAGCTCCAACATTCCAATGATCCTTTGTTCACAGCTCTGGCTGTGAACAAAGGCTTCAAGGACCCTGAGGGGATTCCAATCCCCTCACGCTCCCATAAGGCGTTGTTCTTTTTTGTTAGAACATTCTGCCCTCTAGTGACAGAATGTTCTAATAGCCTTATAGCCCTTCGTAGCTGGGCTATACCGGCTATTAAAGTCCCTCTCCCTTGTTAAAGGCCCACGCCTTCGGCTCAGGGCCTTTAACGCTGGAGAGGGCCTTTAATAGCGGGTATAGCCCTCTAAGGCGGGCTATAAGGCTATATTGTTATACATCTTGTGTACATATGTATTGCTCTTTATTGCATTGTTGTTAGAATTACTTTTTTGAAGATACTTTTAATAATTTCTTAAAAGAAACATGGGTGCATATATTGGTCTGATCCGGACTTGAAATCTTCACAGAAGCCAGTTTCGCTAGAACCATGAATAATATAATAATATTAGTACTACTACTACAGTCACTACTGATGATAATAATACAAATAATAATAATAAAAATAGTAGTAATAACATTTGTCTTATATTGCACCAAGTAAAAAGTGCCCAATTTATGTTAATCCTTTACAGCACCCAATCGATAATTTAATGGTTAATTCCAAAAGTCCCTAGATACCAAGTTATTCTGCTGGATTACTGTTTGATTCTAGTTGTTTGAAAAAAATATTCTGTCAGTAATTAAAAGAAAGAGAAACTCTGGACACTTTTATAGAGGGGAGAGATAAGGCTACATTATTTAGCCTAAAGAGTCCTCAGTCAGAAAGGAGGGAGTTATTGCCTATCTTGAAAAATGTCAGGTTTTATCTGTATCAGGTAAAGCTGAAAAGTCTTCACAAATAAATATAGGAGATGTTGTCAGGTGGCAAGGTCCCTGTTCTTAGTACCTCAAACCCGAATTAAATCTAGGTTGTGGCACTTGACAAAGAACCTCAATGTTGCATGTAATGTAATTACTGTGACAAACAACAAACAGGGTACAGTCCTAATCAGATGTCCCATATCACATCCTATTTTCTGTAATTATGTGTGAACTTCTACCTCTGAGTCCTATTGGTCTTAATGCTTCTACTGTTCAGGATCCATCTTCCCAACAATTAATCTGTTCTCCAAAATTGGCTGTGGTTTTCCGAGGAGGTGAGAGTACTCAATGCTGAAGCAAACCACTTGCATTTAAAAATAACATCTATAAGAAGTGGACGGAAGGATTCATGGTCTGCGTGTAAAATGTTTGTCTAGGTGCCAGATTGAGGGGTATATTCACAAGGAGCCATCGCCGAATCAACAGCACAATATCGCAGCCCAAGTTGTGATAAAGTTACCCCACCATTCACAAGCTGGTGCTAACAGCCCACAGCACCAGTTTACCCTCGATAGCAGCGCAAAAAACATCGCCACAGAGGACCCCTACAACTATCGCTAATGAGATGCAGAGTAGGCGTTCCCATGCCAAAACCCGAGACAATACCACACCACAACATTCACAACGACCTGCCAGATAGGAGTTAAGAACACAAAACACGCAATAAGGCGTGTTAGCAGCAGGAATTTTACACCTGCTCTGACCTGTTGTAAAGTCGGACCACAGCCTGCACCACAAAAGGGAGCACAGCCCACAGCTACACCTCAAGACAAACAGATGCCATGGAGCAACCAAACATGCAGCACGGACACCCAAGTGGGCCAAAACACCCACCGACACCACACCCAGGCCTGCAAACCCCCCTCGGGCACACCACCACCCCCGGACCAAGAAACTGCACACCAACACCACGAATCCCAAAACAAATATTCTGCCTGATGTCGCACAAGCAGGAACATCAGCATACATGCGTGGCCAGAAAATGGAGATTCAGTTATACAGCAATGCAATCACCAACATAAAACACCATACAAACAAATGCCAAAATAACCATTCGGATGAGACCTAGCCGGTCCTCACTGGACAATCCGTAGAACACAGCCTGGATCACTAAACCCAAGAGAAGAAGGTGTCCCATGTGCCCAACAAGGGAACGAGAGAGAGAGAGAGCGAGGGAGAGAGATGCAGTGCAAATGGACTAGCAGTGCAAGGCCTTGCAGGGCACCAGGCTCCTCATGCCAACATGTGTGTGTGTATCGCGATCCATACACCATGAGCCCAAGGCCGTGTACCAAACTCAGCGCCAAAGCTACATCACATTCCGAAAATGCAAGTAGAAGACAGACAAACATCGGGGATGAAAACTCCATTGTCCCAATGCAGAAGGTGGGAGGACACCTGCACCTCTGACCTTGGTCCAGAACGTGCCTGGAACACCCTGAGAGAGATGCTATGGCATATGTGGACAACTCCCACACCACGCATAGCGCAAATAAACTATCTGACTCATCCACACCCCACATACAGAAGCCCCTGCCAGAGGTACTCCCACATGGGATGCCCTTGACACTCACGGAAACAGCAACCAATTCAGCCCAACATTGCACACACATTCGAATCATTGCCCAGAGCTGTGGCATGTTCTCCCCACAACTGCCGCAGTTCAGAAGAGTGCTGGTTTCGCGAGACGCACCAAGGCAATGGCAGGCCATACTGGGCACATGCACAACCCCCGTCATGTGGAACACTACCGTGCAGGTATGCTTAATTTAATGGGCACAGTGCCACTGGCAATGTTGCGGATCAGTTACCGGCTCAGCTTCCGCATTGCCGCCATAACCTGCGTCCAGCCCCGGTTCCACTGCCGAACATGCTCATTTGAGTGTCCCATGGATGTCTGCCTATCTGACACAACCATAGATGAATTGGACTATGACTTGAGTGTATGCCCCCCATTGGAACACGAACAGGAGTGTAACCAAGACAGCAGTGCATGGGATGCCTTGACATACTGCGTATG
Organism: Lissotriton helveticus; assembly: GCF_964261635.1. NCBI lineage: Eukaryota > Metazoa > Chordata > Amphibia > Caudata > Salamandridae > Lissotriton > Lissotriton helveticus. The sequence continues at coordinate 595,774,306 of NC_136057.1, read as the reverse complement.
TATTGCCAGTTGTGCATGGGAGATTGCACAATTCCTCGTGTGCAGTGACCACATAGAGGAGCTCCCCTATTGGGCTGTATTGCGGATTGGAGAAACGCCGTGGGGTGAGCACACCTGCCAGGACCAGTTAATAGATTGGCTCACCCTGGTGTTCCTTGAAAAGGACAATGACGTACTATTGGAACACATTACACATGAAGCTGTGAGGGCATTCATGGACAAGTAACTACGTCCCTGCAGCCACATCCGATTGTTACCCACAGCACATGTCCCAACAACTTGTTGCATCGTGGGGATTGCTTAGATATCCCACCACAACAGAGGACATGTCTGCCATCGTCCGGACTCTGGATGCATGTGCGTGGCACAACGCGTGTGTACACACACACACCTGTGCAAGGTGATGCAGGTCCATGGTCGGAGTAACACAGCGTCGGTTGTCAACGATGCCAATTCGGACACACTGCTGGGGGAGAGCACACCCATGGCAATGTAGCACGGCATGTGAACCTGTCGGAAACTTTCAACTGAACACTGTCGGCAGGGGAGACAATCGGAGCACTCCGGTAGCTGAGCACTATGCAGATCCCATAGGCAGTGAGTCGTGCCCTCTCACAAGGGGCAATGGGAAGACGCCACACAACACATGACTCATCCAGCAAGGCAAGGTGGGCTGGGAGCACTGCCATCCGTGATGATTGTTGTAAATTATTACACCATTATTTCCTGAACCTTGACATGTACCCATGCTACGTGTATGTGTCTTAAGCAAGTCCCTGACTGTTGTGTCCGTTGCCTCATCCACACTGACACGCCCATCCCAATAAAGTCTATGCCACACCACAGGTGTCTAACCCTGAGGTGTGATGATTTGATTGTCCACTCGTGTGCCACAATGAGCATCGTCCCTACACAGGGAGAAACAGACTGACACATGTGCATTGGGGTGGGTCCCTTTTGCAAGCTCAACCCAGTGAGCCAGACATTGTTTTGGGTTAGGTGCTGGCCGACATGTGAACAGACAGGACTTCAGCAATGTGAGTATGTTGTGCACCCTCTGACCATGTGGAGCAATGTTATATATCATAACAGAATGTGTCCATACAGATGCGTGTAAGTAGGTATGCGTCGTGAAGTTCTGTTGTCGCATGTGAAGAAGGACACCACTCCTCGCCTGCTACCCATTTGTTCACTTCTACACATAGCCCTATTCAACACATGGACGTGTGCCTACATTGGAGGTTCGTCAGATTGTTGTTGATGTGCAATGGGACCACAGCTAGTACACACCTTCAAAGTCATCCAATTTGCCATGTGTCTCAGGGATACACATGCGCATAGATGTCAGTTACTATGGTGTACCTTCATGTACAATCATTGTCCCTACATCCAGCCATACATCCATAAGTTAGTGAACACAGTAATGACACCTTTGTGATTCTAAATGTTTAATTCACATACAGGTGATTGACGGAGCTGGAGCTGTACATGGCCATCCAAGCATACATCACATGGAAGCCCTGTGGTGGAAAAACCGCAGTCTTTTGGGAATTGAGAAGTGATTAGGAAGTGGGAGGGTGTAGTCTACAACAGGACTGCTGTGTAATTGGCTAGTAGTGACGAAATTGGAGTCTGTGTCTGGGTCCGAGTGAATGTCGCTGAGTGTTTCCGGTGTGTGTGGCGGGTGATGGCTGCATCACTGTGTTCTACTGACACAACAGACTGCAAGGGTGATGGGGGCAGCATCACTGTGTGCCACGGACACATCATAGGTCGGAGCTGTGTGTGCGTCGATGTTCCCGCTGCAGTCATCTGAGAACAGCTCAGTGGCAGCAATGGCAAGATGAAGCACTGCAGGACATTGAAGTTCCCAGTTATAACTTGCTGGTGTCCATCCGTGGCAGACATACTTCCAGCCTGCACCTGCTCCATGGTCTCCATTGGCCTCCCCATCTGTGTCAACTCTGTGCTGTAATCGCTGGTGCCTGTCTGAACAGACAGTTCTTGTAGTAGATTCATGGCCCCAGTGAGGTGAGCCAAGGTACTTGCAGGGGGTGTCCGATAGGGACTGTATGTGGTCCCTGATTGGACTCAGACACCCACATATGGCATCAAGTTTGGCTGCCACGAGTTCGAAACCCACCTGTAGCTGCTCATCCAAATCCAGCTGGCAACTCCACACGCGTTGGAATTCCATGTATTGGTCGGGGGTGCTGGGAGATAGCCGTGGTGGTGTGTGTTTCCTGCTGTGTGGTCTGTGTAGGTGGTGGGCTCACCTCGGGGCAGCTGGCCTGCCCTGCTCCTGGGGATGGGGTTCGGAGGCTGTCCATTATCCTTTAGAGGGTGTCTTGACATATGTACATGTTGTCCTCTTTGTGATCAATGATGAGAAGTGTAGTGTGCCCTGCATGAGGTGCTGTTTGTCCCTCTGCAATGTGAAAGGTGAGATGCAGGTTAACAGAGTTACACATGTATTTGGAGTTTTGCAGATGTTTACATTCAGACTGCATGCCAATCTACATTGTCACAGTTCTGGTGGAGCTGACTATTTGATAGCAGTCAGTGTGTTTTTCGACTACATGACAGATGTTTGGTAGTACCCATGCATTTTCATCACACAGTGTCAGACAATGTCAGATGTGAGTGGACAGTAACTACGGACGAGTGGGACCTGTTGTAAGCCGTGGCCTATGCTCTTGGTGTTCCACTTTGTACCACATTACCGTCATTGCTGATGTTCTGTGATTGGTATGTGTGTGTGCTGCATTGTAGGGGAGTTGCCCCTGCAGCTCTGATTTCGTGTAGCCTTCTCCCTTTGAGGCGGTGTGCCTTTGAATTGTGTGCTTTTCGGGCCCTGATTTGTTTTTGACTTGGGTCATATGTGTACTTGGATGGATTTTGTGGCCTGGTGCATTGTGCGTCTGCTGCCTGTATTTTAAGGCATGGTGTTGTGTGTGCACATGGACTTGTCAGAGATTGACGTGCTCCTTTACAGATGTGATTCCCACTGGTCTAACTTCATGTTGATCCGTGGGCCATCTGTTTTTGGGCTGCTGCCATGCTATCGGGCATGCAGTGTTACTTGCCTAGTTAGTGTGGGTCACAGAGCTGCTGATTTTCTGGATTCAGCACATGTGCATGGGTTGGTTGGGATATTGGTGATCTGGAGGGTGCCCCTTTGTGCACATTGCGGATGGGGGTCTACTTGGAGTTTCTATGTGTGCTGCAGTGTGCCAAGGCTATCAGTAACATGTTCCACGATCATTGTGGGTGTGCAGTGAGCTACACATAAATGTACATGTGTGCCATTGTGCCCATCTCCCCCTGTCCCCCCCGTCCCTGGTCGTTGCTCACCCTGCTGCTGTTGGGTCAGGCCGTATCGTGCTGTGTCCAGGTCCCCAATTCCTTCCACCATCTCCACACTGCTGACTGTGGCCACCATTTCCTCCAGGTCATCCATCTCCTCCAGTCTCGCAGGACTCCCACCTCCAGTCACCCCTGCTGCCTTTCTGTTGGCAGAGAGCTTCTCCTTGGTTTGGCTGTGCACTTCATGCCAGCGCCTCTTGACCTCCTCCAGTGACTTCCTCGACACTCCAACTGCATTGACGTTGGTGACAATGGTCTGCCATATTTTCGTTTGGGTTGCCAGTGCCACAATGGAGGTACCAAACAGTTGTTGATGGTGTCCTATGACCTCCGTGACGATGATCTGATCTTCCTGCGGACTGAACCCCATCTTCCTCTTCCTCTTCTCCTTGCCCTTCCCCGAACACGGGGTTCCATGCTGGTCCTCCGTGGGGGTTCAGCTTGTCCTCTGCACTCGGTCCGGGTGCATCCATGGTGCTACTCAGATAGAATTAGTTAAATTTTTTTCTTTCTTTTATAGTGCATTTTCCCGCATGACAACATGGAATTTGCAGGCCTGTGGCTGGTTTTCTCTGATTTTTGTCCAGCGATTTGCCTCATCGCATTTTTTTTGCGTTCACGTATCGCATTTTTGCGGCGTTGTGTTGATTTTCACGCAGACATTTGATGCGTTATCTGGTGTCTATCGCTTGCTACTCCCTGGTTGTGAATTCCACATTGACACAGGGTTGTTTACCCGCGATAGGCTGCGATGTTGAAAGTTGCGTTACACTACTCTTGTGGTAGTTATCACACGTTCTTGTGAATATACCCCTAAGTGTCTTTCGCAAGTGAGTTTTGGCGTTTGCAAACTGTAAAAAGCGAAGGACTGGGGTACAGGAGCATCCTGAGAATCGGCTCTGTGTGTGTCAAGCTGTTAGGATGCAATCTATTGTACATGGACTTTTTAGTCCTTTGTCTGCTGCTGAGACGTAGGAACATGCTCTGCTGTGCATTGAGAGAAAGGAAAACCAGCTAGAATCCTCAGATTTGTGTGGGCGTAATGTGGGCAAAATATTAAAAGTGTGTGCAACATGGATCTCTTCTGCTGATGACATACTTTTCCACTTTTGATCTACTTAACACCTGCACACAAAAAGTAGTATCATTCGAACGTAGCACACTCTACATAAACAAATCTCACCTGACCAACAACAAAGATGGTGCCGAGGGGCAATGCAGATCTATGAAGTATCGCTGCTTCAATATGAATGTGGCTCCTCAAGGTGTGAGTATAAAGCACCAATAATATCATTCACAAACATATATTACCCTCATTTGGGACCAAGGAATCTCCTAGTCTGACCATAAATGACCATTTTTGTGTCTTTGAGCACCCATGCTCAATGCCGGTGGAGAAATGGGTCTTTGTGTTCATGCACAGGGGGCTGCAGCAGCCAGAATCCCAAAAGAAGCTCACACACCAAACGGTGAGAAGCAGCCATAGAAATTGTGCGCAAAGACAAAGAGGTCCTGGTCAGAGTTTATCAGTTAAGAATATTTCATGTTATTTCTAGTGAAGTGCTGCTTTACTCCAATTTAATTCTGAAAAGGATGACTGATTTTTCACCTTTCTGATCACTGTATTGTGTATTCTCAGAAGTGCTTTCATACAGCCATTGTATTTGCCATCTGATCTAAAAAGTGCTCTTAAATTAAATCTATGCATTACATTCAATTAAATCTCTGGTTCATGCATTCCGACACTCAACCTTGAGATCTAGGTACCAAATATTGACTCTGTTTAGGCCATTGAGATCAAAACGATCCTAAAACACTTCGTGGGTTCTGCCTAGTGTTGTAAAGACAATCTCTGCACACAATGAACTGAAGTGCTTTTGATGCAGGAAAGGTTAATAATGAGTGCGCTTCAAACTGTAATTTGATTTCATTTAAGAGAATTACCTCTATAGAAAATAATTTGTAGAAATGTCATTGTTCATGCCTTGCTGCATGTTTTTTTGAACTTTTGCACATGTATTATTGCTTTTTACGTGCCTCGGTATTGTGAATACCATGGACGTGGATATTGATTTTAAAACACCTTTTCTGTTTTGTTTACAAAGGTCACTTGAGCAATGTAACTTATTCAGAAGGATGTATACATTGCCATGCTTCATTTGATAAAGGATAAATGATTGTCAAAACAACCCTTTCAATTTTATTAGTCATTGTGAAGAGAGATGCACTTAGAATAGCATTTATTGCTCATGAATGACAAGCAGATGAAGGCTCGAGGGGCTGACTCACACAACAGGTTGATGGTGGGAGCCTCAAGCAAGGTTGCAACACTAGATTAGCCACAAGGTTGGTACACACCACACCACTAATATTGTGTCTTTTGACGCCGGTGTTGGCAGTCTATGGGGAAGATTGCCACCGAAGGAGATACCTGTCATCAGTGGGCTCACCTGACATCACTAAAGCTTACTCAGGGTTTCTAAGCAAACTTACTTTGCCTGACTCTTTCACTGCTCAATAGATATATATATATATAAATATATATCTCTCTCTATATATATATATATATATATATATATTACCTACTGGCGGTCGCCAGTAGGTAGTTATAGTTAGGACCCTGTTACATAGGAAATCCGCAACATTCTATTGGGAATAACTTTGGCGTCGGTTGAGGAATTTGCTTGTAATTTTCCAAAATTTTGGCCAGCTCCGCTGCGCTCCTTCCCTGAAAGTCTCGGGTAGATTCGTCAAGCGGGGGTCGAGAAAAAAGGGGGGTCCCAAAACGTGTTTTCCCCATGTTAATTTCCATAGGACGTTTAGACACGGCTACAGCCCGAACCGCTGAACGGAATTACACCAAACTTGGCAAAATGGTAGAGTCTGGTACGCAGATCACGCTTTTGGTTAAATAGTGTAAATCCCTCCAGTAGTTCCTGAGAAAATTAAAATTGAAATCAATTATATATCTATAAGCGCGCACCGTGCGCGCACCGTGCGCGCACCTTGCCGTGCACGAGCTTCATGCTGATTGGCTGCCACTGTCTGTCAACACTCCAAAACAGAAATGGATGGCAGCCATCTTGTGCCTCAGTAGACTGAGGCACAAGAAAGCAGAAAAAAAAGTGTAGAACTCAAAAAGGGGGCAGGGTAGAAGCACCCTGACGCCCTAGACCTGCTCAGGGGGTCCCATAGGGACCCCCAAGGCAAAAAAAAAAAAAAAAAAAAATTCGATTTTTTTTTTGCCTTGGGGGTCCTTGTGGGAACCCCTGAGCAGGCCTAGGGGGTCAGGGTGCTTCTACCCTGCCCCCTTTTTGAGTTCTAAAACTTCTCGAGCACAAGCTGCATGCTCATTGGCTTTCAATACTTCAAACCAGGAAGTGCTGGCAGCCATCTTGTGCTCGGTAGACCGAGGAAAGCAGAAAAACAAACGTGTAGAACACAAAAAGGGGGCAGGATAGTAGCACCCTGACCCCCTAGGCCTGCGCATGGGGTCCCACAAGGACCCCCAAGGCCAATTTTTTTTTTTAAAAACCCCGGTATGTTTATTTAAAAATTACCCCCCAGGGGGACCAAATTGTGGGGGCATAGTGATAAAGAAGTGTGGGGGGTGCCCAATCCTCCCCACACTGCCCCTGGGACCGCCGCTCTCCGGGGCAAAGCAACGCAGCCCCCTGGCGCATACTGGAGGCTCCTGGTGGGCTAGTTGCCTCCCAGGGAATTAGTTTCCCCTCTGCAAACGCACCCGTGGGCTGCGCTGCAAAGAGGTGTAAAAAAGGGTGTGGCCTCATTACATCTCTCTGCAATGCAGCCCCCTGGGAAATACTGGAGGTTCCTGGTGGGCTAGTTGGCCCCCAGGGACCCCCAGTATGCAAGGGGAATTAGTTCCTCCTCTGCAAATGTGCCAGGGGGCTGCGTTGGTCACTTTTGTGACACAGCGGCAGTGCAAAAGATGCACCATTGTGCGTGTTATTTACAACGTGACGCATCTGGGAGATGCGTGACGTTGTAAAGCCCTGTGCCTTAAGGAGGCGTTATGGTGCAGGGGGGGATGTTCCTGTGCAGGAACGCCTGCTAAAAATGGCTAAGTCAATCACTTTTAGGCCAATGCTATGTCAAAACCCTGCACCTGATTGAAGCAGGCGTAAGGCTTGACGCAGCATTAGTTGAATGAGCCCCCCAGGAGCATTGCTGGAGCTGCATCGCGCATGCGATGCAACTCTAGCAATGCGACACCTTTACGGCACAGATGCGTCACGCATCTGTGCCGTTTTTGTCCCATGGTGTGCCACATTATAAATGTGGAACATCAGTGCTGGTGCTTGGGTGGTTTTGCTTGTCGTAGGTTACTTGGCGCATTGCTGCTGATTTGCAGAGATGCACCATGTAACATACATCTGCCTCATTGTTTCAGTCACTCTTTTACTTCACTTTCTTCAGTCACTATACTTCCTATACCTCACTCATTTGCTCAGTCCCTTACTCCATTTTTGTCATTCATTTCAGCTAGCCATTTATACACTACACATTCATTCAAAAGAAAGATGACACAGTGCATAAGAAATAGAGCTCTTTTTTGAAAAATGAGTTAGTTCTGAAAAGAACTTTTTTTTTGGTTTTGTTATTTTGTATTTTTTTTTTTTACAAAGTTTTATACTTTTTTTGGGTTTTTTGAAACGCAAACTGAAATCCTGAACTTCAAAAGTGTTCAACAGGAACAACAAAAAACTGAAATTTAAAAAAAATTATCGCCTTCTTGTGCACACATGCTCCATGATGCGCTTTTCAACAAGCACAAGGCATTGTTCAGAGTATACAAGAATTTCGTTGCCCTTGTTGCACCTCATGTGCACCTTCTTTAAATATGGCCTCAGGTCCAGTTCGGCAGTTGAAGGAGTTGGAGGTGTTGCCGATGAAGTGCTGGCCACAGCTGGTGGCATTTGTGTGGCCAGGGCTCTAGTGGATGCCTTCGCAAACTGCGCAGGGTGTACTTGCCTCACATGTCTCATCATCGTGTGAATTGAAAATGAATATTTTTTCAAAGGGTTTCCCCTAGAAAGGACAGTGTCACAAATGGTGCACGTGACTTTAGGTGCATTCACCTTCTTTAGTCCTTCAGGATATCGAAAAAATTGCCAAATAAAAGATTCCTTCACTCGCCGTTGAGCAAGTCGATACTGTTCATCAGAATCAGATGATGATGATTCCTGTCTGGCTGCCATTTCAGTTATTTCTCAGAGAAGCTGGAGAGGGTCCTTCTTCCACGAGATTGAAACAGATAAAGAGGGAAATTGGTGGGGTTTTGAAGATTCTAGAACTGAAACTACTATGAACCAATGAAAAGTGTTGTTTTTGAGTCACATGACTTGACGTGCGCGCTCGGGTGCGCGCACCCGGTCGCGCACGTCATTTTAAAATGACGGTCTGCCCGATTTTCATAAAAGTTTCAAAACATAAAAAGGAGGCAAGGTAGAGACACCCTGACCTCCTAGACCTTCTCAAGGGGTCCCAGAAGAATCTCGACGGGTTGAAAAACAGCGGGGTGCGCGCACCCAGTCGCGCTCCCCGTCTCAAAATGGCGTTTAACTCGATTTACATAAAAGTTTCAAAACGTGAGAAGGAGGCTTGGTAAACACTCCCTGACCCCCTAGGTATTCTCAGGGGGTCCATTAAGGACCCCCAAGGCCCAAAAAATCCTTTATTTTTTTACTAAAAAGTTGCGGGGTGCGTGCACCCGGTCCCGCAAGTCGGAATAAAATGGCGTTTTACCCGATTTACATAAAAGTTTAAAAACGTGAAAAGTAGGAAAGATAGACAGTCCCTGACCCCATAGAGTTTCTCAGGGGGTCCCAAAACAACTCTGACGGGCAAAAAAACCTTTAAAAAAATAAATTTGCGGGGTGCGCGCACCCGGTCGCGCACCTCACAATTGAATTAAAAAAAAGTCAAGTCATGTGACTCAAAAACAACATTTTTCATTGGTTCATAGTAGTTTCAGATCTAGAATCTTCAAAACCCCACCCATTTCCCTCACTATTTGCTTTATTCTCCTGGAAGAAGGACCCTTTTTGGAGCTGGTAGCAGAAAAAAGAACAGGATGGCAGAAAGACAAGAAACATCATCTTCTTCATCTGACTCCCACTTGGAATATCGCCAGCCAGCTAAGAAAGGGAAATCTTCTTTTATTTGGAAGTTTTTTACTTTTCCTGAGCATCAAAAAAAGGTAAATGCCCCTAAAGTAACGTGTACCCTTTGTGGTACTGTTCTTTCAAGGGGAAACACTCTTCAAAAATACTCTTTTTCTATCCATACCATGGTAAGACATGTAATAAATGGGCACCCTGTGCAATATGCCCAGGCAGCCACAAGAGCTCTGGCCCAGCAGATTCCACCAGCTGTGGCTAGCACATCTACAGCGCCACCTCCATCGCCAGCAACAGCAGAAATGGACGTTAGGCCATATTTGGCACATGTGCATATGCGGTGCAACAAATGTTTTGATATTATTGTTTATGGAGAACAGAGCCTGAATCTAATTGAATGCATGATTCAGAATCATAAATGCTCTGAAAGGAGATAATTATTTCTATTTTTCATTTATTTTGTTCCGGTTGAACAGTTTCCTTGTTGCAGTTCCTGAATTTTCTTAAAAAAAAAAAATCTCAAAATTTAAAAATAAGAAAAAAAAACAGTTATTTTCAGAACTCATTCAATTCTCTAAAAAGAGTTATATTGTTAAACACTGTGTCGTTTATTTTTTTGAATGAAAGCGTAGTGCATAAATGAGTGATTAAAATGACTGAGGGAAGGAAGGGACTGAGGGAAAGAGTGAGAAAAGGGGAGTATGGTGAGTGACAAAAGAGGAGTTGAAGAGTAACTGATAGAAGGGGACTAAGGGTAGGGGAGTGAGTTAAGGGGACTGAAAAACTAAAGGAAGGGCAATAAAGAAAGGAGAAAAAAATATACTTTCAGTGTTTTGATGTTGTATTTACATTCATAATAAAAAAAAAGAATTTTACACATATTTTATTTAGGGGTTAGCATTTAAAAAACCTTGCAAATTCACAAAAAAAACCATAGGTTTTACACACGTTATAGTTAGGAATTAGCATTTTAAAAACCTTGCGAATTCACTGAAAAGACCATAGGTTTTACACACGTTATAGTTATGAATTAGCATTTAAAAAACCATAGGTTTTATATCAGTTATAGTTAGCTGGACAATTTACTCATACAAAGCTATTGAAATTCCCACGTTTTAGTTAGTTGTACTCACTATAACGGGCGCGCCGGCAAAGCACTGCTAATGACATCACATATTACATCACTCATGACATAGTCAGTGACATCACTCATGACATCACTGATGACATCTCAAATGACATCACTGTCACATCCAGTGAATGTGTATCTTTCTGATAAAAAAAAAATATTTTTTATGTATGTGTAAATGTAGTAAATGTAAATGTAGTATACTTGTAAAGCGCACAGCTGCCCCAGCAACGGGGCGTCCCGGCGCTGTATAACTCTGGGGAACCCGTCCTGGCTTTCCCTGTGGGATGGTCCCTTGCTGGGAGTCCCCAAGGTGGAGCCAGGCATCCCCGGAATTGGTGGGGCCGTTGTGGAGATTAGGCAAGCTAATGCCCAGAGTTGCAGAGTGGAACCCCTGATTATAGTAAGCACCGAAGCGAGAATTATCGAGTCCGCTGACCAAGGTCCACGACCCTGCCGCGTCGGGAATTGAACCCTGGTCCCGGGCTGACTTCTGCTCTCAGGCCTGCCGCCTCTAACCAGTGAGCCACACTACTCCATGTGTACCTAAACATCGATGGAAAAACAAACGATTAAATTAGAGTTTAAATGGATGGGTTTTTTAATTGATTGTATACCTAATTTATTAAGTGTATGTTACTAAATATATGTATTACCAATTATTGTTTAAAATTGTAAATATCTGTATCACTGTATCCCTTTATCTATAGACGGATGCTTAGGTTGGTGAATAGCTACATGACTGTCTATATGGGTTATTAGTTAGTTTTTTGAGTATTAGTATGAGTGTCTGTTAAGTTTGGTGGGAGGTATTACTTTGTGCATATATGAATGAATGAGTGCCTTACTGTTTACATATGTTTTGAAGACAGCAGGTGTGCACGACTGTATGGATGGATGAGTGTGTGTATAGGTGTGTTAGTGAGTGAATGACTGTCAGAATCATTTCTTTATGAGTAACTACATATGTTTTAAATTACTATAAGTAAGAATTGATGCATATAGGTAAGTATGTGTGAGAGTGAGAAATTGTAAGAGTTTCTGTATAACTACTTTTTTGTTCCTATAAGAGATAGTTTTAGTAAAAAAGTATGTGTATATTTCTGTAGAAGTAAGAGTAGTGGTGTATGTATAGCTGTATACGCAAGTGTATGGTTGTTTTATAATTTATTTGCTTGTGTGAGTATGTGTGTGAGTAACTCTAAAGATGAGTGTTGTTTTGTAACAAAATGTATAGATGACTGAGTATTTATGATGATTGAGTATGTGTATGAGTAACTATATAGATATGTTGGTGAATGAGCAAATGTGTATGTAGATTTTGCAATTTCTGAATAGATTGTTGTAAGTGGAATTAGTTTCTCCATTGTTATGTAAATATTTGATTCTATTTTTCAAAGTGTGTATCAAAACTTATATTACACTGAGAGAGAGTCTGCCATTTTTTCACAAGGATGATGTCATCAGTGATGTCATTTGAGATGTCATCAGTGATGTCATGAGTGATGTCACTGACTATGTCATGAGTGATGTAATATGTGACGTCATTAGCAGTGCTTTGCGGGCGCGCCGGTTATAGTGAGTACAACTCACTATAACGTGGGAATTTCAATGGTTTTGTATGAGTAAATTGTCCAGCTAACTATAACTGATATAAAACCCATGTTTTTTTAAATGAATATATATATATATATATATTATTATTTATTACGTTGTTTGTAAGAAGCTTTTCAGTTAATCATCAGTCATAAAAACGGCATTTGAAGAATTAAATCTTTTACATAAAAAAATACCAAACTTCCAGTTATAAGTTTAAAAGATAACTGTGCTTCATTTTGTAAAACTAAACAAAGCATAGTGTATGATTTAGATGCCACACATAATAGACATCTCAATTCTGCTCTTCAGTCATATGGTCCAGTGATCTCAGGTGTCCTGCAAAAAAAGTCATAACCACAGCGCGAGCCATGAACATTTGTGTCTGTGCCTGTGACAAAATGGAGACATGTGCATGTAGCACGAGGGTGAGACATAATCAAGTGGAACTGAACAGCTGGTCCTTTAAAATGCTTCTTAGGGCCTCTCGTCATTCTACATTGTGTTCATCATATCACTTTCTGTGTCAGCAAGTGACCTATGACTGCCTAGGGCATAGTACTGCTCTGCGTGCCTTTGCTTATTTGCATGGTACAGGATTTTATTTTGGCCTGAAACATTAGCGTTGCTGTCTTTCAGTCTAATTGTTCGTTGGAAAAGCGAAGTCGATATCTGCAGTGCACACTACATTTACATATCTATATTTTTAGATTGCTATACAGTCAAGAGGTTAGCAAACTGTGTACCTCAAGGTGGATCATATCGCTTAGAAACAGCAGAAGTGTGGTATGGAATTCTAAATAAAAAGTTGTTATAATCATATCCGTAGGTCTCAGGCGATTCCAGGTAAATCCCGTTTGATAAAGGGTCCATTGGGAGTATTTCTGCTCTCTGAAGTTCCATCTAGGTAGCGGGAGTGTCTGATTTCAAGAAAAGTACGGGGTTATTAGGTTTCTCCAAATGGAGGTGTTCTAAAATGCAAATCTCCAAGAAAGACCATTTGAAGTTGATTAATTTTTTCTCAAAACGTGAATATGACTACATATGAAACATAGTTGATAGACCCAATTCAGACCCCAGGGTGTATTCTCCACCACGTAATGGCCACAAGGACCCAACGATTTGGGAGACCAAAAGGCGGATTAGCGGTTTATATTTCAACAATCTTAAATATTACATCCACCTAAGCATGGGCGGATTTTGCGAATTGGCAATCCGCGAAATTGCATATTTATGGATTCGCAATCCGCAAAATCCGCGAACTCTCGCGAATTTTGCGGATTCCTTTTTTTTTTGTGTTCGCAAGTGTTTCTGCCATTTCGCAACGGTTTTTTACCAGTTCGCAAACGCGAACTTACTTGTCAGGTAGCAACGGTCGCGAACATGTTGTTTCTACGTCTGGTTCATCACAGCACCCTCTGTTTCACCACTGCCACCCTCTGTTTCACCACTGCCACCCTCTGGCTCACCCATGCCACCCTCTGGCTCACCCATGCCACCCTCTAGTTCATCACTGTAGATTATGGGGGGAAAAGTACACTTGCCCTGTCTCAACTGACATGAATGAATTAGGGGCTGATTAATGTGTCACTGAATTTGAACTTCCAGGCTGGCACCTGCTTCCTTATCTGTAGTTGCTTTCTGTTGCAGTGTAATTTTTTAACAGGACCTTTGTTGTATACTTGTAGCTATTCTCTGAGCCTGCTGTGAGGGTCAGAGCAGGGTCATAAAATAGTTGCAAGTAGGCAACTGAAATCTGAAGGGGCCCCTCAGGAAGCACTACAGGGAATGGTTACTAATGATAAGATTGAACTTTTGCACCTGCTGAGTGCTTTCAGTTTTGCAAAAATCCAAATATCCAGCAGCATCCACAAAAAGGAATCTTTCCAGGTCAAGATCCAAATCAAAGTGACCAGCACATGAAGAAAGCACTGGGAGGAGCCTGCTGGACAGGAACAGGAAGTTGGAGACTGTGGGGCACTTCCTTCCTCCCACCCACCCCCCAAAATGGACTCCTTGCAAAAGAAAAGTGCAGGCAAATGTCAACCTGAGGAGTTATTTTGATAAAAATCATAATTTTCAAGGTTTATGCTGCCTGCTGGTGGATTTCTTGTGCGAAATTGCAAATTTTGCAATCTCGAGATTGTGGCTGCCCGCCGCATCTACGTGTTTGCAAGTGTTTACTCCCGCGAAATTGTATAGTATTCTAGTTGGCAAGTGCGACCAAGCCAAAAATCCGTTTCGCATGGATTTACGAATTTTCGGCAAGTTTGCGAGAGTTCGCGGATTGCGAATTTGCCAAAAATCCGCAAAATCCGCAAGCGGAACGGATTTTACGCCCATGCAACTGCCAATAACTACACCAGATATGCAATTTATAAAAATGGAACTGGGTTTAAACAAAAAAACTGTAACAATCATTCTCATCAATATCTTCGCGCATCCAAAGCAAAAAATAAAAAAGGAACTATTTAAAACTTTATCATATCAGATTCCCCGGGAGATTTTAATTCAACTCTGATTTTTACTCCTGAGAAAGATGACCTTTTAGGTGCAGTTAATGCATTATAGGCAGTACAAAGTTAAGTGCAATATCCATCCCCACGGTTAGATCGAATGGGGAAACAGTTAGTAATTGACTTAGAGCATTTAGGGCTGAGAGTATTAAACGGCAGAGCGGCTCAGGACCGCCCACCAATCAGCACTTATCATGGCCATAAAGTTAGCTCCATTCTGGATTACACAACAGTCACACTATCACTCCTCAAACAAGTAAAAACTTTTTAATAACATATTCCACAGATAGCGATCACTCCAGTCAACATCTTGAATTGCTAAATTCATGTCAAAGGCATTTGGAAGTTGTACCCGAGCCTGGAATTATATCAACGATAAACATGAATAGACTAAGATGGTCTACTAATACACTTCCCCAAATTAATGAGAGAGCAAAGGAGCTGTGAACAGCCCAAGACTTACCAAAACAGTAGGATGATGGAAACCTGGGTTGCTTTTCTAACAAAGCGCCCCAAGGATGCTAAAACAATAAAATCATATCGAAATAAGTTGCATAACCCACAAAGATTTCTGAATCTGACTGCAAAAAACCTAAGAAAAAGTCTACATGCTGTCATAAGATCAACAAAGTGTAGCAAAGTATCGAAATTGAAACAGGAGCAAATACATCAACTCAAAAAACAATATAAAAAACAAGTCTGGGAGGACAATAAATTGCAGTAAATTGCAGCAGGACAATTTCTGTGCGAAACTTTTATATAACGCTAGAAAATCCACCCCCAAAGCCTTTTGGGAACAAGTATATTCCCTAGCAAGAACATCAAAATCGATCAGTCTGACATGCGTCACAGAACAAGACTGGGTTGATCATTTAACTGCCACTTTCTCAACAACATCTGATAGAGTGAGCACCCTGCAGGTATTTCCATTTACTGAATATGCAAAAGAAAGAATTGCTTCCGAACAGTCAAGTTCAACGACTCTTGCAGTACAAGTACAGACAAATGAGGTTGAAGGCATAATCAAAAAAGAGGATAAATCAAATATCTTAAATAATTACCCTAAAGATTTTGGAAGTACAAATCATTTACCGACGCATTTTGTGCAAGACGAAATTGTAAAAGTTATAGCCAAGGGCAGGCTTAACTGTGACCCTGGCCCGAATGGAATACCTCAAGCAATATATAAACAAGATCCCAAATTCTGGGCTGTACCGCTGTCTCGCCTGTTTCACGAAGTGAACAGTTTAAATTGCCTGCCAGACAGCTGGAGAGGCTCAATAATAAATCCATTATTAAAGGGAGGGGAGCGAACGGACCCAGCAAATTATCGTTTAATTGCATTAATCGATGCCGAAGCGAAGTATTACGCCTCTCTAAATTTGGCAGATCTAATTAGCTGGTCTAATAGCAATAAAATCATCCCCATCAACCAGTCTGGTTTCCGACACAGCTCTAGTACCATTGTGAAACAACAGTTGATGGACAGAATGCAAAACAATGTCATAAATTCACCCCAGTACAGAGATCTGGGCCTAAATCCATCGTTTTTTTGCACTCCACACCACCCCAGTTCAGACATGGCCATATGCAAATCAGCCTTGACCCTGTGCCTCATGGGAACAGTCCAGCCCGAACTGCCAAGCCATGTCTTTCCTGGACCGGAATCAAGCATCCTAGGACCGGTTTCTGGCTATCAGCTGTCTTCAGCCAGGATAGCTTGACTCCAGTGGTGTGGAGAGCATGGGACTCACGTCTGAGCATACCCATCCCACTCGGGGTGACAATTGCAAAACAACAGTTGATGGACAGAATGCAGAACAATAGTTCCATTGTGAACATATTATCGCCAGGTCTGATGGCAGAAAAAATGTTTACGACGATGGCAAACTAACTTGTTTTTATGCTTCATTTATTTTAAAGCTGCCTTCTATCGAGTTAATAGAGGCATTTTGTGGAAAAAGCTAAAGCAGTGGGGTCTGCCAGATAGAATATTGAAACCAATCATGAAATTATACTCAAATACATAGATGCAGGTAAAAATAGCAGATGGGACGAGGCTTTCAAGAAAAATCTATACAAAGGAAGGACTCAAGCAAGGGTGCATCCTAGCACCTCATTTATTTAATCTATTCATGGTGGATTTGTCACCAAGACTTGATAAAATCAACTCATATCCTCCTCATTTGGGAACTTTGCAGATTACTCATTTAGCATATGCTGATGACATAGTCTTGGCAAGCCATACAAGAATTGGCCTCGAAAGAGCAATTGATGAGCTAGGGATATTCGACAGGAAGAATTTGTTGCAAATAAATGCTGCAAAAACCAAGGCCTAGATTATAAATTGAACTATTCAAAAAGTAACCTCATTTAAATTTGGTAACTCGAATTTTGAAGTAGTGAGCAGCGACAAATACCTAGGAATATATCTGGATAAACAATTAGCTTTCCGAATACAAAATGAGGCCACACAAAAAAAGGGAAACAAACTTACATTTGCATTCTGTTCTATTTCAAAAAGATTAAAAGGTCCCTCCCTCACTCCATTTCTATCTATCGTGAAGGCAAAACGACTCCCCACCCTTGCATATGGTAGTGAAGTCCAGTTTAGGAAATATTCTGGGGTTCTGGATAGACTCTAAACGTGAGCATACAAAAAAGTCTTTTCACTTCCGCATAATGCCTCGCCTATGCAGGTTCACCTAGAATTCGGTTTACAACAGCAACAGCTTCATAGAAGATATGCCACGATAAGAGCATGGTATAAAATTCGGCGCAATCCAGATAATGAACTAAATAATGCACTCTGGACTGCGTTACAAGATGATCCACAGTCCCCCTATTATGCATATCTTCAAACTTCATTACAGGTCACAAACATAGCAGCTTTTTGGCAGAAGAACCTTCCCTATTCAACTTTCCAGCAAATTCTTAATAAGGGAGCAAAGCAACACTCATTACTTGAGGACAAGGCCACCCTAACGCAGATGGGCACACGCATGGATGGTCTTGCAATCCTATGTAAAACTGCAACCGGCGGCATATTTGGATCAGCCATTTTCTTACCATCTAAAATCTAAATTCATAGCGATACGCTTTGGTAAATTGCCATCAAATGCAGACCAGCCAAGTTGGAAATATCAGGGCCCAAAATGTTGTTGTCTCTGTGGAGCACTAATGCAGGATTCCATTCACTTAGTCTGTATCTGCCCAGCATTAGGCGAGGATTGCCGGAAATTGTTAAGGGGGCCACTCAATACAAGAGGCGTTCGCTCTTGCAGAACTGCAATATTAAAATGCCTAGATCCGGAAGATCCACAGCTTAACTGTTGTTTGACCAAACTCCTAATTAAATATGAGGAAATACCACATAAAGACTAGTGGCAAGGCTTAATGCTTACAAGATGTATTATTGGAGACTATGCTAAGTGGACCCTTAACCCTGCTCGCAGGTCGGGTCGCTCCCCACGCTGCACGGCTCCTCCTGTGAGCTTGTGTCCCTGGCCCCGCTGCCGCCGCTGCCGTGAGTTCGCCACTGGTGTGCTCTCTTGTGCTGCCTGCATTGTGGTTCTGACTGTTGGTTTGTTTCTTTAATTTTCTACTTTGTTTGTATTCTTTGGTTGCTCTTAGTGCTCCTTGCCTCTCTGTACTCCCTCCGCTCCCCGCTTCCCGCCGCTGCCCCCCTGTGGCCCGCCCCTTTTGCCTTCTGTGACCCGCCCATTGGCCGCCCCGCTCCCGCCTCCCAGCTGCTGCTCCCTCCCACTTGGTCTTTTATGGAGAACGCCACGCGGCAGTAGGTGTACCCTTAACCCTGCTCACAGGTCGGGTTGCTCTCCACGCCGCACGGCTCCTCCTGTGCGCTCGTGTCCCTAGCCCTGCTGCCGTCGCTGCCGTGAGTTAGCCACTGGTGTGCTCTCTTGTGCTGCCTGCATTGTGGTTCTGACTGTTGGTTTGTTTCTTTAATTTTCTGCTTTGTTTGTATTCTTTGGTTGCTCTTAGCGCTCCTTGCCTCCCTGTACCCCCCGCTCCCTGCCGCTGCCCCCCTGCAGCCCGCCCCCTTTTGCCTTCTGTGTCCCGCCCATTGGCTGCCCCGCTCCCGCCTTCCAGCTGCTCCTCCCTCCCACTTCGCCTTTTATGGAGAACGCTGCGCGGAAGTGCAGCGGACGCGCGCAGCGCCAGAACCCCTGGACCCTGCACACACCGCAACGCCAGACTCCGTTACGACGCCAACACCCTCCTTGCTCTCAACACCGGCCAGAACCGCAGCTGCTTCCAGGGAATGTATGACATTACAACGCATGCTTTTACATTGCATGCCTTTACAACGCAAGTATTACAACGCAGTCCATTACAACGCATAGTGCTTTGGGGTGCTGGATAGTGAATATTTTAATTTACTATTCCAACTCCAGTCCCCGTGGACACTAGGGAAGGTTATTGGATAGTAAATGAACCTATTCCCTATCCTAGAGCGCCCCCCAGAGCAATGCATTGTAATAGTTTGTATTGTAATGGTTGCGTTGTAAAAGCTCTGCGATGTAAAAGATGCGTTGTAAAGGTTGTTTACCCTTCCAGGCTGCCCTGAATCGCACCCACGGACCCTTCTCCTGCCACACCTGCAGCTTCTCCTGCGACAGAACCACCAAACCTCCAAGGATCGGACCCAACCACCTCCGCTGCATACTCCTCAACACCCGCTCCGCACGCAAACACGCCGTCGAGCTGTGGGACCTTCTCGACACAACAGAATCAGACATCGTATTCTTGACCGAGACCTGGTGGAACGACCCCTCGGCACCAGACATCGCCATAGCCATCCCAGACGGATACAAGATATCCCACAGAGACCGCACCCAAGGAATCGGAGGAGGAATAGCCATCGTCCACTACTCCACACTCCAGGTCCACACCCTCGTAGATGACTCTCTCAACTCCGCAGAACACCTGCACTTCCAGATCCACACCGACCCCAACACCACTCTCAGAGGAACACTAGTCTACAGACCTCCCGGACCCCGGGCCCTGTTCAGCGACTCCATCGCCGACCTCGCCAGCACCCATGCACTCTCCTCCACAGACTACATCCTCCTCGGGGACCTGAACTACCACCTCGAGAACAACAACGACACCAACTCCGCCACCCTGATTGCCAACCTCGCCAACCTCGGATTCCGCCAACTCGTCATGGAACCCACCCACGCCGCCGGCCACACGCTCGACCCCATCTTCTCCACATGCACCCACATCGCCTTCAATCACACCACCGAACTCCACTGGACCGACCACCGATGCATCCACTTAACATTCAAGAAGGCAATCACGCACCACCGCACCCAACAGCTGCCTCATCGCTGCTGTGGCAAAGTCACAGAGGACCAGTTTTCATCCACCCTCGCCCTGAACCCTCCTAGCGACTCCACCGACCCAGACACGGCTGCCCGGAACCTCAGACAGTTGATTGAAGACTGCGCCAACACTCTCACCCCACTAAAGAAACCCTCCATCACCCACCCCAGCAAGAAGACCACCTGGTTCACCGAAGTACTCCAGACCTCCAAACACACATGTCGGAAGCTAGAGAAGAAATGGCTCCAAGACCGCACGTCAGACAACCACGCTGCCCTAAAGGACGCCGCCCGCAGACATCACCAACTCATCAAAACAACCAAGAGATCCTCCTTCAAAACCCGCCTTGACAACAACGCACACAATTGCAAAGAACTGTTCAGCATTGTGAAGGAACTCTCCAACCCCGGCGCCAACACCAACGACATCCCGCCCTCGCAACAACTGTGCGACTCACTGGCCACCTTCTTCCACTGCAAGATCGTCGACATCCATGACAGCTTCAATGTCCCGCCCTCCCGGCCACGACAGACCCCACCCCGAACAACACCAACCTACTGACCTCCTGGGCCCACGTCAACAACGACGAAACACGCAAGATCATGAACTCAATCCACTCAGAATCACCAGCAGACCCCTGCCCACACCACGTGTTCAACAAAGCAGACGCTACCATCGCACCCAACTGCGAAAGGTCATCAACATCTCGTTCGACTCAGCAACGTTCCCGGAAAGCTGGAAGCACACCAAAATCAACGCCCTCCTCTAAAAACCCAAGGCGGACCCCAAAGACCTCAAGAACTTTCGGCCCATCTCCCTGCTCCCCTTACCGGCGAAGGTCATTGAGAAGATAGCCAACATACAGCTGACCCGCCACCTCGAGGACAACAACATCCTAGACCCATCGCAATCCGGATTCAGGCGGACCACAGCACCGAGACAGCCCTCATCGCCGACACAGACGACATCCGACGCCAACTAGACAACGGCGAAACCTCTGCCCTCATCCTCCTGGACCTGTCAGCCGCCTTCGACACGGTCTGCCACCGCACACTAAGAACGCGCCTCCAAGAAGCCAGAATTCGGGATAAAGCCCTGGACTTGACCACTTCCTTCCTCTCTGGCAGAACCCAGAGAGTCCGCCTCCCACCCTACCGAGCCGAAGCAACCGACCTCATCTGCGGCGTACACCAGGGCCCATACCTCAGCCTGATGCTGTTCAACATCTACATGGCTCCCCTCGCACAAGTGGCCCGCCAACACGACCTAAACATCATCACCTATGCCGAGGACACCCAGCTCATCCTCTCATCCTCTCCCTTACCAAGGACCCGCACACCGCCAAAACCAACCTCCACAAGGGTATAAAGGCCGTCGCTGAGTGAATGAGGAACAGCCGCCTGAAGCTGAACTCGGACAAGACAGAATTCCTCATCCTCAGCCCTACCCCATCTGCCTGGGACGACTCCTGGTAGCTGACAACACTAGGAACAGCACCGACACCCACGGACCACGCTGGCAACTTGGGATTCATCCTCGAATCCTCCCTCTCCATGTCCAAGCAGGTCAACGCCATCTCCTCCTGCTTCAACACCCTCCGAATGCTTTGCAGGATCTACAAGTGGATCCCGATAGAAACTAGAAGAACGGTGACCCAAGCCCTCGTCAGCAGCCGACTGGACTACGGCAACACACTCTACGCTGGAATCCAGACCAAACACCTACAGCGACTACAGCACATCCAGAACGCCTCGGCCCGCCTGATCCTCAACCTCCCCCGTCGCAGCCACATCACCCCCACCTAAGAGACCTGCACTGGTTCCCCGTCGACAAGTGGATCACCTTCAAGCTCCTCACCCATGCACACAAAGCACTCGACAACTCCGGACAAGCCTACCTGAACAGCACACTCAACTTCTACACCCCGCCCGCCAGCTCTGTTCCGCCAATCTCGCCCTCGCCGCCGTCCCTTGAATCCAACGGACCACTTCCGGAGGCAGATCCTTCTCCTTCCTCGCTGCCAAGACCTGGAACACCCTCCCCACCCACCTACGGCAGACCCAGGACCTGCTCACCTTCAGGAGGCCCCTCAAGACCTGGCTCTTTGAGCAGTAGCAGCAGCCCCCCCCCCCACCCTCAGCGCCTTTAGACCCTCAGGAGTGAGTAGTGCACTTTATAAATACAGTGATTGATTGATTGACTTAGTCTTGGGGAACTGATATATTAAAATGCTCGTGAACAGCCTAGTCAACCCTTGATCAGCCTCAAAATCTAGTAAAAGGAACATTCAAAACAAGGCTAGCGGCCTGGTAAAATAGTTGTTTGATGTAACACTTGAGATATTGTTTTTAATATTAGGTAATTTTAATAAATGTTTTGTTTACATTATATAGGAAGAAGTGTAAATATCATGATAAGAAATAGTTCTATTTTCAGACAACACAGAAAGTGATAATTGTTTGAATGTTGCTATTGTTGTGGTTTTAATTAACTGAACAATAAACGTATTTTGCTGATATGATATAACTAATGTCCTGGCTTTTGTTTTTCCTTGACACATTGTAAGTCTCACATGTAAACTACTGTTTTAACTAAGATTTATTTGGAAATGTAGAATGAGATCGCATTTGTGGTTAGCAGCTGTTTCATGTAAGTGTCTCTTTACTTACAAATATACTCATGCTAGTATAGGGAGATTCACCTTCTATTTGGGATTATAGGAATATAGGAACTATTACAGCTACACAATATGGGAGATGATTGTGTCTAAATATGTGGTGGGTAAGGGGTTGGTGGTTGCGTCCTGGATGGGAGTGTGTGTATTTCATACCTTGATGTGTCAGATCTCTTGCCTTTAGAAGACCAACTGGGCACCAATGAACTCACGGCCATATTTATGGCTAAGTAATGCAGGGTAGCTAGTCGCCTTTCTGCTCTGTGCTGCATGACAGAGAAGGGGTACGAATGCACCACATTTAAAACAAAATGGTGCATGCCTGCTTTTATCCCTTTATTGGCGTCATTTTGGCTGCCTAGTACCAACACATGTAACCTTGCACCATGATGCAAGGGTGCCTGCATTATGAGGAGGATTGTTCCTGCACAAAAACAATCCCCTCAGGGATCTTACTCATTTTATGTGGACAGCAGAATGCAGCACATATAGAAAGAGGAAAAAACATGGGAAAAAAAATATTTCCCCTCACTGCATCTCCCCTGGAAAGGTGTAGCATTCAGGCGCGTTCCCAGGTCTACAAATGTTGGTAAATCTTTAACCCGTCGAAATCTATGGATGTTACTACAGAATATCCACGCAGTACCCATGGAATGCCTCCCTGGCGCAGAGTAATGCAATGCAGCAATTTGCGCTGCATAGCGTTACTCTGGATTTATGAGGCCACTCAGGGCCAGGCAAGGTGGCCTTGCGTGGCTTCATAAATCACATTGTGGGCTTGTGTTCAACATTTGCCACGTTGCATGGTGCATGTGCGACACAATCCCACTCATAAATATGCCACTCATTCTTTTCCCACAGAAGATTTAGATACATGTAGCATGTTAAACCATTGGTAAAGGAGGATAAACTCTTCAAAGTCTTCAATCATTTTATTTGATTTAGGATAGGAGAATGTATCTCTCTTGTAGGGAGCTTATTCACTGCATGTAAATCTCCCAAATCTACCCCCCTCTCCACCCCCTGATAAATAAATCTGTCTAGACAGAGGGTCAGTGGAAACAGTGACTAAATCTGTGCAAGGAGGGGTGTCCCTTGGTTAATTGAATCCCTTGTTCTTAGGATCAATCCTTTGCAAAGTGTTAAAATGGGAAGAACAGTGAGTGAAAGTGCAGCAAAATGGCTTCAGCAGGGACTCTAACCACTTATGAGCATGTCAGCAGCAGGCCACGGCACTGATATCATTCACTTGGGCAGCCATCTCAGTAAGCATCAGTTAAAGCAAGGGTTTGATGAAAGGACATAATACTTACATGCACATCTCTGTAAAATGAGCAAATGTGACGTTCTCTGCAGAGAATTAGATTATAAAAAAATTATAGGGGAACTTAATATGGTGTGTGGAGGAAAGCACACATACCTATTTACATCACAGGTTTACTAAAGGGAAGCTTACAAGTGTAGGAGCTTGTGTTTTGTGCAATGCCTAACTCTATCCAACTTAATGCCTAGAAGACTTAGGGCCTGAGTTGGATCTCGGCGGACGGGTTTCTCCGTCACAACGATGATGGATATCCTGTCCAACCGAAATATAAAATCCCATTATATCCTAGGTGATTTATATTTCGGTTGCCGGGGTATCTGTCACCGTTGAGACGGATTAACCCGTCTGCCAAGATCTAAATCAGGCCCAAACCCTTTTCCTTCTTAATATCAGAACACACATTTTAGAAAAGATCTTTCCCCATGACAGTCTATGCACATATGTTCTATTTACATATTTTTTTCCTATATCACCCATGTGCTGATTGCCAGTACAGAGCTGCTAGCGTCAGCTTTTATTGCTAGCCATCATGGTCAAGAAAAAGGGCCTCATACATGCATGTAAAGTTTAGGGTGCTACTACATGTGAACAGGACACAAGTCCTAAAAAAAGCAGAAGTGGGGGAACTAGCCAAGTTAGGCAGTATGCAAGTCACATCATGAAAGGCGACATCACAGTGCTGCATCTTAGGAAGTGACATCACAGGATGTAGTATCACAACCCATGATCTCGCAGGAAGTGACATCCCAAGAAGTGACATGAGAACATAAGTCTTCACACATGTATTTAGCCTGTCTATAATGAGTACATTTCAGTGCATTACAAGATTTAACAAAGGAGATTTTGTGTAGGGGGTTGTACCAAAAAATGTGACGCAACCAAGACGCAAAATCTGAGCCTCAGCTTATATATATAGATATTTTTTAAACTCTGCCACAAAGAAATTGGCAACAAGGAAAAACTTGGCAGTACATCAATTGTGCTTAGTTGGGTGCAAAGTCTCCATTTAATGGGGTTAAGGCAACTGCTACATAAATCTTTGTGTGCCCCGTAAATATTAGAAAATCATAATACTATTAAGATAAATCTGGAGGTAAACACATTTACTAGATAATCTGTGATTTGTCTAGTCCCAGTTTTGATTCAAATTATCTTAGAGGGATGACATTTTTATTTTATGTAGCTAGATTAGCGAGTTACTGCTCTTAACACATACCCTTTTGTTACTTGCTACCATTCATACATTGTAATCCTTCTAATACAGCACAGTGAGCTATGAAGGACATAAGACTCCCATACCTTTTAACCATCACTGCCTTATGTAACACGTCCTGTACATTAATATACACACATATGGTTCATTGTCAATCTATAATGTGTAAACGTGATGTAAAGCACTTTGACACGCTGCATAGGAATGAGTAGCTCTATAAAAGAAAAGAGAAAAACCTTGATGTTTAAATTATTTGTTTAACTACTGGGACAGATCAACACAAGTGACATTCTTGCAGTGCATACACATCTCTTATATAAAGGGTCTGAACAAAATAAAAATAAAAACATGTATGAGTGAAATGTCCAGCTAACTATAACACCCCTAAAATCTACAGTTGTTTCAGTGAATTTCTAAGGTTTTTTAAATGCTAATTCCTAACTATATCAGGCCTGAAACCTATGTTTTTTTCAGTGAATTTGCAAGGTTTTTTAAATGCTAATTCCTAATTATGATGTGTGTGAAACCTATGGGTTTTCTGTGAATTTCTAACGTTTTTTTCAATGCTAATTCCTAACTATAACGTGTGTGAAATCTATGTTTTTTTCAGTGATTTTACAAAGTTTTTTAAGTGCTAATTCCAAAATATAACGTGTGTGAAACCTATGGTTTTTTCAGTGAATTTCCAATGTTTTTAAAATGCATATTTCTGTATCAATTTTTATATTTTTTATATATTTATTTTCCAACAAACTGCCTTTTTATATTGTAATACATTGACTGTATCCTGTAATATGCAACAGCACAGCTAGTTTTTATGAATTGGATAAAGTTAAACAGTATAGTCTACATCTTCAATCAAAATATAAACATTCAAATTTGTCAATTAAATTTTTTTTTCAACTTGCGCGCACCTCGTGATTTTTAAAAAAAATTACATGTTTTTTTTGCCCTTAGGGGTCCTTCAGAGACCCCCTGAGAAGGCCTAGGGGGTCAGGGAGTCTCTACCCTGCCCCCTTTTCACATTGTCCACTATTGTTTTTGACTCAGTTCTGCGTTGAGGGTGCGAGCAACGTGCGCACCTCGCGATTTAAAAAAAAAAGAAAAATGATTTTTTTGCCCTTCGGGGTCATTCAGGGACCCCATGAGAACGCCTAGTGGGTCTGGGAGTCTCTTCCCTGCCTCCTTTTCACGTTTTTAAAAGCTTTTACGAAAATCGGGTAAAACGTCATTTATATGCGACGGTCGTGCAACGTGCACGCATGCGTGCGCACACGTTGCATGCAGGTAAAGTCATGTGACATGAAAACAACACTTTTGATCGGTTTATAGTAGTTTTTTTTCCAGAATCTTGAAAAACCCCACCCACTTCCCTCACTATCTCTTTTGGTTTCCTGAGAGAAGGATCTCTGCTTTGTTCCAGCTTTTTTCATATCAAAACGGCAGAACAGCAGCCACAGGATTCTTCTGAGTTGTGTGTGAGTAACTCTATAGATGAGTGTCCGTGTGGAATAGGATGTATAGGTGTACGAGTACATATGATGAGTGAGTATATGTATGAGTGCCCATATAGAACTGTTAGTGAATGACTGGATGTGTATGTAGATTTTGGAATTACTGAATAGGTTTTTCTAACTGGAATTGGTATCTCCATTTTTTTGAAATTTTTTGTTTATATTTTTGAATGTGTGTATCAAGGGTTATATTACGCTGAGAGGAGGTCTGCCACTCTTTCACAAGGATGATGTCATCAGTGATGTCATCAGTGATGTCATTTGAGATGTCATCAGTGATGTCATCAGTGATGTCACTGACCATGTCGTGAATGATGTAATATGTAACATAATCAGCAGTGGATTGCGGGCGCGCGAGTTATAGTGAGTACAACTAACTATAACGGGGGAATTTCAAAGGTTTTTTAAATGGTAATTTCTAACAATAACATGGCTGAAACCTATGGTTTTTTCAGTAAATTTCAATGGTTTTGGAAATGATAATCTTTAAATGTATTAATTGTTATATTTTTTATACTGATTTACTACATTATTTTAAATTATTTATTTTTAGATATTTTATTTTTTAAATGACATTACATATTTTTAATAGAAATTGAAAAAAACTGTTTTACACCTCTCTGCAATGCAGCCCCCTGGTGCGTTTGCAGAGGGGGAACTAATTCCCCTTGCATACTGGGGGTGCCTTGGGGCCAACTAGCCCACCAGGAACCTCCAGTAATGAAATGAAATGAAATGAAATGAAATGAAATGAAAAAGAAACTTATAGAGCGCTCTGTGGCCAAGCGGCTTCCTGGCGCTGAGGAACACATCAGTATCTGCCTAACAGGTGCAGGAGAGTTTTAGTCCGGGAAAGCCTGGAGGAAGAAAAAAGTTTTGAGGGCTTTCCGAAAGTGGGAGAAAATGGGAATGGAGCGGATAGGGAGGGGAAGAGAGTTCCAGATCTGCGGAGCGCGCACAGAGAAGCGGGTGCCCCCTGTGCGGGACTTACGGAAGCGGGGAACGTGAAGGAGAGAGAGGGAGGAAGATCGGAGGGAACGGGGAGGGGCATGGGAGGAGATCAGAGAGTTGATGAAGAGAGGAGCGGATCGGGCCTGTGCCCGAAAGGCCAGGCAGGCAAGTTTGAACTGGGACCTGAACTGAACGGGGAGCCAGTGAAGGGTTTTTAGGGCGGGAGTGATGTGGGAGAACTTCGGAAGACGAAGGACAAGGCGGGCCGCCTGGTTCTGGATGGCCTGGAGACGACGGGTCTCGTAGGCAGGAATGCCTACATACAGGCCATTACCATAATCCAGGCGGGATGTAATAAGGGCAGTGATGATAACTTTGAGGGCATCAACAGAAAAAAACCGGGATATCTTACGGATGAGGCGGAGGGAGAGAAAACAAGAGGATACAACAGAACTAATGTGCGCGTGCATCGAGAGATCATTGCTGACCTTGATGCCCAAGGTCCGAACAGAGGGAACCGGGGAAGGTGGAGGACCAAAAGAAAGGGGCCAGTGGACAGAGGACCAAGGATTGGAGGGGCCACCAGTGAGGACAAGCTCTGTCTTGTCAGGGTTGAGCTTCAAATGATTGAAGCTCATCCACTGAGAGATAAAGACAAGAGTCGACCTGAGCTTAGGAAGAGAGTGAGTGGGGGAAGATAGATCGAAGACGAGCTGGAGGTCGTCAGCATAGTTATACACTGAGACCCCCAGCTCAAGAAGCGAGGAAATGAGGGGGCGGATATAGAGGTTAAAGAGAAGGGGGGAGAGAGAGGAACCTTGGGGTACCCCGCACGTAACCGGAAGGGGAGGAGCAGAGAAGGAGGAGAGGTGGACTGCCTGTGAGCGTCCCTGCAGAAAGGACGCGATCCAAGAGAGGGCAACGCCCTGGATGCCCGCTGCGCTGACACGGTCAAGAAGAATAGCATGATCGACCGTGTCAAACGCAGCGGACAGATCCAGAAGGACTAAGGCCTGAGGAAGGTTGCCATCGGCCTTGCCCTTCAGTTCGTCAAGGACCGCAAGGACCACGCCCTCAGTGGAATGGCCCGGTCGAAAGCCGGCCTGGCGGGAGGCCAAGATGTTATTCTCCTCGATGTAGGAAGAGAGACAAGATGTTACATGGCTCTCAAGAATCTTCCCTAGATAGGGGAGGAGGGAGATCGGCCTGAAGTTCGATGGAAGGGAGGGGTCCAGGCCAGCTTTCTTCAGGATGGGAAGCACAATGGCAGACTTAAAGAAAGAGGGGACAGAACCCAAAGCCAGACAGGAGTTGAGAAAGGTTAGGGGGGGGGTAGGACAGCTAGTGAATAAAGTTCTAAGGATACGAGCAGGTGCGCAGTCCACCGGGGAGCCGGACTTGACCTTAGCAAGGAGGTCGAGAAAAAGCTCGGGTGAGATGGGTGTGAAGTGATCAAAAGCGGGGGAAGAGAGCGGGGGAAGGTCCGGTAGATCAAGGTGAGGAACAATCGGGATGTTGGCCTTAATGGTGGTTATTTTGTTGATGAAATAGGTGTTCAACGAGTAGCAGAGGGATTGCGAAGGAGCAGGGGAAAGACCAGCACAGTCAGAAGTGGCAAGGCTACGGACCAGAGAAAAGATCTCACGAGTTTTGTTAGCCGAAAGGGCAACGCGGTCCGAGAAGTATTTGGATTTAGCTGTTAAGATGGCCGATTTGTAATTATTGAGAAGGGCCCTATATTTCAGACGGAGAGTGGGGCAATAGGTGCGACGCCAGCGACGTTCCGACCGTCTGAGCTCGAGCTTCAGGGATCTAAGGTCATCGGAGAACCACCTGTGGGCGTCGTGAAGACGGGCCGATCGAATCTTTTTAAGAGGAGCGGCCTGGTCGCAAGCCAAGGAAAGCCAAGTGTGAATGGCATCCGCCTGATTTTCCACGGAGAGGTCGGTCAGAGCGGGGGCCGATAGAGAGAGAGAGGAGGAAAGATCATTGAGATCAACCTTATTCCAGCACCGAGCCCAGATGTTCTTAGGCAAAGAAGCTTTCTCGGGCTGACCTAAGGGGATGGAGAAGGAGATCAAGAAATGATCTGACCAGCCACAGGGGGAGATAGAAGACACCAGGGGATTGCAACGGAGAGACCAGATCTGGTCAAGAATATGGCCATGGGTGTGGGTAGGGATCGAGACGTGAGATGAGAAGTTGAGAGAGCAGAGAGTAGCGGAAAAGTCCTTCCAGGGGGCTGCATTGCAGAGAGGTGTAATGAGGCCACACCCTTTTTTACACCTCTCTGCAGCGCAGCCCCCGGGTGCGTTTGCAGGAGGGGAACTAATTCCCCTTGCATACTGGGGGTGCCTTGGGGCCAACTAGCCCACCAGGAACCTCCAGTATTCCCCAGGGGGCTGCATTGCAGAGAGGTGTAATAACAAGGCCACACCCTTTTTTACACCTCTCTGCAGCGCAGACCCCGGGCGCGTTTGCATAGGGGGAACTAATTCCCCTTGCATACTAGGGGTCCCTGGGGCCCAACTAGCCCACCTGGAACCTCCAGTATGCGCCAGGGGACTGCATTGCAGAGAGGTGTAATGAGGCTATGCCTTTTTTTTACACCTCTCTGCAACGCAGCCCCCTGGCGTGTTTGCAGAGAGGGAACTAATTCCCCTTGCATACTGGGGGTCCCTGGGGGCCAACTAGCCCACCTGGAATCTTCAGTATGCGCCAGGGGGCTGCATTGCAGAGAGGTGTAATGAGGCTAAGTCCCTTTTTACACCTCTCTGCAACGCAGCCCCCTGGCGCGTTTGCTGCAGGGAAACTAATTCCCCTTGCATACTGGGGGTCCCTGGGGGCCAACTAGCCCACCTGGAACCTCCAGTATGCGCCAGGGGGCTGCATTGCAGAGACGTGTAATGAGGCTATGCCCCTTTTTACACCTCTCTGCAACGCAGCCCCTTGGCCCGTTTGCAGAGGGGGAACTAATTCCCCTTGCATACTGGGGGTCCCTGGGGGCCAACTAGCCCACCAGGAGCCTCCAGTATGCGCCAGGGGGCTGCATTGCTTGGCCCCGGGGGACGGTGATCCCCGGGGCAGTGTGGGGGGGTATTGGCCCCCCCCACACTTCTTTATCACTATGCCCCCGCGATTTGGCAGGATAGAAGCACCTGACCCCCCCTAGGCCTGCTCAGGGGGTCCCACAAGGACCCCCAAGGCCCCAAAAATGTTTTGTTTTTTTCCTAACAATTGTGGTGTACGCGTACGGTACGCGTACCGTACTCGCACGGTACGCGTACGGTGCGCGCACGGTACACGTATGGTGCGCGCACGGTGCACGCTTATAGATATATACATTTTTTCAAATTCGATTTTCTCAACAACTACTGGAGGGATTTACACCATTTAAACAAAAGGGTGATCTGCGAATCAGACTCTACCGTTTTGCCAAATTTCTTGTAATTCCGTTCAGCCGTTCGGGCTGTAGCCGTGTCTAATCGCCCTATGGAAAATAACATGGGGAAAACACGTTTTGGGACCCCCCTTTTTTTTTCAGCCCCCACTTCACGAATCCCCCCAAAACTTTTAGGGAAGGAGCAGAGCGGAGCAGGCCATCTTCTTTGAGAAATTCACAAAGATTCACCAACCGGCGCCAAAGTTATTCCCAATAGAATGTTGTAGATTTCCGATGGAAACTAGGTCCTAACTATATCCACCTACTGACGACCACCAGTAGGTAATATATATGTAAATGTAAATCAACTTCACAAATTGAACTATATATTGCAGGATAAGAATATGAATATCCGAGGGATATGAACTATGAGATCCAATGAATACATACTAAATTGTAAATAATGTACATAGAAGTCGAATCCTAGTAACCACTAGAATCAACATATAGAAGACGAAAGAATGTTAATCCATATTTGATACTGTTCAAAGCAAAATGGTACTTCACTGTGATTTAGAAGCATTGTATTGGATCAACATTTTTAATAATGATCATGAAATGCAAATTGTAAATATGTATAGAAATATATATATATAAAAAAAATTCTCTGACATTGCATTGGTACTTTACAGTAATGTCAAGAAAATGGCAACCCGATGTAGCCATATAACACAAGCAAGGTTGACAGTCTACATGAACAATGGAAAGGGAAAAGGGTACTTACACTGAGCACTTAAAAATGGTCGAGACTCCAGGGACTCTATGGTCCATTGGAAGGCTAGGAGTAGCCGAAACGCGTAGGCCGTCCAATTTAATGCACGCATTAACTTTGCAAATGATTTGTAAATAAAAGTAATTACAATCTTACCTGCTTGCTGTGCCGTGACTTCTGCTGAAAGATGTGAGGCGAGGAGAGTCTGAGGAATATTGACACGTGGACTGGGACGTGTATCACAGGCACTCACCTTTGAGGGGAGGCGGTCGAAATTGATCCAGTCAACACGAAAAAGTAAAGAAGAAACGACCGACATCTCTGCTGCATTTCCTGATTCCTGCGACGGAGAACGCTTGATCGATAGCGTGAAAAAAGCGGTCCCGGGCGGATCGACAGGTGAAGACCCATCGGTGAATGCGCTGGCTGGGGGGTGGACTTGCTCTGCTTCGCTCGGTAACGCGGCGGAGGTGGCGTACGAGTGGTGTGGGGCAGCGACTTCCTGCCGGCAAACGAACCCCTGGGAGTTGTAACCGGGATGTATGAGCTTGAAGCGTTTCTGCAAGAACTTGATTTACGAAATATTGTGAATAACGCAACACAGGCACAACGCTTAGATCCCAAGTCAGGCCAGCGCATTGGAGTGCGAGTGAAAGAGCCCGGAGATAACCTGAAAGAAGTGTTCTGTGAGAAATCGGGACCTGGAAATTTCTTAAAGGGGCAGAGCAGCATTTCGTGAACCAAAGGAACACAAAGTGTTCATTAGGAGCAGGAGGCATACGGGGAAGTCTGCAAAGCCTGAGGAGCAGGAGGCAGATAACCTGTTTTCAACGTAACCAGAAGGACACACCTAGCAAGCAAACGTGGACATTAAAAAAGTAAAAAGATCTCAACCTTGCTTATTGAAGTATGGCAGATAAATCAAGAAACCGCCAGATAAGGGCGAGTGAATTACTCAATGACGACAACACCCCGACGACAAGTACGAATATGAGAGGGAATGCGGGGGGGAAGGAAAAGGACAGAACAGTTTTGACCATATTAAGAGAATTACAGCAACAAAAAATCTTGGAAATAAACAAATGGTGGGAGAAAACAACTTTGGAAAAATACATAGAGTATAAAAGAGTCCCCTGGGGCCTCCGGATACTCATTATGCCCACCCTAAATGATCTGGATCCAGATTTAATTAAAGTATGGCAAACAGACACTAACTAATGTTTCTTCAAATTAATGAGAACCCTTATCATACATGCCGAGAGGAAATTGGAAAAAAAAACAAGTGTAATTGAGGCACTAGAATTGGAACTTATCAATATCCCTACATCAGAGGAAAATAAGGAATCCATTGAAAACATTGAAAGGAGGATAGCTAAACACGAAATGGAAGTGGAGAAACGTAAAGCCAACAAATTTACGAGAGATAGGCTGGACTACGCGAACGGGTGGATTTATACATTCGCCCGTAAGTATGACATCTTAAGAAGCCGAATAGTAATGGACAAAAACACAGGAATAGAGCATACAGATGTGGTGGACAGCTCGAAAATTAGCTCAAATGATGAGGAAATAACCAGTATGCCACTGGATTTTCGCGGGGAGATGCAACTGGCCCAGATGGTCACCCGACAGAGGGGAAGGGGCAGAGTGAACGCGTGGGGAAGGGAACAGCAAAAACCTCCAAAAAAAGCCCCTGCAAAACTCCAACCAGAAGGGGCGGAAGGAGGAGTAAAACCAAAGAGAGGCAAAGGAAAGCAAAAGTAGCAACAAAGAAAAACAATATCTGATAATATGGTGATCAATCTATCAAGTAAAAACTTATTAGATATACAACTAAAACTACTAAATAGAGGACTATCATATTGCCCTAACAAGAACATTGATGTACCAAACACACGAATTGGCCTGTACAAATTCTGTCGAAAAGTGAAATTAAGAAAGTTTTTCTCTGAGAAAAAAACCAAGAAACCAGATAGCACATTACCAACAGCAGGAGTGTCATCTATTAAACAAAAGGATTTACTAGCCAGTATGACACTGGCATCAATAAAAGAAGTCCCATCATTGAGCCAGAAAGAAAATATGAGCTCATCACAAATGGACATTGAATTTTGCAATCAATCGGGGATACCCACAAATATCGGTGGGCAAAGCGGCTTGAAAAGACAGTCAAGATTCTGCCCCCATCTCCCACCAGGAAATAAGGTTGACCTCTTTCACGAAGTAATGGTGGAGGAAATAACAAGGATTTCAGGAAAACCATTCAACCACAATGAGGATAAGAGTAAAAAGAATAATTTGTCACCAAAGGAGTACCGAGCAATGTCCGAATTGAAGAAGGATCCCACCATAATAATAAAATCCTCAGATAAAGGTGGGAACGTTGTTGTGCAGGATGTAACTGATTATATCATTGAGGCAAACAGGCAACTAAACAACCAAGAGCATTATGAACTGTTAACAAGGAATCCATTGAAAGAATGGATGGAGGAATATCGCTCTTTATTACTAGGCTGGAAGAACAAAGGCCTGATTGACTTCGACGAATATTCCTTTTTAAAAACAGATAACCCGATCTTAGCTACAATTTACTTTTTACCAAAGGTACATAAATCTTTCTCAAAACCACCGGAAGACCAATTGTGAGTTCCATAGGATCATTATTAGAGACAACATCGATATTCATTGACGTATTCTTAATGAACTATGTAACCACACTACCTTCCTTTCTGAGGGACACAATGGATTTCCTGAATAAAATCTCTGGAATTGAGTGGAAGACGAACTATTTAATGGCTACAATAGATGTTGCCTCTCTTTACACTTCGATACGCCATGAGGATGGAGTTAAAGCCATCAAGAAGGCTCTGTAAGCACGGTCAGTGAGTCACTTGGAACACTCTGTGATGTTGTTGGACATGCTCACCTACTGCCTAACACATAATGCGTTTCTGTTCCTGGGAAAGCTATATTTGCAGAAACAAGAGACTGCGATGGGGACATCATTCACACCCACGTATGCAAACCTCCTTATGGCCACCTGTGAGACTGCGATGGTAGAAGGAGAAAAGAAAAATAAGTTGAGAATTAAACTCTGGTGTCGTTTCATTGACGACTTGTACATCATTTGGAATGGAAGTGAAGAAGAACTTCAAATATTTATTGACTCATTGGAAGCAAACGAATATAAACTCCATTTCACGTCATCCATTAGCGCAACAAATCTTATCTTTCTAGATGTGGAAATATATGTGAAAGAGAACAAATTAAGCTCCAAGATTCATAGAAAACCCACATCGTGTAACAGCATACTCCATGCGAATAGTGGACATCCAGTTAAATTAAAATGGAGCATCCCGTATGGACAAATGCTGCGAGCAAAAATAAACTGTTCGGAACTGGATGATTTAGGAGAAGAAATTGAGAAAATGAGCCACCGATTCCGGGAGAGAGGTTATCCCGAAGAAGTCATTGCAACAGCACAATCAAGAATGGCTTTGAAGAAAAGAACGGATCTCCTAACACCAGGGAGTGGCAGAAGCGATGAAACAAAAGGTGAATCAGGCAAAAAAAACAATGTGACACGTCTAATCATTGACTTCAACAACCAGAGTGATGAACTCAAGAAAGCATTACAGAGGAATTGGAACATCTTACTCCTAGATGAAACCCTCAAAGAGAACCTGACCCCGTTTCCGAGTATCACGTACAGGAAGACTTCATCATTACGTGATATCTTAACGCAGAGCCCCCTACAATTAAAACAACCAAAGAAATCCACATGGTTAACCACGCCAGGATTCTGGAAATGTGCCAAATGCAAGGCCTGCGAACATGGCACTAACATTACAGAATACAAACTACAAAATGGAAAAAGTGAGAAAATAAGGGACCACATAACATGTGAATCGAAAAATGTGGTCTATAGGCTTCAGTGCCCTTGTGGAAAATCATACATAGGAAGTACAATTAACAAATTAAAACTAAGGATCCTCCAACATCTAAGAGCGATCAAAAATGAGGACCCGAGTTACCCTATGGCTATACACTTTGCCAAATGTCATCAGAGCAACCCAAATCTATTGAGATACTCAGGAATAAAACTTAGCAAACCATCCGAAAGAGGGGGAGACCATACCCTACAACTGAGAAAACTTGACTTGAGGATGATTTTGGGTATGGGAAGAGAGTATCCATATGGACACAATTCAGATGCCAAACTGTTTGTACATCTGTAGATTTCCGGAAGAAAACTATGAACTGTTTGATATTCCAATTTGAAACCGGACATTGTATATAGTTGTAAATAGGCGCCAAAACTTGAGAAGAGATATGGTACTCGCCATAGATGATTTGAAATGAACTGATGCATCTCATGGAATAGAAACATGGGTTAAATAAACCAACAGGTTGCTAGAGTGAATATAGGTATAAAGACTTCTGGAACTACAATGTAGTAATGTACTTTACAAATTGAAATGTAAATCAACTTCACAAATTGAACTATATATTGCAGGATAAGAATATGAATATCTGAGGGATATGAACTATGAGATGCAATTAATACATACTAAATTGTAAATAATATACATAAAAGTCGAATCCTAGTAACCATTAGAATCAACATATAGAAGACGAAAGAATGTTAATCCATATTTGATACTGTTCAAAGCAAAATGGTACTTCACTGTGATTTAGCAGCAATGTATTGGATCAACATTTTTAATAATTATCATGAAATGCAAATGATAAATATGTAAAAAAAAAATTCTCTGACATTGCATTGGTACTTTACCGTAA
Organism: Lissotriton helveticus; assembly: GCF_964261635.1. Classification (NCBI taxonomy): domain Eukaryota; kingdom Metazoa; phylum Chordata; class Amphibia; order Caudata; family Salamandridae; genus Lissotriton; species Lissotriton helveticus. The sequence continues at coordinate 595,737,577 of NC_136057.1, read as the reverse complement.
TGTCAAGAAAATGGCAAGCCCGATGTAGCCATATAACACAAGCAAGGTTGACAGTCTAGATGAACAATGGAAAGGGAAAAGGGTACTTACACTGAGCACTTAAAAATGGTCTAGACTCCAGGGACTCTATGGTCCTGTGGAAGGCTAGGAGTAGCCGAAACGCGTAGGCCATCCGATTTAATGCACGCATTTACTTTGCACATAGTGTGTAAATAAAAGTAATTACAACCTTACCTGCTTGCCGTGCCGTGACTTCTGCTGAAAGATATGAGGCGAGGAGAGTCTGAGGGATATATATATATATATATATATGAGGTATGTCAAGCTCCTATTGTCCACCAGCGCTGCAATCTGCCACACAAACGAACAGGAACCTACGAGACCCAAATTGCGGTGCAAAGTTATTTTATTTCTTCAAACCCAGCACCAGTCCGCCACGACGCGTTTCGGCTAAAGATAGCCTTGTTCACATGACAACGTCACAAGGGCTGGCCACCCTTTTAAAGTGCATAGTCGCCATCACATGATATAGAAATAGAAGAGTTACTATAATGTTGTAAAGTAACTCACACATGTTATTAAAATTACAGCTTAAATGCTGTTAGTTTGCACACTATTGCACATATCAAAACAGTATCAATATATTTCTCTGTACATTCGTTTGTAAAATACAAACTAACACCACATGATGATAACCTTCATAAACTCAGAATTATCAAAACATTCATGTATAAACATTAGATTACAATGGTTACTCAATTATCGATAAAACCTCAAAAGACATATAAAAGTTAAAAACATAAATATGTACATTTATAACCATGTCCTAATGATGGAACTAGCTCCTAGGTTTATATATAGTTGACCATATTAGCAGCTAAGTTCATGTGTAGATTATACAGTACAGTTGAATAATGTGCAAAATAGCAAAGTTTTGTGCAAAATATTTCTATATGTATAGATGGCTTAAAAGTGCTAACAAGAAAAGTGCAAAATAGTGAATAATACAATCAATATGATTAAAATCAGTTACTTAATAATTCAAGAAAGGCGTCCAGGGTGCATGATAAAATTATACGTCCAATAAAGCTACAGATAGGCATTCCAACCCTAGGCTATCAGTGGACAGAATTCATTACAGATAGGTGTGGCAATCCTCCCCAGTATTCAGACCCTGTGGTGCCTTAGTATCCAAAAGAATAATATAGCGCGTTTCTAATTTGCGCAACAGGGACTCTCTATCACCTCCTCTCCTCTGGGGAGGAACACAGTCTATCACAAAATATGACAAGAGGGAAGCATCTTTCCCATGCCACTTGTCAAAGTGCCGGGCAACTGGATATGAGGGGTCAACGTTGCATATAGCTCGTAAATGTTGGAGGATGCGCTTGTGGACCTGGGGCCTCGTACTGCCCACGTATCTTAGCCCACAAGGGTACTCTAAAACATATACTGCAAACTCTGTCTTGCAGTTGAGCTTGTGTTTAATCTTGATAGGAAATGGCGACAATGGTGTTTTTACTTCTGTTTTGCTCACGCCATTTTTACAAGCCTTACAACTCGAACACCTCAAAAAACCCTTACTCTCATTAAGCCAAGTTCCCATCACCACCTCAGGACTGCTAGATACCAAGCTGTCTTTCATTGACCTGGCTTTACGGTAGGCTATACTGGGAAACTTTGGAATAACTGGACCCAGAATAGGATCCTCAGACAATAAGGACCAGTTCTCCTTGATGATTTTATAAATGCTATTGTGTTGGTTGCTATAACCCATAATCATCCTTATCACCTCTTGCGCACCCTTGACCTGTGGTTTCAAATTAATCACTCCTGAGCCCAGGAGTGAGGTTCTGTCCATTCTGTTTGCCTTGAGAATCGCCACATCTATAGCATCTGGTTTGTAGCCTCTAAGAAGGAAACGAGATTTACAGTGGAGTTGTGCCAGCCGGCACTCCTCATCACTACTGCAAATCCTCCTGACACGGAGCATCTCCCCATAAGGTATGCTCCGTATCAGGTGTGCAGGATGGTGACTCCCTGCAGGCAGCAAGGTGTTGCCCGCAGTAGGCTTGCGGTGCAGTCTAGTTTGAAGACTGCCTACCTGGACGTAAATCTCAACATCAAGGAACACTATAGAAGTTGCACTGATATTGCTGGTGAATCGGATGTTGAGATCATTTTCATTTAGTTTATCAATGAAATCGATCACCTCCGTCTCCGTGCCCTCCCATACAAAGAACAAATCATCAATATATCTTGACCACAGTTTTACTTTGGAGTTCATAATGGCAGAGTGTTCTTGCCACAGGACCTGCTCCTCCCAGTACCCCATGTGCAAACAGGCGTAACTGGGAGAGAAGCAGGCCCCCATAGCAACTCCCCTGGTCTGAAGAAAAAGCTGTTTGGCAAACAAAAACACATTGTTCTCTAAGCAGATTGCAATCATGTATATCAGCATTTTCGAATGATCCTGGAAACAGATTGGTCTCTTCCCAAGAAAATGCTGTACTGCTCTCATACCGTCCTGATGGAATATACTGGTATATAACGAGGTGACATCCATGGATACCAATATATAGTTCGTATTCCATTCGAACTTTGCTAGCTTCCTTAATAAGTCACTAGTGTCCAAAATGAAGGATGGCAGGTTTCTCACAAAATCTTGCAAAAAGAAATCAATGTATTTGCTCATGTTCTCTAACAGGCTGTTACAAGCCGAAATTATGGGCCTACCTGGAGGTTGTTGGTAACACTTATGAACTTTCGGAATGAAATAGATGACTGGTGTGACCGGAAAATCATTCCTCAAAAATTTAAGTTCATCCATAGTAAGCAGGCCCTTGCTCCTCCAGGCTATAAGTGTTGAATATATTACATTCCTCGCCTGGAGAGCATCCTGTGGTGTGATACGTGTGTAACAGTCCCTGTCATTCAATTGTTTCAGGGCTTCCTCTAGGTACATCTTACGTGGCCATAAGACCACGTTGCCCCCTTTGTCTGATTGACGTACCACCACATGTTTGTTTGCACTTAGTTTTTTAATTAATTGATGGTATTCACTGTCCCTGTAGTTGAAGCGTTTCCTTCTGTGGGCGTTCTTAATCTGTAGCTCCTTCAATTGCAGCGCCACTTTGTCATGAAATAAATCCACATTATCTTTTATCATGAGTGGACAGAATTTCGACTTCGGTTTGAAGTGTGTTTTACATGAGGCATATATATATATAAACAAACAGTTGCCCCACTGAAGCAGTCACACACGAGGGGGGTAAGCACACAGCTGCCACAGGCGGTTGCAACACAGCGCTCCTGCTGCGCTTCCACTTGTAAAGCCAAACGCGTTTCGAGTTAAAAAACCCTTGATCACTGGCAGGCAATTCAATACAATAGTGCACGGACTCAGCAGATCGTTTTTAGGACGTGATTTATTGTAATTGCAAGCCCCGCCCATGTGGGCGTTCACAGTTCACATGGCATTCTGGTTATGATAGTCCTTCCATGTTATGCCGGGCTTGAGTCCCATTCAAAAAACCCCAGTGGGTCACTGCATTGTCCGTAATGTTCAAGGCACCATTGTTACAATAGTTCAACTAAAATAGTAAAGGAAGTGGTAGACAGGTTTGCTGCAGTGCGGCCAATATCTACCTGTGGCTCTGGTCCCTCCCGTTTCCTGACAAGTCCACCTGTGCGGGACTCAAGAATCGTCCATCCACAGCGGCGGGACTGCTTCGCGGCTGGACAAGCCGCTATACAAAAAACCAAAGAGTTGCCCCACTGAAGCAGTCACACACGAGGGGGGTGAGCACACAGCTGCCACAGGCGGTTACAACACAGTGCTCCTGCTACGCTTCCACTTGTAAAGCCAAACGCGTTTCGAGTTAAAAAACCCTTGATCACTGGCAGGCAATTCAATACAATAGTGCACGGACTCAGCAGATCGTTTTCAGGACGTATTATATATATATATATATATATATATATATATATATATATATATATATATATATATTACCTACTGGCGGTCGCCAGTAGGTATATATAGTTAGGATTTTTTCTCTATGGGTTTTTTGAAAATTCTATGTCTAATAACTTTGGTGTTTGTGGACGGAATTGGCTGAAATTTTCAGGAAAATGGCACATTTTGTTTCTGAGCATCCCTTGATAATTTGGGGGGGGTTCGTCAAGGGGGGGCCGAGAAAAAAGGGGGGTCCCAAAACGTGTTTTTAACATTGAGTTTTCCATAGGGCGGTTGGCCTCACTTTTAGCCCGAACGGCTGAATGGATTTGCACGAAACTTGGCAAAATTGTAGGGACTGGTAGCCCGATGTGCCTTTTGTAGGTCTCAATATATGTGCTCCAGTGGATTTTGAGAAATTAACGTTTAAAAAAAGATATATATCTGTAACAGCGGACCTGGCAGCGTCCCAGGACGCGTACTTTACGCGCAACGGAGCTTTGTGAAGCGAAGCTGATTGGTTCTCCGGCGTCTGTCAACATTCCAAACAGTCCGTAGCGGCCGCCATCTTGTCTCTCGGTAGGATCGAGAGACAAGAGGAGGCCAAAGCGAAGGGGCAAATGACCATAAGGGGGCATAGTACATTGTCGCTCACCCCCTAGGTTTGATGTGGAGGTTTTAAAAGGGCCCCGCGGGGCAAAAAAAAATAAAAATAATAATAATCGAACAGCTGAATGGATTTGCACGAAACTTGGCAAAATTGTAGGGACTGGTAGCCCGATGTGCCTTTGCTAGATCTCAATATATGTGCTCCAGTGGATTTTGAGAAATTAACGTTCAAAAAAAGATATATATCTGTAACAGCGCACCGCTTCGCGTACTTTTCGCGTTACGGAGCTTTGCGAAGCGAAGCTGATTGGCTCTCCGGTGTCTGTAAACATTCCAAATAGTCCGTAGCGGCCGCCATCTTGTCTCTCGGTAGGATCGAACAGCTGAATGGATTTGCACGAAACTTGGCAAAATTGTAGGGACTGGTAGCCCGATGTGCCTTTGCTAGGTCTCAATATATGTGCTTCAGTGCATTTTGAGAAATTAACGTTCAGAAACAAGATATATATCTGTAACAGCGCTCCGCTTCGCGGAGATAAAATTATATGTGTATTACCTAGCTGTTGCTAACACCAGTTAGCGACGGCTAGTAGAAGATAGCGACCATCTTGGGCCCCACTTTGCATGTGAGTGATATTTATCACTAATGACATGCAAAGTGGGCATGCCAAGATGTTAGCGACTGGAAACAGTCGCTAACATCGCTATCTCCTATTATCAACTTTTGGAAATATTTGAGATAAGCGCGAATATCTCCAAAAGCTACCACCTGCCCTGAGCAGTTCTTAGCCATGTTATCCAATGGGAGGTGGATAACATGGCTAAGAGCATTAGCTCGGTAATGCATGAATATCGCTGAGTTTTCAGCGATATTAATGCATTGCGGTCGTTTTTTATCGTATTTCCGATAAACCTTGATAATAGCAAGGTTTATCTGCGATAATTTCTGACGGTAAAAAAATCGTTGCTAAGCATCGTTAGGGATAAATATCGCTTAACTTTGGTAATATGCCCCAACGTCTGTTAACGTTCGATTCGAAGGAAATCAGGAAGTGTTGAAAAACATTGTCTGCGCCATCTTGTCTTTTTTCAAATGCCACACTTTTGTCGTGCACGGCAGCCATTTTAGATGCCTTGACCAGACCCACTCTGTGCACGCTGTCGATCCTTAGCATGGCTCCCCACCCTCGCAAGCATCTCCCCCAGGCAGTGGTCACCCCCGCTCTCTGTCTTATGCATGGGTAATAAACCTCCCCCCATCTGCGCTGCTCTTCCCTGAGAATCACACCCTGTGCCCGCCCGACACCTCCCTTTCGCCCTATTCACTACCGCACCCTCTGATACTCCTTTTCCTCTGTGTCCGATTGTCCAGGCTGGTCCTAGGGTATCAGCTAGCCCTGCAGATGTAGTTTATGGCCACAGCTGTAAAGAATCACCCCTCTTCAAAGGAGTTATAGTAGATCAAGGCCCACACTCGATGAGATCCGTCACAGCAGAAGCGTTGCTATTATCTGAAAACCATCCTGTATTGTGATTGGGGAGGGGACCGAGCCTGAAGCGGAAGATTCCAGGGATGACTCTTTGTACATCAAAGTTTTTACAATTATGTGTCACATTAAAAATATATAGCACTCCGACAAAGTAGTAAGATTATAAAACTTTAATAATTTATAAATATATACAAGAAAACAAAAATAGTAATAACATATAAACATTTTTAGGGAAAAACAACGAAGTAGCGGTCGGCTGTGCGAATAGTCCCAACGCAGCACAACGTCCAGATTTCCGGCGTGGGGCGTCGCGGGGGGTGGGTCATCAGTAGCAAACTGTTGTGCGAATAGTTCCAAGGCAGCAGAACGCGCTGAAATCTAGATGACACTAAAGTGATGTCTAGTAAGTTGCCACCCAGCAAATAACGGCATGGGGCGTCGCGGGGGGTGGGTCATCAGTAGCAAACTGTTGCGCGAATAGTTCCAAGGCAGCAGAACGATGGCACCAAGGTGATGTCCAGTAAGTTGCCGCACTGGTTTTGGTATCCTACAATGCTGCTCCGAATAACGGCGCGGGGCGCCCCGGGGGAGGCGGTGAACGGGCCTGTCCAGGTGGAGTGTCATCTGTTGTAGTGGGGCGCCCCGTTACCGTTTCAGTTGCCATTCCGTCCGTTTTTGGTCCACTGTGTCAAAAGCCGCAATTCAGCTGAGTTGCGCCCACTCTTGCGGTGCAGCGATAGGCGGCTGTCACAGGACTCTCAAAATGGCGGCAGGCTGTTTCCTTTTTGGGCCTGGTCCACTGAAATGGCCCTGGGACACCTTGGAAATCGGACGCTTGTCTGCTAGGTCTTGGACCCCATTCTCGAAAGCATCCCCTCCGCCTTGAGAATTCATCAAAAGTTTTGGGGGCTCCGACTCCTGCAGGCTTCTGGTGGGGAGCGGCTGCCATGATTGCTCGCGGAATGACCACGACTGAGCTACGAGATGGTGGTGCTCTCATGCTGACGCCAGCTTCAGTCTGAAACATCCAGAAACAAGGTGGGGCTTTCATCGTTTGGGAAAAAAAAAAGTTTTCATCCAATGAAAAGTGTTGTTTTTAGGTCACATGATCAAGCCTTCCATCATTAGGAAACCAAAAGTAAAATGAACCAATGAAAAGTTTTATAAACAAGTCACATGACCTGTTATGCGGCATAGGGTGTAAAATGCGGAGAAAATACGTTGGCACGTGAGGCGGCGTCAGTAGCGGACCGATGTGCGAATAGGCCGAAGGCAACACAACGCGCCAAGATCCGGATGGCACCGAGGTGGTGTCCAGCAAGTTGCAGCACTGGTGTGGCCATCCTACAATGCTGAAAGTCGGCGTGGGGCGCCCCGTTGGCACGTGAGGCGGCGTCAGTAGCGGACCGATGTGCGAATAGGCCGAAGGCAACACAACGAGCCAAGATCCGGATGGCACCGAGGTGGTGTCCAGCAAGTTGCAGCACTGGTGTGGCCATCCTACAATGCTGAAAGTCGGCGTGGGGCGCCCCGTTGGCACGTGAGGCGGCGTCAGTAGCGGACCGATGTGCGAATAGGCCGAAGGCAACACAATGCGCCAAGATCCGGATGGCACCGAGGTGGTGTCCAGCAAGTTGCAGCACTGGTGTGGCCATCCTACAATGCTGAAAGTCGGCGTGGGGCGCCCCGTTGGCCTGTGAGTTTGCGTCAGTAGCGGACCGATGTGCGAATAGGTCGAAGGCAGCACAACGCGCCAAGATCCGGATGGCACCGAGGTGGTGTCTAGTAAGTTGCCGCACTGGTGTGGCCATCCAACAATGCTGAAAGTCGGCGTGGGGCGCCCCGTTGGCCTGTGAGTTTGCGTCAGTAGCGGACCGATGTGCGAATAGGCCGAAGGCAGCACAACGCGCCAAGATCCGGATGGCACCGAGGTGGTGTCTAGTAAGTTGCCGCACTGGTGTGGCCATCCAACAATGCTGAAAGTCGGCGTGGGGCGCCCCGTTGGCCTGTGAGTTTGCGTCAGTAGCGGACCGATGTGCGAATAGGCCGAAGGCAGCACAACGCGCCAAGATCCGGATGGCACCGAGGTGGTGTCTAGTAAGTTGCCGCACTGGTGTGGCCATCCTACAATGTTGAAAGTCGGCGTGGGGCGCCCCGTTGGCCTGTGAGATGGCGTCAGTAGCGGACCGATGTGCGAATGGGGCCAAAGGCAGCGCAACAATATTTTCTGAATAGAAGACACCACAAGGCGCTGAGATGCCAAGATCCGGATGGCACCGAGGTGGTGTCTAGTAAGTTGTCGCACTTCTGTGGCCATCCTACAATGTTGAAAGTCGGCGTGGGGCGCCCCGTTGGCCTGTGAGATGGCGTCAGTAGCGGACCGATGTGCGAATGGGGCCAAAGGCAGCGCAACAATATTTTCTGATTTGAAGACACCACAAGGCGCTGAGATGCCAAGATCCGGATGGCACCGAGGTGGTGTCTAGCAAGTTGTGGCACTGGTGTGGCCATCGTACAATGGTAAAAGTCGGCGTGGGGCGCCCTGTTGGCCTGTGAGATGGTGTCAGTAGCGGACTGATGTGTGAATGGGGCCAAAGGCAGCGCAACAATATTTTCTACAATATTTTCGGAGTAGAAGACACCACAAGGCGCTGAGATGCCAAGATCCGGATGGCACCGAGGTGATGTCTAAGTTGCGGACCGATGTGCGAATGGGGCCAAAGGTAGCGTAACAAGATTTTCTGTATGGAAGATACCACTAGGCGTTGAGATGCCAAGATTCGGATGGCACCGAGGTGATGTCTAGCAAGTTGTGCCACTGGTGTGGCCATCGTACAATGGTAAAAGTCGGCGTGGGGCGCCCTATTGGCCTGTGAGATGGTGTCAGTAGCGGACTGATGTGCGAATGGGGCCAAAGGCAGCGCAACAATATTTTCTGACTGACACCACAAGGCGCTGAGATGCCAAGATCCGGATGGCACCGAGGTGATGTCTAAGTTGCGGACTGATGTGCGAATGGGGCCAAAGGCAGCGTAACAATATTTTCTGTATGGAAGATACCACTAGGCGTTGAGATGCCAAGATTCGGATGGCACCGAGGTGATGTCTAGCAAGTTGGTGTGGTCATCCTACAATGCTGAAACTCGGCGTGGGTCACCCCATTAGCCTGTGAGATGGCGTCAGTAGCGGACCGATGTGCGAATAGGCCGAAGGCAGCACAACGCGCCAAGATCCGGATGTCACCGTGGTGGTTTCATAGTTGAGAGGCTCTTCATCTGCAGTGGGGCGCCGAGATCCGGATGGCACCGAGGTGATGTCTAGCAAGTTGCTGTACTGGTGTGGTCATCCTACAATGCTGAAATGTAGTGGGGCGCCCATTTACCGTTTCAGTTGCCATTCAGCTGAGTTTCGGCTGCTCTTGATGCTACAGCGACAGGCGGCTGCAAGAGGACTCTCAAAATGGCGGGCTGTTCTTTGGATTTGGGCCTGGTCCACTAAAATGGCCCTGGGACACCTTAGAACTTGGACGCTCGATTTTTTTTTCCTTTCCTGTACATGCAAAAAAAGGTAAATGCCCGGTACGTTACACGCTTCATCTGCCACGATGAACTCTCCAGAGGAACCGAAAAAAAATATAGTTGTGGTAACTATACCATGCATCGTCATATGGAGAGGTGGCACCAATTAATTATAGTGCTGCATAAAAGAGAGATTTGGAGGAGAACCCCTGACCTGCTAGTACATTCATCAAAGAAGTGGCACTGAGAGCTTCAGAGGCAAGGGAAACGGTCCCAAATATTTAGAAGAACTTTGGAAAGATTAAAATGACATGTTTAGATTGTGGTAAATTAATTTCATGTGGACAGATGAGTGTTACTCTAATAAATACAGCATATGAACATCATCATAGTCGATGGTTGGTAGAGACATTTTGACTATATCCTGGACCTGCCCGTCCTCGCCCAAAATGGCGCCAGAATAAATGGGACTCGTAACTCCTTGTTGTGTACTGGTTGCAGAACCTTTAAATCACGAGATACGTATGCAGTTTTGAAGCACATGGCGGGCGGGGACGAGAATTGATTGAATATTTCGACATCCCTATTGATATTAAGTTCTGATGTGTTATTGATTACTGTACTGTTGAAAGTTCGAATTAACGTCACCCATGGTACTTGCCCGCAAATGTATATCTAGATAATTTTATTGTAACTGGCCCTGTCGTATTTTAATTATAAAATGTACGTCCACCGATTCCGTAACTGTTAGACACCTTAGTTCTTGCAACCTAATGGCCCGCCCGTTACGTTCCTCTACAGTGTAAATGTCTATTCATCATATACGATTACAGTTTGCTCCGTGGCAGGCCCACGTGGTTATAGGCTCGTATTTGTATAATGAAATTTTCACAATAAAGGTTTTTAAAAGAAAACATGGTAGTAGTATATACATTGGTAAAGTTTTTAATAATAGTCACTGTTTTAGAATCATTAAAAGGCAAGTGAAATAAAGCAGACCAATTACATGAAGGGTAAAAGGTATAATACGAAGGAACGCAGTAAAGATAAATGGTCAAGGGCTGTTGTGTTTTCTATTCCTGCAACATAAAGTGATCGATAAGAATCTCATATTCAGGCGTATCGGCGACTAAGACAGCAGGTCGACCCTCTTTTGCTCAACGGCTCCGTCATGGGACGAAGAAACGCTCTTTTTCTCGAAAAAAGAATATATTTTACTTGCAGGACAGTTGTAAAATTTCCGGGAAAGTACATTAGCCTGGAACATTATAACATATATTTAAGAAAAAATAATGTTCGGAAGTAATTAAAAGCGTAATTTTTAGGTGATATGACCAAGGCTTTCATCATTAGAATAAGAAAAGTAAAATGAACCAATGAAAAGTTTTATTAACAAGTCACATGACTTGTTATGCTTACGTTACGCGCTGCGCGCCCCGGATGACTTCCGGATGCGCTAACGCGGCGCGTCATATGACGCATTACGCGACAACGCAGGTCCAGAATATAGTCAAAATGTCTCCACCAACCAGCGGTCGAAACACAACCCCTTTCAGCAGGCTAAATAGTTCTGTTAAATGACAACAGAAGGGACAGGCAACAAGAACCATCAGTCAAAGAGGGGAGGGCTAGTTCTTCTCTACCGGGTTACATTGGGGCGCTACCGGAACTGATCGAATTGGTAGTCTACAGTGTTTCTGGATGATTCAGACTGAAGCTGGGGTTAGCATGAGAGCAGCACCATTTCGTAGCTCCGTCGTGGCCATTCCGCAACCAATCATGGCAGCCGCTCTTTATCGTTATTTTGGGCGGGGTGGGTGGCGGAGCCGAGCTGTTTTGCAGCCATCATTGTGTGGAGTTCAGTTCATCTCACTAGTTTTGTATTTGTCATGAGGGGTTGTTCCTAATGTTTCTATTTTAGCGAGGTCAAAAAGAGATCCCATTAGTGGCCTACTGATTTTGCTCGATTCCTTTTCTTTTTTTTTACACGATTTTTCGTTATCTGCAAAGACTAAACAGAGTATTGCGACTCTGTGTTTGTTTGTAAATAGAGAATGAACCAAAGAGAACTAATTCTAAAATAGTAAATACTTGGATAACAATCAATCAAATGGAGAGAGAAGCAGGCACGACGGATTACAACGGGGGCAAAGGCCTGTGTTAACTACCTTTCACTATCTGCAAAGAGAGAGTACTCCTAATAGAAATGAGGGGGGGGGCACCATTCAAAGCAGATCAGTGTGCATAAACACGAAAATGTTTTCACTTACCACGTACTTGACATTCGACAGCTTATGATATTTGCTATTAAAAAACCATTGAAATTCACTGAAAAAACCATAGGTTATAGACCATATATAGTTAGGAATTAGCATTTACAAAACCTTGAAAATTCACTGAAAAAACCATAGGTTATAGACCATATATAGTTAGGAATTAGCATTTAAAAAACCTTATTTTACTCACACAAAACCATTGAAATTCCATATATAGTTAGTTGCACTAACTATATATCGCGCACCCGCAATCCACTGCTGATCATGTCACATATTACATCATTCATGACATGGTCAGTGACATCACTGATGACATCACTGATGACATCTCAAATGACATCACTGATGATATCACTGATGACATCTCATTTGACATCATTCTTGTGCTAATACGATAAACCTCTTCAGACTCTAATATAACCTTAGATACACTCAGTGTATACAGACACTCACACACTGCCACTCATCCATGGAGTTACTCACACACCCAGTCAGTCATGCAAAGAAACAATCTCACCTCCATTTCTTCAACTATATAGTTAAACACACCTTACTTATTGAAACATATACTAACACATATTTACTCTCTTATACAATCCCTGATACAAGTTCACAATGATCGATACAACCACTCACTCATTCAGTGGCTCTCATGCACAGTTATTTATATATGCCAACTCTCACATGTACTGTGTTTTACATATGTACTTACTATGACATGTAGCATTGAGATATCCATTCACTCATCAATACACTCATGCACACAGTCAACTGCCCATGTAGCTGTTTCCACATGCACTCTTGAACTCATACACCTAGTGAATAAACTGCTCACACATCTATGCATAGAGTCACACACCTTCCAGCCACCCCCACACAAACTCAATCTCCCATAGAAATACTTGGGCAACCAATTAATAACACATATAGCCTCTCGTATAGCTAATGATCAACACATGCAGCAGTTTACAGAACAACAGACATAATGATGCACAAATTAAGACAGTTTAGTCACTAACCCATGCATTCAGTGAGACACATTTAATCACTCACTCATACAGTCAGTCACGCACCTACTAAATCCTTCATCCAGACACTTATACATCCACTCATTCTTCAATATGTAAGACATATTTTAACTTTACAGAAACATACAGTCACTGGATGTTGTCATCAGTGATGTCATCAGTGATGTCATTTGAGATGTCATCAGTGATGTCATCAGTGATGTCACTGACCATGTCATGAATGATGTAATATGTGACATGATCAGCAGTGGATTGCGGGTGCGCGATATATAGTTAGTGCAACTAACTATATATGGAATTTCAATGGTTTTGTGTGAGTAAAATAAGGTTTTTTAAATGCTAATTCCTAACTATATATGGTCTATAACCTATGGTTTTTTCAGTGAATATATATATATATACATATGGATCAACAAAGTGCCCGTGAGCATTCAAGAAGGCACTCTACATCGCCCCCACCATCCAGCCTGTGAGACAGCTTGCCAACAATTCTCTGATGTTACTTTAGTTTTGCCGACGCGTTTCAGGGCCCAGAGGCCCCTTCTTCATGGGCAGCTTCACAAACAGCACTGAGGCTCACAAAGATGAATGAACGATTTTTAATTACCAAACATGACCCTGCTGCAACGTATCACATCACATTTCTTTAAGTATGTTCAGTGATTGTTCTTTTTTTAACAACATATATTTGGCAAAACTAAAGAAACATCAGAGAATTGTTTGTAAGCTGTCTCACAGGCCAGATGGTGGGGGCGATGTAGAGTGCCTTCTTGAATGCTCACGGGCACTTTGTTGATCCATTAACTTAACACGGCTGGTGCCTGCCGTGGAGGAGGCACCATCTCGTATGCTGAGAGGCTGGCGTGAGGAACTGTTCCCTTCCGTGCAGCACATCGTCTCGAATGAAGTTTACAGCTCGTCATGAGGATCTGATACCTACTAAAGGAAAAACAATATGCTGTTAAAAACGAACAATCACTGAACTTACTTAAAGAAATGAATTTTGCCCACAAATCGGGACTGCATGCCCCATCAAGCATAGCTGCAACACGTGATGTGATACGTTGCAGCAGGGTCATGTTTGGTAATTAAAAAACGTTCATTCATCTTTGCGAGCCTCAGTGCTGTTTGTGAAGCTGCCCATGAAAAAGGGGCCTCCGGGCCCTGAAAAAAGGCAAAACTAAAGAAACATCAGAGAATTGTTGGCAAGCTTTCTCACAGGACGGATGGTGGGGGCTCCTTCTTGAATGCTCACGGGCACTTTGTTGATCCATGCTTCCAAGATTGCACCTCCTCCGTGCACTCCCGTGCGGGTGCTTTTTCGCGGGTGGTGCTCCCGCAATAATGCCTGCTCCCAATTTCAGGCAAGTCACTCATACACAAAGAAAAGCACTCACGGTGGCGAGTCCCAGAGATTTATTCAGGACTCATGGTGTCCAGACGTGTTTCAGGTTTGTTGTGCTTAAAAGTGGCGGGCCACTGGGTATGCCATATCCCTGTTATTTATTGCCCTTGCGTGCTCAAGAACACGTACCTTGGTCTGATGTACTTGAGCCCGCAGCCCTGCATCCTAAGGGTGATAGATCCCTTTTAACTTTCTTTATTTTGGATCATGTACCAGTAAACCCAGAGGAGGTGATAGGTTAATGAGTCTTAGAAGATTAGAATCTAGGTTCATTATTGACCTTCAAACAAAGACTCCAGGGGGTCTAAATTCTCATGAAGAACTGGTGGTACATTTGGGGAGTAACTGTGTAATTCCATGGCCATGATTACGAAAATCTGATTTAGCTGTGAAGAAGTGAGAATCTTCAATAAGGTTTTTGCATCGATTGATTTGTGAAAGAAAGCCCAATATCTAGATGTGTCACTACATGGGTGACTGGAGGAATGGGTGTGGGTTGGAAAATATTTTCAGGAGATTATATGAGTTATGATGGGAATATTAATGTAGAATTGTCAGATTAGTTGGAGAAAAAAAACATTCAGGGCAATATGTAATTTATAATGTGCAAAATTGACTGAATTCGTAGTATGGCACATATGCCCATCTGTGGGCAAAATGACGAGTTATGGAGATGAATAACGGATTAAGACTGAATGGATAGCGTTTTAATGAATTTCGCACCGTTTTCTCTTTTTCTTGTCTAAATTACATTACAAGACTGATGCATTTCGGATAAAGTTACTTCCTCATAGGCTTTAATCAATCAGATGCTGTGCTACTGACATGATTTAAATATCTGCCCTCCAATGGGCTTCTGCAATGGGTCCCAGTGCCTGCTGGGTGATTAAATTTTCAGTTGCCTACATTAAACCAAATGGTGTTTGATAAAAAAAAAGAAAATGGCACCCACATGGTAAGAAGTGACAGTTAGTGTCCAAAATCCATGCCTGAATCCCCACCTTGCAGGCAACGCAAGCATGGATCGAACGTGGTAGATAAAATGTAACACTATAACTTTGAAGGCTATGTATGAGAAACATCACACAAATCTAATGAGATGGAGAACAAAAGGTTTATTAACTCAAGAAGAACATGATTTTTTGAAAACACAGCATGCAGTGGTACCCACTATTTACTTTATACCTAAGATACACAAGAACCCAGTGAATCCTCCGGGAAGACCCATAATATCGGCGATAGGTGGCATCAATATATAGACTACTATCTTCAGGATCAGGTCAAAACCTTGCCCTCCTAGGTGAGGGATACCAGTGACTTCCTCCTGAAACTCTCTAGATTCAAATGGGAACGAGGGAACCTACTAATTGCTATTGATGTGTGCTCACTATATACCTGTATAAGACATGAAGATGGAGTAAATGCACTATCCTATTATTTGACAAACAGAACATTGAACACAGTGAGCCACAATGAAATGCTAATGGAAATGGTTCAATTTTGTCTATCAAATAACATTTTCATGTTCAATAGTGTTTTATACTGACAAATGCAGGGTGTTGCCATGGGGGCCAGTTTCTCCCCCAGCTATGCCTGTTTACTAATGGGCTGGTGGGAGGAACTGGTGCTCATAGAGCAACACAGATCAAGTATTACTAGCAATGTTCGATTGTGGTTGAGGTACATTGATGATTTGATGGTGGTATGGAATGGGAGTCAGGAGGAGGCAACCAATTTCATCAATGATAGCAATCAAAATAACCTGAATTTACAGTTCACAGCAACAATCAGTCCAACAGATGTAAGCTTTTTAGATACATTGGTCTAATGGAACAAGACAAGATCAAAACTAAACTCTTTAGGAAGGCCACGGCTGGCAATTCGACACTTCACACTAAAAGTTCACATCCTCACCATCTTATAAATAGCATCCCCTATGGGGAAATGCTGAGTCTATGATGCATACACAGTGAGGATAGTGATTTACTTGTGGCACAGAAGGCTTGCAAAGAGAGGTTCCTGGATAGGGGCAACTCAGAAAAAATTGTAAATAGTGCGATCGATAAGTCCATGAAATGCTCTCTTAGCGAATTATTAAATAAAAAATCGAATACTAGCACTAACAAGGACACAACACCAACTTGTGAATTTAGGATTATTACTGAATACAATAAACAATACAGACAGATCAAAACCATCATTGAAAAAAACTGGCCCCTTGTGACTAGTGATAGTGTAATAGGACCATCCCTTCCGTCTAAACCTTCCATCACGTATAGTAGGGAACCCTCTATGCGTGATGAGCTAGTAAAAACAAGCCCTGAAGTAATAGAAGGCACATCATGGCTACAAACACACAGAGGATTCTATAAATGTACAAGTTGTAAAGCCTGCCCACTTGGAGTCAATACCTTGACCTATACAACACATTTTAGCTCCAAACAACATGTGATCACCAAACTCCTCACCTGCAAAATAGAATATGCAATCTATTTTATATTGTTCATGCAATCTTCGTTATGTAGGTAGTACAAAATTACCTGTCCACAAAAGAATAATACAACATATACGGGCAATAGCAAACCAAGATAATAATTATCCTGTGGCCCGTCACTTTCGTGAGAAACAATATGCCGACAAGAAACACCTTAGGTATTATGTAATTGATTGTGTGCCAGCAAGCAGGAGAGGAGGTGATCGTTATTCAAAATTAAGAAAACTAGAGACTAAATTTATATTGGAGCTAGATTTGAAACACCCCAAAGGCCTTAATATCACGGAGGATTTGCATACTTGCTTAAACTAAGAAGGTGCAAATCGACAAAATACCACATATATTACCAGAGATACTATAAAGAAAAACAGCTTTGAGAAATTGTGTAATACATATCAAATATTGGATTATTTCCTGTTTAGAGCATTATAGTATAGAATACATAATATCAAACGTTCTAACTTCCACTATAGTATACATTATATGTCTGATTTAACTAAAACATATTTTAATGCGTGATCTTAAAAGGTATATATTTATTGATCTATTTAGTCATCTGTTTATATCTATTTATTTATTTATTGAGTCATGTTTACAATATGCAAAAGGAATGTGGTATATATATATATTCACTGAAAAAACTATAGGTTTCACAACAGTTATAGTTAGGTGGAAATTTTACTCGCATAAAACCATTGAAATTCCCACGTTATAGTTAGTTGGACTCACTATAACTTGCGCGTGCAATGCACTGCTGATGACATCACATATTACATCACTCATGACATGGTCAGTGACATCACTCATGACATCACTGAGGACATCTCAAATGACATCACTGATGACAACATCCTTGTGACAAACTGGCAGACCTCCTATCAGCATAAAATAACCTTTGACACACACATTCAAAAATAGAAAATAACATTTTCTTAAAAAAGGAGAAACCAATACCAATTACAACAACTTATTAGGTAATTCCAACATCTACATACACATCCACTCATTCACCAACAGTTATATATAGTCACTCATGCATGTACTTACTCATCATATGTACTCATACACCTATACATCCTGTTACACACTAATACTCATCCATATAGTTACTCACACACAAATTCACACATGCAAATAAACTATCAAAAAACCATTTACTTGATTATACTGCTATATACACACCACTACACATACTTCTACAGAAATGGAAACATATTTACTCTCTTAAACAATCAATTATAAAAACACATACTCACTAACCCACCCATACACACAATCATCCACCCATTCAGTCTTGCACACATGCTGTCTTCAAAATACATACAAATAGTGAGTCACTCATTCATGCATCTGTGCTCTAAGTAATATCCCCCACCGAACCATACAGACACTGATACTGATACTCAAAAAAACAACTAATAACCCATATACACACTCATGTAGCTACTCACCAACCCATGCAGCCACTTATACACAAAGTGAGACACAGATACAGATATTTAAATATTTAAACATTACTCGCTAATATATGTATTCACTAAGATACATTTAATAAGTCAGTTAACCAATCAATTTTACACAAAAAAACATCCATTTAGACTTGTATTTACCCATTTATTCTCCATCAACCTTTAGATATACATATATAAAAATTATTTATTTTTCAGAAAGATACACATTCACTGGATGATATCATCAGTGATGTCATTTGAGATGTCATCAGTGATGTCATGAGTGATGTCACTGACCATGTCATGAGTGATGTAATATGTGACGTCATCAGCAGTGCATTGCACGCCCAAGTTATAGTGAGTCCATAACTATAACGTGGGAATTTCAATGGTTTTATGCGAGTAAAATTTCCACCTAACTATAACTGGTGTGAAACCTATGGTTTTTTCAGTGAATTTAATAGGTTTTTTAAATGCTAACTCCTAACTATAACTGGTGTGAAACCTATGTTTTTTCAGTGAATATATATATATATATATATATATATATATATATATTATCGCTCCTTGTTGCGCCAAGTCGTGCACTCTTGCACGGGTGCGTGTCGCGAGCGGCGCTGCTCGCTATAATCTCCGCTACTTTTCCTTCTCCTTACGTAAAGAAAACAGCACTCGCGGGAGTAGGATCTAGATTTTTATTTTTGGATCCTTTGAGCACCAGACGCGTTTCGGCTCCTGCAGGAGCCGAAACGCGTCTGGTGCTCAAAGGATCCAAAAATAAAAATCTAGATCCTACTCCCGCGAGTGCTGTTTTCTTTACGTAAGGAGAAGGAAAAGTAGCGGAGATATATATATATATATATATATATATATATATATAATTTCTATGGCAAAATGAAACCCCTCATTTTGTTCCTTTTCAAATTAAATGTATTAAGTGTTACCACTTTACTCCAATCAAGATGACTTCAGGTGTGCCATACTTTTGTCATAAGTAAGACTGTTAGCGTTCTAGTTGTTCTTTAGAACACTCTGGGACATTCTGTCATTGGGCTATAGTTGGGCTACATCTGGCTGATATTTGGGCTACATTTGGGCTCTTTTGTCTCTGGTGGCCATCTTGGGAGACTGCATATCAGAATTTTTTTATGAAATATAAGAGGATTTCAGAAGTCACTCAAAATGTGCCCTAATTTTTCTTTCTTCAGCACTAATCATAATTTCTATGGCAAAATGAACCCCCTCATTTTGTTCCTTTGCAAATTAAATGTTTTAAGTGTTAACACTTTATTCCAATCAATATGACTTCAGGTGTGCCATACTTTTGTCATAAGTAAGACTGTTAGCACTCTAGTTGTTCTTTAGAACACTCTGGGACATTCTGTCATTGGGCTATAGTTGGGCTACATCTGGCTGATATTTGGGCTACATTTGCTTTTTTTGTCTCTGGTGGCCATCTTTGAGCTACATTGGGCTACATTGGGCTACATTGGGCTACATTTGGGCTCTAACATATATATAGCCCAATGTAGCCCAATATATATTTTTTCAAAGTTAATTTTCGTACAAACCACTGGAGCATATATCTTGAGACATAGCAAAGGCACATCGGGGTACCAGTCCCTACAATTTTGCCAAGTTTGGTGGAAATCCATTCAGCCGTTCGTGCTAAAAGTGAGTCCAACTGCCCTATGGAAATTAACATGGGGAAAACACGTTTTGGGACCCCCCTTTTATCTCGGCCCCCTCTTGACGGATCCCCCCGAAACTTTCAGGGAAGGAGCGGAGTGCAGCGAGGCAAAGTTAAAGAAAATTACAGGCTGGTCCCTCATTCGGCGCCAAAGTTATTCCCAATAGAATGTTGCAGATTTCCTATGGAAAACGATCCTAACTATAACTACCTACTGGCGACCGCCAGTAGGTAATATATACATATATATATATATATATATATATATATATATATATATATATATATATATATATATATATATATGGATTTTTCTGGTATTAATTTAATTAACCTTATGTATTCCTGTGATATTATATACTGGGTCTTCGACAGGAAATACAGTTGAATAACTTTGGACATCAAAGTATATACAAAAAATAATGATTTGCACAATGAAATATGAACAAAAACTTTAGAACAGGTATTTACACCGCAACTGTGATTTAAACCTAAATCAATAAGTCAATAAAGTATCAGATCTAGGGCTCTAGATCCCACCATTTACATATTATATGTGTCACAACAAGCGCATTTTACCAAATATCAGGTTTTTAAGGTCATATGGGTATTTAAATCTACATTTAAACTCATTCAACTCAAACTTGATTCAAAGATAGAATAAAGGATTGCGAACTTTGAACAAATAAATACTTTGCGCATGCATATAGCACACTGGGTTTGCACTAGCACTTATTTCATAGACATAGAGTTTAGGACTGCCACCAAAAGTATTTTACTTGAATATACCTCTGATTATTTAATTCGAAATATGTCATGAATTTATATATAAACAATGGATAAATGATTGGCTTGGTTATCTATGGAATTTTAGATGGCTGAGCATGCAAAAGTACTGAGATTTGAAGTAGCAATATGTCATAGATAAAGGATCAGAAACACTCTAAACCACTTGGTATATATTTTGGATAGATGAGGAGTTTTTTCTATCATCTGTTTCAACCTTTTTCTTCACCAACCATTGTTTTAAAGACTTAAAGTTTTAAAAATTTGAATTTTTACTTTGACTTTGAAAACGTTGAACTTAATTTACAATTCATGACGTACTGTATTTATACAGAGATAATTGTGTTTATTTTATTCAATGAGGTTTTATTCATATACATATGTGGCAGATACAATATTTCCAATGGTTTCTATGTCTATGGTATTGTTTGCACACGTGGTAAGAATTTATGAGCACTTAAAAAAATGTCAACTACGCATATTTTATGTCATGTGATCAAGGCCTGTAGTGGGCTGAAACGCGTAATGGCGATATTCTGCACCCTGATGAAATAAAGAAACACAAAGGCACATTACCGTGGTCCGTTCCGTTTTTGCTTTCCATAAAGGATGAGTGGCGGAGTTTGGGAATATATATATATATATATATATCCTGCGAGGGAAAATGAAATGCTGGCAGCGTCAGTCCACTACTACGTGGAGAGACATGGACCCTGTGCCTTCGTCTCCGGTTTTGCCCGATGCAGGATTTCCATGGCTGGAAGTAGGGGCAAGTAAGGCAGCAGAGCTGTGTTTTTTTTCACCAGACCTTGTCCTAATATAATGGCGTTTACTAACTGTTAGTATTGACTTTCAAAGCCATTCAACTTCATTCCAGCTCCTGAACTCTGGTATTTGATAAAGGAATAGGTGTTCCTAAACACGTCATACCATCAGGATTAATAAAAGCTGTCTTACTGCACTCCGTTGTGTCCCTTTCATCTTTCCGGCGAAGGTGTTTTGGTATATATATATATATATATATATATCCACAACGAACTCCTTAGAAACACAGGAGACAGACCTCAGGACCAGATATAAAATTTCTCCGTTTATTTGCTCAGTTCAGTGATAGAGTGCATATATATATATATATATATCATGAGACGGGTGCTCAGCAGCAAGGGATCACTCGGGAGTCAGAAATCTTGCAAGGACACCAGCGCGCACTTCCATCTTCACATTACAAGCCTGACGCATTTCGGAAAAAGTTACTTCCTCATAGGCTGTAATCAATCAGACGCTGTGCTACTGACATCATTTAAATATCTGCCCTCCAATGGGCTTCTGCAATGAGTCCCAGTGCCTGCTGGGTGATTAAGTTTTCAGTAGCCTACTTTAAACCAAATCGTGTTTGATAAAAAAAAAAGAAAATAGCACCCAAATGTTAAGAAGTGACAGTTAGTGTCCAAAATCCCTGCTTGAATCCCCACCTTGCGGGCAACGGTAAATTCCTTGTCCAGTGACCCCTATTCCATCTCAAGGGTGGTGCAGCCCTTCACGCCCGGAGCCGGCATGATTAACATCATGAAACGGGTGCTCAGCAGCAAGGGCGCACTCTGCAGTCAGAAATCTTGCAAGCACACCAGCACGCACTTCCATCTTCACATACAAGCCTGACGCATTTCGGATACAGTTCTTTCCTCATAGGATTTAATCAATCATACGCTGTGCTACTGACTTCATCATTTAAATATCTTCCCTCCAATGGTCTTCTACAATGAGTCCCAGTACCTGCTGGGAGATTGAGTGTTCAGCAGCCTAAATTAAACCAAATGATGATTAATAAAAAGATACAAATGGCACCCAAATAGGAAGAAGTGTCAGTTAGTGTCCAAAATCCATGCTTGAATCCCCACCTTATGGGCAATGGCAAATTCCATGTCCAGTGACCCTTATGCCATCTCAAAGGTAGTGCAGCCCTTCACGCCTGGAACCGGTGTGATTAACATCATGAAACGGGTGCTCAGCAGAAGGGGCGCACTCTGGAGTCAGAAATCTTGCAAGCACACCAGCACGCACTTCCATCTTCACATTACAAGCCTGACGTGTTTCGAATAAAGTTCCTTCCTCATAGGCTTTAATCATACGCTGTGCTACTGACATCATCATTTAAATATCTGCACTCCAATGGGATTCTGCATGAGTCCCAGTACCTGCTGGGTGACTGAGTTTTCAGTAGCCTAAATTAAACCAAATGATGATTTTTTATTTTTTTTTTATTTTATTTATTGTGCAAGACATGTATAACACAGAGGAAGCATAAGTTTTACACTGCGTCACGCCAACAACCCGGAGGCAGGCCGCTATGGTGTTCATATCACATGTCGGCAAGTAAAGCAATGGGTCAGTCCTGCCTCACCGGGCATTGGATCATCGAGAACAATATATAAGAAACAGGTTCATCATGTAAATGATAATGATCTTACATTTTATCAGTGCCGCAGGCGACAAATGAATCTAAGGGTAACAGGTCTGCCTCAAGCACAGCAACAGGACACAGCCTGCTGAAGCGGCAGAATAAAAGAAGTCGTCCACCAGCACTGTTTACACCCAACGTGTCCCAACATACAAACAAAAAAAAAAAAACATGAACAGTAACCAACGGTGCAGTCGAGAAACATCGAGCACGCAATATCCACCCACATGTAGGGCCTTTCGTAAGTGTGCCATGTAGCTGCGAATGAGTGTCAAACAGCGGCTGTATCTGTAGCCGCGCATGTGCCAGGTTCCAAGCGCTGAGCCAGGGAAGGGGGGGGGGGAAAGGGGAAGGAGGGGGGGGACTTGGAGGGGGCCGTGGCAGGACAAGCCAGAGGGTCACATGGCCCCAGGGGCGAAACAGGGCAGGCCCGAAGGGTCGCATATAGGGAACATTAAGGGTGGAAGAGACGGGACAAGTCCTGTCACCAAGGAGGATCACACCAGCTCCACGCATCCAGACAGTCACAGTAAACCCCTTTCACAGAGCTCTCAACCCATATCATCTGACACACCAACATCAGACAGATCAACGGAGGCGGCCGATCCCAACTGCTCTCTGGTCCATTGTAGGAAGAGTTCCCAGATATCTTTAGGTCTAGAGGCCGTTGGCATCGTTTCCCAATAATTGGTCAGTTGCGTGTGTCCGTATGTAACATCCCTAATCCAGTCTGCGTACAATGGAAGTGCCCTCCTACCCCAGTGCAGCGATATCTGTTGTTTGGCATATAGGAGGAGCATAGCATGTAGCTTTCTATCGCAAGGCTCCGTGTCTTTGACGTAGCCTAACAAACCCAACAGTGGTGAAGGGGCGTCGGCCCTGTGAAGAATTTGGTTAATAGCAGCAAAAACCGCCGACCAGTACTCCTCCAGGTTTGGACAGCTCCACGCCACATGAATGAAGGACGCATCTTCTCCCCCACATTTCCAGCAAGCAGTGTCCTCACGGACTCCCATTCGGTGTAGCACAACTGGCGTGCGGTAGTAGCGCTGCAGAAATTTAAAGTGAATGAGCCTAAGACGATAATTCGGGGATAGTGCCATGAGTTGTCTGCAGCAGTATTCCCACATTTCATCTGACAGTGGTTCAGGAAGGTCAGCATCCCAAGCCAGTTTGGCCGTGGATACCGTAATCGGGGCCTGCTCCTGCATGCAGTTATATAGTTGTGAAACCAGTTTTTTCGGGGACGGCCTCGAAAGCAGGTTCTGAAGGGAATCTAGGGGCTGCGGCTCTTCAGGAAACTGGGGTCCCAATTCCTTACAGGATTCCCTGAGGGAGTGGTACAGCAACGCGTCCGCGAAAGACACGGGCTGATCGTCCGTCTCCGCGTGCAAATCAACAAAAGTGCCCTCAGGATAGATATCGGCAAATGTAGTCAGTCGCCGCCCGTGGAGCATAAGGGTATCCCCTCTGGCGCACAGGCAAGGTATCATTGGATTGCCCCGTAATGGGACAGCTGGCGCATACAATACGGAGAGTCCTGCTCTGTTTTGCAGTTCACGCCAAGCCCAGCGAATCATCTCTACCGTGTCCACATCCCTCGAGGGACGTTTGACCTTGCCATAAAGCGCCACTCGCAGCGGTAACGGGGCAACAGCAGCGAGCTCCACCGCCACATGCAGTTGGTAAGGGGTGGGGAAGGCCCAGAAATGAAGAAACTGTGCCTGCGCGCATAGAGAGTATAGCTTGAGGTCAAGGGCTCCGAGGCCGCCCTGTCTCAGTGGGAGCGTTAGTAGATTCCAGGACACTCGCGCCTGCTTCCCCGCCCAAACCAGAGTCAATAGTAATGAGCGGACCCGCGCATGGAAGTGCGCTGTCAAGGGCAATGGAATATTAACGAACAGGTATAGGAATTTGGGTAGGATCACCATTTTCACTAGCGCTATGCGCGCCACCAGGGAAAGGGGTAATTTGTTCCAGACTTCGATTTTCCTCTCGAGCCAGTCCACCGCTCTGCCAAAATTAAGAGACCACAACTCCTGCGTGTCACGACTGATCCAGATACCCAGATATTTAACTGCGTCAGTTTCCCAACGCAAGGGGTACTCCGATGATGGTTGGCTTGTCTCATCAGTGAGGGGGAACGCGACCGATTTAGTCCAATTCACGGACACCCCCGCGAGTCCCTCAAACCGCACAAACTCACGGAGTAATGGATTCATGTTGTCACTAGGGTTCACAATGTACAGAGTGACATCGTCTGCGTATAATGAAATCAGCAGACTGCGGGAGCTGAACCAGATCCCTCTCGCGGTGTGGTGTTGCCGTATCCTGGCCGCTAGCGGCTCCATTGCTATAGCGAATAGGAGCGGGGATAGCGGGCAACCCTGCCTGGTTCCCATAGAGATCTCAAAGGGCTGGGAAACGAGGCCATTAACGCTCACTCTCGCCCTGGGCGCAGTGTACAGCAACTTAATCAGGGTTATGAAATTGCGACTGAACCCCATCCTTTCCAATATCCGGAAGAGATACGGCCACTCCAGGGAGTCGAACGCCTTGGTAGCGTCAAGGAACACCACCGCCGCCTGTACAGAAGGGTGTAAATAGTGCAAGACAGAAAAGATAGTTCTGAGGTTATGCGATGTAGATCGCCCAGGAATAAAACCGGATTGATCAGGGAGTGCGATGATCGGCAGCATCGGTTGAAGTTTATCTGCAATAATTTTGGCGTAGATTTTCGCATCTACATTGATCAGGGAGAGGGGCCTATAGGAGTCCAGGGACTGTTCGTCCTTGTCCGGTTTCAGAAGCGTAATAATTAAGGCTTCATGCATGGAATCTGGGAGGGAGTTCGATTCGAGGGCCTCCACGAACACCGCATGGAGTTTCGGTGCCAGCTCGTCAGCATATGTCTTGTAGAAAGACGTAGTCAGACCGTCAGGACCCGGAGCCTTGTTGGCCGGCATGCTTTTGATGACCTGAATAATATCCTGCACGGTCACCGGGAGATCCATGTATTGCCTGTGGTTGTCGTTAAACCACACTAGGGCAATGGAATCTAGAAAGGCCTCCAAAGAAGCCGGAGCAACAGGTTTTCTGGAGGTATACAGGGTCGTGTAGAAGTCAGTGAAGGCTCGCAGAACCGCGTTTTGGCCCACAACCAGGGATCCACCACTGTCATGGATGGCGTGTATGTAGTGTGAATGCGTACGTGAAGCTATCAATCTAGCTAGGGTCCTGCTTGGCCTATCCCCCTCCCCGTATCTTCGAGCCTCTGCTTGCTTCCCTAGGAATTTAACTTCACGGTCTGCCTCCTCATTGAATTCAAGGAGCTTGGCTTTGAATTGACCAGCGGCCTCCAATGACAGAGTGCGACTGAAGGCCCCATCTAGATCTCTCAACTCCCTTTCTAGTCGGGCCAGTGTTCTACGAATGGATTGCAGCACACCCGCTTGTCGCGCTATGCACTGGCCCCGGATCACCGCCTTAAAGGCGTCCCACACTATGGCCTCAGAAGAAACTGACCCAGCATTTTCTGCAAAGTATGTAATAACATCTGTCCTGATCTCCTCAACAAATACCGGGTCCGTGAGAGCGTGTGGAGGTAGACGCCACTGGAAACCCCTATGCATCGCATCAGGCACACACAACACCAACTCACACGGAGCATGATCTGACAGTGATCTGGCCAGTATGTCAACGTTCCTCACCCACGTCGCCACCTCAGGCGACACCAGCCAGTAATCTAAGCGAGACCAGGCAGACTGATGATATGTGTAGCAGGTGCCCAACGTTTCCCCAGGGTGCCGAACTCTCCACACGTCTGAAAGCAACCCTTCCCCCATTACATCAAAGATAGCCTGACGCGCTCTAGCATGGGTTGGCCTACCCACACCCCTCCGATCAATAGCATCATCCAGCACCACATTGAAATCCCCTCCAACAATAATCGATTGGCAATCAAGTAGTGCAATGCGCGCCCATAAAGACAGAAAAAAATCAGGATCATCCACGTTTGGGCCGTAGATGGCAGCTAGCACAACCGGTTTGCCCTGCAAAGAACCATGCAAGAGCACATACCTCCCATCTTTGTCCTGCACACAGGTGTGTTCCCGCCAGTCCAGTCCCCTTCGTACAAGTATAGCCACCCCCCTCGCATAGTTGGAGAATATAGCAGAATACACATTAGACCATCTAGAATTACGCAGTCTAGGCGAAGGAACAGCGTTAAGGTGAGTTTCTTGCAGGAAACATATGTCCACATTATGTCTGGTTAGCATACCATGCATCAACTGGGCCTTCTTGTAGTCCCCAAGGCCTCTAATGTTCCAGGTCCACAATTTAACCCCCCCCATCATAGCAGTACAGTAGAAGCAACAGAGCCCCGGACAGCAGCCAATCCCCAGGACCACCCATCCCTGCCCACAGCACACATATTGCCCCTGCGCCCAGAAATGAAAATAGAAGATATCTCTCAGTGCACCAGACCAAAACTACAAACAACAAACTCTTCAACCCCCCCCGCTCCCTGCCTCCCTCACCCACCCCCCAAACAGGTGGCTTCAGTACACAAATCATGAATCCGGTATTCGCCCTCTCGACATCCAGCCTCTTAGCCCAATGTGAGGGTACAGATTGTTGACGTGCTTCAGCAATCAGAGTAAAGCCCCAAAAACAACAACTTCGAACATTCAGCAGACAATGCAACCCCCCCCGCCACCCCCCACCCTCACTAACCCCCCAATCAGGTCGTGACAAATCCCAACTATCGAAACCCATAGCGTGTCACAAAATAGACACACAAACAATGGGAGACACCCCGTGAGGCGTGGTGCTCCAGGCTTACACCCCCGTTTACACAGGGTGGCTACATTCCAGTGTGGATTTCCATGTCCCAATCGGTGAACAGACCATGTGGTCCCAGCAGGGTTATTTCAGCTTGTATGGCAACAAAGCGTACCATAACTGCTCATCTAGGCAAAGCACATAGGGCAAGCGAGTGTAGAATGAGGCCTAGAGCAGGAGAGCAATACTTTAAAATTGAAATAGAAAGCTCAGTAGTGTATCAATACTAGTGCCTTAGTCATTATCACTTAGGCGATCAGAGTCAGTTTCAAGTCTCGGCGACTTTCGCCTCGCCCCAGGCCCACTAATGTGTTTAGCAAATTTCAGTGCTGACTTCGCGTCCGTGAAGAAATGTGGGGAGTGTTCATGAATTACCTTTAGTTTGGCTGGGTACAAAAGTGCGTATTTGATGTTAGCCTGCAAAAGAATTTTTTTGGCCGGTAGGAACTCTTTTCGCGCTGCTTGGACCAGGGGGGTGAAGTCAGGGTAGAATGAAATGTTGTTACCTTTATGCGTAATCTTACCCTTCTCCCTGGCGAGGCGTAGGATGAGGTCCCTGTCTTGGAAATTAAGCAATTTAGCAAGAATGGGACGAGGCGGTGTACCCGGTGCAGGCACCTTTCCAAGCGATCTGTGCGCACGTTCAACCGTGAACACCGGTGATAGGTTCGGGTCGAAGAGCTCGTGAAGCAGATCTGCCACAAATACCTCCATCTTGCCAGTGTTGTCAGATTCAGGAATTCCTGTGATGCGAATGTTCGATCTCCTGGAGCGTGCCTCCAAATCATCTGTCTTGGCTCGCAGGGAGTCTAATTCTTTTTCAATGTTGGTGATGTACTGCTTGGTGTGCTGCTGAAATTCGCTGCATTCGGTTTGTCTGTTTTCCAAGCAGTCCAGCCTCGTTTCGTGAGCATCAACCTTGGTTTTGACAGACTCCAGTTGCGTGGACATTGCATCCAGCTTGGTGTCAATACTCTTGAGGCTCTCGCGAACCTCCATCATCAGGGCTCCAAAATCCATATCTGCGCTTGAGCTTCGTGACAGCGATGCGCCCGCATCCCGATCCGCCGAGTTCGGTTTGTCAGGACGCTTGTGCTCAAATGTGATCTTGGGTTGTCTCGCGTCATTTTTCCCCATCGTGGATTGGAGTGGATAGCGCGTGCGGAGCCGCACAGTGGAACAGGCCTCTCGGTGACACTCTCAGCAAAGAGCAGGGCAGTCGTAGTCCGTAGGACGTTACAGGATTATTGCTCACCGAGCTCCGCTAGGCCCTTCAGTCTATTTACTATCTTCCACAGAACAGTGCAGGTGGGTAACGTGGGATGAAATCACAGCGAGGCCCCAGGCGGGCACTACAGGCTTATAAGAAGGCAGCAATATGAAAGCCTCTCTCACCTCGTCAAATCACAGCCTGCAGCAGTGGTTCGCCACCCTGGATCACAAATAGGGTTACCAGCCGACTCAGGATAGTCACCCCGTTTGCTGGGAGAGGGGGCTGGTGCGGTAGGGGCAGGTCCCAGCTGTAGCAGAGCGCGTGGTATATATGCCTAATGGGTTATGTCCAAAGCGGCCCCCCCAGACATCAGGCAGAACCCAGCGACGAAAATGTCCAACTGCGGGAGTCGGCTCAGGTCTCAGCCGCTGTCCGCATTGCATATATAGTCCGCCGAGAAAATGGCGGGCGCCCCGCGGGCCCGCTCTCACAGGCTTCCCCGGGTCTCCAGCGGTGTGCGGGCCGGCGCGGTGGGGAGATTCCTGGCCCCCCGCAGCGCCTCAGTGCAGCCGCGACTCACCAGCAGTGCGGTCGGGTGTCGGCACAGAGTTGCCGCGGGCTCCGCCGAAGTTCCGTCAGGGCTCCGGAGGGCCCACCAATCCTCGGCGCACAGTTTGCCTCACAGCCCGGCGGCGGCTCCTCAACAGCGGGGACCTCGCAGGGCCGCAGAGCGCCAAGGGACCGGAAGGCTGCAGCTGTGTCCCGTTGTCAGCAGCCGTCACCAAAGTAAGGACGGAGGCGGAGGTAAGTGCCTTCTACTCCCGCGTAGTTGCGTTGCAGCACCCCTGGGTCTGGAAAGAGGATTTATTCAGGATTAGACTTAGGAGCCGGCGGAGCTCGCTCACAGAGCGGCCATTTCGCTGCCTGGTTGGCCACGCCCCAAACCAAATGATGATTGATAAAAATAAACATGTGTTGTGACGCCTGTGCTGGATGGGTGTGGTGGGGTGTATACCAGCCATGAGGGAGTGTGTGTGTGCCGTTCTGTTAACTAGACCTGAAACTAAGAAGTCACTAAAATGTAAATCTGGGCCATGTAGCGTTGTTGTGTTTTCCTGGAAACGTAAGCGGAGAGGGCTGGCCTGGCGTATGCCAGTGCTGTGCGAGGCTGTGAACAATGACTACGGAGCGATGGGCGTGGCTCTGTCGTGAGCTATATGAGAAATCAGCTGATTCGGGAGTCTGAGTTGTAGTGCTACCATCACCTGGGTCTTAAACGCAAATGTGTCATTATGTCTGTGAAGTCCCACAACATGGCCAACATGGAAGGTACGGGGAATCACTGACCCTACACTCATCCATAGTTCCACACATAAAAGATGGTGGACATGACGCATTTCTGCGAATATGAAGGTTTGTTGTACATTCAGAGGAGTGTTGTAGTTGTAGTAATGCAGGGCTATGAAAGCTTTAGGTTGCAGTTTTTGGCACATGAAGGAC
This sequence comes from Lissotriton helveticus, assembly GCF_964261635.1. NCBI lineage: Eukaryota > Metazoa > Chordata > Amphibia > Caudata > Salamandridae > Lissotriton > Lissotriton helveticus. The sequence continues at coordinate 595,706,856 of NC_136057.1, read as the reverse complement.
AGCTAATATATATACTTATGTGGTCATTCGGGTATACTGTAGAACTTGGTGCTGGAAATCTGAGTTTGATCTTCGGAGTCACGTCCACATCCTGTTATTGTAGACAAATCATGTAATGTACGTGTGCCTGAAAATGTACTGTAAATACGGTGCTCATGTAAATCGCTGATATAGTTTTGGGTCGACTTTGCGCTATATAAACATGCAAATAATTTACTATACACTTTGCTTGCAGTATTGTAATGATCCAGTTTCTATGTTCGTATTTGTAGAATGAGCGAGAGAAAGTTATATAACTAAACCTTTTGTAACTGCCAGAGGTAAGATGGTTGCATATGCTGTTTACAGCACAATATAATGTGGTAGGGCCCAGGGGCAGCATTTTGCAAAGATAATGAATACGCAGACACAGAAAGATAGATGGAATGAGTACGGGCGCATTCGCTCGACTCCATTTTATTATATTGCTGTTGGTAAGAAGTACAATATTAATCATCATAATGTACACAAATATTCCATTATAAACTGTTTATGACTTCTGCTGTGCAAAGATAGGAGCACTACAAGTGAAATAATACACAGAAGATTCTATTTTAAAAGGTTCATAAGTTGTAGTGCACTGAGGTAGGGGCAGTTTGTGTGGAGACTGCGATGATGCGTGGTCCAGGCAGACCGCACTGGTAACAATGTCTTTTGACCACGGAATTTTGCCTTAAAAAGGACATGTGTTGATTTTTTATGGTGTACTGAGTTAGTGGTATGTCTGGTGCTCAGCGTGTGCTCACCCTGCGATGATGCGTAGTCCGAACGGGCTGCACTGGAAGCATTGTCTGTTGCCTACTGGATTGCATCATCTGTAATCATGATTCAAATAAAAGACGAAACATATATGGAATACGTTGTTGAAATATGTAGGTTTCAGGGACATTATAGTTCAAATTGTGACCTGTGCTATCCACAGTGTATACTGCCATTCACTGTTCCTTTGCACTTGTAGGGTGAATTTTGTTATTTCACTAAACCTAGAACGGATATAAAAGAAGTTTTTGAAGAAAGGCTACTAAAGGGATATTGTGTAGGTTTCAGGGACGTTATACTTTATTTAGTACTGCACTCTGCAAATAATGAATGAAGAGTCTGTTTAATTAGGAGGTCTGATGACCGCCCTGTAGGCAGGAGGCAGCGGATAGCAAGGGCCCACAACCACGTGGTGTTGAGGAGAGGTGCACAGTATTGGTAATTTAGCATGTGTGCAGCCAGTGATGAAAACACTGAGTTAGTGGCACTTGAAGCAAGGTTCTGTGGAGCCTGCGATGATGCCTGCCTTGTGAATTCTGCCTTAATATGGCCACATGAAGATGACTTGTGGTGCTGTGAGTTAGTGGTACCCGAAGAACTCAGCGAGTGCATACCCTGTGATGATTCGTTGTTTGGGCGGGTCACACTGGTACAAGATTCAGCAAGCGGGGGTCGTTAAAAAAGGGGGGTACCAAAACATGTTTTCTTCATGTTAAATCCCATAGGAAACTTTAGACACAGCTACAGCTTGAACTGCTGAACGGAATTACACCAAATTTGGCAAAAAGGTATCCCTTGTTTTAGAAAGAGACCTTTTTTCAATGGAGTAAATCTGTTCAGTAGTTCCTGAGAAATTCAAAAAATAGCGGTCGGAAAATCAATTTCCCATAGGAAAGTTTAGACACGGTTACAGCTGAAACTGCTGAACGGAATTAAGCCAAATTTGGCAAAAAGGTAGCCATTGGTTCAGAAAGAGACCTTTTTTTTTTATGGAGTAAATCCGTTCAATAGTTGCTGAGAAAATCAAAAAAGTAAAAGTTTTGATATATAGAGGCGCGGCGGATCTGCGTACTCTCCCGATCATGCACTTTATTCTAATTGGCTGTCAACACTCCAAACCAGGAAGTATTGGTAGCCATCTTGTGACTCAGTAGAACCGAAGCACAAGAAAACAGGGGAAACAAAGGTGAAAAAAAGAAAAGGGGGCAGGGTGGAAGCACCCTGACCACCTAGGCCTGCTATGGGGGTCCCACAACAAAAAAACCTGCGGAATGCTTGCTGGGTGCGCGGATCGGGATGAAAAATTTAAAAAAATGAAGCAAGGGCTTCCTCGCTTCATAAATTTTAAGTCCCCGGGTGGGCCAGGTCCCGGGAGGATTTGGTAAATGTAAAGCACTGGCCCACGGGGTCCCTGCAGCCCCGGGGACCACCACCTAACCGGGGCTTTGGAAAAGTTGGGAGGGGGACTGCAAAGCCCCCCTCCTGGAGCCTTTTATGGTCCTGGGAACCACCACCCCACAGGGCCGGCTCCTGCAGTGTCCGGGGGTGCCCACCCCGAGATAGTGCTGTTTGCTATGATAGGGCGGGAGCACGTCCCCCGCCCTACTATAGCAAACTCTGGTTTGGATTTTGGAAGCGAGAGCAGGGAAACCTGCTCTCTCTTCCAAAATCCAAAGCCGATTGCTTTTACACACGCGGAGCTGCATGTTAGCAGCCCCCCATGCGGAAAAGCAGTGCCGGCTTCTACATGACGCGGGGAGCCGGTGGGACAGAGGGGGCATTGGGGCTCCCCCCACGATCTCCAACAAAGGCCCCTGGGGATGGGGCCACGGGGGGAATATAAATTACTGGTAGGAGCCTTTTTTTAATCGAAAAATTTGGAGTCGCGATCCAAGCGCGGCGCTCAGCGTGACCCCCTGGTGTGAATGCGAGGGGTGCGTGGCTCCCAGTGTGGCCCCCTAGTGTGAACGTTAGGGGTGCATGGCTCCAAACGGGGCCCCATGATGTGAAGGTGACTGGTGCCCGACTCCCAGCGCGGCCCCCTGGTGTGAATGCGAGGGGTGCGTGACTCCCAGCAAAAAAGTTATGATTTTTTTTGTATAAACGTAGGTTATATGTTTGGATCTTGGGTGGCTCTAAAAAGAGCCCTTGTGTTTATTGGGAGATTTTTGTAGGTACATGTAAGTGCTGATGCAGAGTCTTAATTTACTGAGAAGGACTCTGTTTCCCTTATCTGTGAAATATACACCATCACTCATTTAGATACCATCCATATCAAATGCAGATTGTTGTTGTGTATGGACCCCGTAATATGGTCTCTTAGATAAGCAGAAACAGCTTTATTGACATTTTTTCTAGCTTTCTCAATCTGTGGAAAGAAATGATTGGACCAGTTCCACTTCTGTCTTTGGCATATGTACGCAAAGGCAGTTTGGGGGAAAAGCAATATAAATTCTGCAAAGGTGTCCTTTATTAGCATTTCCAGACCTACCCTAGTCATTGTGCCTAGGTCATTTCCACCGCAGTGCACAATCATGAGGCCAGGTGGTTCGAGATGCAAAAAAGGATTTAACCAGTGGCATTAATTGGTGCCACTTTAATCCTCTCTGCCTAATCCATTTAATGTCTACATTTTGCAAAGCTAGGTCTTTGCGAATATCTCTGCTTTCAGCATACCTTTTGCACCAGAAAACATATCTGTGCCCAATAATCCACACAGAATTCATCTTGAAGGGATCTCTGTAGGTAGTCAGAAGCTGAGGTAGGCAGGTGGTAGAATGAATTCTAACTAAAATGGTGGACACGATGCTGTTTTAAGAAAGTAGAGATTTGATTGGCTGTTTAAGAACATTCTACATTCAAAGATAGGGTGCCTTTTTAGTTTCTTTAGAAAACATGTTTCTTATAGGTTAGTAACAAATGTTGGAACGGTACAGCAGAAAAGATAAGGGCATGCTTTGCAAGAGCAACCATACTTGCTGTTGTAATTTGTAACATTATAGGGTGAACGTTTGAACGGACAGTTAAGTTTAATGTTGCATGAGCTGTTGCTATGGAAACTGGCATTTAGCACAAGGGGTGAAGATGTCAGTTGAAAAGTGTTATTATCTATGACCAATGAAAGTTTGTTTTTCAATTTGAAAAATACTGGCAAGGAATGCCATTTGGGGCTTATGTGTATATGTATGGAAAAATATAGGGAAACGTTGCCACTACTGATTTGACTTTGGAAAGTGTGCTGTTCTATATTGACTGTCTGAGTGTGTGAGATTTTTCATTTAACAGATTTATTTAAAAGGTGAATTATATTTTTTAGAGATTTATTTAATATAGATTTTACATTGTTATGAAACTGTGCTGGTTAAATTGATATACTAAATGTACAGATATATATTGGGGTAATTTCTATTGTATTTGAACTTTGTTTAAAAAATTAGTATGTGCAGTAATATATATGTATATATATATATATATATATATATATATATATATATATATATATATATATATATATATATATATATATATATATATATATATATGCACCAAACCCCTCCAATTCTGAAAGGTAGAGGCCACACAGGGGATTTCTTCGGAAGCGTTTATTTAAACTCAGCAATGGCATGATGCATTTCGGCTGCCTTCAGCCTTCTTCGGATGCCGCTGTAAATCAGAGTGCTGCCCCACCTGCGTCCTTACATAGTCCTGCACCTTCCCATTGGCGGGAGCTTCTGGCAATCCCCCATCACCTGACCAGCAATTAACGGGGGTGCTGTGAATACTGCAACTCCAAGGTAATACCTTGCTGGAACAGATGCTGCGAGGGTATGGACTCGTTGGTGTCAGTCCAGATAGATACTTGCTGGGCAGGATTTAGACGCAGAGTGTCCGTTTTTAAAAAGGTCCTTGATGGTAAAACAAACAGCTCCTCGAGTCCCCTTTACATCCCAGCCTCCGAAATAAGTTTCCACCGGGCCCTGAACAGGAAAGCAATGTGACCTGCTCCTCGTGCAGTCACGAGCTATGAACACAGAAGCCCTTGCTTAGCTCACTTGTAGAGGTGGGCTGAGGTAAATCCAATACCTTGGAATAGAAAAAACACTGCTGCCGCAGACGCCAGTATTACCTCAGCCAACTTGTAGGATGGGGCCTCTAAAACACGCCTCTGGCCGGCGTGAAAATATGCACATAACCCCTCCAATTCTGAAAGGTAGAGGCCACACAGGGGATTTCTTCGGAAGCGTTTATTTAAACCCAGCAATGGCATGATGCATTTCGGCTGCCTTCAGCCTTCTTCAGATGCCGCTGTAAATCAAAGTGCTGCCCCACCTGCGTCCTTACATAGTCCTGCACCCTCCCATTGGCGGGAGCTTCTGGCAATCCCCCATCACCTGACTAGCAATTAACGGGAGTGCTGTGAATACTGCAACTCCCAGGTAACACCTTGCTGGAACAGATGCTGCGAGGGTATGGACTCGTTGGTGTCAGTCCAGATAGATACTTGCTGGGCAGGATTTAGACGCAGAGTATCCAGTTTTAAAAAGGTCCTTGATGGTAAAACAAACAGCTCCTCGAGTCCCCTTTACATCCCAGCCTCCGAAATAAGTTTCCACCGGGCCCTGAACAGGAAAGCAATGTGACCTGCTCCTCATGCAGTCACGAGCTGTGAACACAGAAGCCCTTGCTTAGCTCACTTGTAGAGGCGGGCTGAGGTAAATCCAATACCTTGGAAGAGAAAAAACACTGCTGCCGCAGACGCCAGTGTTACCTCAGCCAACTTGTAGGATAGGGCCTCTAAAACACGCCTCTGACCGGCGGGAAAATATGCACCAAACCCCATCAATTCTGAAAGGTAGAGGCCACACAGGGGATTTCTTCGGAAGCGTTTATTTAAACCCAGCAATGACATGATGCATTTCGGCTGCCTTCACCCTTCATCTGATGTCGCTGTAAATCAAAGTGCTGCCCCACCTGGGTCCTTACATAGTCCTGCACCCTCCCATTGGCGGGAGCTTCTGGCAATCCCCCATCACCTGAACAGCAATTAACGGGATATATATTATTAAGTGTCTTGAAAGGTATAGTTGAATAATGCCTCTTATTTATTATTAAAAGGTTAAATATGCACGAAGAATGTGTATTTTCAAAAATGTTCATATACGGTGCAGTTTATAAAGCATGCATATTTCTTCTCAGTAAAAAGGTATAGTTTAATAATATTGCATTATTATAGATAGTTTTGTACCATGAGGTACAACTGTGCTGTTTGCAAGATGATCGTATAAGGTGTTAATGATTACAATTCTGTTATTAGTTTGTACAGTTTGTGTGGTTTTAGAAATCCTCATAAAAAAGTTGTTGGTTATTGCTCTTCTTCATTAAGTCTGTTGAGAGGTACAGTTTGATGATGTTGCATATTTTTAGATTTAATGGTCAATATGTAGCTCAAAGGAAAACAGTTTATTTCCTTCTTTCTGTTATTTAGAAGTTATCTACTTAAGTAGATAGCATGTCATGACTCATGTATTTTTTTTTAGATTGTTTTTTATAATTTGTTGAAATTATATCTACTGGATTAATAAGAGGTACCTGACAGAGTAGAGGAATGCTAAGGTAGTGAATATGGAATTTTATAACTGCATGAGAAGTGATTTACTGGTTTTATATTGTCTAACCTTAACTACTATCTATGCATTTAAGGAGTAAGTCATACAGTAACTAATGTAGTGGTCAACTCAGCAATACAGTATATATGCAATTCAGCAATTCCTTTGTCACTCCCTGTGGAATCTTTCAATCATTCTGCCAATGCCTTATTTCATCAAAGTGCCAAAACGCAAGCAGCAATAAAATCACCATTCTATTAAACATGTCCTTAACTAATCAGTGTGCTGAAACAGAAGCACTTATAAACTCACCCTGCTGTGAAGTACCAGCACTTTATTTATCCAGTCACTGTCCATGCACTTGTACAATAACTCAAGCACTAAGACACGCAGAGCTACAGTCACATGTGCATAATCGATGCAGTACCCTAACCCCCTGCAGACTACTGATTCACTCCTGTAAAATTCCAGGTAGTATTTATGCAGTTCAGCAATCACACTGTTACTCTCTGTCCACTCCTGCAATCATCCTAACATAACTGTAGTGTGTTTTATCTAGGTACCTGAATCAATATTCTATTCTTTGCCCTTGTCCGGTTATAAATCAATAATATCCCTACAACGGCATAGAAACCCTTTTCATAATTCAGTCATAGCGCATGCTGTCACATTAAGCAAGCCTATTCCTCCAGCCCCCTAGAAAGCACACCGAGTTCTTAAACAAATCCAAGCCCCCAGCAACCTGGGAAATCCCCGCTGCTTTGTTTTGATTTCGTCCGAGAACTCCTGTAAAGCACTGTAAGAACGACCAGTTCTTAGTGACATCTTTATTGACGTCTTATGTCCAGCCTTACGTCAAACCCGGCACCTTTCAGGTATAAATATACCTACGTTGCCTTATGCAAACACACAGTGGTAATCCTGGAGCAGAGCAGCTACTACTTCCGAAGAGCCCAGCTGATGCGAGAGCCCACGGACGCTGCCCCTCCCTTTTGACGTGCTGAGAAAGACGCTGTCTTTTCTCCTGCCGAGAAATCCAGCCTCCGGCGTTTCCGGCTTACCCTTGCGGGTGACTGGGATACCGAGTCCTGAGAGAGAGATACCAGACCTCCTGCTTTCTATTACCCAGGTACGGAACTGACTAAACCCTTACAGAGAATTCTTGAGTCAGATTCTTGGCAAACCAAACTTAACTTAAACTGCTACTTACTTACTCCTTCCCATGTATTAGGCTTAGGTCAGGTACACTGGGGTAGGCGTAGTTAGAAGCACCAGTTGAGTACGATTAGTCAATGTATATATGTATGTATCTATGTTATCCATTTTAAGTATCATATGGCTAAGAAACCATATCAAGGCTTTTACAGTATTATTTTATAATCCTGCTTTTACTGTATGCACTTTACTTAACTATAAGTATTGCAATTGTAGCAATTCATTTCTCTTGTATGAGGAAAGAGACTGCTCAATAAATAACACCTTTTATTGAAAACGCCCGTCTCTCTTTTTCTCTGCAATCTGGTGAAACTAAGTACGCACCTTTGACTGAGTGAAATAGCTGTCTTTTGTTTTCACACGACTCTAGAGATATACTCTTATTCAGGGAGAGCAAAGTTGTCATGTTTTATGGTTGTCAGAAACTAAATCCCTTCTTGTCTATCCAGGGAGGTTAAACTCCTCCTCGCTTATTCGAGAAAGTTTCTAGTGAACTCTGAGCTAGCTGGCAAAAACTTAAATCTAATATAGTCAGTAAAGACCTAGATAACCTCAGTCCTACGTCTACACTACTGAAGATATTATTCCAATGCGCAGAGCCTATTGGGACTATGGGAACTACACTACATAACCATGAACTTTTCTAATCACTGTACTGAAACACAAGCATTTATAAACTAGCCCTGCTGTCAAGTACCAACATTCGAACTATCCAGTCACTGTCTATGTACTTGTACAAAACCTCAGGCATTAAGATACACAGTGCTACAGTCTCATGTGCACAATCTATGCGGTCCCCTAACCGCCTGCAAAGTAGTAGTTTACTCCTGCAAAAATCCAGATAGTAGACATGCAGTTCAGCAATCACACTGTCACTCTCTGTGTACTCCTGCTATCAACCTGAAAGAACCATGTCCTTATGTAATCACTCCGTTGAAACACAAGCACTTATAAAGTCGCCCTGCTGTCAAGTACCAGCACTCTAACTATCCTCTCACTGTGCAATCTATGTGGTACCCTAACCCCCTGCAGACTATTGATTCACTCCTGCAAAAATTCAGGTAGTAGCCATGCAGTTCAGTAATCACACTGGCACTATCTGTCCACTCCTGCAATGAACCTGACAGAAAACCACAACCTTTTCTAATCACTGTGCTCAAACACAAACACTTATAAACTCTCCCTGCTGTGATGTACCAGCCCTCTAACTATCCAGTCACTGTCCATGCACTTGTACAATGCCTCAGGCATTAATACAAGCAGTGCTACAGTCAAATGTGCACAATCTATGCAGTCCCTTAACCCCCTGGAGAGTAGCGATTCACTCCTGCAAAAATACAGGTAGTAACCTTGCAGTTCAGTAATCACAATGTCACTCTCTGTCCACTCCTGCTATGATCCTGAAAGAACCATGTCCTTATCTAATCACTCTGTTGAAACACAGGCACTTATAAAGTTGCTCTGCTGTCAAGAACCAGCACTGTAACTATCCAGTCACTATGCATGCACTTGTACAATGACTCAGGCATTAAGACACACAGTGCTACATTCACATGTGCACACTCTATGCAGTACACTAACCCCCTGCAGACTACTGATTCACTCCTGTAAAAATCCAGGTAGTAGCTATGCAGTTCAGCAATCACACTGTCACTCTCTGCCCACTCCTGCAATCATTCTAACAGAACGATGACCTTTTCTAATCACTGTGCGGAAACACAAGCATTTCTAAACTAGCCCTGCTGTCAAGTACCAGCACTCTAACTATCCAGTCACTGTCCAAGCACTTGTACAATGCCTCAGGCATTAAGACAAGCAGCGCTACAGTAATATGTGCACAATCTATGTGGTAGAGAAACAATAAGAGCGGTGCACAGCGAGTTTGTGATGTTGCTAGGTATGTGGTTAGTTTGGGTTCCTCTATAAGGGTGCTCCTGCTGGTGGCGTAACCGTCCGTTTGCGCCGATAAGGTTAAGTATTAACTAAGTGGGCACACAACTTGTGTGCACATCCCAGCGGTGGGCACTCCCTCCAGTTCGTCATACAAGACAGACTCCTCTCAGTTTACAATTGGTTTATTTGTAATTCATATATAGATTTAGTTCATCGCATTCACTTCGAATTTCAATCCATATGGTTCAAATGCTTTCAACAAATAGATGATGTTAACAGTGGTGCTCCATTTCTTCATATTGCATTGTAGCTTTAGGTGCGTGCTACCGCCTTTGGGGCGGAGAGACAATTATAGAGAAACAATAAGAGCGGTGCACAGCGAGTTTGTGATGTTGCTAGGTATGTGGTTAGTTTGGGTTCCTTCTATAAGGGTGCTCCTGCTGGTGGCGTAACCGTCCGTTTGCGCCGATAAGGTTAAGTATTAACTAAGTGGGCACACAACTTGTGTGCACATCCCAGCGGTGGGCACTCCCTCCGGTTCGTCATACAAGACAGACTCCTCTCAGTTTACAATTGGTTTATTTGTAATTCATATATAGATTTAGTTCATCGCATTCACTTCGAATTTCAATCCATATGGTTCAAATGCTTTCAACAATTAGATGATGTGAACAGTGGTGCTCCATTTCTTCATATTGCATTGTAGCTTTAGGTGCGTGCTACCACCTTTGGGGCGGAGAGACAATTATAGAGAAACAATAAGAGCGGTGCACAGCGAGTTTGTGATGTTGCTAGGTATGTGGTTAGTTTGGGTTCCTTATATAAGGGTGCTCCTGCTGGTGGCGTAACCGTCCGTTTGCGCCGATAAGGTTAAGTATTAACTAAGTGGGCACACAACTTGTGTGCACATCCCAGCGGTGGGCACTCCCTCCGGTTCGTCATACAATCTATGTGGTCCCCTAACCCCCTGCAGACTACTGATTGACTGCTACGAAAATCCAGGTAGTAGCCGTGCAATTCAGCAATCACAGTGTCAGTCTCTGTGCTCTCTTTCTATTATCCTGAAAGAACCATGTCCTTATCTAATCACTGAGCCGAAGCACAAGCACTTATAAACTCACCCTGCTGTCATCTACCAGCACTGTAACTATCCAGTTACTTTCCATGCATGTGTACAATGCCTCAGGCATTAAGGCACACAGTGCTACTGTTGTGAACCATTTTAGGACACTATTGTAAATTTCCCGATTCATGCCCTTCTATAGGTATAAATCACTAAGTCCTTATATAGGCATAAGAATCATAACCATATTTAGACATAGCTCATGCAGTCCAAATACGGCAGGGCTACTTCCACTAGTTCTGAAAATCTACAACGATTTGTTGGAAAACTCAGCTTCAATGACTAGGGACTTCCCCTTGCTCGAATACTGACTTGTCCAAGAACTCATGGTGTTTTCAAAGAACTGAGATCTTTAATGACGTTATTATGTCTACCTTTACGTCAAACTCGGCAACTTCAAGGTATAAATATGCCCACACTTGCCATAGCAAACACACGGTGGTTTGGAGCAGTTCGACTACCTACTTGCCCGATGCGCCCTGCTACTGCAAGTGCCGAAGAGGCCGACCCTCCAGCAGACGCACTGAGAGAGACGCTGTCTTTTCTCCTGCCGAGAAATCCAGCTCCAGTGTTTCCAAACTACCCTTGCGGGTTGTTGGGAAATCGAGTCCTGAGCCTGACCTTCTTCATTCCAAATAAGTTACGGAGCTGATTGGACCCTAAGAGAACTCTTGGGCAGATTCTTGGCAAAAGAATAATCTATTTATTCTACACCTCACTTACTTCTTCCCTCGTACTAAGATTAGGTTAGGTACACCGGGGTAGGCGTATTTTAGAAACACCAGTTGAGTACTTTTAGCCTCTGTTATTTATATATGTATTTAGTTATGGTCTAGGAACCATACAATGCTCTTACAGTATTATTATATTCTACTCTTTTTACTGTATGCATTATATTTTGCAACCAGTTTTACGATTGTAGCAGTTCATTCCTTATGCTTGAGAAAGAAGACTGTTCATTAAATGCTTTTATTGAAAACACCCGTCTTTCTATTTTCTCTGCACCTCTGGTGAAACGAAGCATGCAGGATTGGCTGAGTGAAATATCTATCTATTGTTTCCACGACTCTGAAGATCAGTTTTATCTTAGGGAAACAAAGTTGTCATGTTTATGCGGTTGTCAGAAACTAATCCCTTCTTGTGAATTCGAGACATTTTCTACTGACCTCTGAGCTAGCTGTCACTCACAATTAAGTCTAATATATTCAATAGGGACCTAGTAGACATAAGTCCTATGTCACATGTATAGGATATATTATTCCAATGAGCAGTGCCTATTGGGAATATAGGAACTACACTACATGGCGCCTAACATTTGGTAAGGCAGTAATTTAACGCTAGATACTAAAGTAACATAGTCGTGCTTTTCACAGAGACCCCTTTATCCCGTAAAAACTCCAATAGACATCTGGAGTGGGTCAAAGGATAAAGTATCCACCATAAACTGAGTAGGACGAAAAATCCTATGTATTAGTTTTGGTTTTGTTCAACGTTGAAGCATACAGTGTTCCAAAATATTGTGCACATTATCTTTATTTCATTGAAACTTGCTCTGCAAACTTCTTAAACAAAATGTCAGATGAAGACAATCCTTGGGGCAGTGGAACTGCAGTAAATGCAAACCAACCAGGTTTAGACACCACAGGTTTCCGACATGACAATGCGGATGCTATGAACATCCCAGAAAATGTGCGGAAAGCCATAGCTATAAAGCTTATAGAAAATGGCCTATCACCAAGAGGTGGTAGAGTCATATTTGTCATAGAGGCACATGAATATCGGCAGACAGAGGTATTCTATTCATGGATTATCTTTCCACAAGCAAATCATACAAAACATGTGTTTCACTTCTACAAGATGGAGGACCCTCCAGTGGAATACGCTCCTTTCGAGGACCTTGAAATTCCACTTACTTACCAAGAGCATCAGCTCTGGTTTAAAGGCGCCCTAGGACATCAAAATCACATTACCAGGCTCGGTCCACTAGGTAGACCAGAAGCAACATGGCCGGTACTAGCCAGCTATACATCACATCCTGCCATAGAACAAATGACAGGTCTAGAACTGTTAGCTCAGCTAAAACAATTAATTAAAATACATAGACAATTGGTACAATATGTCATGCAGACTTTAACAGTCCCACCTGCAATAAGAATTCTGCAGCACACCCCTCATCAGGGGAACACAAACAAAATCACACCACAGACTATACAGTCAGTCATCAGTAAGTTGCCCACAAAAAGGGAACAAATTCCATTCTGGTTAGCCCAGAAAATTATTCAAATAGTAGGCAGTCACTTCCTAAAGAGAAGCGCTCTCAGTCCAGAGGTAGATGTCCTCAAAAGGAGCACTCTGAAAAGAGGTATAACCTTAGAAATAGTTATAATTTAAGAAAACCTGATAGGTATCAAGATACTGATACACGATCCTCTTGTACCTTTCAAACTTCCTTGCAGAAATCCGAAAGAAGAGGACGATCAGAACACAAATAACGCGTGAAGTCCAAAGACGATCAACACGTTCCAAAAAATAAGAAAACTAAATTCTCCAAAAAAAAGGTAGCAAGTATTAAAATCAGACATACAGGGGATCTTGAGGACACAACTCAAGAACGGGGAGTGGGCCCAGACAATGCTGGACAGCGCAGCAGAGTTCACAATAGCTCGCAGGATCCTGAAAGATCATCTGGAGACAGTGGATCTGACTGAATACATTCAGTTTGAAACTGCCGACACCAGGGTTAGTGTACACCACAAGTTATACGAAGTAACACTCCGGATAGAGTGGGACATAACTAAGCAAATAAAAGCACTCTTTTGGGAAAAACAATCCAAGGGTTATGATATTCTTCTGGCTGAAAACGACTGCCCACCTGAATTTGTCAGGGAGTGCCCACATGGCGAAGAGATCATTATGCCAGCCTTCTCTAAACCTTCAAAGCCTTCATAAAAAATACAACTATGCCAGAAAATGGGCTGTGGCCCAGGTTCCAGCATTATATAAAAATCATGTGGGATGGGATGAGGACTCTCCTCACCATAAAATCCAGTCTTAAAATATCAACCTATTGCTCAGAGGCAGTATCTAGTACAGCAAGAAGCTAAAAAACAGGTCAGGGAGATCTTAGATCAACTTGAATACCAAGGGGTGATTGAAACATGCACCTCATCAATGAACAATTCTTTGTTTCCTGTCTCCAAACCAGACAACACATATCATCTAGTTTTGGATTACAGACATTTAAACTCTTGCTGCAAAACCTTTGCAGTACAAAATGCACACAGTCCAGCACTGATGAATAACATTGTGCAAAAAAAAATAAAACTACATTATATATTTCAAACGGTTTCTTCTGTCAAAACATTGCACCTGAAAGCAGGTACTTGACCGCTTTCTCAATAATGGGGACAAACAACACTTTTGTCGTCTCCCGCAGGGATTCAAGAACAGTCCTGGATTATTTTCAGCCAGAGTAACAGAGTTACTACAAACGCATGATGATGAGGCATTATCTTAGGTCGATGACATCTATCTTACAGATGATTACTTGGACAGGCACTTGACCAGGGTGAACACCATAATACTTGGATTCGCCTCTGAAGGGTATAAATTCAACTTTTAAAAATCAAGAATTGCCCACCTCAACATCCTATTCTTGGGATACGAACTTTCAAGTGAAGGCAAAATCATGGCAGCAAACTTTTTAGAAAAATGTTCGCTGCTGCAACCTCCAAAAACACTGAAAATTTTACAGTCAATTCTAGGATTCCTGAATTTCAGAAGAACTTACATTATAAACTACGCAGAAAGGGTTAAACCTCTCTACGAACTAATCAAACCTGATTTCAAACCTACAAATTGGACTCAAAAACACACAGAAATTTTGCGTTCAGTACAAACAGACATGTTAGCGACAAAACATTTACAAACACGCGACAATGTACGCAACCTTGTAATCTGAATCATCCCAGGGAGATGCGGATTCACATACCTAACCTTTAATGAAGGTGAAAAGGTACCAATAGCTTACAAATCACACTTGTACACACAAGCTGAAATGAAATTCACTTCAACAGAAAAAATTCTGACAGCGGTTCAAACTGCAGTAACAAAGGAGAGAGCCCTCGCACAGGGTAAAGGCATTAAAGTCATTACACCTGCACCTGCCTTAGAGGCAGTGACAAAGGCAAGCATTCCAAATGCAAAAACTCTACATCCGAGATGGATACAATGGGTTAATTCTCTTGCTGCGACAGACTTTGAATACGTTTTTGACCCTTACTTGAAGACACAAGAATTTTTCCAATACGAACAAGAATGTCCTCTGCCTACTGAAATTCTGCCTCTAGAACATTACGGCTGTATAATATATACAAACGGATCAGCACAGCTCGCAATTGGGGGTAAACAAGCTTATAGTGCTGCATGTGCAATTGTTAAATGTCGCTGGCGCGATGGTAAATTCAGACCTATGGTCACAAAGACTCAATCTCTGGGAGACTACAGGCTTTCAAGATGGCGCTTAATAATACCAATCGCGAATTCCCCACACTCATAGTGTGCGATTTGTATTACTGCGTACAGACTTACAATGAATATCTGCAGAACTGGGTTCAAAATGGATTTAAAGACGCAAAAAGTGGCACAATCAAGCATAAAATGTTTTGAGAACAAGTAGTTCTTTTTACAGAAAGAACTTAAAAAAACTCACGTGATCCATAAACTGAGTCATCAGCGTGATGGCGTTCACGTTGAAGGGAATTCATTGGCGGATGAAGCCGCGAAGGCAGCTGTGCAAGCGGCTTCTGTAGCTGCAATCACTCGTTCAAAAACAAAAATAGACAGCAAAATAATGCAAGCAGTCACTGCTTCAATAAAAGACAGTGGGAAAACACTACCAAAAGGCTTTCCACTCATATATAACTCATGCAAATAATGTTCCATTTGCTCAAATCCCTGGAGTGGGGGATAGAGTAATCCCAATATATGAAACACAGGTTAGGACTAATCTTAGCAGCACAGGAAGGGCTTGCCTCTGCACACGCAGGTGTTTCTGCCACAGCTTCATTATTAAAACAACGATACTGGTGGCCGCGCATGAGGAAACAAACCAGAAATTATATTTTGGAATCTGAAATCTGCCAGAAAATGAAAGTTTCAAGAATGAAACACCCGGCGCAGACCCCCCTTCTGATTTCAGATAACCACTAGCGTATGTTTACCTGAACCTGGCAACTATAAATACATCATGGTTGCAGTGGATTCATGCACAAGATTCATTTGGACGTGGCCTCAGCGCTCGGCTGATGTCCGAACTGTTATAAAAGATTTGCGAGTCTTCATCAGCACATACGCAATCGGCACGCTACATTCTGACCAGGGTCCTGCGTTTAGCTCTAGGGCTTACAAGGAGGCCATGACCAGCTTGGGCATTGCATTGAAATTTTCGAGTCCATTCCATCCTGAGGGAAATTCGGTTGTGGAGAGAAAAAACCGTGACATAAAGCAATCTATAACAGCTAGGGTATTAGGTTCGAGTGACGGAGGGGGTCAAACATCTAATAAATGTTCAACATAGTCTTAATAACCCGCCAAGAAATTCTCTGGGTGGAATCTCTTCATATGAACTCCTTTTTGGTACTAGAATGTTGGTTGAAGACCTCGATCGTCATACTTCAGTGGTGGAAAAAAAAACCTTTGTAAATCAAAGATCGTTTGACTGTTTTACAGGACTTAAATGAAACAAGAAGTCTAAGGAACACCAGCGAAAAGCCAACGACCACTGAAGAAAAACCACGTGTCCCAGCAAGGCCAGTCTGGATTCTAAAGATTGGGGATCTGGTCAGGGAAAAAATAGAGGACAAGAAGGAATTTGGGCCTTCTTATAAAAAACCAGTACCAGTTCTAGCAGTCCACGGATCAAGAACAGTGCTACTGTCGCCCCTTGCTGAAAAAAAGGAGAACCGGTCTGTATCAATTGACCTGGTAAAACCACACCATGTGGCCGATAATAAGTAGTAGGCCCAGTGGGCTACCATGATGTAGCAGACAACCAAATCTTGCTACTATCCAAGAGGTTCAAACTGAAAGACTCATCACCTTTGAAGATTCTAAAGTTAGAAAAGAAGGACTATGCAATAAAGCCATGGAACTTGTGCCTCTGGAAACCCAAATAACAGTTCGTCAAGAAACTCCCGTCTACAATGATGTAGCATCTGACTATATAAACATGTCAAGGGAACAAGCAACTACAGCAATTTCAAAGAATCCGGATGCAATACCAACTATTGACAGAACTGCCTCTGGCTATTTCATCAACTTCGATACCTTTTCTGAGGATCCCAGTGAACCTGAAACAGTGCCAAAAAGCAAAACGTTTAAGGAACAATTAACGGAACTTGGTCAAGAGCTTGCAAATACATGTATGGTTTCACCATGGGTTTAATTATGGATTGGATTAGGTGTATTTTATCTCCTACTATGGCTCATTCTCGTTTTAAGTTTGGGAAGGCTGATTGATGGAAAACACATTAAAATGGATCCAGCAAGTAAGAACATCAACTTGCTCCTGTAACCACACAAATCACCTCATCGTGCACAACGAGACCTGTCATCAGTAAACATCACAGCGGTTCCTCTACCTGGTGGAATAGCATGGGATAGAACTGATTATGATATTTATGGCCGTGTCGAGCTGCTGAAAATTCCACACCAATTTAAGGTTTCCTTGAGTGATTTCGTTTCACCCAGCACATTTTCTGATGATTGGGACTTTGAAACTGTTAATAACATGATGGCAGACTTAAAAATGTCAGCAAAATTTAGAAAACATGAATACTTAGAAGGTTCATCTAATTATGAAGAAATGTATTGTTTTAATCATTTTGGTCATCATTACTTGCACAAACCTGCAAACTTTAGAATTTTTTTTACTTATAATCAATGGGAAGATTGTCCAACACCTACAAAAGGTAGTTCTAAAACATTTTAAAGAAAATTACCATATTTTACAGGTTTTAATGTTACAAACCCAGAAAGTTTTTACTTTAAAAATCTTAATAAGACAGGCATGAAAAGTATGTTGACAAATACTAAATACATTTCTTCTGCAGCCTTTTTTGCTCACTTGTCTACCTTAGGCTTTGACTTTTGGAAAGACAACATTGAGACAAAAACTGTTTGGGGAACAAAAGACTGGCATGTACAAGGTTTAGAAGCATTGATCAGAGCCTGCATCATCCCAGAACAAATGATTTTCTGAAATGACACTGTTCAACAGACATCTTGTCTTGACCTGGCTAAGATAAAAGATTTAAACAAACAGTCCATAACTAAACCCAACCTGATAGTAATTTAACTTCAGATGAGGAGGTAGACGTACATTACATTTTACTACAAACCAGAACAAATCCTGAATGGGAAAAATGGTTAATCTGGCACACAGACACGAATATATGTTAGGAATCGTTTTGCCCTGCTTGGCGGCTCAGTACTGCTTTTAGCGCTGCTTGGCTAGCGCGTTTTGTTTTTAATTACCCTTTTTTTATTTTTGTTTATTTTTGTTCGTTTTTCCCCTGCTTTTAGCTGGGAGCTGTCCCCTTACCTCCACATAATTGTATTATCCACCGCTGCTTTAGCGGGTCCGGTTCTGGGGCTGTTGGGGCTCTGCTTCGCTTGTTCTTTGGGTGCCATTTTGGGAGGGGCAGTGACGCTTTTGCAGCGCCATATTGAGCGTCCTGGTGGGGCGGTTCTCACCTCACCTGGAGGCCCTATTTAAACCAGTCCTCTTCGCGCAGCGGGATCGCGCAGCGGGATCACGCAGCGGGTTTGCCCTCGCTTTGCCTGAGTCTTGCCAGAGTCCTGCCCGTCTGCGCCCGTCAGCGTCCCGGAGGCGTTGGAGCGGCGGGTGTGGCTGGCTTCATAGGCTTTTTTGCTGCTGTCGGGAGGATGATATATTATTCGGCACTGGAACTCCGCTCTCTGCAAAAGGTATCTTGTGCCTGTCATACAGTTTTTCCTGGTCGCTATAGGGGTAAGAGGCAATGTCCTGGATGTGGGTGGTCACCAGGGTATGCCCCGGCCACTCTTTTGAAGAGGGGAGTGGCCAATGTGAAACATCTCTGCCTGCTCTTAAACACCAGATCAGTGCGCAGACATGCCCAGGAGATCTTTGATCTCCTTGTTATGGAAAAACCATTGTGTCTGATGTTGACAGAGACATGGCTTGGGGATCTGTCCAATCCTGATATTGCCTCGGCAATTACGCCGGATTATAATATTTTCAGGCAAGATAGATTGGAGGGGAGGGGAGGAGGGGTGGCTCTTGTGGTGAATAAGCTTGCCACCTGCTCTATTATCCCTATGGATACCATTACAGGTTCTGAATCCCTGGCCTTCTCTATCTCATTGGCCCCTCATCAAGCTCTTAAAGGGCTGTTGGTCTATAGACCCCCCGGACCAGCTGGATCCTTTTTCGACGAACTGCAGGCAGCAATTTCGGGGTTGGCCTTGAGAGCCGAGCACTGTCTGCTGGCTGGAGATTTCAACTTCCATATGGACGAGTGAGAGGATCCAGATGTGATCAAACTATTTGACATCACGGCCCCCCTTGGCTTTGCCCCTTATCTTTCAGGCCCTACACACGACAGGGGCCATACCCTGGATCAGGTTTTTTCTACGGCCCCTTTAGAGGGGTTCGAACTTCTTCCGGTCCTCTGGTCCGATCACAGGTTGGCTAAGTTCTATGTGCCGGGCCTTGAGAAACTGTCTAGCACTGCGCCTAGACAGCACGGACAAGCACCTAGGGCACTTCATCGGGTGACTTCAGAGATGCTAGCTCAGGCATCTCTTGACCATCCTTGCCCCCTTTCGGGCGACTTGGAGCGGGATCTAGAATCTCTGCAGGTGTGGCTGACGGACAGGCTGAATGATCTAGCCCCTGTGATGGCCCCCCGGTTAACAGTGAAGCGGGTTTCTGCTCCTTGGTTTACGGAAGCACTGTCAGCCTCTCGACGGCAGTGCAAGGTGGCTGAGAGGGCGTGGCGCTCACAGTATGATCCGGTGGCCAGGCTTGCATATAGGACTGCGATTAAAGTATATCATTGCGACAGCCTCCATGAGAAAAAGGGCTACCTCGCTAGGAGGATAGAGGCAGCCTCCAATTCATGTAAGGAGATCTTTACTATTGTGAGGGAGTTTACGGCCCCTCGGTCTAACATATCTCAGGCCGCTCCCTCTGAGTCGTGGATTTGTGATATTGCCAATTTTTTACGGCTAAAATTAAGCTGATTCAGGATTCCTTTCCCGAGAGGTTGGCTGAAGTTCGTCCCAGTTCTGGGGACGGGTCAGTTTCACCGGCCATCCTGGATTCCATCTTGGCTGTCTTTCCGCCTATTTCTACCTCTTCGTCATTGGCACTTCTGGCCAACCTTAAATCTGGGTCGCCTTTAGACCCATGCCCAGCCAAATTCCTGGCAAAAATGGCGGCTGTTGTAAACCCGTTGGCTAACCCACTTTTGAATCTCTCTCTGAGTGAGGGTGTGGTCCCGCTGGCTTGGAAGCATGCGATGGTGATCCCCCTCCTCAAAAAGCCTGGCCTAGACCCCGAGGCGTTGGCCAATTATAGGTCTATCTCTCTCCTTCCGGCGCTGGCCAAAATCGTGGAGAAGCATGTTCATATCGTGCTCTCCACTTTTCTGGAAACCAATGACCTGTTGCACTCCACTCAATCTGGCTTCCGCCCCAATCTGAGCACCGAGACGGCGCTCTTGGAGGTGTCTGAAGCCATTAAGGAGGCTCTGGATTCAGGAGGCAAAGCTATGCTTGTCATGCTTGATCTGTCGGCGGCCTTTGACCCCGTCCCCCACGAGGGGCTCCTCGCTAGACTTCACGACATTGGTCTGAGGGGGACGGTGTTCAGCTGGTTTAGATCATTTTTGGCTGACCGTCGACAAATGGTCTGGGCCTCTCTTAGCTCTGCCGAGATGCCGCCTTTGGGAGTCGGAGTCCCGCAGGGTTCTGTGTTGAGCCCGACTCTTTTTAACATCTTTATGACTCCCTTGGCGGCACTGGTGGAGTCTTTCGGGGCCCAGATCGTCTCATATGCCGATGATACCCAGCTCCTCTTTACGAGTGGGAAGGGAGAGGATTTCGACGGAGAGAGTATTCGGGAGTGTCTTGGGGCTGTTTTCAAATGGTTTCACCTGAACAGCCTTAAATGTAACTCAGATAAGTCTGAGGTACTTTTTTTTGGTTGTACCTCAGACCCTGATTGGCAGAAATGGTGGCCGACTAATATGTTCCCCCCAGCACATGCGTCCCAGCTGGCACAAAAAATCTGGGAATTAAGATCGATAATGGTCTGATGCTGAGATCTCAGATCCTCGGTCTTACGGGCACATGTTTCGGCATCCTCAAGATGCTCCGAAAGTTTCTTCCTCTGCTCTCTGAAGAGCACAGGAGGATTACGGTGCAAGCCTTAATTGGCTCCAGATTGGACTATTCCAACGTCCTCTATCTGGGCCTACCGGAGTATCTTGTACAGCGGCTGCAGGTGGTGCAGAATTCTGCTGCACGTGCCATTTTTGGCCTTCATAGGCGAGCCAGAGTGTCTGGCCTTTTGCAGTCGCTTCATTGGCTGCCTATCTGGAAGCGGATAGTTTTTAAGGCCTTGACTCTGGCTCATAAGGCACTTTTTGGCTCGGGAGCTAAATATCTTCAACGCAGGCTTGCGTTTTATCGCACGGCCCGATCTCTGCGATCTGAATCCCTGTTTCTTGCGGTGGTTCCCCGAGTAAAGAGGGCCCGCATTGGAGGGCGCTCTTTTAGGCTGAGGGCACCACAGCTCTGGAACGCCCTGCCATTGGCTTTACGCTGCACCTCTAATCTGCTGTCCTTTAGGAAGGGCCTTAAACCCTGGCTTTTCACCCTCTAGTATGTTCCCTCCTGTGTCTGTGATGTTTTTATTTTTCTGTGTTATGTTTTTCTTCTTATGAGCTGCCAATAAAAGCGCCGGGACACTCCAATGGAGTAGCCGTGCGCTATAGAAAACAAAATTAACATAACATAACATCTGTCAAGATAGATTCCTGAATAAGACACAAGGGTTTACAATAACTCGGCCAGATCCAAGATGTATCCAGAGACAACATACAGGGATAATAACAAGTTATAGTGTAGGAAAACTATGCCTTGAGTCGCTGCAGAAATCCACACTTCCTGAAATAAAACAACACATCTTTGCTTAAAGATGGCGTTGATTTACGAGAATTCTTACTGGGACCTCGTATTCCACGTCAAAAACGTTTCATACACGCCGGTATATCTGCTGCATACAATGAAACATGGAAAGTCACGCAAATGGAAACAGCTGAAAGAATACAAGAAATTGATCGTATTAATACAGAGAAAGTACTCTCTGTAGTTGACAATGGTCATGTACCAGCACTCTAATTATCCAGTCACTGTCCATGCACTTGTACAATGCCTCAGACATTGAGACACGCTGTGCTACCGTCACATGTGCACAATCTATGCAGTTCCTTAACCCCCTGGAGATTTGTGATTCACTCCTGTAAAAATCCAGGTAGTATCTTTGCAGTTCAGTAATCATTCTGTCACTCTCTGTCCACTCCTGCTATCATCCTGAAAGAACTATGTCCTTATCTTATCACTCTGTTGAAACACAAGCACGTATAAAGTCGCCCTGCTGTCAAGTACCAGCACTCTAACTATCCAGTCACTGTGCAAGCACTTATACAATGCCTCAGGCATTAGGATACGCAGTGCTACAGTCAAATGTGCATAATATATGTGGTCACCTAACCCCCTGCAGACTACATATTCACTCCTACAAAAAGTCAGGAAATAGCCATGCAGTTCAGTAATCACACTGTCACTCTCTGTCAACTCCTGCTATCATCCTGAAAGAACCATGTCCTTATCTAATTACTCTGATGAAACACAGGCACTTAAAATGTTGCCCTGCTGTCAAGTACCAGCACTCTAACTATCCAGTCACTGTGCAAGCACTTGTACAATGCCTCAGGCATTAAGACACGCAGTGCTACGGGCACATGTGCACAATCTATGTGGTCCCCTAACCGCCTGAAGACTACTGATTCACTCCTACAAAAATTCAAGAAGTAGCCATGCAGCTCAGCAATCATACTGTCACTCTCTGTCTACTCCTGCAATGACCCTGACAGAACCATGAACTTTTCTAATCACTGTGCTCACACACAAACACTTATAAACTCACCCTGCTGTTATGTACCAGCACTATAATTATACAGTCACTGTCCATGCACTTGTACAATGCCTCAGGTATTAAGACATGCAGTGCTACAGTCACATGTGCACAATCTATGCAGTCCCTTAACCCCCTGGAGAGTAGTGATTCACTCCTGCAAACATCCAGGTAGTATCCTTGCAATTCAGTATTCACACTGTCACTCTCTGTCCACTCCTGCTATCATCCTAAAAGAACCATGTCCTTATCTGATCACTCTGTTGAAACACAAGCACTTATAATGTCGCTCGGCTGTCATGGACCAGCACTCTAACTGACCAGTCACTGTGCATGCACTTGTACAATGCCTCAGGCATTAAGACATGCATTGCTACAGTAATATGTGCACAATATATGTGGTCCCCTAACCCCCAGCAGACTACTGATTCACTGCTGCGAAAATCCAGGTAGTAGCCATGCAGTTCAGCAATCACAGTGTCAGTCTCTGTGCACTCCTGCTATTATCCTGAGAGTACCATGACCTTTTCTAATCACTGTGCTCAAACACAAACACTTTTAAACTCACCCTGCTGTCATGTACCAGCACTCTAATTATCCAGTCACCATCCATGCACTTGTACAATGCCTCAGGCATTAAGACACGCAGTGCTACCGTCACATGTGCACAACCTATGCTGTACCTGAACCCCCTGGAGAGTAGCGATTCACTCCTGCAAAAATCCAGGTAGTATCCTTGCAGTTCAGTAATCACACTGTCACTCTCTGTTCACTCCTGCTATCATCCTGAAAGAACCATGTCCTTATCTGATCACTTTGTTGAAACACATGCACTTATAAAGTTGCCCTGCTGTCAAGTACCGGCACTCTAACTATCCAATCACTGTGCAAGCACTTGTACAATGCCTCAGGCATTAAGACACGCAGTGCTACAGGCACATGTGCACAATCCATGTGGTCCCCCAACCCCCTGCAGACTACTGATTCACTCCTACAAAAATTCAGGAAGTAGCCATGCAGTTCATCAATCACACTGTCAATCTCTGTCTACTCTTGCAATGACCCTGACAGAACCATGACCTTTTCAAATCACTGTGCTCAAACACAAACACTTATAAACTCACCCTGCTGTAATGTACAAGCACTCTAATTATCCAGTCACTGTTCATGCACTTGTACAATTCCTCAGGCATTAAGACACACAGTGCTACAGTCACATGTGCATAATCTATGCAGTCCCTTAACCCCCTGGAGAGTAGATATTCACCCCTGCAAAAATGCAGGTAGTATCCTTGCAGTACAATAATCACACTGTCACGCCCTGTCCACTCCTGCTGTCATCCTGAAAGAACTATGGGCCAGATGTAGCTCGCCAATTACCGGTCGGTAACGGCCGATTTCGGCCGTTACCGACCTGTATTTGGGAATTGACATGTAGGGGGCATATTATTTACAGAATCGGTATATTTACCGATTCGGTAAATTTACTGATTCGGTAAAATACCGAATTGGTAAATATACCGATTCTGTAAATCAATATGTAGGTGGCACTGTAATCAGTGCCACGGGCCCTTACTGAATCGTTATTTACCATGGAATACTATTCCATGGTAAATAACGAATTCCAGTGTCCATGCACATCTGTGCATGTACACCTGTGCCATGTGGCACACAGACATGCCCTAAGGGCATGTATGTGTGTCACATGGCAACAAGCCCGTAACAGGGGTGCAACAGGGTGTCAAAGTGACACCCTGTCCCCCTTGTAAAATCGGTAATTTTACCAATTCGGTAATTACCAAATCGGTATTTGCTATTGAATTCTATGGGCTTCAAGGCCCATAGGAATCAATGGCAGATACCGATTCGGTAATTACCGAATCGGTAATTACTACCGAATTATTTACCTACATAGCAATTACCGAATTGTAAATACCGAATTGGTAAAAGTCGGTATTTACCATTCAGTAAATTGCTATTACCTACATCTGGGCCTATGTCCTTATCTTATCACTCTGTTGAAACACAAGCACTTATAAAGTCGCCCTGCTGTCAAGTACCAGCACTCTAACTATTCAGGCACTGTCCATGCACTTGTACAATACCTCAGGCATTAAGACACCCAGTAGTACAGTCACATTTGCACAATCTATGCGGTGCCCAAACCTTGTGCAGGCTACTGATTCACTCCTGCAAAAATCCAGGAAGTAGCCATGCAATTCAGCAATCACAGTGTCAATCTCTGTCCCCTCCTACTATCACCCTGACAGAACCATGTCCTTATCTAATCACTCTGTTGAAACACAAGCACTTATAAACTCACCCTGCTGTCAAGTACCAGAACTCTAACTATCCATTCACTGTAAATACACTTGTACAATGCCTCAGGCATTAAGACACGCAGTGCTACAGTCAAATGTGTACAATCTATGTGGTCCTCTAAACCCCTCAGAATACTGATTCACGCCTACAAAACTCCAGGTAGTAGCCATGCAGTTCAGGAATCACAGTGGCAGTCTCTGTGCACTCCTGCTATTATCCTGAGAGAACCATGTCCTTATCTAATCACTGTGCTGAAACACAAACACTTATGTAAATGTAAATGTAAATGTAATTTGCACTTGCATAGCGCCTATCACCCAGGGGTCTCTAAGCGCTGTACAAATACCGCTGTGGAACCCTTCCTGGCCTGTTCCTGTGAGGTGTCCACTCCTGGGCACCCCAAGGTGAAGCCAGGCATCCTAGCGTTGTTAGGGCTGGTGTGGAGATTAAGCGAGTTATTGCCCAGAGTTGCAGAGTGGAACCCATGATTAGAGAAGGCACCGAGGCGAGAATTATCGGGTCCGGGGACATTGAGTCCAAGACCCTGCCGCGATGGGTATTGAACCCTGGTCCCGGGCCAGACCTCTACCTCAGGGTCTGCCGCTCTAATCGGTGAACCACACTTCTTATAAACTCAACCTGCTATCAACTACCAGCACTGTAACTATCCAGTCACTGTCCATGCCCTTGTACAATGCCTCAGGCATTAAGACACACAGTGCTACAGTCACATGTGCACAAACTATGCAGTGCCTTAACCCCCTGGAGAGTAGTAATTTACTCCTGCAAAAATCCAGATAGTAACCTTGCAGTTCAGTAGTAACACTGTCACTCTCTGCCCACTCCTGCTATCATCCTGACAGAACCATGTCCTTATCTAAACACTCTGTTGAAACACAAGCACTTATAAAGTCTCCTTGCTGTCAAGTACCAGTATTCTAACTATACAGTCACTGTGCATGAACTACTACTATGCCTCAGGCATTAAGACACGCAGTGCTACAGTCACATATGCACAATATATGTGGTCCCCTAACCCCGTGCCGACTACTGATTCACTCCTGTAAAAACTCAGGTAAGAGCCATGCAGTTCCGCAATCACACTGTCACTCTCTGTCCACTCCTGCAATCAACCTGACAGCACCATTACCTTTTCTAATCACTGTGCTCAAACACAAACACTTATAAACTCGCCCTGCTGTCAAGTACCAGCCCTCTAACTATCCATTCACTGTACATGCACTTGTACAATACCTCAGGCATTAAGACACACAGTGCTACAGTCAAATGTGTACAATCTATGTGGTCCTCTAACCCCCTGCAGAATACTGATTCACTCCTGCGAAACTCCATGTATTAGCCATGCTGTTCAGCAATCACAGTGGCAGTCTCTGTGCACTCCTGCTATTATCCTGTGAGAACCATGTCCTTATCTAATCACTGTGCTGAAACACAAGCACTTATAAACTCACCCTGCTGTCAACTACCAGCACTATAACTATCCAGTCACTGTCCATTTCCTTGTAAAATGCCTCAGGCATTAAGACATGCATTGCCACAGTCAAATGTGTGCAATATTTGCGGTCCCCTAACCTTGTGCAGTCTACTGATTCACTCCTGCAAAAATCCAGGTAGTAACCTTGCTGTTAAGTAATCACACTGTCACTCTCTGTCCACTCCTGCTATCATCATGAAATAACCATGTCCTTATATAATGACTCCGTTGAAACACAAGCACGTATAAAGTGCCCCTGCTGTCAAGTACCAGCACTTTAACTATCCAGTCACTGTGCATGCACTTGTACAATGCCTCAGGCATTAAAACACATAGTGCTACAATCACATGTGCACAATCTACGTGGTCCCCCAACCCCCTGCAGACTACTGATTCACTCCTGCAAAAATTCAGGTAGTAGCCATGCAGTTCAGCAATCACGCTGTTACTCTCTGTCCACTCGTGCATTGAACCTGAAAGAACCATGAACTTGTCTAATCACTGTGCTCAAACACAAGCACTTATAAACTCGCCCTGCTGTTGTATTCCACCACTCTAACTATCCAGTCACTGTCCATGCACTTGTACAATGCCTCAGGCATTAATACATGCAGTGGTACAGTCAAATGTGCACAATTTATGCAGTCCTCTAACCTTGTGCAGGCAACTCCAGGTTGTAGCCATGCAGTTCAGCAATCACAGTGTCAATCTCTGTCCACTCCTATTGTCATTATGACAGAACAATGTCCTTATCTAATCACTCTGTTGAAACACAAGCACTGATAAACTCACCCTGATGTAAAGTACCAGCACTCTAACTATCCAGTCACTGTCCATGCACTTGTACAATGCCTCAGGCATTAAGACATGCAGTGCTACAGTCATATGTGCACAATCTATGTGGTTCCCTAACCCCCTGCAGACTACTGATTTACTCCTGTATAAATCCAGGTAGTAGCCATGCAGTTCAGCAATCACACTGTCACTCTCTGTCCACTCCTGCTATCAACCTGACAGAACCATGACCTTTTCTAATCACTTTGCAGAAACATAAGCTTGTATAAACTTGCCCTGCTATAAACTACCAGCACTCTAACTATCCAGTCATTGTCCATGCACTTGTACAATGCCTAATGAATTAAGTGACGCACTGCTACAGTCACATGTGCACAATCTATGTGGTCCGCTAACCCCCTGCACACTACTGATTCAATTGTGCAGAAACTCAGATAGTAGCCATGCAGTGCAGCAATCACACTGTAGCTCTGTGCCTACTCCTGCAATGTTGTCTAGCCATCTGTTAGGAGGGGCTACTTAGGCAGCGAGGAGCCGGCCGCCGACGGTGGTAAGGGAGACAGTGGCAGTGTCGACCGAGCCGCTTGACGCCTGCCAGCGCTCCTAGCATCATTTTAAATATTGGATTTGAGAATTTTTAATAATCGAAATAATTTGGAATTGTGGGGCATATTACCAAGCAATAGCGATAATTATCGCTATTGCATGGTTAGAGACAAAATGTTACCGCTGAGCTGCGGCGATTTTTACCCCAGATAAACCTTGGTATTACCAAGGTTTATCGCAAATGCGATAAAAAACGGCCGCAATGCATGAATATCGCTGAAAAGTCAGCGATATTCATGCATTACCGGGCTAATGCTCTTAGCCATGTTATCCACCTCCCATTGGATAACATGGCTAAGAACTGCTCAGGGCAGGTGTTAGCTTTTGGAGATATTCGCGCTTAGCGCGAATAACGCCAAAAGTTGGTAATAGGAGATAGCGATGTTAGCGACTGTTTCCAGTCGCTAACATCTTGGCACGCCCACTTTGCATGTCATTAGTGATAAATATCACTGACATGCAAAGTGGGGCCCAAGATGGTCGCTATCTCCTATTAGCTGTCGCTAACTGGTGCTAGCGACAGCTAGGTAATAGGGAGATAATTTTATCTCCGCTTTCTTGGCTTTTAAAGCCAAAAAATCCGAGATAAACCCCCTTGATAATATGCCCCTGTATTCTTTATTTTACTTTACTATGTACCTGCTGCATCCAACACTTCAGTAAAAGCTCCTTTGCACACCCAGTTCGCCGCTAACACCATACTATTGCTGGGGGAACACTAGGTCGCGTTTCACCGAAAAAACACCACTTCCGCTTTCCGCGCTCGTGGAGCGGTTAGCGGTCTAGCCATCTGTTAGGAGGGGCTACTTAGCCCTCTCGTCACCCTGAGCGCGCAGCGTTCGCGCGCAGAAAAGCGCCAGAGAACGCGCCTGAGACAAGCCAGAGAGAAGCCCGTCTGCGCCCGTCCGCGACAGGACTGAGCTAGGGGCCAGGGGGTCTACACCTGCAGATATGCCTAGCCATGAAGATAGGAGACTTACTTATACATCTCAGGTACTGTTAAACCTTAGATCTCTAACATCGCCGGGCTGTGGAGACAGTGTTCGCCCACAGGTTCAAGGTCCTTTTTCATGTTTACACTGTCACTCCCAGTTCGACATTATTTCAAAGGTCTCCAGTGAAAGTAGTGCTAGATGTCATATGCCATATAATACTACTGTCAATCATGTCACTACTGACCCTATCATCCGAGTAGGACGGAAAAACATTCTCTGTAATATCAGATCGCTCCCAAAACACTCCACCCAGGTCTGGGATTTAATTTCCTCTAAACAACCTGACCTGTGCTATCTTACTGAAACATGGCTGAAACCATACTCTACTCCTGCTATCACGCTGGGAGTTCCTAACAATTATAAAATAGCTAGACTAGACCGTCCCTTTAAAAACGGCGGAGGAATCGCCATTGTATATAAACAAGAGATCTCCATCAAAATCCTGGAGGAATTGACGACTACAGAAATTTAACTGTTAGTCTTTAAACTAACATATTCGCCCAAAGACAGTCAGATAGGTGCCTTAGTTTATCGCCCTCCTGGCTCTTGTACAGGCTTTTCGAACCTTCTGATCGAGTTGTTAGCTCCCTATGTCAATAGTGACAGTAACTTCACATTAGTAGGGGACTTTAATGTTCACAGCGAGAGATCCGACTGTAGTGAGGCGCAAGTTCTGCTAGCAGATTTGTCACTATTGGGTCTAAGTAAACGAAACTCTGGACCTACTCACATAGCTGGTCATACATTGGACCTGATCTTATCTAATTCTCCATTGGTCTCTTGTTTACCTGCGGATCAGGTCAGCTGGACCGATCATTTTGTTGTGGAATTTTATACTCCGCTTCCTGAGCCCGTCATGACGCAGCAGATCCCACTACCCACTGTCCGTAGACAGTGGCATAAAATCACAGACAGTTCCTTTGAAGAGAAGTTTATTGCGCCCATTATTCTTCCTAGTGAAAGTATTGATATGGCACTAATTAAATTCGGTAGGGCGACTAAAAAAGCCATTGATGAAATAGCCCCTTTGAGACAATTCAAACCCCGACCAGCCGCTAAACAGGAAGTGTGGTTTTCTGATCACCTAAGAACATTGAAACTTTCTGTTAGGAAGTTAGAGAAGAGATGGAGAACCACTCACTTGGCAGAAGACAAAAAGGGATATTGGGACTCACTTTCTATTTACCATAAGGCGATTCGTACAGCACGAAAGACACATATACCAGCACAAATTGCCGATGCCGGAAACTCCCCCAGAGTTTTCTATCAAATTCTGCAAACCTTTGTCAAGCCTACAGCATGCGAATCTGTAGAAGTAGCATCCCAACAGCTGTGTGACGAGATATCTCATTTCTTCACCACTAAAATTGACAAAATTTATGAAAAAATAGTCAGTGCTGTTAATAATAATGATTCCTCAACAACAGCATTTTCCCAGGCTGATACAGAGCTGAAACAGGATATACATTCTTTGGAATCTTTTCCCCCTATTTCTTTGGAGGAAATTTCTACACTGACTACCAACATTAAAAGTGGGAGTCCGGATGACATCATCCCAGCTAGGATTATACCTGCTCTGACAGAGCAGCTCTCTCCTATTTTTGAGCAACTTGTGAATCTTTCACTTAGTTCCGGCCACGTCCCTAAAGAATGGAAAAGAGCCCTCGTCAGGCCCATTAGGAAAAACACCGCCATTCCTCGGACTGAATTGGCTAATCTAAGGCCAATCTCATTGCTACCCTTTCTTGGGAAAATAACTGAAAAGCATGTAAATTTCCATCTATCCAAGTATATTGAATTGGCTGACGTCCTTGACTATTCTCAGTCCGGGTTTAGGCCGAGACATAGCACGGAGTCCACTTTGATATCTGTGACTGACGATTTGCACATGTACCAAGACAAGGGCTTTTCAGTGATCCTGGTTTTGTTAGATCTATCAGCGGCGTTCGACACCGTGTCACACTCCATCTTGACAGAACGGTTGTCGAACGCCGGGATCAAAAATAAAGCCCTTGCCTGGCTAAAGAGCTTTCTATCCGGCCGCACCCAGAGTGTCACCATGGGTGCGTATCGGTCAGCGGAGGTAGAGATTTCCAAAGGGGTGACCCAGGGCTCTTTTTTGAGCCCCACTCTTTTCAACATCTATGTGGCACCCCTGGCAAGAGTGATGCGTAAGTATGGTTTCATCCCCGTGTCATATGCTGATGACACGCAGCTCCTCTTCCCGTTCAAAACTATCTCCGCTGAAGTGAAGAGCTCCTTTTCAGCCGGTATGAAGGCAGTGGCACAATGGATGTCGGCCAACTGCCTTCAATGCAACATCAGTAAAACTGAGGTTATGTTGTTTGGAGAAGCTAAATTGCTTTGGTCCCCGGATTGGTGGCCCAGCGACTTGTGAGTTGTTCCTGAACCCAAGCCGATTGTAAAGAATCTAGGGGTCCGTCTCGATCAAGACCTAACACTCAAGCAACATGTTAACTATATCTCAGGTATATGCTTTCATACCATCAGCCTACTGCGCAAGGTCTTTCCTCTTCTGCCTGATTCGGTGAGGAGAACCTTAGTTCAGGCACTTGTTCTAAGCAGGATTGATTATTGCAACGGTCTACTGCTTTCTGCCAATGAAGGGGTGTTGGCCAAACTTCAAGTCATCCAGAATACTGCGGCTCGTTTGGTCCTTAATGCCCCTCCCAGAACTGCCTCCAAACCCCTTCTTGACCACCTTCATTGGCTTTCAGTCCGGCAGAGAACGAAATTTAAAACATACTGCCTGATTCATAAGTGCTTAAATGGACAAGGGCCTGCCTATTTGGAAAATAAATTTGTTCCATACACCCCCACTCGATCTCTTAGGTCAAGTAATAATCTTCTTTTGCTGGTGCCACGGGCCAAGAAAGCCAGACACAGGAGCAAGGCACTTTCCATAGCAGGACCTACTCTATGGAACAAACTCCCTCCGTCACTTAAACAATGCACAGACCATTTAAAATTTTGGAAACAATTAAAAACCTTACTGTTTAAAAATGAAATTTAGCTCCCACCCCCATCTATCCCCTGGTGCTCCTCAGGTGTCAAAGCGCAGAGATACTCCAATGTGAGTTGATTCCAGCGCTATACAAACCTATAAATAAATAAATAAATAAAAATGTACCTGACAGAACCATGACCTTTTCTAATCACTGTGCTAAAACATAAGCACGTGTAAACTTGCCCAGCTATCAAGTACCAGCACTCTAAATATCCAGTCACTGTACATGCACTTGTACAATGCCTCAGGCATTAAGACGCGTAGTGCTACAGTCAAATGTGCACAATCTATCCTTGTGCAGGCTACTGATTCACTCCTGCAAATCTCCAGGTTGGAGCCATGCAGTTCAGCAATCACAATGTCAATCTCTGTCCACTCCTATTGTCATCATGTCAGAACAAACAGCCTGATTCATCAATCTCCCGTTTTGCGAGCCCCTAATAGCGATTCATAAGGAATCGCTATTAAGGACTTGCAAAACGGGATTCATGTAGAAATTGCATAAAGAAATGCGATTCCTACACATTCCTTATTTGCCATTAGCAAATTGCTAATCGCAAATAAGGAATAACTCCCCATTCATTCCTATGGGCCTAAAGGCTCATAGGAATGAATGGGGAGTTATTCTTTATTTGCGAATAGCAATTTGCTAATCGCAAATAAGATAACGATTTCAAGGGTGCCAGGGGTGTCCAAAGGACACCCTGTAGCACCATTGAAATGTAATCTACATTGGTGTTGCGCACACACATGTCCAAAGGACGTGTGTGTGTAACATGCAACTTAGAAAAATGCATTTAAATGCATTTTTCTACGTTTTTGCTATTTACCACGAGGGTTGACCTCGCGGTAAATAGCGGCCAAAAATTGCGATTTCGGTATTTTAAAATGGTTCATGAATTGCATTTAAGGAATCTCAAATAGAGATTCCTTAAATGCTATTCCTCGCAAATATGCGAATTCTTTAATAGCGAATTTTGCATTTGGGATGATGAATCCCAAATGCAAAAATTGCACTCGCAAAGGGCCAGATTCTCAGAATCTGGCCCTTTGCGAGCACAATTAAGCTTGATGAATCAGGCTGAATGTCCTTATCTTATCACTCTGTTGAAACACAAGCACTGATAAACTCACCCTGCTGTAAAGTACCAGCACTCCAACTATCCAGTCACTGTCCATGCACTTGTACAATGCCTCAGACATTAAGAAGACACGTAGTGCTACAGTCACATGTGCTCACTGACGGAGCATAGCATCTAAATGAACAATATTCTCAGATGCTTTGAAAAAGCAATTTTACATGCTTAACAGCATAAAAGCAACTCACAAAAATGAGCTTTTACAATGAAAACATTAGGTAATGAGAGAGCTGATGATTTTGCCCCCCCCTAACTTAGGGGGAGCACCAAGCAGATGCCTTGAACACAAAGAGCATAAACAAAAAGCACATTTTGTTGAACTTCAGCGGTGATCCCATCATTTTAGGACCACCCCAAGCACAGTTATTGGCAAAAAACAATCCCAACCAAAGGCCCTGCAAAGCATTATGGGACAAGATTAGCAGTGGCAGTGAATATTATAGTATCCAATATCAAAATAATTCTACAAAGAGCTGCAGTTCCACTGGTCGTCCCTAGATGTCCCTCACAAGTCAAATGCAAAGCATTGAAATTATTCTTACATCAAGCTGCAGTTCCACTGGTCGTCCCTAGATGTCCCTCACGAGTGAAATGCAAAACCATTGAAACGCTTTCATCAAGCATTTGCATTTGACTCATGAGGGACATCTAGGGACGACCAGTGGAACTGCAGCTCTTTGTAGAATTCTTTTGATATTGTATACTATATATTATTCACTGGCCACTGCTAATTTCATCCCATAATGCTTTGCAGGGCCTTTGGTTGGGAATGTTTTTTTGCCAATAACTGTGTTTGGGTTTGTCCTAAGAGGATGAGACCACAACTAAATCGTTCAATAAGATATGCTTTTATGTTTTCAAGGCTTCTGTTTGGTACTCCCCCTAGGTTAGGGAGGATCCCAAAATCATCACATCTCCCATTGCATGCTAATTTTTCAGTTTCACCATTGTGAAAATACTATATGCACTTTAGCATATAAAAAGAGAAAAGCGTATTTTCTTATATCTGGTCATGTACAAAAAGCTTTTTGCAATTTTAGCACAGTACAGACAAGTACACGGGCTTTAATTATGAAGGCCTTGCGCCACCGGTGTGTCACTTTTAACATGGGAAAAAATGATGCACCGGTGGCGCAAGGCCTTCATAAATAAGGCCCACAGTGTCTAAAGCTACGCTACGCAGACTATGTGCACTACGCAAAGTTTAAAGTATGCTACGTGAAGCTACGTGTAGTGCCACTACGTAAACTATGCCCAGGCTTACCTAACACCATACAGACTACTGATTTACTTTTGCAAAAACTCAGGTAGTAGCCATGCAGTTAAGCAATCTCACTGTCACTCTCTGTCCACTCCTGCTATCAACCTGACAGAAACATGAACTATTCTAATCACTGTGCTGAAACACAAGCACCTATAAACTCACCCAGCTGTCAAGTACCAGCACTCTAAATATCCAGTCACTGTACATGCACTTATACAATGCCTCAGGCATTAAGACGTGCAGTGCTACAGTCAAATGTGCACAATCTATCCTTGTGCAGGCTACTGATTCACTCCTGCAAAACTCCAGGTTGTAGCCATGCAGTTCAGCAATCACAGTGTCAATCTCTGTCCACTCCTATTGTCATCATGACAGAACAATGTCCTTATCTAATCACTCTGTTGAAACACAAGCACTGATAAACTCACCCTGCTGTAAAGTACCAGCACTCTAACTATCCAGTCACTGTACATGCACTTGTACAATTCCTTAGGCATTAAGACGCGCAGTGCTACAGTCAAATGTGCACAATCTATGTGGTCCTCTAACTTCCTGCAGACCACTGATTCACTTGTGCAAAAACTTAGGTAGTAGCCATGCAGTACAGGAATCACACTGTCACTCTCTGTCCAATCCTGCTATAAACCTGACAGAACCATGACCTTTTCAAATCACTGTGCTGAAACATAAGCACGTATAAACTCGTCCTGCTAATTAGTAAGGGTGGGCGTAGTTCGCGAAGTAGCGCTACGCGAAGCTACGCAAAGTGCACTTCGCACTACGCGAACTTCACGTAGCACTACGCGAGCTGCGTAGTAGCATGTTCGCACTGTGCAAGATGCGTTTTCAATGATTGCACAGTGCGGACAAGCATCCGGCACTGTGCAAGCATTGAAAACGGCATCTTGCACAGTGCGAGCTGTAGTTTTCTGCTGCTTGAGTAGATTATTACTCGAGCGGTAGCTTTCTAAACGCGAACAGGTAGTTTCTCATTGAGAGCGGTCGCGAGCATGCACAACCACTCACAATGAGAAACCTGACCTCCTCGCGTTGAGAATCTCGCCGGGATGTCATTTTGCTTGCTCGCGGTCGCGAACATGACGTTCAGGACCGTGAACAAGCAAAAAATGACCGCTGCACTACGCTACGCTGCACTACGCATGTTCGCACTGTGCTACGTGCCGCTCTCGTAGTGCGAAATTGCGAAAACTTCGCAAACTCCGCGAGAGTAGCGTAGTGCTTCGCCCTGGGTTACTAATTAGTACCAGAAGTCTAACTATCCAGTCACTGTCCATGTACTTCTACAATGCCTCAGGCATTTAGATCTGTAGTGCTACAGTCACATGTGCACAATCTATGTGGTTCCTTAACCCCCTGCAGACTTACTGCGAAAATCCAGGTAGTAGCCATGCAGGTCAGCAATCACAGTGAAAGTCTCTGTGCTCTCCTGCTATTATCCTGAGAGAACCATGTCTATCTAAGCACTGTGCTGAGTATTGGAATTACATCACTGATGACAACATCAAGTGAGTGTAGGTTTTTTGTAAGAGTTTATGATTGTTAAATATATATACTAAGATACTTCAAAAGTTAAAGTAGTAAACTAGGTGCACTACTACTAAGTGATACTATTTGTAACATATATTAAGTGAGTACCTGGACAACTGTATGTTTCATTGTGCGAATTGATGTGTAAGTGGATGTATGGGTGTATAAATGGTTGTGTGATAAGCTGTGTGGATCAGTTAGATGCTGTGTGAGTGGTGGTATTAGTGAGTGAGTTGGTGTGTCAGTGGCTGTATGGGTGAGTAAGTAGTGGTGTGGGTGGCTGAATGGTTGGGTAAGTGGGTGTATAGTGAAGACATGGGTGAGTGTGTGAGTGTCTAAATTGCTTTATGAGTGAGTGACTCAGTTTGTAAGTGACTGTAGGGGTGAGTGAGTGGCTGTTTAAGTGGGTGTTTGGTTATGTGAGTTGGTGTTTGAGTGGCTGTATTGGCAAGTCTCTTTTTGAATGACTGTACGGGTGAATGAGCAGATGAGTTTGAGCTTGTTTGAATGGGTTTGTAAGTGGCTGTGTGGGTGTGTGAGGGAGTGTGAGTGCTTGTATGAGTGAGTGAGTGACTGTGTTGAGAGGTTTTCTGGGTGGGTGAGTGGGTGTGTGTGATAGTATAGGTAAATAAGTGCATTTGTGAGTAGCTGAATGGGTGAGTTTGTGGCTGTGTCTGGCCGTACAGTGAGTGAATGGTTGTGTGAGTGGCTGTGTGGTTGTGGGATTGGGCATACAAGAGGTTGTATGGGATTATGAGTGGCTGTGTGACTGGTTCTGTGGATGATATCATCAGAGATGTAATTGGTGATGTCAGTGGTGATGTCGCTGATAATGTCATGAATGATATAATATGTGAGGTCATAAGCAGTGCATTGCTGGGCATAAGTTATAGTTAGCTCAGGTAACTATAACTGCTGAATTTCACTGGTTTTGTACAAGTGAAATCTGAAGCTAACAATAACGTCCCTTTAACCTTTGTTTTTGTTTGTGAATTTCTAAGATTTTGTTTTAATTCTATTTCTAACTATAACATCCCTGTAATCTTTGGTCTTTTAAGTGAATTTCTAAGGCCTTTCTTGTTCTTTTTCTTAACTATAACATCCCTGCAAAGTGAATATATATGTTCAAACCAGAGAAATTCAACTGTTATAGTTAGTTGAGCTAACTATAACTCGCACCCCCACAATGCACTGGTGATGACGTCACATATTACATCACTCAAGACATGTTCAGTGACATCACTGATGACATCACTGATTACATCTCAAAATACATCACTGATGACATCACTGATGACATCATCCCGTGACTGAGTGTTTCTGAAAAGTTTAAGAATATTATCTATATATATATGCCAAAGTGTATTCGAAGAATGAGTGAGTGTATGAGTGTCTGTATGGATTATTTTGTGGGTATGTGTCTGACTGTATAAGTTAGTGATTAAAAGTGTCTGAGTGAATGCATGGGTGAATTACTAATCTGTGTGAATGTCTGTATCAGTCTGTCAATTTGTGTGTACGTGGCTGCATGGGTTGGGGACTAGCTACATGAGTGTCTATTTGGGTTATTGCTTGGTTGTCTCAGTACCTGTATAGATGCTTGTGTGTCTGTGTGGGTGGGTGGAGGGTGTAACTCCCTGCATGGATGTGTGAGGGGGTGATTTAGTGGGTATATGGGTTCATGAGAGCATCTGCGAGGGGCTGTGTGGGTGAAAGAGTGTAGGTATGGCTGTGTCATTGAGTGAATGGATATCTCAGTGGGTTATGTGTGAGTAACTACAGATGTGAAAGGCAATATATTATTATTAAGGTTTTTGTAGAGCGCGCAGTAACCCTGGAGCATCCCGGCGCTGAAACCTGGAATCGAGAGGGAACATCAATGGAAGGGAAGAGTGGATCAGGGGAAGAGAAGAGTTTTCAGTGCCTTCCTAAACTGAAGGAGGTTTGGTTTGGTCCTTAGTCTCCGGGGAAGGCTGTTCCACCATTTGGCGGTGTGTACCAAGAAGCGGCGGCCTCCAGACCGTGCTTTTTTTACTCTGTGAACAGAAATGAAGTTCTCTTGGTTTGACCGAAGTGCTCTGGTAGCTTTGTAGGGAGTGATAAATTTATTGAGAATGGGTGGACCTTTGTGGTGAAGTAGTTTATGAGCCAGGCAGAGGGCTTTGAAGACAACCCTCTCTCTGACTGGGAGCCAGTGAAGCAGCTTTAAAGCTGGTTTTGCCGAAGATCTGGCCGGGGTGTGAGTGAGTAGTCGGGCCGCAGCGTTTTGGATTCTCTGCAGAGTGTTGAATGTGGCTTCCGGGGCACCCAGGTAGATTGCATTGCTGTAATCTAGCCTCGCCAGGATGAGGCCCTGGATCAATAGTTTACGGGAGGTGACGGGGAGCAGGGGAAGGACCTTCCTACAGGCCCTAAGAAGTCCAAAGCATATTCCTGCCGTCTTTTTGGCCTGAGTTCTGAAGCTCAGGTCCTTCTCGAGCCAAACGCCTAGGCTCTTCACCTCCTCCTTCGGGGCAGGGGGGTCACCTAAGCAGTCAGGCCAGATGTTAGGCGGCAGGGAGGGCCCTTTGTGTCCAAGTAGCAGGATTTCAGTCTTGGACCCGTTGAGTTTTAGGGCTGAGGTGTTCATCCATCTGTGGATTACAGTAAGACAACTGTGGAGCTCGGAGGGATCTTGATGAGGATGTGAGAGGGTCACCACCAGCTGTGTGTCGTCTGCGTAATTAATAATTGACACACCAAACGGGGTGACCAATTCCTCCAGTGGAGACATATAAACGTTGAATAACGTCGGGCTAAGAGATGAGCCCTGCGGAACTCCACAGCGGAGGGGGATCGCGGGGGAGTGGCTGTTGTTCTCCCAGACTTGGAAGGAGCGGCCATTAAGAAATGACACAAGCCACTTCAGAGCCACATCCCTTACTCCAATGTCTCTCAGACGCTGGATTAAAACCTGGTGATTGACAGTGTCGAATGCCGCACTGAGGTCCAGGAGGATCACTGCCACTGATCCTCCTGAGTCCAGAATGCTTCTGGCCTCCTCCACTGCCGCCAGGAGGGCGGTGTCAGTGCCCTGGCCTGGGCGAAAGCCAGTCTGGGAGTTCCTAAGGAGGTTGTTGCTTTCTAGGAATAATGATAGTTTTTTATTCACTAGCTTCTCCGTGATTTTGCTGTTTCCTGGGAGGAGGGAGATTGGCCTGTAGTTGGCTAGGTCCTGGGGGTCCAGTGAAGGTTTCTTCAAAAGACCCTTGACCACCGCCGCTTTCCAGCTGGGAGGGACTACTCCCTGTGTAAGGGAGGCATTGATGAGAGAGGTGAGAGGAGGGATGATGGTGGCGGATACTTCTTTCAGGAAGCGTAGCGGGACCGGGTCGCTGGGGGAACCACTCTTGATTGTGGCCAGCGTCGCGGCTACCTCTTCCGTGGATACTGGGCCGAAGATATCAAGAAGAGGTCTGTGGGCGTCAGGAGGAGGGCTGTAGCCAGGGGAAGGGTGGGGGAGGTCCCCTTCTGTGCAACCGGCGTCTAAGGGTGGTAGGGATCCGAGGATTTTTTGAATTTTCTCGTCGAAAAAGGTAGCCAGTTTGATGCATTTATTTTCCGCGGCTAAGGGGTCCAGGGGTTTCGCAGGGGGGTCTGGGGGATGAAGAAGTTCTTTAAGAATAGAAAAGGTTTCCTGAGCGGAGCAGGATGAGTTTTTAATTCTATCTTCACAGAATGCGCTTTTGGTTTTAAGGAGCGCAAGTTTGTACGTTTTTATGGAAGCCCGAAACCTGTCTTTTTTGTCTGCTGTCTTGTCTTTCCTCCATGCGCGTTCATTTCTCTTGCATTCCCTTCGTAAAAGATTCAATTCAGGAGTGTACCAGGGAGAGGGGTTAACTCTTTTGGTACGTTTAAGGGTGCTGGATCTAGGTAGGAGGCAGTCCAATGATTGGGTGAGCCATGTGTTAAATTCAGTATCGGCAGTAATGGGGTTTTGAGTGGGGAGGGGGGTATTTTCCATGAGTATGGCTGCCCAATCTTCCGGGACCAGTTTGTGCCAGCGCCTGATAAGTGTTCTGATTTTGGGCGGTTGGGGTGGGGGGGTATTGATGTGCCATTCGAACGGGACCAGGAAGTGGTCAGTCCAGGGGAGAGGGAGGTGCGCGCATGTCTTAAGGCCAAGAATGTTTGTAAAGATTGGATCTAGTAACTGTCCTTTGTCGTGGGTGGTTTGTGAGTTCTTTAAGCAGAGACCAATGGAGAAGATATCCAGTAGTAGTTCAGCTGCAGGAGTGTCAGCAGGGTCCAAGAAGTGAAGATTAAGATCCCCTAATAAGAGGTAGTTAGAAGAAGTCGTAGCCTCAAGGGTGATATGGTCAATGAGCTTGCTGGGGAACTCGGCGATTTGTCCGGGAGGGCGATATACAAGCAGCCCCGACAGAGAAGTTTCTGGTGAGATTTGAATAGTAAAGTGGCAGCTTTCGCAGTCTTTGATGTTACCATCCGAGATTCTGCACGTGAGGGAATCTTTAAGTATTATGGCTAGACCCCCTCCTCTGCCACACGATCTATTCAGTGAGCAGATTTGGTAGCCCGGGGGGAGTGCGTTGACAATGTCATGGCCGTTGTTGGGGGTGAGCCATGTTTCAGTAAGAAACAAAATGTCCATGGCATGGTCCGAGATCAAAAGATTTACTTCATGGGCGTGTTTAACAAGCGACCTGCAGTTAAGTAAACCCAACTGTAGGCCGCTGCGTTCAGTTTCTGCGCGGAACGGATTGCAGAGACTGCAGCCGGGGAATGGATTATCGCCCAAGTGGGTGTAATTGCAGGAGGGATGTTTATGTGGGTTCAAAGCCAGAAGCATATCTCGGGTATAGGCAGGGTGTTTCCTGGGAGAGAAGGGCATAGTGGCTGGGCCTGGGACCGTCCGGGCCCGGACGGGCCCAGACGGGCTTGCCTTTGGCGCGCCTTCGGCGCGCTGACGGCGCGCCCGCTGCGCCCGTCCGCTGCGCTTACGAGTGCTGCACATGTTTTATACAAAGGAAGGGGCGTGGCCTGGTAAAGTGGGCGTGACCTGGCGGCAGGCTCGCTCGCTGATGGCGGTAATGGCGATTCCCTGTCCCGTGGCAGCGTTCAGATCAGCTGCACGGGTGTTGGGAAGTAGGAATAAGTGCCCCAACCAGACTAACAGGTGAGGAAGAGGTGCGCAATTCTTAAATCAATTAAACACACAAATTTTAAAAACAGTATTACACAAACAAAACTCCCGGCTGTGCCTCAGGAGTGCAGGATCAACAGAAGGCTGGGCGTCAGCTCTTTAAGTAGTCGGTATGGGCGTGGCCTAGTTAGAGGGGCGTGGCCAGGTAAAGTGGGCGTGGCCTGGCGGCAGGCTCGCTCGCTGATGGCGGTAATGGCGATTCCCTGTCCCGTGGCAGCGTTCAGATCAGCTGCACGGGTGTTGGGAAGTAGGGTATGTGAGTGTTGGAATATATAACAAACTATATGTGAGAGTGCGTGATTGTGAGAGTAGCTGTATGCATTTGTGCTTGTATCAGTTATTGTTTAAGAGTAAAAG
The DNA here is from genome assembly GCF_964261635.1 of Lissotriton helveticus. Taxonomy (NCBI): domain Eukaryota; kingdom Metazoa; phylum Chordata; class Amphibia; order Caudata; family Salamandridae; genus Lissotriton; species Lissotriton helveticus. The sequence continues at coordinate 595,665,222 of NC_136057.1, read as the reverse complement.
TATGTGTTCGTATCTGCATGAATAAGTGATGTGGTATCTGTATAACTGTATATGTGAGTAAATGGGAGTGTAATTGAATCTTTGCATGACTGACTAGGTGTGTGAGTAATTCTATGGGTGAGTGGTATGTGTGAGTGTCTGTATGGGTTTATGACTGCATATGATAGTGTCTGTATTGATGAGTGAGTGCATATATGAGTAACTGTATGGGTGAGTGTGTAGATGTATGTGTAGATCTAGGAACTAGTGAGTGGGTATGTACTAACTGATATTGTTGTGTCTATGGTTTCGAGAATGACATTCTATATTTTAGAGTAGTTGTATCAAAGGTTATATTGGGGTTTGAGAAGGTGCATCAGATGATCACTTGGATGAAATCATTAGTGATGTCATCAGTTATGTAATTTGAGATGTCATCAGTGATGTCATCAGTGATGTCACTGACCATGTCATGAGTGATGTAATATCTGATGTCATCAGCAGTGCATTGCAGGGGCGCTAGTTATAGTTAGCTCAATAACTATAACGGCCACATTTCTCTGGTTTTGTATGAGCAAAATGTCCAACTAACTATAACGTCCCTGAAACCTGTGGTTTTTTTCAGTGAATTTCTATGTTTTTTTAAATGCTAACTATCATGTCCCTGAAACCTTTTGTTTTTCAGTGAATTTCTATGTTTTTTCAAATGATCATTGCTAACTATAACGTCCCTGAAACCTATGTTTTCTTCAGTGAATTTCTAAGGTTTTATAAATGCTAATTTCTAACTGTAAAGTCCCTGACACCTATGGTCTTTTTCAGTGAATTTCTAAGGTTTATTAAATTCTAATTTCTAACTATGCCTACAGAGGTAGGACATGTGCAGAAAGAGAAAGAAAGGTGCAGAAAGAAGTAAGAGAAATGCAGAAAGAGGCAACTGAAGTCCAGTAAGAGGAAGAAAGGTACAGAAAAAAGCAAGAGATATACAGAGAGAACCAACAGAGGTAAATGTAAATGTAAATGTGTTGTATTTGTAAAGCGCACAGCTGCCCATGCGACGGGGCGACCCGGCGCTGCACTCATACCGCTGTGGAACCCTTCCTGGCTATTCCATGTGAAATGTCCACTTCTGGGCACCCCCAAGGTAAAGCCAGGCATCCAAGCGCTGCTGGGGCCGTTGTGGATATTATGCAAGCTATTACCCAGAGTCACAGAGTGGGACTCATGATTAGACTAGGCACCGAGGCGAGAATTATCAGGTTCGGGGAGATTGAGTACAAGAGCCGCCGAGGCAGGAATTGAACCCTGGTCCCGAGCCAGACCTCTGCACCAGGGTCTGCCGCTTTAACCATTGAGCCACGCTTCTCCACCAGGTGCAGAAAGAGGCCTTGTTGCAAACTCATCCTGTGCCCTGGGCACCCCCAACCTTTTGCTGACTAGTACTGTAGGTAACTGACTCTGACTGACCCTGGGCTCTGCCTAACCAGGCCCGGAGCCAGTGCTATGCCGAAAGACACTTAGAATACACTGCGGTACACTATGGGTTGGGGTACCTCTGGGATTGGCATGACCTCACCTGTAAGGCCCTAGTACATAATAGGGCAGGTGGATTAAAACTACCTCTAAAGCCCTAGCATATTATAGGGCATGGCCGTTTATAGTCCAGAAGCCCTTTTGTGCACTTGCATGTGTGTACTTCTGAGCATGAAGTCAGTTTAAAAGTAACCCTGTGTGTACAGAAAACAGCAAGAGAGGTACAGAAAGATGCAAGAGAAGTATAGAAAGAGGGAACAAGGGTGCAGAAAGAGGCAAGAGCGGTACAGAAAGAAGCAATAGAGGTACAGAAAGAAGCAAGAGAAGTGCAGAAAGAAGCAACAGAGGTGTCGAAAGAGGGAAGAGCGGTGCAGAAGGAGGCAAGAGAAGTGCAGAGGATGTACAGAAACAGGGATGCAGAAAGTGAGAAGAGGGGTGCTGAAAAAGGCAAGAGAGGTGCAGAAACTTGCAGGGGTTATGCAGAAAGAAGCAAGAGCAGTGCAGTAAGAAACAAAAGAGGTGCAAAAGGAGACAAGAGGCAAAAGAAGAGCACAAACAAGCAAAAGCGATGTGGAAAGAGGCTAGCGGGGTGCAGAAAGAGGCAAGAGAGGTATAGAGATAGGCAAGAGAGGTACACAAAGAGGAAAGAACAATACAGAAAGAGGCAAGTGGGGTGCAGAAAGAAGCAAGAGCAGTGCAAAAAGAACCAAGAGACGTGCTGGAAAAGGGAAGAAGGGTGTAGTAAGAGGCACAAGGGGTGCAGAAAGAAGCAAGAAAGGTGTAGAAAGAAGCAAGAGAAGTGCAGAAAGATGCAAAAGAGATGCAGAAAGAGGCAAGAGAGGCCCATAAAGAGGCAGGAAAAGTGCGGAAGGAAGCAACATAGGTGCAGAAAGAGGGAAGAAAAGTGCAGAAAGAGACAAGAGAGTTGTAAAAACAGGCAAAAGAGGTGCACAAAGAGGGAACAGTGGTGCAGCAGAGGCAAGAGAGGTACAGAAAGAACCAACAGAGGTACATAAATAGGCAAGAGGGATGCAGAAATGTGCAAGAGAGTAGCAGATAGAAGTAAGAGCAGTGCAGAAAGAACCAACAGTGGTGCAGAAAGAGGCAACAGGGGTACCAAAAGAGGCAAGAAAGGTGCAGAAAGAGGCAAGAGAGTTGCAGAAACAGGCAAAGGACGGGCAGAAAGAGGCAAGAGAGTTGCAGTAACAGGCAAAAGAGGTACACAAAGAAGGAACAGGAGTGCAACAGAGATAAGAGAGGTACAGAAAGAACCAGCAGATGTGCAGAAACAGGCAAGAGGGGTGAAGAAATGTCTAAGAGAGTAGCAGATAGAAGCAAGAGCAGTGCAGAAAGAACCAACAGAGGTGCAGAAAAAGGCAATAGGGGTGCAAAAAGAGGCAAAAGAAGTGAAGAAAAAAGCAAAAGAGGTGCAGAAACAGGCAAGAGGGGTGCAGAAAGAGGCAACAGAGGAGCAGAAAGAGGCAATAGAGGTGCATACAGAGGCACTAGGGGTGCAGAAATTTGCAAGAGAGGTGCAGAGAGAAGCAATGGAAGTGCAGAAAAAAGGAACAGAGGTATAGAAAGAGGCAAGAGGGGTGCAGAAAGAGGCAAGAGAGGTACAGAAAAAGGGAAGAAGAGTGCAGAAAGAAGCAAAAGCGGTGCAGACATTTGCAAGACAGGTGCAGAAAGAAACATAAGCAGTACATAAACAACCTAGAGAGGAGCAGAAAGAGGCAAGTGGGGTGCAGAAAGAGGCAAGAGAAGTGCAGAAAGAAGCTACAGAGGTGCAGAAAGAGACATGAGAACTGTATAAAGAGGCAAGAGAGTTGCAGAAACAGGCAAGAGATATGCAGAAAGAGGGAACAGGGGTGTGGAAAGAGGCAAGAGATGTGCAGAAAGAGAAAAGAGAGGTATAGAAAGAGGGAAGAAGGATGCAGAAAGAGGCAAGAGAGGTGCAGAAAGAAGCAACAGAGGTGCAGCTAGAAGGAAGACAAGTGCAGAAAGAAGTAACAGAGGTGCATACAGAGGCAATAGGGATGCAGAAAGAGGAAGCAAAGTGTAAAAAAGAGCAACAGAGGTGTATAAGGAAGCAAGAGAAGAGTAGGAAGAGGCAAGAGAGTTGCAGAAACAGATAAAAGAGGTGGAGAAAGAAGCAAGAGCAGTCTAGAAAGAACCAACAGAGGTGCAGAAGGAGGCATGAGTGGTGTAGAAAGAGGCAAGAGGGGTGCAGAAATGTACCAGAGAAGTGCAGAAAGAAGCAAGAGCAGTGCAGTAAGAAACAACAAAGGTAGAGAAGGTGGCAAGAGGGGTGCAGAAAGAGGCAAGAGCAGTGCAGAAAGAACCAAGAGACGTGCAGGAAAAGGGAAGAAGGGTGCAGAAAGAGGCACAAGGGGTACAGAAAGAAGAAAGGGGAGTGCAGAAAGAAGCAACAGAGGTTCTGAAAGAGGCACAAAGAATGCACAAACAGGCAAGTGAAATGCAGAAAGAAGCAACAGAGGTATACAGAAAGAGGCAAGTGTGGTGCAGAAAGAGGCAAGAGGGGTGCAGAAAGAGGCGAGAGGGGTGCAGAAAGAAGCAAGTGAGGTGCAAAAAGAGGCAAGAGAGGTACAGAAAGAGGCAAGAGAGGTGCAGGAACAGGCAAGAGATTTTCAGAAAGAGGCAAAAGAATTGCTGAAAGAAACAGCAGAGGTATGGAAACAAGCAACAGAGGTGCTGAAAGAGGCACAAACGGTGCAAAAATAGGCAAGAGAGGTATAGAAAGAGGGAAGACGAGTGCAGAAATAAACAACAGGGGTGCAGAAAGAAACAAGACAGGTGCAGAAAGAAGCATGGGAAGTGCAGAATGAAGCAACAGGGGTGCAGAAACAGGTACGAGTGGTGCAGAAAGAGGCATGAGAGGTGCAGAAATTTGCAGAGTAAGTGCAGGAAAAACCAGCAGAGGTGCAGAAAGAGGCAAGAGGGGTACAGAAAGAGGCAAGTATAGTGCAGAATAAAGCAAAAGATGTGCAGAAAGAACCAACAGAGGTACAAAAAGAAGCAAGAGGGATACACACAGAGGCATGAGGGGTGCAGAAATATGCACGAGATGTACATAAAGAAGCAAGAGAAGTGCAGAAAGAAGCAACTGAGGTGCACAAAGAGGCAAGATGGGTGAAGACAGAGGCAAGAGAGGTGCAGAAAGAGGGAAGAGGGGTGCGAAAAGAGGCAAAAGGGTACAGAATGTTACAAGTCAGGTTCAGAAAGAAACAAGAGCAGTACAAAAACAACCAAGAGAGGTGCAAAAAGAGGCACTAGGGGTACAGAAAGAGTCAAGGGAAGTGACAAAATATGCAACAGAGGTGCAGAAGAGACACAAGAACTGTAGAAAGAGGCAATAGAGTTGCAGAAACAGGCAAGAGAAGTGCAGAAAGAAGCAACAGAGTTGCAGAAAGAGGCAAGAGGGGTGCAGAAAGGGGCAAGAGGGGTACAGAAATTTGCACGAGAGGTGCCAAAAGAAGCAAGAGCAGTGCAGTAAGAAACAACAGAGGTACAGAAGGAGGCAAGAGGGGTGCAGAAAGAGGCAAGAACAGTACAGGAAGAACCAAGAGAGGTGCAGGAAAAGGGAAGAAGGGTGCAGAAAGAGGCACGAGGGGTACAGAAAGAAGTAAGAGGAGTGCAGAAAGAAGCATCAGAGGTGCTGAAAGAGGCACGAAGGGTGCGGAAAGAGGCAAGAGAAGTACAGAAATAAGCAACAGAGGTACAGGAAGAGGCCGGAGTGGTGCAGAAAGAGGGAAGAGAGGGTTAGAAAGAGTCAAGAGAGTTGCACAAAGAGGGCCGAGGGGTGCAGAAAGAGGCAAGAGGGGTACAGAAAGAAGCAAGTGAGGTGCAGAAAGAGGCAAGAGGGGTGCAGAAAGAGGCAGGAGAGGTGCCAAAACAGGCAAGGGAATTGCAGAGAGGCAAGAGAGTTGCAGAAACAGGCAAAAGTGGTACAGAAAGAGGGAACAGGGGTGCAGAGGTAAGAGAGGTATAGAAACATGTAAGAGTGGTGCATAAAGAGGCATGAGGGGTGCAGAAATTTGCAAGAGAGGTGCAGAAAGATGCATAAGCAGTGCAAAAGAAGCACCAGAGGTGTAAAAAGAGGCAATTGTGGTGCAGAAGGAGGAAAGAAACTACAGAAAGTGGCAAGAGAGTTGCAGAAACAGGAAAAGGGGGTGTAGAAATAGGCAAGAGAGGTGCACAAAGAGGAGAGGGGGGTGCGGAAACAGGCAAAAGGGTACAGAAAGAAGCAAATGATGTGCAGAAACAGGCAAGAGAAGTGTCGAAAGAGGCAAGAGATGTGCAGAAGGAGGCAAGAGAACTGCAGGAAGAGGCAAGAGAGTTGCAAAAAGAGGCAAGTGAGGTGCAGAAGGAGGCAAGAGAACTGCAGAAAGAGGTAAGAGAGTTGCAGAAACAGGCAAAAGGTGGCAGAAAGAGGGATCAGGTGGACAGACTGAGGCAAGAGAGGTGCAGGAATTGGGAAGAGGATTGCAGAAAGAGGCAAGAGAAGTACAGAAAGAAACAACAGAGGTGCAGAAATAGGCAAGTGGGATGCAGAAAGAGGCAAGAGAAGTTCAGAAAGAAACAATAGAGGTGCAGAAAGAAGCAACTGAGGTGCACAAAGAGGCAAGATGGGTGAAGACAGAGGCAAGAGAGGTGCAGAAAGAGGGAAGAGGGGTGCAAAAAGAGGCAAAAGGGTGCAGAATGTTACAAGTCAGGTTCAGAAAGAAACAAGAGCAGTACAGAAACAACCAAGAGAGGTGCAAAAAGAGGCACTAGGGGTACAGAAAGAGTCAAGGGAAGTGACAAAATATGCAACAGAGGTGCAGAAGAGACACAAGAACTGTAGAAAGAGGCAATAGAGTTGCAGAAACAGGCAAGAGAAGTGCAGAAAGAAGCAACAGAGTTGCAGAAAGAGGCAAGAGGGGTGCAGAAAGGGGCAAGAGGGGTACAGAAGTTTGCACGAGAGGTGCCAAAAGAAGCAAGAGCAGTGCAGTAAGAAACAACAGAGGTACAGAAGGAGGTAAGAGGGGTGCAGAAAGAGGCAGGAACAGTACAGGAAGAACCAAGAGAGGTGCAGGAAAAGGGAAGAAGGGTGCAGAAAGAGGCACGAGGGGTACAGAAAGAAGTAAGAGGAGTGCAGAAAGAAGCATCAGAGGTGCTGAAAGAGGCACGAAGGGTGCGGAAAGAGGCAAGAGAAGTACAGAAATAAGCAACAGAGGTACAGGAAGAGGCCGGAGTGGTGCAGAAAGAGGGAAGAGAGGGTTAGAAAGAGTCAAGAGAGTTGCACAAAGAGGGCCGAGGGGTGCAGAAAGAGGCAAGAGGGGTACAGAAAGAAGCAAGTGAGGTGCAGAAAGAGGCAAGAGGGGTGCAGAAAGAGGAGAGAGGGGTGCGGAAACAGGCAAAAGGGTACAGAAAGAAGTAAATGATGTGCAGAAACAGGCAAGAGAAGTGTCGAAAGAGGCAAGAGATGTGCAGAAGGAGGCAAGAGAACTGCAGGAAGAGGCAAGAGAGTTGCAAAAAGAGGCAAGTGAGGTGCAGAAGGAGGCAAGAGAACTGCAGAAAGAGGTAAGAGAGTTGCAGAAACAGGCAAAAGGTGGCAGAAAGAGGGATCAGGTGGACAGACTGAGGCAAGAGAGGTGCAGGAAGTGGGAAGAGGATTGCAGAAAGAGGCAAGAGAAGTGCAGAAAGAAACAACAGAGGTGCAGAAATAGGCAAGTGGGATGCAGAAAGAGGCAAGAGAAGTTCAGAAAGAAACAATAGAGGTGCAGAAAGAGGCAAGAGAATTATAAAAAGAGGCAAGAGAGGTGCTGAAACAGGTAGGATAGGTACAGAGAGTAGAAGAGATGAGCAGAAAGAGGCAAAAGAAGAGCAGAATAAAAGTTGCAGAAAGAAGCAACAGAAATGCAGAAAGTGGCAAGAGAGGCACAGAAAGAAGCAAGAGTTGTTTGCACATCATTAGTACCAATTTAACACCCACATTAAGCAATAAGTAATATGTGACCATTCCAGGTTTGTAAAGGGCCTTCCACCCGCTGTAATACTTGTCGCTAATTTGAGTCGTTCGAGCTAGAAACAAGGCTTTTTTGTTCAAATCTACAGATTAGCGTGCAGTTGATGAATTATGTGGCTAATGCAGAAAATGTATAATTGTGCGAAAGTCGGTGCAGCCAAACAGTCGCATAAGTCTAGTGGCCATGCTCACACCTCTGACGACTAGGTTCAGTAGTGCTCCTTAGTGATTCCTTCTTTTTTGTCTCATTGAATTCATATTTTGGAAACCAGGAAGACTAAACCTGAGGTTACCACTCCACAACACAGACTACCATACCACATAATTACTCTCCATAACACATAATCCCACTATACATAATTCCTATAAACTAACTGCCACATACTTTCTATCCGCATAATTTCCCTACACAACTTACCACATAATTCCACTACACACAAAGTACATCCACTCCACTCTAAAAAACATTAGTAAATAATTTTTAGATTTGCAATGCTAATAGCTCTAACTCTTGCAAATATGAGACCTATTACATTACAACTGCTTCTTTAACTGGTAGTTGTGTTTGCGGGAGTGGTGGAGAAAGGGGGCTGGGCCTCAAACAAAGCTCAGGAATTCCACTGTGTAGGACTTACAGAAGTTACCAGGAGGGCTTCTTGGCCCCCAAAGTCCCTCAGGAGTAAAGAGCACTTCTTCCCCTAACCAGTACTGTGCCAGGAGGAGCGTTTACAGAGTGGTGGAGAAAGGGGGGAGCATGGCCTCCTAAGACCTCCTAGCAATCCTACTGTGTGGGACTTAGTGGAGGTAACAGGAGAGGTAGTTGCCCCCAGGACTACTTTGGGGGCAAACTACCCTCCTATTACCTCCAGTAAGACCCACGCAGCAGCATTGCTAAGTTCTCATAGCAGGCCATGCCCTCTTTCCCTACCGCTCTGCAAACACGCCCCTTGGCGTGCTCTTGCATGGGTATTAAAGTCCATTCGCTGCTGGGGGCTCTTAGGGGACAATAAGCCTACCTGTTACCTCCAGTATGCCCCACACAGTGGGATTGCTGAGAGGTGGGCACAGTCCAAGTCCCCTTTGTCCACCACTCTGAAAACGCGCCTCCTGGTGCACTCTTAGTTGGGGGTGAAGTCCCCTTTCCTTCTGAAGGTCCCTGGGGGCCAACTAGCCCTCCTGGTAACTCAATTAAGCCCCACACAGCTGGTTTGCTAAGAGTGGTCTGAGGCCATGCCCCCTTTTTACACCAATCTGCAAACGTGCCGCCTAGCGCACTGCTGATTGGAGGATGAAGTCCACTTCAGTCCTAAGGTCCTCAGGACACAAGGAGACCTCATCACCCACCAGCAGTGCACTAAGAGGCCGTTTGCAGAGTGGTGTAAAAAGGGGCATGGCCTCATACCACCTCTCAGCAATCCCACTGTGTGGGGCTTACTGGAGGTTCCTGGTGGCCTAGTTGGCCGCCAGGAACCCTCACTAGCTACCGAAACTTAATCCCCAATGCAGAGTACTCAAGGAGGCACATTTGCAGAGTCATGCAGGGAGGGGGCGGGCCACCAGCGAGTTGCCGGTTTCTATTTATTTATTTATTGTTTGTATTTTATGGGAGTGGGGCCACTTGGCCCCCCTTCCCCTGCCTCTTTTGGCCCCGGGGACCCCATCCCCCAGGGCATACTGAGCCTTATTTTTATTTTAGAGGGGCCCTCCTTGCCCCTCCTGAGGCCAATATGGGCCCTGGAGACCCCATCCCCCGGGGCCCAGCTGGTTATACCCTTTTTTTTAAGGGAGGGGGCTGCGAGGCCCACACCTTGAAAAAATAAAGGGTGTCCTCATCCCTGGGGCTTGGCCATTGCGTTTTAAAATAAAATAAAGGGAGGAGGGCCAAGCAGCCCACTTCCAGGCCATTTTAAGCCCCAGGGACACCATGGCATGGCCACACAATAAGGACTGTGGGGGGCCCCAATGCCCCCACGATCGCTGCCGGCTCCCTGCCGCATGCGGGAGCCGGCATTGCTTTTGGGTAAAGGGAGCTGCTGACATGCAGCTCCCCTTGTCCAAAAGCAATTCTGCTTAGCAGGGGTCTGCCCTGGGGCCACTCCCAGCTATTTGAATCCCCAGGGAAGTGGTGGTCCCCAGGGCCGCAACAGACCCCGCATTTTAATCAAGACTGCCCCAGGTAGGTGCTGGTCCCTAAGGCAGTGTGGGGGGGCTCGAGCCCCACCCCCCACTTTGTTTTTCATAGTAGCCTCGGGAAGGTGGTGGTCTCCGGGGCTGCGGGGGCCGTGTGGCCCCCGCATTTAAATCATATAGCCTGGGGGGGTGGTAGTGCCCAAGTCTTAGTGGGGCCCGATGCCCCCTGACCTAAATACATTTTAGCCCCGGGGAGGTGGCGGTGCCCGGGGTTTGGGGTTCCCACAAGGCCCCCCACCCTAAAATATTAATGCCCTGGGGAGGTGGCAGTCCCTGGGGCAGCGTGGGGGGGCAGGAGCCCCCATGCATTTTTTTTAAAAGCCCCCACAGAGGTTTATTGATAACAGAGCGCAGGAGCCCGCGCTTCATTTAAAAAAAAAAAAATGTTTTGCCGGATTCGCGCACCCTGCGCTAATTCGGCCAATTCCTTTTTTATGCTTTTTTATAACTGATTTCTTGTGACTCGGTAAAACTGGCTGCCAACACGTCCTGGTTTGGAGTGTTGGCAGCCAATCTGAATGAAGCTCGTGTTCGGGAGGGTGCTCAAACCCTCTCGAACACCTTAGATATATACATTTTTATTTTTTCAATTTCTCAGCAACTACTGAACTGATTCACTCCATTTACAAAAAGCTCACTTTCTGGACCACGAGCTACCTTTTTGCCAAATTTGGTGTAATTATGTTTAGCAGTTTTGGCTGTAGCCATGTCTAAAGATCCTATGGACATTAACATGGGGAAAACGTGCTTTGGGACCCCACTTTTTTCTCATCCCCTCACTTAAAGAATCACCCCAAAACTTTCAAGACAGGAGCTGACCTGAGTGAACCATTGGTTTTGAAAATGTGCGAAGATTCATCAAATGGCGGCAAAGAAATTGGCAAAAGAAAAAACACTTTTTGAATAAAAACAAGGTCCTAATTATAACAACCTACTGGCGGCCGCCATATATATATATATATATATGTATTCACTGATGTCATCAGTGATGTCACTGACCATGTCATGAATGATGTAATATGTGATGTCATCAGCAGTGCATTGCGCGTGCACAAGTTATAGGTAGCTGAACTATAACAGGGTAATTTCTGTGGTTTTGTACTAGTGAAATGTCCAACTAACTATAACATGTCTGAAACATATGGTTTTTCTGTGAATTTCTATGGTTTTTTAAATGCCTCGACCTGCCACAAATGCAGAGTCTCATGAAGGACAGGCTGTGAATGGAGGGTGGCACCCACCGCTGAACATGAAATGTAGCTGGGATATACCATGCCCATTAGATCCTCACCATGGCATTGCTGCCACAAGGCATGGTGCAGATGAATGCTGCTGCCCCCACACCATTCTCATCTCTGCCCCCTGGTGTGTTAGTGCCTCACAGTGCGGCAGGCGTATCCACTGCGCCCCCAGAAGTATCAGTGGCACACAGTGTGGAAGACAGTCGATCACCGTCCACTGATGTGTCAGTGGCACAGTGTGCGGAAAACAATCCACCTTTGTTCACTCATGTGTCAGTGGCACACAGTCCTGCAGCTGGTACAGACAAATCCACAGGTGGGGCATTGCACACATATGAGGACAAGGATGGGGATGGGTTTTAGATCAGAAGACAGCACTACAATTCATTTCCGCCACATGGCCTGTTTATCCTTCGTGCCACACATAGCCCCCCGGCCTTCGATTGTCCCAAGTTACACTCTGATGCACTCACCTTAGTCCGTGACATGGCCTGCCATATCCTCTTCAATGACCAATGACACAGTGACCTCATTGGGGACTGTACCCTTCCAGTTCCACGGTACCTGTCACCCCGGATGGACTCTGGTAAGCCCTCCACAAGCCCATATTGTGAAGTGTGCTTTTCCTGTCCCACTACTGCTCCAGCTGCTGAACTCCACTCCACATTGTAAGCCACACTATCCGATTAAGTTCCGACATTGGCCCCACATAGCTACCTGTCGCAGGCGTACTCGCTGTTGGTGTGCAGGTCAGTGGTCCAGTTGTCAACATGTCACGGCCACTCCCTGAGGGCAGGTTTGCGCACGCACCACACCCATCCGGCACATGCGTCACAGGCCATCTGACCAAGCAAATATAATGGATCGACAACGTCACATCCTTTATTGCTGGTGGTGACTGGATGGCAGACGCTCCATGGGTCTAAATGATAAAGAGTCCACAAAAAGTTGAGCAGAGGGTTAGTAGCACCCTCAGCTGTAGTCATGGGCCTACCACCACGTGGCGTGGACTTGAGTTGCACAGGGTTAGTGCCAACCAAACATGATGTGGCCATCAGGGCCTACTACCAGGTGGCGTGGACTTGAGTTGCACAGGGTTAGTGCCACCCGAAGCTGATGTGGCCGTCAGGTGCCTACCACCACATGGCGCGGACTTGAGTTGCACAGGGTTAGTCGCACCCTAAATTGTATGGCCGTCAGAGGCCTACCACCACGTGGCGCTGACTTGCCTTACACAGGGTTAGTGCCTCCAGAAACTGATGTGGTCTCCGCCATTGATGACTCAGGACTTATCGACATATATGGGATCTACAGGGCCGTGGAGCATGTCCACATAATGTGCACCAAGCCATGGTGGCGGGACCGGGCCCTGGAGCTTTCACGGGCACGTGGAATGTCCACTGGTAGACACACCAGTGGCAGCAGGTAATTATTTAGTCATGGATGCGCAGGGGCGGCAGTGTCTCTCTCTCTCTCTCTCTCTCACTTTCCTCACTTCACTCTTTCTCTCACTCTCTTCCTTTCTTTCCTTCTATCTCGCTCACTCTCTCTCCCTTCTCCCTTTCTCACTCCCTTCCTTTCCTTCCCTCTCTATTTCTCTGTGTTTTTTTTCTTTCTCTCTTCCTCTGTGTCTCACTCCTTTCATATGCGCATTACACACTTCCTTATTTCGTGCTTTATTTTCCAGGCTGTGTTGTCAACATTGATGGACCCAACAAGAGTCTTCTGCCTTGTTGTTTTGTGTTTAGTTTGTTAAATTTAAATAAAGATTTTGGTTGTTACTTAAGTGCTGTGTGACTCTTTCTTGTTCTTATTACTGTTATTTGGTGGTGTCCTCCATGGTGTTAAATTTTGGGGCAGTTATCGCGGGAATACTGGTGATGTCTGCAGTTTGTACCAGCTTCTGAATAGTGTGTTAGATTTATCTCAACTTTAGTTGCATTAAAGTGCTGATAATGAGATGCAGAGTAGGCGTTTCCGTTCAAAAACACACAAGGTACACCTTTGCGATTTATTCTAAGGACTAAAATCCTGTATTGATTTGCACGGTGGTAGTGGGTACATTTACAGTGTATACACAAAATCAATGATGTAATCACATTGTATTTATATTGATTGGGAATAGTGGGTCAGGTGCTGGATCTTGACGGGATACACTGCCCATTTTGTTTATTTTTCTGGACACGAAAAAACCACATCACAACTTTCACAACGAAAGGCAAAAACTGCGATGCGAAACAAATTACGGCAATAAGCCACGTTAGCACCAGAGATTTTACACCTGCTTTCTGCTAGTGTTAATCAGGGCGACTATTTGACATGTCGTTGACGCAATCCATCACCTGACCGGGACAGATGTGCTGACTCCAACCACTTTACCCAATGTGCACCAAAGCAGAATCGGGGAGTGGGTCAATTTGCTCACTGCATACTACGACACGTGCAATCTCCCAGGCCCAGTTCCCAACATGCATGCCAAACATCCATGCATCCTATAAAAGGGCCTCACCATGACACTCCTGGTCGTGGGCCAACAGGGGGTGCACACACCAGTCATAATCCATGTCAGCTGCCCACACGATGGAGAGGCACACGTCCATGCACCACTCGGATAGGCACGTGCGACATTGCAACACAGTTGAACGCAAGTCGCGTCCGCAATGCAGAAGCTCAGCCGGTAAGTTATCCGCAGCACTGCCAAAGGCAGTACACCCAGGACATGCAGCAGATGTGCAAGGTATAGGTAGACGTGAATGGAGTCGACCATGTGTTCAGGATGCCCTGCCATTGCGTCAGTGGCTCTGCTTGTAGATGCACTGGGTTGACATGTGCCAGTCTTGTGGATGAAATGGGACAGCTTGGTGCAATGAGCCGGGTCTGTGTGCAATGGGTGCAGGGCAGGGGTGTGGTGGAAATACATGTGAAGGCCATTTCACAAATGCTAACTACGACGAGGGACTTTTGAATGTGGGATGCGTCTCAAATCGAGCAATGTGTAGTGTGGGAGACGGATACAAATATTTTAGTATCTGTCAGGGGGACTGCCACTTGCATGTTCCTTCTTGGAGCAGGAGATGTGCTAGCGCAAGATAGCTCAGCCAAAGAACCTTTCATCCCTACAGTAACATGTTATGTGTTAGTGGTTGTCTTATAAAGCGCTCAGCTACTCGGGCAGAGTGTCCCGGCGCTATAAGATCTGTAGGGCCGAAACCAAAAAGAACGCAGAAGGCTACTGTCCAAACAGCCATGTCTTAAACTCTTTCCTAAAAGAGAGCAGACTGTCTAGATTCCTGATATACAGAGGCAGCTTATTCCACAGTTGAGGTGCCAAAAGTCTGTAGGACCGTCCCCCAATGCGGGCTCGTTTGATTTTTGGAACAATAGCCAACACTTGGAAGGATGATAGAAATGTACTCTATTCCTTAAGTAGAAGGCACTAGTGCTGTGAAGAGATTTGAACACCATAGTAAGAGTTTTAAAAAGAATACGTTTGCGCACCGGTAGCCAGTGGAGCGTATTTAGAAGAGACGAGGTATTGGACCTACGACTAAGGCCAAAAATTGCTCTTGCGGCCGAGTTTTGGACAGATTGAAGGCGCGCAAGGAGATACTCCGGGAGGTCTAGAGAGAGTATGTTAGCATAATCCAATCGTGATCCAATCAAGGCCTGAACCGTGATCCTCATGTGGACATGCGACAGAAAGGGAAGAACTTTTAAGAGGCCAAAGCATTGTCCCACTACACCAAGAATCTGTGGTTTCAGAGTCAATCAATTGTCCACTTTTACACCTCGATTTTTCGCCATGGGGGTCGCAGCTGAGGGAGGAAACATATCAGCCGGCCACGAGAAGTTCCAATTGATATCTGGGGGCAGCCGAAAAAGAGAACCTCAGATTTGTCAGAATTGCATTTTAATTGGTTCAATCGGAACCATGAGAAAACAGTCTCAAGGCAGCTCTTGATGTTAAAGTCAGTATTCTTATCGCAGGTAAAAAGCAGCTGCGTGTCATCGGCATAAGACACTATCCGGGCTCCGAAAGACTCCACCAAAGCAGCCAAGGGGGACATATATATATTAAAGAGAGTAGGGCTTAAAATTGATCCCTGAGGGACTCCTACCTCCGAAGATGGAATAGGGGTTGAAAGTGGAGGGGCCCAGATTGATTGTTGGTGGTCAGATAGAAAAGACTCAAAACAACCAACATCTCCATCTGCATTCATACAGGATATGTACAGAGGCCGGTCGTGGGTTTTGTGGATTGTCTGTGACCCTGGTCATCATGAATGAGATGCCCAGCATGTAGCACATTGGCGGGTTCACTGTGTGTTATGTTGCCAAACAGCTGCTCCTCCCTCCCACAAGCCCCCGCACTTTTGTGCCCTGCGCTGTTGTATCCCGTGCACTCCTACGGCACACCATTGTAATGCTTATTTGAGCATGTCCTGTGGCATTCAAACCACACTGTGACACTGCCCTTTTGAGGTGGTGAATGCTACTTTACAACATCGGCTACTGCGGTCCTTGTGGCAGTCACACCAGAACACAGAGACACATTTACCGCACTTCCTGCCCACGAATATGTCCGAGAGACCCCGTTCCCCTTGCTGGACCAGCACACGCCGCTTGTGCATGCAGGAGGATGCGTGCGTAGCTACATGTCCAGGCTCACTGCCAACGCTGAGGTGACATGGTAACGTCCGCTGAAGACAGCACACTGGGATGTTGCAGGGCCCGTGCCCCTCATGCTAACACAATGACCACAAGGACACACTTGCTCAGATGCGGGTTCTGGGGGCGTTGGCGGTCCTGGGGTTGTTGCGATGAGTGTTGTGGCCCACATGGGTATCCGTGTATCATGCTTATGGCACCTGTGGGTGTTCCAGTGTGGCTCTTGGCTGTGTTCCCTTTCATGCTACAAGGACCACAGCGGGCACCCGCAGCCCAAGCAAGCCCTGCTATTATTTTTTAAGAAATGCCCCCGGTACCTAGCCCACCCAGGGGCCTCATTAAAATATAAAACGCTGAAATGCGGAAACCCACAAGCCCAGCACAAATTGAGCCGATTTTCTTTTTTTTTTTTAAATCTTTTTTTGGCCCTGAGGGTCCTTTTGTGACCCCATGAGCAAGCCTAGGGGGTCAGGGTGTTTCTACACTGCCCCCTTCTCTTGTTTAATATCTTTGTTTCTCTGTTTGCTGGTGCCTCGCTTCTACTGAACCACAAGATGGCTGCCAACACTGCCTGGTTTGGAGTGTTGGCATCCAATCACAGTGAAGCTCATACACTGCACTTAGGCTCCGCCCAGATATTGACACTTTTATTTTTCTAATTTCTCAGCAACTACTGAACGGCTTTACACCATTTAAAAGGTCATTTCCTGACCCACGCACTATCTTTGTGCCAAATTTGGGGTAATTCCGTTGAGTAGTTTCAGCTGTAGCCTTGCCCAAAGTTTCCTATGGAAATTGATTTTTTGACTCCTATGTTTTAAATTTCTCAAAAACTACTGAACTGGCCTCTGGTGAGAGATTATTCAATCTTAGGGCCCACTATTCCCAAATCCTCACATGTAACATACAGAAAAGCATTCTCCATGAGAGATGCATTGTTATATAGGAGTCCAGAATTGAAAAGACAAGTGACGTGGTTACAGCAGGTCTAGTTCTTTAACATATATCACAAATGCAAAGCATGTGCTCATTGTGTGAATACCAGCGAGAATATGACACCAGTCAGTCAAAAAACATCCAAGATAAGGGGGTAATTCAATTGCAAGACTGTCTACACAGTTTACCTGCTGTCTTATAAATGTGGCCTATAATATATAGTGCTATGCAAACAAATGATGGACGGAATGCTAAATAAACCATACATTCACCCCGATCAGGAGATCTTGGTTAAATCCATCGTTCTTTTGCTCACCATGCCACCCTAGGTTAGACCCAGCCGTATGCAAATCAGCCTTGACCCTGTGCCTCAAGGGAACAGTCCAGACCGAACTGCCAAGCCAGGTCCTCCCTGGACCAGAAACAAGCATCCTGGGACCGGTGTCTGGAGATTACTCGTCATCAGCCAGGCTAGCTTGAATCCAGTGGCACAGTGAGCAAGGGACCCACGTCTGGGCATACCCATCCCACTTAGGGTGAAAAGTGCTAAGCAAACAAATGATGGACAGAATGCTGAATAAATCATACATTCATCCCAAGTCAAGAGTTCTGGGTCAAATCCATTCTTCTTTTGCTTACCATGCCACCCCAGTTTAGACCCAGCAATATGCAGATCAGTATTGACCCTGTGCCTCATGGGAACAGTCAGACTGAACTGCCAAGCCCGGTCCTCCCTGGACCGGAAACAAGCATCCTGGGGCCGGTTTCTGGGTATTACCCTTCATCAGCCAGGCTAGCTTGAATCCAGTGGCACAGTGAGCATGGGACCCAAGCGTGGGCATACCCATCCCACTTATGGTGAAAAGTGCTAGGCAAACAAATGATGGACAGAATGCTGAATAAATCATATATTCACCCCCCAGTCAATGACTGATTTGCATATAGCTGGGTCTGAACTGAGGTGGCGAAGTGAGCTAAAGAATGATGATGGATTCAACCCAGATCTGTGACTGTAGGTGAGTGTCTGAAAATTTTCAGCACTCCGTCCATCATCTCCTTGTGTTTGCTCTGTTCACCCTAAGTTGGCAGGGTTTGCCCAGATGTGTGTCCCTTGCTCACTTTGCCACTGGATTCAAGCTAGCCTGGCTGATGAAAGGTGTTTCCCAGAAACCGGTCCCAGGATGCTTGTTTCCGGTTCAGGGAAGACCTGGTTTGGCAGTTCAGGCTGGACTGTTCCCATGAGGCACAGGGTCAAGACTGATTTACATATAGCTGGGTTTTAACTGAGATGGTGAAGTGAGCTAAAGAATGATGATGGATTAAACCCAGATCTGTGACTGGGGGTGAGTGTCTAAAAAGTTTCAGCACTTCGTCCATCATCTCCTTGTGGTTGCTTTGTTCGCTGTAAGTTGGCAGGGCATGCCCAGACATGGGTCCCTTGCAAACTTTGCCACTGCATTCAAGGTAGCCTGGCTGATGAAAGGTGTTGCCCAGAAACCGGTCCCAGGATGCTGGTTTCCGGTTTAGGGAAGACTTGGCTTTGCAATTCGGGCTGGACTGTTCCCATGAGGCACAGGGTCAAGACTGATTTGCATAAAGCTGGGTCTGAACTGAGGTGGCGAAGTGAGCTAAAGAATGATGATGGATTCAACTCATATCTGTGACTGGAGGTGAGTGGCTGAAAAGTTTTAGCACTCCGTCCATCATCTCCTTGTGTTTGCTTTATTCGCTTTAAGTTGGCAGGGTATACCCGGACGTGGGTCCCCTGCTCACTTTGACACTGGATTCGAGCTAGCCTGGCTGATGAAGAGTGTTACCCAGAAACCGGCCCCAGGATGCTTGTTTCCCATTCAGGGAAGACCTGGCTTGGCAGTTCGGGCTGGACTGTTCCCATGAGGCACAGGGTCAAGACTGATTTGATTTGTGGAGAAGGGTGGCTCAATGGTTAGAGTGGCAGACCCTGATGCAGAGGTCTGGCCCGGGACCAGGGTTCAATTCCCGCCTCGGCGGGTCTTGGGCTCAATTTCCTCGGACCTGATAATTCTCGCCTCGGTGCCTAATTTAATCATGGGTCCCACGCTGCAACTCTGGGCAATAGCTTGCTTAATCTCCACAACGGCCCCAACAGCGCTTGGATGTCTGGCTTTCACCCTTGGGGTGCCCAGGAGTGGGCAATTCACAGGGAGAGGCCAGGAAGGGTTCCTCAGCGGTATGCTTACAGCGCCTTGATGCCACGTCTGGGGTGATACGTGCGCTATACAAGCAACACTACATTTACACTTACATTTTACATTTGCATAGAGCTGGGTCTGAATTGATGTGGCAAAGTGAGCTAAAGAATGATGATGGATTCAACACAGATCTTTGAATGGGGTGAGTGTCTGATAAGTTTCAGCAATCCGTCTTACTATGTCCTTGTGTTTGCTTTGTTCATCCTAAGTTGGCAGGGTATGCCCAGACGTGGGTACCTTGCTCACTTTGCCACTGGATTCAAGCTATCCTGGCTGATGAAGGGTGTTATCCAGAAACCGGTCCCAGGATGCTTGTTTCTGGTTCAGCGAAGACCTGCCTTGGCAGTTCGGGCTAGACTGATCCCATGTGGCCCAGGGTCAAGACTGATTTGCATATAGCTGGGTCTGAACTGAGGTGGCGTAGTGAAATACAGAATGATGATGGATTCAACCCAGGTCTGTGACTGGGGATGAGTGTCTAAAAAGTTTCAGCAATCCGTCTATCGTCTCCTTGTGTTTGCTTTTTTCGCCCTAAGTTTGAAGGGTATTCCCAGACGTGGGTCCCTTGCTCACTTTGCCAATGGATTCAAGCTATCCTAGCTGATGAAGGGTGTTACCGAGAAACTGGTCCCAGGATGCTTGTTTCTAAATCAGGGAAAACCTGGCTTGGCAGTTTGAGCTAGCCTGTTCCCATGAGGCACAGGGTCAAGACTGATTTGCATATAGCTGGGTCTGAACTGAGGTGGAGAAATAAGCTAAATAATGATGATGAATTCAACCCAGTTCTGTAACTAGGGATTAGTGTCTGAAAAGTTTCAGCACCACGTCCATCATCTCCTTGTGTTTGCTTTGTTTGCCCTAAGTTGGCAGGGTATGCCCAGACGTGGGTCCCTTGTTCACTTTGCAATTGGATTCAAGCTAGCCTGGGTGATGAAGGGTGTTACCCAGAAACCGGTTCCAGAATGCTTGTTTCCGGTTCAGGGAAGATCTGGCTTGGCAGTTCGGGCTGGACTGTACCCATGAGGTACAGGGTCAAGACTGATTTGCATATAGCTGGGTCTGAACTGAGGTGGCGAAGTGAGCTAAAGAATGATGATGGATTCAACCCATACATGTGAATGGAGGTGAGTTGCTGAAAAGTTTTATACAATCCGTTCATCATCTCCTAGTGTTTTCTTTGTTCGCTTTAAGTAGGCGGGGTATACCCGGACGTGGGTCCCCTGCTCACTTTGCCAC
Organism: Lissotriton helveticus; assembly: GCF_964261635.1. Taxonomy (NCBI): domain Eukaryota; kingdom Metazoa; phylum Chordata; class Amphibia; order Caudata; family Salamandridae; genus Lissotriton; species Lissotriton helveticus. The sequence continues at coordinate 595,645,180 of NC_136057.1, read as the reverse complement.
TGAATTCGAGCTAGCCTGGCTGTTGAAGGGTGTTACCCAGAAACCGGTCCCAGGATGCTTGTTTCTGGTTCAGCGAGGACCTGGCTGGCAGTTTGGGCTGGACTGTTCCCATGAGGCCCAGGGTCAAGACTGATTTGCATATAGCTGGGTCTGAACTGAGGTGGCGTAGTGAGCTAAAGAATGATGATGGATTCAACCCAGGTCCGTGACTGGGGATGAGTGTCTGAAAAGTTTCAGCACTCCATCCATCATATCCTTATGTTTGCTTTGTTCACGCTAAGTTGGCAGGGAATGCCCAGATGTGGGTCCCATGCTCACTTTGCCACTGGATTCAAGCTAGCCTGGCAGATGAAGGGTGTTTACACCAAAACCGGTCCCAGGATGCTTGTTTCCGGTTCAGGGAAGACCTGGCTTAGCAGTTCGGGCTGGACTGTTCCCATGCGGTACAGGGTCAAGACTGATTTGCATATAGCTGGGTCTGAACTGAGGTGGCGTAGTGAGCTACAGAATGATGATGGATTCAACCCATATCTGTGACTGGAGGTGACTGTCTGAAAACTTTCAGCACTCTGACTATCATCTCCTTGTGTTTGCTTTGTTCGCTTTAAATTGGCAGGTTATGCCCAGATGTGGGTCCCCTGCTCACTTTGCTGTTGTATGCCGATTTAGATTCCGAATAATTTTTCCCGATTCATGCCCTTATATAGGCATAGAAAACCAATCCTTATTTAGGCATAGCCCATGCTACCCAAATACAGGCATGGCTACTTCCATCCGTTCATCTACGTCACAACGATTTTTTGGAAAACCAGACTCTTAAGCAGAAGGGTCTTCACCTAGCCTGGATATTGATTTCTCCATGAAACTCATTTATTATGCATGAACATCTATTCCTTAGGGGTTTATCCATGACGTTCATATGCCCGACTTTTACATCAATACTGGCATTCCTAAACACCTTCAAGTTATAAATATACCTTCACGTGCTATAGCAAAGCACAGTGTGGTTAGGTGCAATTCGACTACCTACTTGCACGACGCAGCTCGCTGCAGCAAGTGCCGAAGGAAGCCAACTCTCCAGCTGACACACTGACCAGAAGCTGTCATCCTCCTGCTGAGAATCCAGCTCCAGTGTTTCTGACTCCCCTTGCGGGGTGTTGGTAAATTGAGTCCCATGAAAGATTTACCAACCTCTCTCATTCTAAAGGTATGGAGCTGATTAGAACCTTGAGAAACCTTTGGCAAATTCTTGGCAGAACTAAACTATAACTAAAGACAGCACCCACTTCTTCCCTGGTACTAGACCTAGGTTAGGTACATTGGGATTTGCGTATTTAGGAGCACCAGTTGAGTATTTTAGCCTGTGTTATTTATGTATGTATTTTTATATATGTCAAAGCAACAGACAATGCTATTACAGTATTATTTTATATTACTGTTTACTCTGTACGCATTTTACTTCGCATTCTGTCTAATGATTGTAGCAGCTAATATCTCTTGCATGAGAAATAATACTGTTCAATAAACCCTTTTTATTGAAATGCCCGTCTCTATATTTCTATGCAACTCTGTAGAAACTAAGCATGCACGACTGACTGAGTGAACTAGTTATCTATTGTTTCCTCGACTCTGAAGATATGTTCCGATTCTAGGGGAAACAAAGTTGTCATATTTATGCGGTTGTCAGAAACTAATCCCTTCTTGTTTATTCGAGAAAGTTTCCAGTGACCTCTGAGTTAGCTGGCCCACACACAATTAAGTTTAATATACTCAATAGAGACATACTGACCTCAGTCCTATGTCAAATCTATAGTGTATGTTATTCCAATGCGCAGAGCCTATTGGGAATATAGGAACTACACTACATGGCACCCAACGGTTTGGTAAGGCACTAATTTAACATTAGATACTAAAGTAACTCAGTCGTGCTTTTCTCGGAGACCCCCTTTTCCCGTAATACTCCAATAGACGTCTGGAGTGGGTAAAAGGGATAATATCTGCCATAGCTGAGTAGGATGAAAAATCCTATGTATTAGTTTTTGGTTTGTTCAACGTTGAAGGATACAGTGTTCCAAAATATTGTGCACCTTATCTTTGTTCCCTTGAAACTTGCTCTGCAGTTTTCATTAAACAACGTCGAATAACGGCAACAACATCGTAACCGGTAGAGCTGCGGCTTACCCAGCCGATGCAGCTTTTAACTTCACAGGTTTCTAAGAAACAGAATAGGATTCTATAGCCATTCCTCTTTATTTAAGGAAAGCCATCACTATAAAACTTATAAAACATGGCCTATCATCAAGAGGTGGTAGGGCAATTTTTGTGATAGAGGCACCTGAATATCACCAGACAGAAGTATTCTATTCATGGATAGTCTTACCAGAAGCAAATCCAGTAACACATATGTTTCACTTCTACAAAGAAGATGGACCACCGAATGAGTATATTCCTTTCAAGGATATAGAATATCCACTCACATACCAGGAGCAAGAGCTCTGATTTAAAGGCGCCCTAAAACATTTAAATCACATTACCAGGCTCGGTCCACTAGGTAGACCAGGAGCAACATGGTCGGCTCTAGCCAGCTACTCGCCTGACCCTGACATTGACGCAATATCGGACGATGAATTACTTAGTACTATACAAAGATTAGTAGAATTATACAGTTAAACCACAACTGACTGAAAGTCTTTAAAAGGCCTTTACTAAAAACACTCCTACATTACTAAAAAGAAGTGGTAGAATATCAAACAAAACTTCTAAAAAGATGCGTTCTCAATCCCGAGGTAGATCTCCTCAAAAGGAGCCATCTGAAAAGAGTTATAACCTCAGGAATAGGGATAATTTGAGAAAACCTGATAGATATCAAGACACTGATACTTGTTCCTCTTGTACCTTTCAGACTTCGCTACAGAAATCCGAAAGAAGAGGACGGTCAGAAAACAAAGAAGAACGTGTGAAGCCCAAAGATGATCAACAAGTTTAGAAAAACGAGAAACCTCAATTCACCAAAAATAAGGTAGCAGGTCTAAAAATCAGACATGCCGAGGATCTTGAGGACACAACTCAAGAACAGAGAATGGGCTCGGATAATGTAGGACAGAGCAGCAGAGTCACACTAGCTCGCCAGAACCTGAAGGGTCTTCTGGAGATAGTGGACTTGAATGAATTTGTTCAAGTTGAAACTGCAGATACAAGGGTTAGTTCTCCACATAGGTTACATGAAATAACACTCTGGATGGAGGGAGGCATACCAAGAAAGGTGTAAGCACTCTTTTGAGAGAGACTTTCTAAGGGTTATATCATTCTTCTAGCTGTAAAAGACTGGCCACCAACATTTGTCGAGGAGTGCCCACATGGCGAAGACATCATTATGCCAGCCTTCTCTAATCATATTTTGTCAAAACATTGCACCAGAAAGTAGGTATTTGACCGCTTTCTCAATTATGGGGACACAGCGGCACTTCTGTTGTCTCCCTCAAGGATTCAAGAATAGTCCTGGGTTATTCTCAGCAAGGGCAACAGAGTTAATACAAACTTATGATGATGAAGCATTGTCATATGTAGATGACATCTATCTGACAGATGATGACTTGGATAGGCACTTGAATAGGGTGAATACCATTATACTTGGATTCGCCTCTGAGGGTTATAAATTCATTTAAAAAAATCTAGAATTGCCCATCTCGACATCCTTTTCGTAGAATATGAGAAATCAAGTGAAGGCAAAAGCCTGGCAGCCAACTTTTTAGAAAAATGTGCGCTGCTCCAACCTCCAATCACGCTGAAAAACTTACAGTCGATTTTAGGTTTCCTGAATTTCTGAAGAACTTACATTCTAACTTACGCAGAAAGGGTTAAACCTCTCTATGTATTAATCAAACCTGATTTCAAAACCATTCATTGGAAATTTTGCGTTCACTCCCAACAGACATGTTAGCAACTAAACATTTGCAAACAAGCGTAAATGTATGCAACTTAGTGATCCGGATCATTCCAGGACAATGCGGATTCACGTACTTAACTTTTAACGAAGGTGAAAAGTACCAATAGCTTACAAATCACACTTGTACACACAAGCAGAAATGAAGTTCACTTCTACGGAAAAAATTCTGACAGCTGTTCAAACCGCTGTAGCAAAAGAAAGAGCCCTAGCACAGGGGAAACGCATTTTGGTCGTAACTCCTGTACCTGCCTCAGAGGCAGTGACAAAAGCAAGCATCCCAAATGCAAAAGCTTTACATCCAAGATGGATACAATGGGTTAATTCTCTTACTGCAACAGATGTTGAAGACGTTTTTGATCCTTATTTGAAAACACAAACATTTCTACAATACGAACAAGAATGTCCTCTGCCCAATGAAATTCTACCTCTTGATCAGTATGCATGAATAAGTTATACTGACGGATCAGCTCAACCCGCTATGAGGGGTAAACAAGCCTATAGTGCTGTGTGCGCGATCGTTACAGGTCATTGGCGTGATGGCAACTTTAAACCAATGGTTACTAAAACTCAATCCTTAGGAGATTGTACAGCTCAGCGAGCTGAACTACAAGCATTCAAGATGGCACTTGAGTATACGGGTCGCGAATTCCCCACACTCATAGTGTGCGATTCGTTTTATTGTGTTCAATCTTACAATGAATACTTGCAGAACTGGCTTCAAAAAGGTGTCAAAGATGCAAAAGGTGGCACAATTAAGCATAAAACGCTTTGGGAAAAAGTAGTTCAGTTATGAGAAGGACTACAAAACACTCACATGATACATATGCTAAGTCATCAACGTTGAAGGGAATTCATTGGCTGATGAAGCCGCAAACTGCTTCTGTAGCTGCAATCACTCGTTCGAAAATTAAAATAGACAGCAAAATAATGCTAGCTGTCAATGCTTCAAGCAAAGACACTGGTAAAATGTTACCGAAAGGGTTTCCACTCAAATACTCATATATAACTGACATGAACAATGTTACGTTTGCTCGAATCCCTGGAGTGGGGGATATGGTAATTCCAAACATGGAACAAAGATTAGGACTAATCCTAGCAGCACATGAAGGGCTTGCCTCTGCACATGCAGGTGTTTCTACTACAGTATCGTTATTAAAACAGAGATACTGGTGGCCGCGCATGAGGAAACAGACCAGGAACTATGTTTTGCAATGTGAGATATGCCAAAAGATTAAAGTCTCTACTGTGAAACGTCCTGCGCAGACACCCCTAATATTTTCAGATAAACCATTAGCTTGCATTTACCTGGATCACTGTGGTCCCTTACAGAGGGATAGTAACTATAAATATATCATGGTCGCAGTAGATTTGTGCTTAAGGTTTGTTTGGATGTGGCCTCAGCGCTAGGCTGACGCTTGAACTGTTATAAAAGATTTGCGGGTCTTTATCGACACATACGCAGTAGGCACGCTACATTCTGACCAGAGTACTGCGTTTAGCTCTCGAGTTTACAAGGAGGCCATGGTCAATTTGGGCGTTGCAATGCAGTATTCTAGTCCATTCCATCCCGAGGGAAATTTGGTTGTGGAAAGAAAAAACCGGGACATAAAGCAATCTATAACAGCTAGGGTATTAGGTCCGGGTGACGGGTGGGTCAAACATCTAATAAGTGTCCAACGTAGTCTTAACAACTTGCCAAGACGTTATCTAGGGGATATCACTTCATGTGAGGTCCTTTTTGGGACAAGAATGCTGGTCGCAGACCTTGATTGTCAGACATCAGTGGTGGACCAAAAAGAGTTTGATGTCAAAGATTGTTTGGCTGTTTTACAGGACTTAAATGAACTAAGAACGAAACAAAGCAACGTGATCCTGAAGCCAACCGCCACTGAAGAAAAACCAACCGTCCCAGCAAGGCCTGTCTGGATCCCGAAGCTTGGGTATCTAGTCAGAGAAAGATTGCGGACAAGAAGGAATTTAGGCCTTCTTACAGACAACCAGTACCTGTCCTACCAATCCACGGATCAAGAACAGTTTTACTGCCACCCCTTGCTGGTAAAAAGGAGAACAGGTTCATGTCCAGCGACCTGATAAAACCACACTATGTGGCTGGTACTAAGCAGGAGGCCAAGTGGACTCCGACAATGTAGCAGATGCACACCTCTAGCTACAATCCAAGAGGTTCAAACTGAGAGACTCATTACCTTTGAGGAATCTGCATTGCGAAAATAAGGATTATGCAACAAAGCTATGGAACTTGTACCTCTTTTGACCCAAATAACAGTTCGTCAAGAAACACCTGTCTACAAAGAAGTAACAAGTGATCAAGTGGTTCCAGCGATTTCAACGAATCCTAATGCAATCCCACTAATTGACAGAACTGTCTCTGGCTATTTCATTAACTTTGATACGTTTTCTGAGGATCCCAGTGAACTTGAAACAACACCAACAAAAAGAACTTTCAAAGAACAAGAAAAAAGAGCTTTTTCATCATTTGGAAAAGACTTATCTGGTTTCACCATGGATTGAACTTTGGATTGTGTTGGGAATTTTTTTTCTTCTACTTTGGTTAACTCTGGGTATGCTGATCAATGGGAGATATGTCAAAATGGACACAGCAAGTAAGAGCATCAACTTACTCCTCAAGCCACACAACTCATCTCATTCTGAACAAAGAGACTTGTCATCAGTGAACATCACTGCCGTTCCTATACCAGGTGGTATAGCTTGGGACAAAACAGAATATGCCATTTTTGGCCCGTCGGAGCTGTTGACAATTCCACACTTATTCAAGATTTCATTAAGTGACTTTGTTTCATCTAGTACCTTTTCTGATGATTGGAACTTTGAGACTGTTAATATTATGATGTCAGACTTAGAAATGTATGCAGTATTCCCACATCATGAATATTTAGAAGGTTCATCAGACTATGAACAAATGTATTGTTATAATCATTATGGTCATCTTTTCTTGCATACCTCTGCAAATCCTAGAAATGTATTAATGTATAACAAATGGCAACATTGTTCGACACCACCGAAGGGTAGCTCAAAAACATTTGCTATGAAAGTCCCATACTTTTCAGGGTTCAATGTATCAAATGCTGAATCATTTTACTTTAAAAATATAAACAAAACAGGAATGAAAAGTATGTTGACCAATACTAAACAGACTTATTCTCCGGATTTTTTTGCCTAACTGTCTAAACTAGGTTTCGACATTTGGAAAGACAACATTGAGACAAAAACTGTCTGGGGTACAAAAGATTGGCAAGTACAGGGTGTAGAAGCTTTATTTAGAGCCTGCATCATCACCGAGCAAATTATGTTTTTGAATGACACTGTCCAACAGACGCCTTGCCTTGGGTTAGCCAAGATCTAGGACATGAACAATCTGTCCATACCTACACCTGAAAGTAATAACACTTCAGAGGGGGAGGTCGACGTACATACTATTTTGCATCACAACAGAACAGATCTAGATTGGAATAAATGGTTGATCTGATCCACAGACACAAACAACTGTCAAGATAGATTCCTGAACAAAACACAGGGTTTCACATTCAATAGGCCAGACCCAAGATATGTTCAGAGACAGAATCCAGGAATAGTAACAACATACAGCGTAGGGAAGCTCTGCCTTGATTGACTACAAAGATGTACACTTAAGGATGTAAAGCAACACTTATCTTTACTTAAACCTGTCGCTGATCTTAGGGAATTCTTGATAGGACCAAGAAAACCGCATCAAAAACGTTTTATATATGGCGGTATCTATGCTGCTTATAATGAAGCATGGAAGAATATACAAGCAGACGCTGCAGAACGAGTATGATAAATCGATCGTAATAATTTAGAGGAAACTCTCTCTGTAGTTGACAATGGGTTAACAACTCTGTCGTCCAGGATATATTCATTGGACAGCATAGTGTCTTCTGCCATAGACATCATGGAACAGGGTTTGGTCATGTTGCAACATGGTTAGTCGCAATTACGTTCTATCATGCTATTAGGCTGTACCTTCGTTCATGCTATGTGCCTTGGCGTTTAATCAATACTACATCACTGTTTTCAGAATTCAATCTCACTGATAAACAGATCAAATTGGCACAAAGAGAGCAGACTATACGGTGCTGAGCATTGAAAAACTGGAAAGATTGCCATTTACGGTAGCAGAGAAACCAGCTACTGAATGGATAATACATGGGACAATCACTCTACCTGTTGCAATTTTCCATTTTCAGTATTGCCTAAAACACATACCAGCAGGCACATATGAAAGGTTGGGTAAAGAATACATCAAGACATCCTTGGAATTACCATACACACACAGATGTTGGAGTGGGGGAAGTGAAGTGTTTATTGACAGGAAAATTGTGAAAACGCACTAAGCGGTTCTCTCCTATGTCAGGGTATAAACTTGCACGGGCCTGCGATGGTTCCTATAACAATTTACCCTGTCCAGCTGTGGTGATTGATCCAATTTTTGGACAACTTTCAAATGGGGGTTACCTCATGTTGAACGATCACAGCTGTTGTGGCATGTTGCCGGGTATATCATATCTTGGAACTGTGTCAGACAGGGTCACTTGCTGTATGCAAGTATTGTTTCCTAAAACCAAGAACAAAATCGTTGTGACGTAGATGAACGGATGGAAGTAGCCATGCCTGTATTTGGGTTGCATGGGCTATGCCTAAATAAGGATTGGTTTTCTATGCCTATATAAGGGCAAGAATCGGGAAAATTCATTCGGAATCTATATCGACATACAACACCCATTCCACTTTCTTAAGTACGACATTACTAAATTCTAAACATGTTTAACATATCTAAAAGCTATCTACACATGAAATGTGAGAACCCCTCCAAAATACATAAAAATGAATTAGAACTGGTTGTACAAATAAAAGATGCATTGGTGCAATACGCATTAAGGCAATGTTTCATTCTAAGCATATATGTACATTTGAATGCTAAATGAATGAATCAGGAAAATATACATTTATTAAATGGCTCGTAAATACAGAAGAAAAAAGGCCGAAACCATTTCATGTCAGCATACATAAAACTGTTTGTATGTGGACAAGGTCAAATATTGTCTCTTGGAGTTTTCAAAAGAAATCTTGTTCTCTATGAGTGGTTCTACTGTAAGCAGATTACTTGTGCCTAAAATAAAAAATACAAATTTGGAGAAAAAAAAAATAATCATAGGAAAAAGTTCTTTGTTTTGAAAAAATGAAGATCAAATTCAAAGTCTCTCAGAACACTGTGTGCCAATCTCAAAACTCAGTGTTAGAGCTTGGAGAAAACATGAAATCTTCTATGTCTGTAAAAAAGCCATCTATCATTGTAGGTGATTGTTGGATTTCCTCGTTTAGAAGATTAACCGCACATAGATGTGAAGCATCACCTTCAGCATTGGTCGCATTAGCAATGTTCAAATTGGATGGTACCTGGGTGCCTGTAATTGCCTCTCGTACCTCAGCATCAGCATTTTGCTTCTGTGAGATCTCAATGAATGCCGTCATCAGAATTGGTAGCTGCTGGGGGCAATACTGCGCATGGGCCGTCACCGGGTCCAGCAAAGTATCAACATCCATTGGCATGACTGATGGGAGTGTTAGACAGATGTCTAGCACGCATTCTTCTCTGCATAGCAGGCAGCGTAGAACAGGTAAGATGCATTCTTGCCAGATTGGCTGATTGACAGAAGCCATGTGGTATTTAATTCTCGTAGACGAGTTAATCCCGAAATTTGGACGATGCGCTCACGACACTTCATCTCCAATAGAGCTCTCTCTATGGTGCTTGGGGTGGAGCTGGTGATTTGGCTTGCCATATCGTAGCAAAAGGAGCAACAATAGTATGCCTGCAACGAGTCCCAAAAGGAGAGGCAGTCCACCAAACACAGAGTGCATGAAGTTTGGAAATATTCCTAGGACTGCTTGATAAGGTGCTAACAGTCCGGAAAATAATGTCTTAAATACTCTTACAATACAGCTCGTATCAGATATGTTTAAGATACGACTTAACATTTCTGAGAAATGTATAGGGCAATTTGTAGTCAAGAGGGCATGTATCTCAGCAGAAGTCCTTGCGATTTGCAGACCGTAGGTCTCTTTGGCCGAGGTAAGAAACAAATCCGTTCTTGTTTATTCGAGAAATTTTCTAGTGACCTCTGAGTTAGCTGGTACAAACACAATTACGTTTAATATACTCGATAGAGACATCCTGACCTCAGTCCTATGTCAAAACTATAGTGTATGTTATTCCAATGTGCAGAGTCTATTGGGAATATAGGAACTACACGACATTGCCACTTGATTCAAGGTAGCCTGGCTGATGAATGGTGTTACCCAGAAACCAGTCCCAGGATGCGTTTTCCCAGTTCAGGGAAGACCTGCCTTGGCAGTTCGGGCTGGACTGTTTCCATGAGTCACAGGGTCAAGACTGATTTGCATATAGCTCGGTCTGAACTGAGATGGCGAAGTTAACTAAAGAATGATGATGGATTCAACCCAGATCTGTGACTGGGGGGAATGTCTTAAAAGTTTCAGCACACCGTCCATCATCTCCTAGTGTTTGCTTTGTTTGTTCTAAGTTGGCAGGGTATGCCCAGTCGTGGGTCCCTTGCTCACTTTGCCTCTGGATACAAGCTAGCCTGGATGATGAAGGGTGTTACCCAGAAACGGGTCCCAGGATGCTTTTTTCCAGTTCAGGGAAGACCTGGCTTGGCAGTTCGGGCTGAACTGTTCCCATGAGGCACAGTGTCAAGACTAATTTGCATATAGCTGGGTCTTAACTGAGGTGGCAAAGTGAGCTAAAGAATGATGATGGATTCAACCCAGATCTGTGACTGGGGGGAGTGTCTGAAAAGTTTCAGCACTCCTTCATCATCTCCTTGTGTTTGCTTTTTACAATATATAGGCAGCATGAATTTGCGGGTTCATTGCAGGATACTCAGTGGCACAACCCCCACAGCCCCCATGGTGCCGGGGCCCCCGAACTCCAGAGGGCCCCCTCAGCAAAAGTAATAGGTGGTGGGCTGGGGAGAGGGGACCCCTCCTTGTACTTTGCAGGGGGCCCTCTCAAGTTTCGTTATGCCACTGAGGATACTGCAACGTTTGAGAGCAGTGAGAAACAAGGATTGGTCGTATCCTGTTACCAGACATGTCCATGATCTCCATACCAGCAACCCTTGATGTTTGACTTATTATGTAATTGATGCAGTCCCAAGACCACTGAGGGGAGACAATCAGGAACGAGTAATTAGACAATGGGAATGTTGATATAGTCTAAAAGCGCTGTTTTCATCATTTGAGGGGTGTCTCCAACTTGCATTTGAGAAGAATAAGTACTTGAATTAATCACTTCTTTTTGTATTGTTTTCAATAAACTGTATTGAGATCTTTAGTTATTCTTTGATGATTGCATTTATTATTCACACATAACGATATTTCTCATTTTGAGACATAGTTAAATTTCACATATGTCCAATGCATTTCGGGCAAGTGCCCTTCATCAGGCGATAAACTCTGAAACATAGAAGAACTCAAGTTCAGTACATACAATGGCATGCATGCCAATCATTTAAATGAAGTGTCACAAATAATAGTATCTTCGGTAACTAAAAATGGTGATAATCCTTCATGAACTAGAATGTAGCTGATGGGGAAAAAACGTCATGCATGTGTGTCAATCTTTTCAACAACGTATCTTGACTAATAGTGCATTCGGTAACTGTAAGAGGTAGTGAGCGTTCACGTGAACTCAATGTTACTAATGGTGAAAAAACTGAATAAAGACAGTGCACATTGAAAAAACAATGCCGATGTTAGCAAGACAAAAAAGAGCAACAATATGCCTCGATTATAAAAGCAATGAAAGGACAGGCATGAAGGAAGCATGTCAGATGGCATGATGTAAGCTAAGGATTGTAAACAAGCTTATATCGATCTAATGATATATACAAGCAACCTCAACGATTCTATTAATAGTATAACGGCCATTTTAGCTGACTTTGGGAGTATATCTGGGTATCAAATCAATCACCAGAAGACCGAGGTGCTACACTGGAACATCACGACACCAGTATTAAAATTGAATAGCAAAATCAAAAACTTGGGAATAGAAATTTTAAATAACATTGACCAAATAGCCCAAGCGAATCTGGTGATAAAAGTTAAGGAGATGAAGAAGCTATTAAAGGCTAGGAACTGTTTATTTCTCACGTTTATAGGGAGAGCGAATCTTATTAAAATGGCCATTTTGCCAAAGTTTACACCACAGATGCTAAGAAAGATTCAGAGCGAAATAAACACCTTCATGTGGGCCTCCGAAGGAGTTAGGATAGCATGGAAAAAGCTATGTCAAAAGAAAAACCGAGGGGAGATAGCCAGTCCAGACCTTATGGCATACTATAAAGCTTTTAACTTTAAAAACATTAGGATACGTTTTAAATGGCAAACTGTCTATACTGCCTATTGGAAAGCTGTAACCAACAATGATTTTTGTCTCTATAAGTTTGGCCACCCCAAGTACTTTAAAAAAATCAAATTAAAGATTTTAAAGTCGGCATACAAAGTATGGTGTGAAATAAGGAAATCATGGAAACTCTCCTACTACAGCGAGCATGCACCAGTTTGGAACCCCCCGGGCACTCCAGAATGCTTGAAAAACTCCCTCGCAGACTCTTTAAAAAAAGCCGGGATATTGAAATGGGGGGAGCTTATAGAACACGGTAACCTAATAAGCTGGGTTGCATTACTGGAGAGGACCAACGCGACCATTTCAAGGTTTAAATACTATCAGCTGGCAAGCTGGTGCAAGGAACAAGAGAAAATGCCAGACAATATGGAAGGAATAGAGGAAGAAATACTAAAAGACCCAGCTCCAAAAGAAGTTTCTAAATGGTACTGGTGCGTGACCCAAAGGGATGAAGCAGATTTTAACACACCAGATGACAATTTGAAGAAGATCCTCCTGGCTCAAGACTTGTGACAACTATGGCAAGTATCTTGCACTTTTTTTTAGGTTTATCACTGTTTCTGCACCACTCAGGAGAAATCATCTCTTTACCCTACACAGATCTTACTGGACGCCATAGAGGCTATCAAAAATAAATAATCAGGTGATGAGAAAATGCCCCAAATGCGGTGAAATAAAGGCAAATGACATCCACATGTTTCATCAATGTGCACACCTTGATACCTATTGGAAGGAGATTGGTAAGGTAACTAATAAAGCTCTAAACACTAACATGAAGGTAAGATCTTTTAATGTTATTTTTGCTATCCTAGAAGGTAACGATCTTGATGTTGCTGTAAATAAAAATCAGAAATGCCTCTTATTCACCTTGATGTTATTGGCTAGATGCGAGATATGCAGAAATAGGATTCTTCCATCACCTCCTAAGATAGATCACTGGCTTCTCCAAGTCAATAAGTTCAGGAAGTTAGACACACTTAGAGGGGTGAGCAAACGTACGAAGTACTGGGACCTTTGGGACAAAAATATGGCATGGGGTAGGAAGGGTTGTCCAATGATTTAACCAATGCACGATCATTTAATTCCGGAAGGATCCATCAGGGTGGCCACGAGAAGGTGGATTCTAATGAATTTGTTGGAATTTTTTGGACATGGTCTTGCTCTTTTATCTTGGGCGGTGACTTTCCTAAGAGGAGACTTGGCTTGCTAAAAACTTTAAAGATCGCACAAATGAGGACAAAAAAAAAGCGAAAAAAGCTTATATCGATAAAGTTTGTGAAAAAAACTAACCCTGGGCAAAGCACTACGCTACCCTCGCGTAGTTTGCGAAGTTTCCGCTACTTCGCACTACACAAATTGCACGTAGTACAGTGCAAACACGCGTAGCGTAGTGCAGCGGTCATTTTTTGCTTGCTCGCGGTCCTCAACGTCAAGTTGGCGACCGCGAGCAAGCAAAATGATGTCCCGTCGAGACTTTTTCCTCGTTCGCGATCAGCAACATCAAGTTGCCGATACCAAGCGTGTAAAATAAACCTCCCGGAAAGATTCTCAACGCGGGGAGGTCAGGTTTCTCATTGGGAGTGGTCGGGTATGCTCGCGACCGCTCGCGATGAGAAACTACCAGTCCGTGTTGAGAAAGCTGCTGCTCGAGTAAAAATCTACTCGAGCGGCAGAAAACTACAGCTCGCACTGGGCAAGATGCTGTTTTCAATGATTGCACAGTGCCGGATGCTTGTCCGCACTGTGCAATCATTGAAAACGGCATCTTGCACAGTGCGAACAGGCTACTACGCAGTTCGCATAGTGCTACGCGTAGCTTGCATAGTGCGAAGTGCACTTCGCATAGCTACGCATAGCACTACTTCGCGAACTACGCCCAGGGTTAAAAAATCCCATGGTCTGGCAATCGCAGTGCTTAGTAATTGCCAGGTATGATACAATTGAAAAAAGTAGAAAATGAAGAGAAGCCAAAGAAAGGGACCCAAAGTTTCCATCTAGCAAGTAAAGTCCTCAAGAAAGTGCAAACAAAGATTGATTACGAGTACTCCAAAACGTCCAAACGACGGTTGTATACCAATAACTACGAAAAAGTTCCTGTGAGTAATTAGATAAATGTGCATGATCTGTAAAAAAAGTTTGACAGTGTTCTAAAGATAAAAATGTAAAAATGACCATATGAACACATGACTGTAAGAAGTACAAAATTCAAAAATATTCAAGCATATACTAAAAAATGGGGAAAATAAAAGCGGGTTGCTAGCACAGATAGAACCTATACCTAATGTAAAATAACCATGTATTTCAGCAAAGTTGTGTGAACACATTAAGATATCCAGGAAACATTAAAAAAAGTTCAATATGTAAACAATAGCAATAACCGATTCATTAAAAGCAACTAAAGTCCATCCGTTCATTTAATTCTTTCGGATTGACAGAGTCCAAGAAATGAATCCAGTGTGTTTCCCTTTACAGAAGAAATTGAGTATTGTCATGTCCCTGTAGGACAGGGACTTGTTCAAGAATTCAGACTCTCAGTTGGCTGACATTATGATGCATTGAATGGAAGTGTGCGGCAACCATGGATTTAAATTTTTTACAATGTATGTTACTCTTCTGTTCATTGAGGCGCACTCTGAATTTTCGCTCAGTCTTTCCCACATAGGCTAAGCCGCATGGGCATTTAAGCATGTAAATGACATTTTGACTGTTGCATGTAGCTGTCACCCTTAATTTGATTAAGGGTCCTCTATTCGGATGTCGTAAACTATTGCCTTTAATAATGGAGCTGCAATTTCCACAATTTAGACAAGGTACTGTGTCTTTGAAGTTTTTTTCATTTGTGTCAATCGATTCATTGAAGATCTGATTCAGATTTTTTGTTAATCAGTTCCTGCTTTAGCTGATATATCTCTTTATTTAAGTCTTCCAAAAGTTTTGATAACTCTTCAAAGATTAATAATATGAGATCTAAGGAGTATTTGTTTAGAATTGCCTGCCACTTTTCCATAAACCTGGTGTTATTCTTACATAAGGTGGATGTTAAAGAGATTCTTAATCACCTGGTAATTTGCTGTATTTTGTGGTACTTGATTAAGGTACTTGTGTGAAGGCGTTGAATAATTGCTTTCTTTGGTATGTATAATAATTGCTTCATATTTGATTGTATGGAGCCGATACTTGTACTGATACTCTCCATCTCCTCTGTCAGAGAATACATTAGGTGAGTTTCATTGTTTGCAAACACAAAAGTTCCTGCTCTTTGTGCTGTAAGTTTGGCAATTTCTTCATAAGATATTGCTGCTGGTGCATCATCTAGTTACTCAGAACAAAATATAAGAGAACCGACAATTGGATAGACAGGCGCACACCCAGGTATTGTTGTAAACGTTTCTAGGACCCTATTTAAATATTCCAGATTTATGCCCTTATGTGGTTATATCGAATCATATCCTTATAAAGGCATATGAATCATTCCCATATTAAGTCATAGCCAATGCCGTCCAAATACGGCAAGGCTACTCCCATAGACTCCTAGAAAGCACAACGTGTTCTTAAACAAACCAAGCCTCCAGCAGCCCGGGAATTCACCCTGCTTCTGTATTGATTTGTCCTAGAACTCCTGGAGTCCTGAAAGAACTGCGAGTTCTTAGTGACGTCTTATGTCCAACCTTACGTCAAACTCGGCACCTTCCAGTTATAAATATACCAGCATCTGCCTTAGCAAAACACACGGTGGTTTGGAGCTGATCTGCTATCTACTTGCCCGACGCCCTGCTGAAGCGAGTGCCGAAGGAAGCCGACCCTCCCATTGACGCAC
Source organism: Lissotriton helveticus (assembly GCF_964261635.1). Classification (NCBI taxonomy): domain Eukaryota; kingdom Metazoa; phylum Chordata; class Amphibia; order Caudata; family Salamandridae; genus Lissotriton; species Lissotriton helveticus. The sequence continues at coordinate 595,628,929 of NC_136057.1, read as the reverse complement.
TGAGGGAGAAGTTGTCTTTTCTCTTGCCGAGACATACAGCTCCAGTGTTTCCCTGTCACCCCGCGGGTTACTGGAAGATCGAGTCCTGAGAACGAGATACAAGACCTCCTTCATTCTATAAACAAGGTATGGAGCTGATTAGACCCTTAGAGAATTCTTGATTCAGATTCTTGGCAAAACTATCTTAACTCAAACTGTAGCTCACTTACTCCTTCCCACGTACTAGTCTTAGGTTAGGTACACCGGGGTAGGCGTATCTTAGAAGCACCAGTTGAGTACGTTTAGTTATGATTTTATCATTGCATGTATTTCAACCATTTTAAACACCGTATGGCTCAGAAACCAAACCATGCTTTTACAGTATTACTTTGTAATACTCCTTTTACTGTACGCACTTTACTTTATGATAAGTATTGCAATTGTGACAACTCACTTCTCTTGCATGAGAAAGAAGACTGTTCAATATATAACCTCTTTTATTGAAAACGCCCGTCTCTCTGTTTCTCTGCACTTCTGGTGAAACTAAGCATGCCAGATTGACTGGTTTAATGGCACCCTAAAACATCAAAATCACATCACCAGGCTCGGTCCACTAGGTAGACCAGGAGCAACATGGCCGGTTCTAGCCAGCTACACACCACATCCTGACATTGAAGGAATGTCAAACGGAGAACTTTTAGTTCAGCTAAAACAATTAATTAAAATACATAGACAATTGGTCCAATATGTCATTCGCACTTTAACAGTCCAACCAGCAATACAAATTCCACAGCACACCCCATACCAGGGGAACACAAATAAAATTACACCACAGACTATACAATCAGTCATTGGCAAATTACCCGCAAAACGGGAACAAATTCCGTTCTGGTTAGCTCAAAAAAATTACTCAGATAGAGGCAGTATTTCCTGATACTACACCTAATGAGAAACACAGAATTCTGACAATCTGCCTACCAATGGGGATCGCACCACATGTGGAGGACTGTGACACTTTGGGAACAGTCTTTGCTTCAATATACACAAAAACACATGGTGTTCCGTCTATGGCGGTTATACCAAACGTACCAAGACAGATTCAAAATGAATACGGTCCAGAGCCTGCTTTAAATCTAGGTATGAAATTACTGAAAGACTTTAAGCAAGTCTCGGCTATACTATTAGCCAACATAAAAGGAAATCAGCATCTGTGGCGATCCGCCAAAAATTGAAAGAAACAGATATAGCAGAACAACCTTTTGAACTTGCCTGAATAATTGAAAAATTCTATGAAGAATTAGGTAGAGATAGCTTGGGTGGGAAACCACTAAAACCACAACTAACTGAAAATCCTGAAAAACCTTTTATTAAGAATAATCTCATTACTCCAAAAAAGAAGTGGGAGGGTAATAAACAAACCACTCCCAGAGAAAAACAGTTTCAGTCCAGAGGAAGTTCTCCCCAACGGAGAAATAGATCTCCAGAACAGGGGGGCAAGTCTCCACAACGGGAGCCCTTTGAAAAAGGATACAACCTAAGAGATAGGGATAAATTAAGAAAACCTGACAGATATCAAGATAATGATACACGTCCCTCTCGATATTTTCAGACTTCCTCACAGAAATCGGAAAGAAGAGGACGGTCAGAACACAAAGAAGAGCACGTCAAGTCGAAAGACAAGGAATCTGCTCATCAAAGTAAAAAATTACAATTTCCAAAAAAGAAGGTAGCCAGTATTAAAATAAGACATGCCGAGGATTCTGAGAACACAACTCAAGAACAGAGAATGGGCCCAGACAATGCTAGACAGCGCAGCAGAAGTGACCATAGCTCGCAAGATCCTGATGAATCTTCTGGAGACAGTGGACACGAATGAATTCATTCAGGTGGAAACTGCAGACACCAGAATTAGTGTACCCCATAAATTATATGAAATAACATTACGTATAGAGGAGGACAAAGCTAGGAAAATAAGAGGTCTCTTTTGGGAGAACCTATCAAAAGGCTATGATATCCTTCTAGCAGAGAAAGACTGGCCACCAGAGTTTGTCAGGGAGTGCCCACATGGCGAAGAAATTAGTTTGCCTTCCTTCTCAAATCACATTCCAATTCATAAAAAATACACATATGCTAGAAAATGGGCAGTGGCCCAAGCACCTGCATTATATAAAAATCATGTAGGATGGGATGAGGATTCTCCTCACCATAAAATTCAGTTAAAAAACTCAACCTACTGCACAGAGGCAGTATCCTGTTAAGCAAGAAGCTAAAAAACAAGTCAGGGAGATCTTAGATCAACTTGAATACCAGGGGGTGATTGAAACATGCACCTCACAAATGAACAATCCTTTGTTTCCTGTCTCCAAGCCAGACGATTCATATCGTCTAGTTTTGGACTACAGACACCTAAACTCTTGTTGCAAAACCTTTGCAGTACAAAACTCACACAGTGCAGCACTAATGAATAACATTGTGCGCAAAAAATATAAAACAACATTAGATATTTCAAATGGTTTCTTCTGCCAAAACCATGCACCAGAAAGCAAGTATTTGACCGCTTTCTCCTGTATGGGGGCCCAAAAGCAATTTTGTCATCTCCCACAAGGATTCAAGAACAGCCCAGGATTATTTTCATCCAGGGTAACAGAATTACTACAAATGTATGATGATGAGGCATTATCTTATGTCGATGACATCTATCTTACAGACGATGACCTGGAGACACACTTGAAAAGAGTGAACACCATTATACTTGGGTTCGCAGCTGAAGGGTACAAATTCAACTTTAAGAAGTCACGAATTGCCCACCTCACTGTCCTATTTTTGGGATATGAGTTATCAAGTGAAGGCAAAAGCCTAGCAGACAACTTCTTAGAGAAGTGTGCAGTACTCCAAGCTACAAAAACACTGAAAAACTTACAATCAATTCTAGGTTTCCTGAATTTCGGAAGAACTTACATTCTAAACTACGTAGAGAGGGTTAAACCACTCTACGAATTAATAAAACCTGATTTCAAACCAATGAATTGGACTCAGAAACACACAAAAATTGTAAGATCAATACAAACAGGCATGTTAACTAAAACAAAACTGCAAATACGCTCAAACGAACGCAACCTTGTAATCCGAGTCATCCCAGGAAGATGCGGATTTACGTACCTGACCTCTAATGAGGGAGAAACGGTACCGATAGCTTATAAATCACACTTGTACACACAAGCTGAAATGAAATTCAGTTCTACTGAAAAAATTCTGACTGCGGTCCAAACTGCTGTAGCAAAAGAAAGAGCCCTAGCCCAAGGGAAGAGCATATCTGTTTTAACAGCAGTATCAGCCCTTGAGGGAGTAACAAGACCGAGCATTCAAAATGCTATGGCATTAGATCCTAAATGTATACAATGGGAAAATTCTCTTGCTGCAACAGACATGATACACGCATTTGATCCCAAAATGAAAAAGCTAGAACATCTAGAATACGAACATGAATGTCCTCTGTCAATCGAAATTCTGCCTCTCGAACAATACGCCTGTGTAATCTACACGGACAGATTGGCACAACACTACGTTGTGGAAAAACAAATTTACAATGCATAATGCGCGATAGTTAAAGGTCGCTGGCGCTTAGGTAAATTCAGACCGATGGTCACTAAAACTGAATCATTCAGAAACTGTACAGCTCAGGGAGCTGAAATAAGATCTTTCAAGATGGCGCTTGAAAATACCGATCACGAATTTCCCACACTGATAGTGTGCGATTCGTATTATTGCGTCCAGTCTTACAATGAATACTTGCAGAACTGGGTTCAAAACGGTTTCAAAGATGCAAAAGGTGGCACAATCAAGTATAAAATCCTTTGGGAACAAGTAGTTCTTTTACAGAAAGAACTACAAAAGACTCACGTGATACATACACCGAGTCATCAACGTGATGGCGCTCACGTTGCAGGGAATTCATTGGCTGATGAGGCCGCAAAGACAGCTGTGCAAACGGCTTTCGTAGCTGCCATTACCCGGTCAAAAACAAAAACAGGCAGCGAAATATTGCAAGATGTCAGTGCTTCAGTAAAAGACAGTGGTAAGACACTCCCGAAAGGCTTTCCAGTAAAGTACTCAAACAAAACTGATGCGAATAATGTTCCTTTTGCTGTAATCCCTGGAGTGGGGGATAGAGCAATTCCAAACATGGAACACAGGTTAGGACTAATTTTAGCGGCACATGAAGGGTTCGCTTCTGCACATGCTGGTGTTTCCGCCACAGTATCGTTATTAAAACAGAGATCCTGGTGGCCACGCATGCGAAAACAAACTAGAAACTATGTTTTAGAATGTGAATTTTGCCAAAAAATTAAGGTATCAACAGTGAAACGACCAGCACAGACGCCCCTTCTGATCTCAGATAAACCATTAGCATGTGTTTACCTGGACCACTGTGGTCCCTTACAAAGGGATGGCAACTATTAATATATCATGGTCGCAGTGGATTCCTGCACGAGATTCATTTGGATGTGGCCCCAGCGCTCGGCTGACGCCAGAACTGTTATAAAAGATTTGCGAGTCTTTATCGGCACATACGCAATTGGCATGCTACATTCTGACCAGGGTCCTGCGTTCAGCTCTCGAGCTTACAAGGAGGCCATGGCCAGCTTGGGCATTGCATTGCGGTACTCTAGTCCATTTCATCCCGAGGGAAATGCGGTAGTGGAGAGAAAAAAACGTGACATAAAGCAATCTATAACAGCGAGGGTATTAGGTTCGGGTGATGGGTGGGTCAAACATCTAATAAGTGTCCAACGTAGTCTTAACAATCTTCCAAGACATTCTCTGGGTGGAATCACTCCATATGAACTTTTGTTTGGTACTAGTATGATCATCAGTGACCTCGATTGTCAGACTTCAGTGGTGGAACAAAAAACCTTTGATATCAAAGATCGTTTGGCTGTTTTACAGGACTTAAATGAAACAAGAAGAAGTCTAAGTAACATAAAGCTAAAGCCAACGGCCACTGAAGAAAAACCACCTGTCCCAGCAAGACGTGTCTGGATTCCAAAGATTGGGGATCTGGTCAGAGAAAAAATCGCTGTGAAGAAGGAATTTGGGCCTTCTTACAGAAAAGCAGTACCAGTCTTAGCTATCATCGGAACAAGATCAGTAGTACTACCGCCCCTTGCTTTTAAAAAGGAGAACAGAGTTGTATCAATCGACCTGGTAAAACCACAATCATGTGGCCAATAATAAGTAGTAGGCCCAGTGGACTCCCAAGAAGTAGCAGATGACCAAACCTTGCTACAATTCAAGAGGTTCAAACTGAGAGACTAATCACATTTGATAAACCTGCAGTGAATAAAGAAGGACTATGCAACAAAGCCATGGAACTTGTGCCTCTTGAAACCCAAATTGCAACAGCTCGTCAAGAAACACCAATCTACAATGATGTAGCCTCTGACTATACAAATTCAAAGATTAATGAAAATCCGGAAGCTATTCCAACAATTGACAGAACTGCATCTGGCTACTTCATCAATTTTGATGACTTTTCTGAAGATCCAAGTGAACATGAAGAAAAGTCAGAAAATAAAACTTTCAAAGGAAAAATAACTGAACTCTTTCATCAAGTTGGAGAAACATATCTGACTTCCCAATGGATTGAATTGTGGATTGTGTTAGGTGTACTTTTCCTCCTAATCTGGCTCATTTTGGTTTTAAGCCTGGGAAGATTTATTGATGGAAAATACAGTACAATGGACACAGCAAGTCAGAACATCAACTTGGTTCTAAAGCCTCACAGTTCCTCTCACATTGAGAAAAGAGAACTATCATCAGTAAACATCACAGCCATTCCTAAACCTGGTGGTGTAGCATGGGATGCTACTGAATACAACATTTATGGCCCGGTTGAACTCTTGAAATATTCACATCAGTTCAAGGTTTCCTTAAGTGACTTTGTATCACCCAGTACTTTCTGTGATGATTGGGACTTTGAAAATATTAATAATATGATGTCAGATTTAGAAATGTCAGCAAAATTTACAGAACATAATTATTTTGAAGGCTCATCAGATTATGAAGAAATGTATTGCTATAATCATTATGGTCATCACTATTTGCATAAATCCGCTAATCCTAGAAATGTTTTTACTTACAATCAATGGGAACATTGTCCGACACCGCCAACAGGCAGCTCGAAAACATTTTATGAGAAATTCCCATACTTCTCAGGGTTTAATACAACTGCTCCAGAAACGTTTTATTTTAAAATTATAAATAAGACAGCAATGAAAAACATGTTGACAAATACTTAATTGATATATTCTACAAAATTTTATGAAAAAATGTCTACATTTGGTTTTGAATTTTGGAAAAACAACATTGAGACAAAAACCATCTGGGGTACAAAAGACTGGCAGGTACAAGGTTTTGAATCATTATTTAGAGCCTGCATGATCCCAGAACAGATAATATTCCTGAATGACACCATTCAACAAACAACGTGTCTTGGCCTAGCCAAGATAGAGGACTTAAACAAACCATCTATACCAAAGCCCATACCTGATAGTAATAGCACTACGGATGTGGAGATAGACGTATCCCATATTTTACACCAAAACAGAACTCATCCTGATTGGAAAAAATGGTTGATCTGGCCCACAGACACCAATAACTGTTAAGACAGATTCCTGAACAACAAACAGGGGTTCAAACAGAACAGGCCAGACCCAAGATATTCCCAGAGACAACATCCAGGGATAATAACAACATACAGTGTAGGAATGCTATGCCTCGAATGGCTACAGAAATCCACACTACCTGAAATTAAGCAACACTTGACTTTACTTAATGAAGGTGCTGACTTGCGAGATTTCTTATTGGGACCTCGCAAACAGCGTCAAAAAAATTCCATATACGCTGCTTACAACGAAGCTTGGAAAGTAATGCAAATTAAAACTCCTGAAAAAATACGATAAATTCATTGTATTAATTTGGAAAAATCACTGTCTGTAGTGGACAATGCGTTAACAACTCTGTCCTCCAGAATTTATTCACTGGACAGCATTGTATCATCTGCTATTGATATAATAGAACAGGATATGCTAATGTTACAACATGGCCAGTCCCAATTACGTTCTATTGTGCAGCTAGGCTGGACGTTACAAAGTCTCCGTTCAGGCTACAAGCCATGGTGTCTACTCAACACAACGTCATTGTTTTCTATCTTTAACCTTACTGATAAACAAATCTCTTTGGCACAAAAAGGAGCAGACTATATGGTGCTGAGCATTGAAAAACTAGAAAAATTCCCATTGACAGTCTCTCAAAGACCCGTCATTGAATGGATAATACATGGCACCATCACAATTCCGATAACGACTTTTCAGTTTCAATATTGCCAAAAGCACATACCAGCAGGCCTGTATGAAATGTTGGGTAAAGGTTACATCAAGTTGACCTGGAATCTACCTAACACACATAGATGTTACAGTGGGGGAAAAAAAGAGGTATTTCTTAGTGGTAACAACTGTAAAAATTCACTGAGTGGCACACTTCTATGTCAAGGAATTAACTTGCATGGAGCCTGCGAAGGTTCATCAAATAACCTTTCATGCCATCTGTACGGCACCCCTACTACACGAATAGAGCCTTTTTTCAGACAACTTTCCAACGGCAGTTACATTATATTAAGTGACCACAGCTGTTGTGGCATGGTGCCAGGAACGCCCTATCTCATGAGTGTTACATCCAGGGTCACTTGCTGAAGGCAAGTATTGTATCCAAACAACAAACCAGACAAGGAGGCAACAATATGGCCTTCTCTGAATATCTCTTCGATTCGAATTGATACTTTAAGCAGAATGAAGTCTATGCTTTTACAAACAACTGTGCCTTTAACCTCGTCTAGAGAAACGTATGATCTGCAAGTTGCAAGGACAGCAGCAGAGATACATGCATTATTATCAACAAATTGCCCCGTACATTTCGTAGAAATGTTAAGTCAAATCTTAAACATGTCTGATACCAGTGGCATCGCACATGTATTTAAGACCATTTTTTCGGGACTGTTAGCACCCTTTGAAGCAGTCCTGAGCATCTTCCCAAATTTCATGCACTCTGTGTTCGGCGGACTGCCTCTCATCTTGGGACTCGTTGAAGGAATTTTATTTTTGTTCCTTCTGCTCCGATATGGAAAGTCCAGCCACAGACAAAACTCAGGCTACAATGGAAGAAACGCTCCTAGCGATGAGATACAGAGACCGGATAACTAAAGTACTCGGCTTGGCTCGGCTAAGAGATCAGAATACTACCTGGTTTCTTGCATTCAGACCAATCTGGCAAGATTGCATCCTACCTGTTCTACGATGCCTGCTCTGCGGAGAAGAATGCGTGTTAGACGTCTGTCTCACACTCCCATCAGCAGTACCTATGGATGTCGATACTTTGCTTGGTTCGGTAACGGCTCATGCAGCGTATTGTCCCCAGCGGCTACCTATTATGATGACGGCATTCGTTGAGACCTCACCATTACGATTAGGTGGCGGTGAGGTACGAGATGAAAGCGGCACACAGGTACAACCTTCTGTGACCATTGTTGATCTAGACACCGATGACGGCAATGCTTCTCACATATGCACTATTTCTACTTTTTCGGACTTGGTCCAACTTTCACCTACTGTTGTAGACGAATTCTTTGCCAGCCTATCTGAGTTAATGTTCTCTCCTAACATCGAGAATAGCTTTTGAATAACTTTTGAAAACACGAGCACACAGCGTTCCCTGAACTCTGAATTCAGCCTTCAGTTTTGATAAACAGAACTTTAAAAAAACTATTGGAACTATTTTTTCTCCCCCTGAAAGCGAAATTCTTTTCCCGTTCCCAAAATATTTACCTTTTGTTTGGCACCTGATACTCTGCTTAAAGTAGAACTATTCTTAGAGAACAAGATTTTTATTTTTGAAACTCTAGAGACAATATTTTGCCTTAGCCTCTAGCACATGTACAGTATTGTATAAATATGTGATGAAATGGTCTTGACCTTCTCTTCTGTATTAGGAGCCATTTCATAAATGTAAATTTCCGTGATTCATTCAGTCATCATTCCGATGTACAATATATGCATTATCTAAATGATATCATTGCTTGAAAAACGTACAGTATACTACTCATTTTCATGTATATACCATTTCGAATGCATTTATGTATTTTGGGGTGGGATGGAAAACACATGCATAGTTATATGTTTATAATTGCTTAGTATTTAGTAATGATAGACATTATACGTGGAGTGGGTGTTGTAAACGTATCTAGGACCCTATATAAATATTCCCGATTTATGCCCTTATGTTGGGTTATATCGAATCATATCCTTATAAAGGCATAAGAATCATACCCATATTAAGTCATAGCCAATGCAGTCCAAATACGGCAAGGCTACTCCCATAGACTCCTAGAAAGCACAACGTGTTCTTAAACAAACCAAACCTCCAGCAGCCCAGGAATTCCCCCTGCTTCTGTATTGATTTGTCCTAGAACTCCTGGAGTCCTGAAAGAACTGCGAGTTCTTGGTGACGTCTTATGTCCAACCTTACGTCAAACTCGGCACCTTCCAGGTATAAATATACCTGCATCTGCCTTAGCAAAACACACGATGGTTTGGAGCAGATCGGCTATCTACTTGCCCGACGCCCTGCTGAAGCGAGTGCCAAAGGAAGCCGACCCTCCCATTGACGCACTGAGAGAGACGCTGTCTTTTCTCCTGCCGAGAAATCCAGCTCCAGTGTTTCCCTGTCACCCTTGCGTTGTTACTGGGAGATCGAGTCCTGAGAACGAGATACAAGACCTCCTTCATTCTATAAACAAGGTATGGAGCTGATTAGACCCGTAGAGAATTCATGATTCAGATTATTGGCAAAACTATATTAACTCAAACTGTAGCTCACTTACTCCTTCCCACGTACTAGGCTTAGGTTAGGTACACCGGGGTAGGCGTATCTTAGTAGCACCAGTTGAGTACGTTTAGTTATGATTTTATCATTGTATGTATTTTAACCATTTTAAACACCGTATGGCTCAGAAACCATACCATGCTTTTACAGTTTTACTTTGTAATACTCCTTTTACTGTACGCACTTTACTTTATGATAAGTATTGCAATTGTGACAACTCACTTCTCTTGCATGAGAAAGAAGACTGTTCAATATATAACCCCTTTTATTGAAAACGCCCGTCTCTCTGTTTCTCTGCACTTTTGGTGAAACTAAGCATGCACGATTGACTGAGTGAAATAACTATCTATTATTTCCGCGACTCTGGAGATATACTCCTTATTCTGGAGGGAGCAAAGTTGTCATGTATATGCGGTTGTCAGAAACTAATCCCTTCTTGTCTATTCAGGAAAGTTAACACCTTCTTGTTTACTCAAGAAAGTTTCTAGTGACCTCTGAGCTAGCTGGCATTCATAATTAAGTCTAACATATTCAATAGAGACCTAGTCGACCTCAGTCCTACGTCTACACTATCGTTTATGTTATTCCAATGCGCAGAGCCTATTGGGAATATAGGAACTACACTACAGTATAAAGGTGTAAAGATCTAAAAAGGGTAGGTGTTGCAAATTGGTGAATCCTCCTGAGTATGAGGATAGTAAATACAGTCCTCACGATGTGCGGGGTGTCTCCAACCTGCACTTGAGAAGAATAAGTACTTGAATTAATCACTTCTTTTTGTATTGTTTTCAAGAAACTTTATTGAGATCTTTAGTTGTTCTTTGATGATTTCATTAATTATTCACTCATAACGATATTTTTTCATTTTGAGACATATTTAAATGTCACATATGCCCAATGAATTTCGGGCGATTGCCCTTCATCAGGGGCTAAACTCAGAAACATAGAAGAAACTCAATGTTAGTACATACAATGGCATGCATTTAAATGAAGTGTCACAAATAATGCTATCTTCGGTTACTAAAAATGGTGATAAACCATCATGAAACCTGAAAGTTGCTGATGGTGAAAAAACGGCACGCGTGCCAAACTTTTGAACAAAGTGTTGTGACTAATAGTGCTTTTGGTACCCCAACGTTTTTTGTAGAGGGTGTATGCAGAGTTTTGCAACACCTCAACAGAAGAAATGGCATGCCATTGAGGCTTGATGGCGTTCTTCTCTGAGATAGAACACAGTTTGGCACAAAGCATAATTGATCAAGACGGGCAAAGATTCACAGAGTTCTCAGAGCAATTGGTAACTGTGCAAAAACTGTTGAGGAAAAATGTATGGGATAGAGCCATTAAAAATATTCGGGTCAATGAAATGTAAAATTTTAAGAATAATGAGGAGATGGGGCAGGGTACTTGCTCTCAGGGTAAAAGATGGAGCCAGTGGGAACGTTGTACAGAAGATTAAAAACGGCAAAGGAAAACAGATCGATGATCAGTCGGAAATCAGGGAATATTTTAGGAAATGTTATCAAAGCCTCTATCAGGAGGATTATGTTGCTTCTAACGAGACAGTTAATACGTTTATAGACACATTTCATTACAGCAAACTGAGTCAGCGACAGTGTTTAAAGCTGAAGGAGCCCATCACCCTGCTTGAAGTGAAAATGGCAATAGGCAGAGGGCAGTTAGTAGAGGGAAAAGCATCTGGGCTGGATCAAATTCCCTTGGAAATCTATGAGGGTTTCTCACAAGTTATCATACCAGTGCTTCACGTGTTTGTAATTCCTTTTATTCTTTGAGTAGGTCCCATGCTCATGAGGGCAAACAAAAATTGTCATCTTTCATAAAACAGTGAAGGATCCGACCCACTGTGGCTCCTCTCAGCTGATATTTTTGATTAATGTAGATTCAAAGAACTTCACTTGGATATTGGCCAATAGGTTATCTACGGTGATCTCTGGCCTAGTTGATCAAAACCAGCAGGGCATGACACAACATATCAACATGTCTATAACATCTCAGTAGATGGCCTGTGTTGCACAGGCTCCTGTGGGAGTGATTATGCTTGATACCCGTTTGGGATTTTTTAGGTATCTCCAACTTTGTCATTTCTTAGTGAGCTTGAAAGGGGAAGAGGTATGCTGCTCCCGAAATAATTTTCTTTGCTATCTCATGAGAAGTCCTCACAAGGGTAATATTCTTTAGGCCTATAGAGTGATTCCCTCAGTGGAGATCGATGGGAGGGCTTATCTATTCCAAATTAGAGGAGACAAGTTGAGTACTTATCTAGAGTTTGAGGTGACATATGATAATTTAAAGAGTAGTAACACCTTTACACAGAGTGTGTTGAATGTTTCACCAGTTAAGGTCAGGCCTGGGCATAGTTCTGCTACCCGGAACACCGTGAAGTGACAAATAAACTCCACGGAGTTCCGTAAGTGGCGGAGTGCAGGGTGAACTGCCATATGGGCTGGTCTTCCTGCTGCTTGGATAGAAATTCTATCCGAGCGGTAGCTCGCAAACTTACAGTTAACGAACGCTAGCAGGAAAAAAACTCAGCTGCATTACACGAAGTGGAGTTTTCTGCACTCCACTAGCTCTGTGAAGCAAGGAATGCAGAAAAGTCTGCAAACTCCATGAATGGAGAGGAGTTCACCGCCCAGGCCTAGTTAAGGCTCATCATTTTAAATTTATCAATGACTTGTATTACACGCTGCATTGTTTGTATATAATGAACATGAGAAATGTTTTTGGTGTGGGGTGGACAGGACAGGTGGTGTCCATATTTTTGCCCCATGTCTGAGTTTACATGGTTATTGGGATCATATCTTTTTAAAGCTCAATGAGATATCATTGGTATCATTTTACCCGGGAGAGCAAGGGGAACACTGAGTGGTTGGACATTTGTGCCGGCATGGTGATCCCACACACAAATGTGTGGAAAAAGTAATTTTTTTCAGCTAAACCCTTTTGTAGCATAGAGCAGTCAGGCTTAACTTAGAGGTAATGTGTAACATATTTGTGCAACACATCAAACAGTAGTAAAGTGTAAACACTACACAAAAGGAATCAGACACCAAGTAAGAAAAATAGAACTTTCTTTTATAAATAAAATAAGACCAAAATAACAACAATCTAATCCATAAAATGAGAGACATGACATTTTGAAGATTTTAGTCAAAATAGTTCCAAAAAGAACAAAGATTCTACACTGGAAATCTGGTTGTGCTAGAATGGGACAAATTTACAAGTTCAGGCCTACCGAAATGGAGCATGGGCTGGACACAGCACACAGTACAGTACAAAGTACCTTAAATCCTGGTTAGTGGATCCGTATCCGCATTGAAGATGTATTGTGCAGCTCAAGTGATTCATCGGTTCGGAGGCACTGCGAAGCTGCGGTGCGAGGTCCTGCATCGTCTTTGAGGAGCCCGCTTATGAAGGCCTGCGATGTGAAGTCTGGCATTCAGGATGTGTAGTGCACTCAAAGTGATGCATTGGTTGCGAGGCTGCGATGCTGAGTCAATCTTCATGGCTGCCATTGATGAGGGATGGGAGGGCCTGTGCGGAATAACCTGTAGAGATCATCAGCAATGGTGTGGTCTGTTCCAGAACAGTGCTCCACCATAATGTCCAAGCCCCGTAGGGAGATGAAACACCTCAAGAGTTTGGGATTCCTACCGCTCATCTGCATTAGGCAGCTGAGCGATCTGTGGTCTGTCTAAACCAAGAAGTGAGCACTAAACAGTGTCCATCCCACTGCAAAGGCTTCCCTCTCTATTGCACTCCACCTCTGTTTTGAGGGAAGTAACCTCCTACTGATGAAGGCTACAGGTTAATCAAGGCCCTTTTCATTCAGCTGTGAGAGCACAGCCCCTATGCCATGCTCTGAGGTCTCCTTCTGGACAATTGATTATTTGGAAAAGTCAGCGGTTCTGAGCATGGGTGCTGTGCACCTGGCATCCTTCAGGATAATAAAAACTTTCTGGCACACATCCATCCAGATCATCTGTCTGGGATGCTTCTTGGAAGTCAGCCCTGCAAGGATGCAACAATGGTGTCATACCCTTTGACGAATCTTATGTGATGACCAGTGAGCTCTGAGAAGGCTCTCTCTTCTGCCTGGGCCTTTCAATCTTGGCCCGGAGGGGCTGTACCTTGCCTCCTCCCACTTCGTGACCTAAGTATGCTACTGAACCCTGCCCTATCTGGCACTTCCTGGCCTTGATAGTCAGGCCTGCCCTCTGTAGAGCCTGAATCACTTACTTGAGGTGGAATAGGTGGCCCTCCCGGCTAGAACTGAAGACATCATTGTCATCTAGATAGGAAGTTCTCCTAGAAGTTCTCCAATCCAGCAAGGACCTGATTGACTAACCTCTGTAAGGCAGCAGGAGTGTTCTTCAATCCAAAGGGCATTACCTGTAACTGAAAGTCCCATTCTGGGGTAGAGAATGCAGACCTATTTTTGCCCCCTCAGTTAAGGCAATCTGCCAGTACCAAGATGTTAAGTTAAACATGCTGAGAAATTTGGCAGCTCCCAACCGATCTATGAGCTCATCAGCTCTAGGGGTGGCGTGAACGTTAGTCCTGGTGACTGCATTGAGCCTTCAGTAACCCACTTCCTCCTTAATGCTGACTCTCACCTTACCAGACAACCCATACATTTTACTGTTTAGAGGCAGACTGCCCTTGGTATCATTATCATGGGTGCACTATGTAGTGAGTCCTGGGGTAAGGGAGAGGAGAGAGGCAAACTGCCCCAAAAACTGGCTGCAGTCTCTCTGTTTTTCTAGGGTCAGTATAGGGGAGAGGGTGACACCCTTCACTGACCCATCCTGCTCCTTGGAAGAAAAGAGATCGTGAGAGGTCCCTCTTCTCCAATTTATTATCCATGATCAGGAGTATGGTTACCTCAGACCTCTCAAAGTGGGGTTTGAGGCGATTGACATGCAAAAACCTTAAAAAGTTCCTGGGAGTCTTGAGGCCCACCAGGTAGGGGACCTCATGCTTGCCCTATTTTACCTTGTAGGACCAAGACCAGTGGTATTGCAGGGCCCTGGGGACCATCGTCTCCAGCACCCACACATTTTGGTTAGGTTGAAACTCAGTCAGAGGACCCTTCTGGTCATACCATTGTTTCATGACCTCCTGGCTGGCTTGTAGATTCTCTTTGGCTTTTTTCCAGAAGTGCTTTATCTGAGTACAAAGTGCCAACATGTAGCTGACCACATCCTGGGGGGCCTTTCTGGGAGCTTGCTTCTAGCCCACCTTCACTAGAATGAGAGGTCCTCTCTCAAGGTGCCTGAACAGAAGTTCAACGGGGCGGAAGCCAATCCCCTTTTGCTGTGCCTTTCTCTTCGCAAACAGAAAGCATTGTAAGAGGACATCCCACTTCCACCTCTGCGACGATCTCGGCCTTCGTAGCGGCGGGAAACTTCTCGCACTGTCGGGGATGTGCTCCGCAAGCGAGCGATGCAACACTTTTCAATTGCAAAAGTCTCTCAAGCTTAGTTTCAAGCTTCCCAGCACAGGTACAACTTCCAGAGGCCCCACAACTGGATCAAGCACTCTAGGAAGGACAGAACTCTCTCAGCAGAGTTCAGGGAAGCTGGGGGTGAAGTCTTTTTGTTCCTGGGACTTCAGAACAGGGAGCCAGCTCTTCTCAGGCCCTTGGATATTCCTTCAAGACAGGGGACACAGCACACTAGCCAAGTCCTTCCCCTATCCTTGGCAGCAAAGCAACAGCAGGTCAGTCCAGCAGAGCAACAGCAGGACAGTCTTCCTTCTTCAGTTTCAGCTTTCTCCTTGGCAGAGGTTCCTTCTTGGTTCCAGGATGATCTAATTTTCTGTTGTCAGGGGTCCTGTACTTATACCCCTAAAAGTCTTTGTTCTCTTTGTGCATGTGGGTCCTGAGCCCGGTCTGAACCAGTTCTGGGTGTCTCCTGAGTACTTTGTTTTGCTGGCTTCTCCTTTCCTTTCAGAGTGTGGGGCAGGGTCGTCAGCCACCCAGCAGGAGGTGGAGCCCGCATTGTGGAAGGCAGGCACAGCCCTATTCAGGCCCAGGTGCTAACTCCTCCCACCACTCCAGTTGCAAATGCAGTCATTCAGCCTAGGGCTGACTCAGCCAGCCTCCTGGGTCATCCCCAGCCTCTCTTACTCTCAAACCAGACAGTCAATCCACAAACAGGCCAAGGCACACAGAAAGGTCAGACAAGACAACAGCAACTTTCTAAAAGTGCTGTTCTCAAACACAGAATTTAAAAACAACCTTTCCTAAAAGATGTGTTATTACATTCTGAGTTCAGGGATACTAGATACTTATGTCCTATCTTGTTCCTATGGGAAGAAATGCTGTTAACCATTGTAGCCAGCATCCTCCATGTTAATCTATGGAGCAAGATAGCTTTACAATAGTGAAAACGAAAATGGCTGCCATTTACTATCAGAGCATGTCACCTGCACTAGTACATGCTCTACCTTTTACATACACTGCACCCTGCCCAGGGGGGTACCTTGGGCCCTCCATAGGGGTGACTGATGCGCACAAAAAGGGAAGGGTTTGCCTGGTCAGTGGGGACACTGACCAGGAGGACATGGCAGTTTCTAAACTGCACACAGTCACTGCAGTGTCAAGCCTGAGACATCATTTTAGGGCTACTCCTGTGGGTGACACAATCAGTGCTGAAGGCCCACTAGTAGCATTTGTCATCACCAGCCCTGGCACACCCAGTGCACTTTACTAGGGACTTCATGGTGATACAAATATGCCAAACATGTATATCCAATCAGAATAACACTTTACATAGGGAGCACTTACACTCTGACACTGATCAGCAGTGGCAGAGTGTCCAAAGCATCCAAACCAGCAAAAAAACGACATTCAGCACAACATCAAAAATACAGGAGGTAGAGGCAAAAAGATAGGGGAAAACCACGCCAAAGATGCCAGGTCTAACACTCCACTGACCCATCCTGCTCCTTGGAAGAAAAGAGATCGTGAGAGGTCCCTCTTCTCCAATTTATTATCCATGATCAGGAGTATGGTTACCTCAGACCTCTCAAAGTGGGGTTTGAGGCGATTGACATGCAAAAACCTTAAAAAGTTCCTGGGAGTCTTGAGGCCCACCAGGTAGGGGACCTCATGCTTGCCCTATTTTACCTTGTAGGACCAAGACCAGTGGTCTTGCAGGGCCCTGGGGACCACCGTCTCCAGCACCCACACATTTTGGTTAGGTTGAAACTCAGCCAGAGGACCCTTCTGGTCATACCATTGTTTCATGACCTCCTGGCTGGCTCGTAGATTCTCTTTGGCTTTTTTTCCAGAAGTGCTTTATCTGAGTACAAAGTGCCAACATGTTGCTGACCACTTCCTGGGGGGCCTTTCTGGGAGCTTGCTTCTAGCCCACCTTCACTAGAATGAGAGGTCCTCTCTCAAGGTGCCTGAACAGAAGTTCAACGGGGAGGAAGCCAATCCCTTTTTGCTGTGCCTTTCTCTTCGCAAACAGAAAGCATGGTAAGAGGACATCCCACTTCCACCTCAAGGTCTCTGACAAGTCCATGATCTTGCCTTTGAGGGTCTTGTTGAACCTTTAAACAAGCCTGTTAGTTTGGGGGTAGTAAGGTGTAGAGAACTTGTAGGTTACCCCACATACTTTCCACAAGGACTTCATGTATGCCGACATGAAGTGGTTACCACAGTCAGATAACACGTCCTTGGGACCCCCTCATGGGTAAACATCCCTATCATGTCCTTGGCCACTGCTGGCATAGTCACTAATCTCAGAGGTATAACCTCTGGGTACTGGGTGGCATGGTCTACCAAGACCAGAATGAACCTGTTGCCAATGCCTGTCTTGGGATCTAGAGGCTGAATAATGTTGACACCCATGCATTCAATGGGAGTGCCAATGACAGGAAATGGCTACATGGGAGCTTTGCACTTCCCTCCTGACGTGCCACTGGCCTGCCAGGTAGGGCATGAGCTGCAGAATGCATCTGAGGACATCCTTATCTGTCACCAATAAAAGTGAGTCTCAAGCCTTTCAAATGTCTTGTCCTGCCCTAGATGACCTGCCTGGGGTACATCATAAACCAACTTCAGCAGGAAGGCCCTAAAGCACTGTGGGACCACCAACAATCGGGTTCCACCAGACTCAGGAACCTTGGTCTCACTGTAAAGGAAACCATTTTTTTACAAAATCAGGTGATTGCTAGAGGTGTTGCCAGCTGCCTGGGCCTGCCACCATAGGCCCACAAGTGTGGGGCACTCTATCTGCACCTTGCAGAACTTCTTTGTGGTAGGCACCCCTTCCTGCTGCCAGTCCACCAGTTCATGTAAGTTCTCCAGGGTGGCAATGTCCTCCCCTGTAGGTTCCAGGGTGTCACACTCAGGTGCAGCATCCTCCTGGACCATGGAGTTACAGGAGCAGGTTTCCCGTGCCCCTTGCCCTTCCTCTTTTTAGCAGGCTCTCTGGCCATTTTTGCAGGCACCAGGTCCTCCTGATTACCTTCTCAGGTGGCTTTGGACCATGTGGCCAGGCACACCCACTCAGGCAGCCCTAACATCTCCAAGTGCAACCTGTGCTCCACCTCCTTCCAGATGATGTACTCTGGTCATTACCAACCAGATAATCCACAGGCATGGACAGACTCATTCCCACCCTCAACTATCGACCCATCTCGCTTCTGCCAGGGATCAGTAAGATTGCGGAGAAGTTTGCTAATCAGTAACTCTCTGCTTTTCTGGAAGGAAGCGAATTGCTTCACAGTTCCCAGACAGGCTTCTGCCCTGGGCAGGGCACAGAGACCATCCTTATCGTGGTGGTGGAGGAGCCAAGACAGATTTTGGATTCAGGAGGATCAGTAGCGCTGATCCTCCTAGACCTAAGTGTGGCATTCGACACGGTTAACCACCACATCCTCATTCTCCGCCTTAGCAATTTAGGAGTTACGGGTTCTGCTCTGGATTGATTACAATCCTTTCTAAACAATAGAACTTTCCAGGTCTTGGAAGGCACTACTCGCTCCAAAGCTATTCATCTCCAGTGTGGTGTGCCACAGGGCTCATCCCTGAGCCCGACACTTTTTAATGTCTATATGTCCCCACTGGAAGATATGGTCTCCCCTTCGGGATTAAATTAGTCACCTATGCAGACGACACACAATTTTTCGTCTCACTTAATCAATCTGACCATTGCTCCGAGAATCTTCGATCCTGTCTGTCAGAGATCTTTGGCTGGTTGAGTGATTCCCTGCTTAAGTTAAATGGAGATAAAACGGAGCTTATGCTCCTAGGACATAAGACCATACCTATCTCCAATTCCATGTGGCCCACATGCATGGGAGCGACTCCCATCGCAAAAAATTAAATTAAAAGCCTCGGAATCTGGCTGGACCAAGATCTCTCGCTCAGAACCCAGGCTAAGAAAACTGCGGGCGTGTGTTTTGGCCTACTCCGTACGGTGCGGAAAATCCTCATCCTCCTCCCTCCCCACTCCAGGAAGCTCCTCGTTCAAAGCCTAGTCCTCTCCAAGCTGGACTATAGTAACGCCCTATACCTGGGGGCCCCAGAGGCCACTATAAATAGACTTCAACTAGCTCAGAATTCAGCGGCGAGATTGCTGACTGGATCTCCAGCCAGGCTTTTGGCTAAACCCGCCCTTAGAGCACTACATTGGTTGCCAATAAGGGAGAGAATCATATTTAAATCCATGTGCATTATGCACAAATCCCTTCAGGGCAAGGGCCCTCCCATCTAGGAAGTCTGGTTGGTCCCTACAAAGCCAACAGAGCTCTCTGATCTGATCATCTGTATTTGGCTAATGTCCCCAGAATAAAGAAAGCTCGAACAGGCGGACGGCGCTTTGCCGTCAATGCCGCAACAGCATGGAACTCCCTTCCCTTTAAACTTCGCACTGAACCCAGCCTACAGAAGTTTTGAAAGGCACTGAAAACCTTCCTCTTTCCAAAGATTCCCTGAATCCCCTTCTCTTCCTTGGTGAGCCTGACTCATTAGCGCTGGGACGCCCATGGGTAGCCATGCGCTTTACAAATTCTATTTCATTTTATTTCAAGGAACCCGGGACCCCACACTCAAAGGGAACGAGAGCCACTGGATACCCACTCTCATGGTTGTCTGCTTTAAGAACTTGGTGAAATGCATTAGGGACTGCGTCCTCTGAGGTCATCAAATGACATCTGACAGTTGTCATTCTGGCTCCAGTGTCTCTCAGAAACTCCACCCTCTACCCATTGATGGTGACCCACTGCTGTATTTCCTGGTATTATTAGGCATGTGAGATCTCTGAAACATCTCTACGCTGTCCCCCATAGTATCTTGGGCAATCTCTTCCCCAAGCAGTACTCTAACCAAACCCAGTGTCTGCCCACCAGTGATGGCACTTGCTATCAACTTGTAGTGCCCAACTCTCGACAATCATAGCGCTTAGGTGGTGCCTTTATTAATGGCTTACTATCAGGGAACAACGTCTTCTGCTCAAGTGGGGATTGGAAGTCTTGAACCTTAGACTAGTTTGGGGCCTTAAGAGAACTCCTTGTTATTATGTTTGTCTCCCCCCTTCCTTTTTCTGGTGAAGACCGTGCCCACCCTTGTAGTGATTCCCCCAGATACCTTCTTGTAGACCCTGGTGCTGATTCGTTGGTTTGCCTCCTTAGCAAGCTACCTGGTGGCAGTGAGCTAACTGTCAATAAGGTGCTGGAGCAGACATGCAAAACAAAGACTGAACATGTGCTTTCTTGCAATCAAATTGTACTGCCCCTGATAATCCTTTACTCCACTTCCCTTCACCCATCCATACAGTGCCTTGCACAATATGGCCACACAATCCACCCACAACTGCTGTGGCAGCTTCTGGCTGTCCTTAAACGTCTGCCTGTACTTCTCAGGGGAAAGGTCAGAATTCCGACTAGGGTTTCCTTAATGGAGGGATACCTCACTCCCTCTCCCTTATGTCTGGTAGCTTGTCACAGAGCAGTCATGATTAATTAGTGGGTATGTGTAAAATATTTTTCAACACTTCCAACAGTAATAAAGTAAAAACACCACATAAAAAGAATCCTACACCAAGTGAGAAAAATAGAACTTTCTTTCGTAAATGAAACAAGCCAAAACGATAAAATTCCAATCAGACATGCAATTTTAAAGATTTTTGTGAAAATTGTGCCAAAAAGCACAAACAGCCAACTCTGGATTTCTGGTCGCACCAGACTTGGGAGAAGTCAGAAGTTCCTTCTGATCTCAATGGAGTATGGGCCTGCTACAGGGACCCCAGTTTGGAGAGCATTTTGAGGATCTGTGTCATGGATGCATTGTGCAGCTGATGAGATGCATTGATTCCGAAATGCAGCGGTCCTGAATTATCAATTGGGATTCCGTTAATGAGAGCCATGTAGTGATGAGGCCCATTGCCAGGATGTAGTTTTAAGTAGATTTATTGAGTTCAGTTACAGGTAGTTGAGTTGTAGAGATGCAGCCCCACCAGGAGCAGTCGGCCTGCTGCTCAGCCCAACTGACACACTCAAGCATCCAGGCACACAAACATTTCATTCAAGACTCTCACACCAACATTCCATGCATTACATTCACACTGGCTGAGCAGCTAGTGAGTAAGTAACCAGATAAAAACAACACAGGTTAAAACAGGCTAGTGATGCAATGTCCGACACCGAGGACATGTAGCTCAGTAGATGCAATGCAATGGGTCCAAGGAGGTTGATGCAGAGTCCAGAAACATTTTTGGACTGCAGTTGACGGTAAGGGATTGTGCAGAGGATGTATCGCGCAGCTGCGATTTCAATGAGCTGTTATACGATGCAGGTCCTTGCAATCGGTCCAATCCAATCAGCAGCAGCAATGCTATAGATAAATGAACAATGTTAGAAGCCATGTTCGCTAAAATCCTACAAATTCATAAAAGGTTACAAATTAATAAATAAATTTTTATATCCAACCCCTGAAAATCTGGAGTACAGTTGTAGATGACTTCTATATCTAAATCCATGTACAGTTTGATATGGTATAACTTAACATACTAAAATATGTGCGGTCTAGTAAGACAGCCGGCCATGGATGATTACTCTATCTGTCATACAAATCAAGATGATTAAATAGTAACATTGTTTGGGAAAGTGTTTAGTATTTCCCTTCTCACATTCCTTCCCCTTATGTGAGCCATGGCCTGTACTTTTTCATATCATACTTACATTTTTTATTGCTACCCATAAAAAGGATCAAAGCGTGTAAGATCCTAAAGGATTTTCCAGTTGTTGGATAAAGGACAAAGCTGGAAGGTACTGTCTGAAATTGTATTTACATAAGAAAGAAACCAAAAACGTTTTCCGTGGGATACAGTGGACAATAAAACAAGGTATGCAAAGTAGATTGAATGGACTTTCCATCACATGGGCAAGGGGACCGCTGCTTCATTGAGTGAACATTTGCTGGATAGCCCAACATAAGTGGGATGCAATTTAACCAAAACGTTGACAAAATATATCGGTGCTGTGAGTTCTCTATGAAGAACAAATAGGAAAGTGCAAATTGCATCACAACAGGTAAGGACTAACTTGTATATGCCTACTGTGCTTTTCTCTTTATTTAAAACCCATCTATCCCTCATTGCCTTAGCCAAGAAACTATCTTATCTTTGAGTTTGATCTTTGGAAAGCTGGCACATAGCTGGGGGTATCATAAAGTTCAGTTAGACTCAAGGATATATGGGTAGTCTTTACCTACTATAACCTGGGGCTTCTAAGGGCCTAATCTAACTTCAGACTGTCATTCAATATTAGCTGGTTCAGCCATCGCAATATGGGGGCCATTTTGATATAATCACTTATATATGTTAACGCCAATTCCACGTGACTGATATAATTTGATCAGGCATGGGGTACCACTAGTAGTCTTTTACAAAATGCAACTTCAATACACTGCAACACCCCTGTGTCTGCCATCCCCTAAATTGCAGCACCATATGTAGCACTTCTAGAAAACTAAAACCCTTCCTCCCAACTGACAACTTCAAATTAGCTGTGCAAACTCTAGTGATACCCAGAATAGACTATGGGAATACAACCTTATGTGGTCTGCCGAAATCCAGACTGGCTCCACTAAGAGCCCTCCTCAACGCACCGCAAGACTTGGCACCGGCTCCAAAAAGAACAACCACATCATCACTGATCTAAAGGCACTGAACTGGCTCCCTTATGAGGCAAGAACACAGCTAAAAATTGCCTGAATGACACATAAAGCCTTGCACTTCAACACACCAAGGTATCTTGCCAATAAACTGGAATTATCAAGCAGTGGCAGAACGTCGAGAAGCACCAGCATATCGATATTGAAACCTCAAACATATCTGCAAAAGAAAATATACAACCGTACTTTCTCCGGAATAGCACCTAAAATCTGGAACGCCCTGCCCCCAGAAATCAGAATGAACCCATCAAGCACTTAATTAAAAAAAGAAGTTAAACTTCTTTAAATGAACAAATCCTTACCCGGATGCCAACACTTGATCTAGCTCACCAACTAGAATGTGCACCTGATTCTAAGGACGAATGGCCAACACACTCTTGAGTACCTTCCAGATCCACTACTAGTATTGACATCATGTATGCTTTTCCTGTTATCTACTCATATTTTTGTTACTAGTTTATCGAGCTATCTGTTTGATGGAAAATTTGTAAAGTGCTCTGATACCCTTCCAGGATCTAGTTTGTGCTCTATAAAACTTTTTTTTTAAAACCTTCTAATTTCCTCTCACTTATGGTTTTTCTTTTCAATGTTTTAGTGTCTGCCCCTGCAATGAGTAAAAATGTTTTGTCCTTGTTAACAAATCAATCTAAATTGGCCATGAAGGACGTATACTTCTCAATGAAACTCAGGAGAGCCTAAGGCGTTCTGGCCGATAGCACTGCATCATCTGCATAAAGAAGAATAGGAAGGGCGCGTCTTTTGCATTTTCAGCACTATAATTTTTAATTGGTTTGTATAGAGAGCAAGTAAGAAAGGGGCTCGAACGCAACCTTATCTAACCCCCTTTTTGATGTTAAAAGGTTTAGAACATTCCCCTTGCTTTCCATATCGAAACACAAGCTGTTGCTCCCATTTATTGTTGCCTCATCATCATCATAACTTTATTCAGATAAAAACATATCCATAAAAGTTGTCTTATAAATGGTATTATGCCCTTGTGATAACATTTCACGCCAGAGTTGCTGTCACTTTTTATTGTTTTGCAAATTTTATCATTCTTTTAGGGTAATATACCTAAAACCTGTCTTTTTAAAAAACAATGTCCGTTCTACGAAGAATGCCTTACAGCTATTATGCTCCTTAAAGGACCTGGATACCTGTTTTTTTCGTAGCGTCATATATACTAAAATGTACAGCTGCCAGGAAATCCATAGTCATTTGATTCATCTGACCGTGTTTTGTTTTAATTTTGGCTTTCTGTCTGTATATTTGTCTGGATATTTGTATGTATTATAAATGAATTTAGTTTTATTAGGCAACAGAATGCGTGTCGTCCAAACCTTAACTCTACTGATCAAATTATGTTTTTAGAAAATTATATATTATGTCTACGATGGTTTTTAAATAGTTTTTAGATTTAGTGACTTTGATGTAATTTTAGAAATGTATGTTGCATATGTAAATTTGTTCTGCTTGTATGGTTTGTTTTACAAATCGAATAAAGCTTTTGAACTGAACTGAACTGGTATTATCAGGGGTTCCACTCCCATAATCTCCATTATGGCCCACAATTTACTTTGGGCCACAGACTCGAAGGCAGCCGATAGGTACATGAAGGCCATACAAAGTTGCCCTTTATTTACCAATGAATATTTTGTTGCCACTATCATTAAACTAAGGCATTGATTAACTGTTCCTTTTCCCTGCCGAAAGCTGTACTGTGCATCTGAGAGGGTCTTGTTTTCCTCTACCCGGTCTTCTAGCCTATACAATAGTAGACGGCCAATTAACTTGGCTGTAGAAGCAATTAGGGAGATGGGTTTATAATGTTTGAGTTAGATCAGTCTCACTTATTAACAACTTGTAATATTATGGAGTGCTTCCTGGAAGCATGCGGTCCAACTCTGGCTATGGGATTAAAGATGTTAGTTAACAATGGAGCCCACAGAGTCTTATTAGATAGGAAGATATCAACATGCACCCCGTCCAGTCCATGGGCCTTTTGGGAGGATGTCTGATCAAGGGCAAGTTCTATCTCAGAGATATCAAAGGTCAGATGGGAATGATTCGTCGGAAACCTGGCAGGCTACCTGCGATGGTACTTTATCATTAGATTAAAAGATCTTACAAAAACGAGTGACCCAACCCTCCTCCTCAATATGCACATCAAAGGATGGATCCCCTGTGTCCCTTAAGGAAGGGGGATTGACCACTTTCCAAAAATCTTTGCTATCATTTCTAGCAGATGTTTGCCATAAGTCCTCCCATGCTCTGTCTCTTAGATGTCTCATCCTATTTTTTCCGACTTCTTTATACTTTACCATTATGAAATAATGGGGTGACCCATAATAGTCCACGGGTCTGGGTATTGTTTGGTATAGAAAACAATGGTCCTAGACTGTTTCTAGTAGATTTTACTACTCATAGATATTCATTAAGTCAAAATGTGTATGCATAGTACACATAGAAATCAAATTGCATCCTAAATGTAATCCAAATCACTGTCAATACAATTACATATATATCCTCAAAATGACACACAAGCACCAAATGTAGCTCCAATAGTGACTGTTTAATTCCACAGATAATATAATGGATCACTGTAAATAATGCTTTAAAACAGAAGAAAGGGTTGCTCCAAGGGGAGTGTGAAGAAGAAGAGTTTGGTGCATCAAAACATGGAGCATCTCCTCCAGAGGGCCTGTACCCAATTTCACCTTAACCCTGCCTCCTCACAGATTAATAAACTCTGTGCGCTACCAGGAAACAGCAAACACTCATAAATCCATGAGAGACAGGCCCAATTGTAAGACTGGTGTTATTGTAAACCACAATCAGTTTACTAGGGACATTACTGAGTAAAATTGATTGTTTAAATCTATTCTTTTAAATTCCCTCCCTATACATCCCTATACATCTGTTCTAGTCGTCACCCAACCCAGACAGGTACTGGAGATAGGTTGTCAGGCACAAAGATTTATAAGCACAGAGAAATGCCCACTTTCTAAAAGTAGCATTTCTAAAATATTAATGTGAAATCCAACTTCATCGGTAAGGAGGATGTATTATTACCATTCTAAACATACCATACATGAAACATCTACACCTTTCTGATTGAGAATTTTCACTTAAATGTATATAAGGGAATTCCCAATGCTAGTCTATGAGAGGAGTAGCACTCACAGTAGTGAAAAACGAAATCGGCTGTTTAGTCACTTCCAGGACACATCAAACATAAAAGTACATGTCCTACCATTCCCTTACACAACACCCTGCACATAAGGCTACCTAGGGCCTACCTAAGGGGCGACCTATGTGTAATAAAAGGGGAGTTTAAGGCTTGGCAAGTCATTTTAAATTACAAGTCGGGCCCTGCAGTGGCAGACCTGAGACAGGTTTGAAAGACTACTTCTGTGGGTGGCACAGTGCTGTAGGCCCACTTGTAGAATGTTATTTACTGGCCCTGGGTATATGGTATACACTCTACAAGGGACCTAGAAGTAAATCAAATATGACAAGCTGGTGTAAACCAATTATACCATGTATGTCTTAGGGAGAGAACACATGCACTTTAGCACTAGTTAACAGTGATAAAGTGCCCAAAGTCCTACAGCCAACACGAAAGTCAGAATAATAGGAGGAGGAAGGCAAAATGATAGGGGTTGACCCTGTAAGAAGGGCCATTTCCAACACACACGCAAGCACACACGCCCACACAACATAACATATCTATCATTCTGAGGACCCAACATTGACTGTAATGAAGCGTGTATTTTCTATTCTAACTTCATGAGTGTTTTGATATCAGGGTAGGTCATAAAGCAGACCGAGGGAAATATAACTGCACTTTAAGTTTTGTTATATACTTCCTCAAAAGTACCTATACACACACTATTGAAATTGGTCCTCTTGATGTACCTCTCCTCACAAAGATAGTGTGTTTTTGGCTCTGCCAAGGTTATTCCACACTATGAGGACCAAGCCAATCCCCACAGCGTGGTTTATATATACCCACCAACGCACACACAGACACTAGCACACACAAACAACATAACATACCTATTATTGGGAGGACCAGCCATTGACTGTAATGAAGTGTGTATTTACTATTCTAACTCCACGCAAGCTTTGATAGTAGGGTAGGTTGTAAAGCGGACCAAGGCAAATATAACTACACTTTTAGTTTTTTGATGCACTGACTCGAAAACACCTAAACACAATACCAGGACCGGTCCTCCTAACACACTGGTCCTCACAAAGACGGTATGTGTCTGGTTCTATCAAAGTTTACCCACACTATGAGTACTGATCCGGTCCTCACAGCTTGGGTTATATACACATACACACGTACCCACACACACACACACACACACTTATCACTTATTATGTATAGTAGTCAGTTTTAATGTTGTGATAGTGCTGGTGCCAAATTTGAAACCGGATAAACGTTTTCAAACTTCATGCCCCTCAGTTTTCCTCTCCTGCTATTGCTCTCTCATCCTCCTCTATATTTTTTAATGTTATATATACATTTTTGTAAGTATAATTCAAATGAAACACCCTCTCATTTCTTTTCGGTTTGACCTTTAAAATGTAGAACAACAATATAAGTGTGCACAGGTTTCTCGTGACTGAATAAAACAAAATATTATTTCATGAAAACTATGGCTTTCTCAAGCTCACTTGCGTCATGCAAAGAAAGTAATGTGGGAAAAGTATTTTGCAAATATGACTTTGTGTGAATATGTTGCTACAAAGATAGATCTGGGAAAAAATCAGTCAAGGAAAAATTTTACCGGAAACGTTTTCTGCAAACATATGCTGAAGCATAACTTTGGAAAAAGGTTTACTGGGAAACATTTTCAGTTTAGGAAGAGTCTTTAGGTATTCAACTGGTGAAATAATTCTGTGTGTATGCCGAGTGAACAAAAGGATAAAGGCACACACCTCAGTAAAACCGGGCCTGTAGAAAAGCTTACTCCTCATTTCCATATATTTTATTTTGATCACGTTTTGATTAGTGGTTTACAAGGTTTTCTTTTTAAGGTAGTTGAACACAGTAAGTTAACTCACCTCGCCGCCCACCACTGTTAAAAACAGCGAAAAAATACATCCCTTTCGTACAGTATTAAACAGATAACAATGTGACTTAGGGGCATATTATCAAGGGGGTTTATCTCCGCTTTTTTGGCTTTAAAAGCCAAGAAAGCGGAGATAAAATTATCTCCCTATTACCTAGCTGTCGCTAACACCAGTTAGCGACAGCTAGTAGGAGATAGCGACCATCTTGGGCCCTGCTTTGC
This sequence comes from Lissotriton helveticus, assembly GCF_964261635.1. Lineage (NCBI taxonomy): Eukaryota > Metazoa > Chordata > Amphibia > Caudata > Salamandridae > Lissotriton > Lissotriton helveticus. Next base: position 595,600,501 of record NC_136057.1, on the reverse strand, counting down.
ATGTCAGTGATATTTATCACTAATGACATGCAAAGTGGGCGTGCCAAGATGTTAGCGACTGGAAACAGTCGCTAACATCGCTATCTCCTATTACCAACTTTTGGAGATATTCGCGCTAAGCCGATTTTTATCGCTTAGGAGATAAACCTTAATAATATCAAGGCTCCTAAGCAATAAAAATCGCTGCAGCTCGGCGATAAAAATATCGCTGCTAAACCAACATAGCGGTAATTATCGCTAGTTGTTGGTAATATGCCCCTTAGTTCCGTATTTTAATGGTACTACGTCATTTGGGTTACACCTCAGCCTATATGTATATTTAGGCAGCCTATGTAGCCTGCTTCTTTCCCCCTGGGCTTGCAGTGGCTCAGTGAGCCCTTGCTTTGCCACAGATGAAGAGGCAACAAATGATCAATTATAATCTATACACTAATGGTCAGGATGGTCACTCTGCTTCCCACCTGCCTTTCCATTGCTCTTTCCTGGTTTCAAAGTTTCAGATCAGGAACATGCCCTCAATCTCGACTCTATTCAAGGTTGCTCCTATGTAATCTGTAGCCTGCTGCCTCATTCTGCTGCCATGTAGCCTGCTGCCACATTCTGTGTGTAATTAGTTCTTCTACCCTCCTGAATAATAAAACACCCTCGCAAGAATGATAAAACACCCCGTAGATTTACACTTCCCCTGGGCAGGAATTAGAAGTAGGTGGCTGCTCCTCAGTGTGTTTGTCACAAAAGAAAGAAGCACAAGCTCTGAGCCTTTATAATGGGAAGAAGGATAACAGAAATAGAGAGTGAGAAGAGAACTCAGTCACTTTCCATTCTAGATGCAACAAGCAATTAAAATGAGCACACTACCATAATCTCTTACCTATTTGAGAACCGTCACCCACTAACATAGTTAGTGGCATCCTTCGTCATTGGGTTTCCACCCGAGACACCTAGTGCATTAAGGGTGCGCTGCGATGCCTGATTACAGCAGAGAAGGTTTATTTTTTAATCTCAAGTGAGGAATAGGATGGTTTAAAATTGCCTCAGGTTACCAATCACTGAAAGAATGTTTATTAATGGTGACCATGGACAAGTTTGAAAACACAGTATTGGGTGTGCTCCGAAGTGGTAACAATCTCTTACATCCTCAGTCAACGTGCTTCAGCCATAATATTTCAATGCCCTCTGGGTCAGTATAGCTTACTTCAGAACCAATGTTGCATGCGCTCGAAGTCATACGATCTAATTATAGCAACTCAAAAGGATGATGGACGGAATGCTGAAACACATCACAATTCACAGATCTGAGTTTAATCCATTGTTCTTTTGCTCACCATGCCACCCCAGTTTGGACCCAGCCATATGCAAATCAGTCTTGACCCTTCTCTCCATGAGAACAGTCCAGCCCGAACTGCCAGGCCAGGTCCTCCCTAGACCGGAAACAAGCATTCTAGGACCAGTTTTAGGGTTTCACCCCTCATCAACTAAGCTAGCTTGACTCCACTGGTATGCAGAGCAGGGGACACACGTCTGGGCATGCCCGTTCCACTTGGGGTAACAAATGAAACAAGCATTAGAAATGCAATAGGTCTTGCATTTATTTGTGTTAGAGCTATGGGCGTTGTTATTGACAATATTTTTACCCATGTGTTTTGTAGTGTATGTATGTGATGTGTAGTGGAATTGTGTGCAAGTCATAGTGGCTGTTTTGAATATATGTTTTTAATTATTAAAAGAAGTTAAGACAAGTTTCCTTGTAAATTATAAGATATTAAAGTCACATGAACTGTTGTGTGGTTAGGTGTAGTTAAATGTAGCAGCTTGATCTGAAATTAGAGCAGGTCAAATGAAGGAATGTGGGACCGATTGTCTTTGGGGGCTCAAATCAGGATTTTGCAATGGGAGGGGCAAGAGAGTCATGGCTTCTACAGAGTTTGGATTACTTGTGGACAAAGCAGTGCTAGCAGGAGCCTACAATGTGAGTTATAACCCCTGCACGAAATGTTAGCAGAGGGGAGAGAAGGGCTATGGAGCTGGGGGTGCAGCAATGGTAGTTTAGCATCCATGGGGGGGGGTGAAGCAGCACAGGACATGGAAAGCTCCGTTTCCAGGAGGGGGCCCTGGTGCCTGAAGCAGGGAGTAGTGTTGCGAGGCTCTGCCTTCCCTCACTTCTTGGGTCAGCTGCTGCAGAAAGTTTGTGGGACTGAAAGTGACACTGGAAACTTTAACAGCAACAAACCCGAAGCAGCAGCAGAGGGGGTAGTGCAGGTAGCTGGCCTCGGATTTCAATCCCTGATGCCTGTTCAAGCTTAACCCTCCGCTCACCCCTTTCTGACTCCATTGAAAGATGAAGGGGCTTTAAAGAGCAGCGATGAGTTAGTGAGGCACTTACTATTCTAGCTGAGTGGGAGGTGAAATCTATGAATGCGAGTCGTGCTGTGAAAAACAAAACAAAGGTGCATCTACTATAGTTAAAGATCCAGCTGGGAATGCCTGTGCTGCAATTAAACAAAAAAAAGAGTTCTCTGAAATATCAGAAAAATTATTGAAGTGTAATGAAATTGAGGTTTCGTTGGGCTCCTGTGCCAGAGCATGGAAGTGATGTTATGCTGCATGAGCTATTTTGGACGCAGCAAAAAAGAGCAGCACTGCAGTGTACCAATGGGAAGCCAAAAGGCAGGAGCTAAATCATTTCCCAGTACAGCAGGTCTTGTAGACAGCGCATGAGTGCTGACTAGGCTTGACCTAAAAACATAAATTGATGGACATAATGTTGAAAAATGTCAAAACATTCACCCCAGTGTAGAGATCTGGGCCTCAATAAATCTTTTTTTGCTCCCCATGCCATTCCAGTTTAAACCCAACTATATACAAACCAGTATTTACCCTGCTCCCCATGGGAACAACCGAGCTTGAACAGCCAGTCCAGGTTCTCCCTGCACCCGAAACAAGCATCCTGGGACCAGTTCCGAGGTTTCACCCCTCATCAGTCAGGCTAGCTTGACTCCAGTGGCATGCAGAGCACAGGACCCACGTCTGGGCACACCCATACCACTCGGGTCACAAATGCAAAAAGAGCAATTGATGGACAGAATGTAGAACATTGTCAAACATTCAACCCAGCTCTGAGATCTGGGCCTAAATCCATAGTTGTTTTGCTCCAAATGTCAAATTGAAACCCAGCCATATGCAAGTCAGTCTTGGCCCTGCTCTTCATGGGAGCAGTCTATACCGAACTGCCAGGCCAGAACCTCCCTGGACCAGAAACAAGTATCCTGGGATAAGTTTCGGGCTTTCACCCCTCATTAGCCAGGCTAGTTTGACTCAAGTGGCATACAGAACACTGGATGTTAACACAGAGGAGGGACGAGATAAGGCCTTTAAAGGTCCAGCATACGGGCCCTGGTACAAATGACAAATAAGGAGTATGCAGTTCCTAAGTGTGGGCTGAAAAAAGCCTTGGGGAGAGATCCAACAGGTGGCTACCAAGAGGGAGGATGGGGAATCCTTCCTTTCAGAATTAGGGCCCTCACACATCCAGCCTGCAGGGTGTCAAGCTTCATCATCGGGCATGCTCCTCGTCGGGTCGGCGCTGCAATACTCAACGGGCACCCTCAGTGGGGGCCCTTTGGCAGAGATCTTTTATTCCTTGCCATTAGGTGAGGTGTGTTTAAGGGGCCCTAGAGTGTAGAAGTGCAGTGATGTGGGTTGTAAAAGACCATGTGAATTAAAGCAGGGGAACGGGAGGATCAGGGAAACTAATTTTAATAATCCTGTCTCCCACCCTGATTAAAATAAGTGATGGCGACTGTCTATAGTAATGTTATAGGTGGTTGCACTAGAATTTATTTGGTCAACATGTTTCTTGCCCTAATAGTCCAAAAGGGATTTGGCGGCAATTCTTCAGGACCTAAACTAAGAGTTTGAATCTACACTTAATTTACTGGTAATGGGGTGTAGTAACATAGTTTTTACCAGTATAGTTGCACCAGTGGTGTGTGGTGTCCGTAGGTTCAGTAGCCAATCTAGAATGAGAAATGTAAAGATAAAACAGTCATTTACATCATGACTTTGCTTGAAAGATCGTGTTTTTCCAAAGCATGCCAGCAACACCCTTTTGCGTTTACCATCCCAAGTATTGTAAGCTTCATGTTTAAATTAGAACATTGGTTATGCAATGGTACAGTATAAGTACAGCGAATAAGGTGCACATAAACCATTAACAAGTACTGTGGCAGCAGTACAACAGAGATCATAGTTACGGTAAGGCGAGATGTCATGAGTTACCTAAAATCTAGTAAAGACTGGCCCCATCGGACAGCGGCATGGAGTGGACACGTTAAGTTAACGTATGTCCTAGAGGAAGGGGCCCAAGATGGTGAAAAGTTAAAAATCCTGGCGGAAAATCCGTCATAGGTGGAGTACCGGTAGACCCAGCGTTTGTTGTTGCAGGTGCGAGATCCCATGCCCAGGGTCAGCTAATTAAGCAGTACCCCACAGTAAGGTCTGTAGACCACGGTCTTGATGCTTGGGGACAGCGTAAGGTCACGGGTCGAGCGTGTGTAAAGCCATGATTTGGAGAAATTGACCAAATGGTAAGTTGGTTTTGAGGGCCCTGTGGTGGTGACTGCTGAAGAGCAGTCAGTAGGTTTTTTGTATAGTGTTGTGTTCAAGGAGCCTGATGCCAAGTTAATATTCAGGTCCAGGAAAGAGACAGTCGGAGATAGTATGTGTGAACATGAGATATGTATTCTGGGTGTTAATCCAAAGACAAAAGTCCTCACAACTCCTTCGGTCTCCCTCCCAGAAGATCAAAATGTTGTCAATATACCTCTTCCACATAATCAGGTTGCCTGAATATGGATTAGATGGATTGAAGATGGATCTGGTCTCAAATGATGACACGTAGAGACAGGCCACACTGGGAGCAAACGTGCTTACCATAGATGTGCCCTGTGTTTGATGGAAGAGTTTGTTGTTGTATTCAAAGAAGTTCTCTGTAAGGGCAAGTGTGGCACACTCCATGACAAAAGGTATTGGGGTTGGTGATGTCCAATCTGAGGAGCCAAAGGCATCCTCAATTGCCTCCAAGGTGGCACATTGGGGTACATTCATGTACAATGCTTCCACATCTAAAGTGACTAGACGATCGACCTTGCTCTGTCGTAGGAAATTGTCAATGAGGCGTTGTACAGCTGTGATGTCAAGAAGGAATGCAGGTGTCTGCTTCACTAGTGGCTGAAGGAAGTAGTCGCAAAACTTCGATAATGGTTCCAACAATCAATCTATAACAGAGACTATAGGTCTTCCTGGGACTAGATTGGTGCCCTTGTGTATTTTATGTAAGATATAAATGTTTATTTATCGTTTATTTGCTCCCCAAGCCATTCCAGTTAAGCCCAGCCACATGCAAATCAGTCTTGACCCTGGTCTCCCTTGGAACAGTCCAGCCCAAACTGCCAGGCCAGGTCCTCCCTGTACCATAAAAAGCATCCTGGGACCGGTTCAAGATTTCACCCCTCATCAGCCAGGCTGGGTTGACTCCAGTGGAATGCAGAGCATGGGACACCTGACTGGGCATACCCGTCCCACTCGGGATGACAAATGCAAAAGGAACAATCGATGGACAGTATGTTGAACATTTTCAAACATTCACCCCAGCACTGAGATCTGGGCCTAAATCCTTTGTTTTTTTTCTTCCCATGCCATTCCAATTTAAACCCAGCCATATGCAAATCAGTCCTGACCCTTCTCTTCATGGGAACAGTCCAGCCCGAACTGACAGGCCAGGTCCTCCCTGGACCAGAAACAAGTATCCTGGGACTTGTTTCTGGGTTTCACTCCATATCATCTAGGCTAGCTTGACTCCGGTGACATGCAGAGCACAGGACCCACGGCTAGGCATGCTTGTCCCACTCGAGCTGACAAATGCAAAAAGAGCAATTGATGGACAGTATGGTGACAAATGTTAAACATTCACCCCATACAGAGATCTGGGCCCAAATCCATCGTTCTTTTGCTCCCTATGCTATTCCAGTTTAATCCCAGCCATGAGCAAATCGGTCTTGACCCTGCTCCCCATGGAAACAGTTCAGACCGAACTGCCAGTCCAGCCCTCCCAGGATCAGAAACAAGCATCCTGGGACCGGTTTCGGGATTTCACCCCATGTCAGCCAGGCTAGCTTGACTCCATTGACATGCAGAGCATGGGACATACGTCTGGGCATGCTCGTCCCACTTGAGATGACAAATGCAAAAAGAACAATTGATGGACAAAATGTTGACAAATGTCAAACATTCATCCGAGTACAGAGATCTGGGCCTAAATCCATAGTTTTATTGCTCCCTATGCCATTCCATTTTAAACCCAGCCATATGCAAATCGGTCTTGACCTTGCTCCCCATTGAAACAGTCCAGCCGGAACTGCCAGGCCAACCCTTTCTGGACCGGAAACAAGCATCCTGGGGCCGATTTCTGGGTTTCACCCCATATAAGCCAGACTAGCTTGACTCCAGTGACATGAAGAGCACAGGACCCAAGTCTGGGCATGCTCGTCCCACTCGAGGTGACATATGCAACAAGAACAATTGAGGGACAGAAAGTTGACAAATGTCAAACATTCATCCCAGTACAGAGATCTGGGTCTAAACCCATCAATTTTTTCCCCATGCCATTCCAGTTTAAACCCAGCCATATGCAAATCGGTCTTGACCCTACTCCCCATGGAAACAGTCCAGCCCGAACTGCCAGGCCATTCCTCCCTGGACCAGAAACAAGCATCCTGGAACCAATTTCGGGGTTTCGCCCATCATCATGAAGAGCAGGTTTATAACTGATTTGTATATGGCTGGGTACAAACTGGGGTGGCGCAGTGAGCAAAAACACGATGGATTAAACCCAGATCTGTTGACTAGTGGTGAATGTTTGCATTGTTCAGCATTCTGTCCATCATCTGTTTGTTTTTTGCTTTTGTCGCCCTAAGTGGGAAAGGAATGCCCAGGCATGGGTGCAGTGCTCACTGCACCAATGGATTCAAGCTAGCCTGGCTGAGGTGGGATGATGCCCCGAAACCGGTCCTAGGATGCTTGTTTACAATCTAGGGAGGACCTGACTTTACTGTTCGGGATGGACTGTACCTATGAGGAGCAGGGTCAAGACTGATATGCATATGGATGGGTCCAAACTGGGGTGCCATTGTATACAAAAGAACGATGGAATGAACCCAGATCTGTTGATTGGGGATGAATGTTTGCACTGCTCAGTATACCGTCCATCATTGTTCTTTATGCTTTTGTTGGCTTAAGTAGGAAGGGTATGACTAGACGTGCATCCCGTGCTCACTGCACCACTGGATTCAAGATGAGGGGTGATAAACAAAACTGGTCCTAGGATGTTTGTTTCCAATCCAGCGATGACCTGGCTTGGCAGTTCGGGCTGGACTGTTCCCATAAGGAGCAGGGTCAAGACTGATTTGCATATGGCTGGGTCAAAACTGGGTTGGCGTGGTGGGCCACAAAACAATGGATTAAACCCAGATCTGTTGACTGGGGTGAATGTTTGTATTGATCAGCATTCTGTCCATCATCTGTTCTTTTTACATTTGAATATTATGGCTGAAACATGTAGACTGAGTATGTAAGAGATCATTACCATTTTCGAGCACATCCACCACTGTTTTTTAAAACTTGCCGAAGGTCAGCATTTTAAAAAATACCTTCATTGGTTGGTAACTTGAGGGAATTGTAAATAAACTTTTTCCTCACTAGATATTTTATTAAAATCCACTCCGCTGTAATCAGGTGTCGCAGCACACCCATGATGCACTAGGTGTATCTGGTGGTAAGCCAATGATAAAGCAAGCCACTTGCTATGATGGTGGTTGATGGTTCTTTTAAAAAACCAAAGGATTTCCCTACACAGGTGTGTGAAGGATTATGGCAGTGTGCTTGTTTTTCTTTGTTTGTTCCCTTATGATGGGGGACTTTCTCACTTAGCCATTCTGTTGACTGGCTTTTAATCTTTACTGAAATGAATGGTTCCAGTTTACACTCTGCCGTTGTGAGTGAATAGCAGAGTGTAAAGCGTGAGTGAGTGAATGTTGTAGTGTTTTTCAAAATATGCAATATGTGCAAACATGATGAGTAAATTGTTTATGATGGATAGAGTTTTTAATTATTCACAATCGTAACCGATAAACTGATGATGTTGCACCTGAAACGAGGTATCTAGGCTCATTAATCTAACTAGAAGTGTGAATAATGCTATGACTAGATATGCTACATTTTCGTGTGATACATCAATACTTTTTTAAATGGATGTCGTTTCGGTTGTTCTGTTCAACTTGCTCATGCTCATTCCCCCTCCCAATCAGTATCACACAGCAAAGCCATCTTTCCCCTTGTTTCAGTGGAGCATCAAGTGATACAAATGAATTAAGCGATATATAGCATTGTTGAAAAGCAGGCATTGTGAAGGAAGCATCCATCGTTTACCTAAAGTATCATTTTCAAGGAATTCCATTGGAAGTTCAACTGAAAATGTGTTTGTGCTAATTATATAAGCCATTATTTAGGAACTGTTTCATTTGTATTTTACATCTCTGAAAGGCAGTTGCTGATGAAGGAATGTGAAGATTTCTCTTACCTTAAGGGTCAGTGCTAAACAATTGCATAGTTTTATTTATGCAGTTTCTGATTTGCCAGTGTGGCCCTAACCATGATCTTGCCATGCTGAATTTGAAGAATCTATTAATAGCTTGTGTGATTTGTCTATAAAACCACAGAGATTCTGTCTTGTGATTCTTTTGCCATTTTCCTCATAGGCGTCAAGTCACACTGGCAGTGTTCTTTATAAGTTAACACTTAGAATTTTTGCTAAGATTATGCCTAACTAGAGATTATATAGTTGTATGATTTTTATAATTTGGCCTACATGGCAATTCATGCATTTTTCTCTGTACCACTTTTTTGACAATTCTGTAATAAATACCATTTTTTTTCTATCTTTGATCTAGAATTCGGTCCATTGTGCGCCTCATATTTTATTCCATTTAACTCTGCTAAATTGTATTTTCCTTAGTGATGAGAGTAGCCTTTAACTGTTACATCAACTGGAGACTCTGGAGCCAAATGTTTGAGGTGTTCAAGTGATTATTGGGGGATGATTTCCATATGAATTATTTGAGTGTCAGTTAGTGAATGTTCAGGTGAACTGTGAGTAAGTGAATGGGAGGCGTGTGAGTAAGCAATTGTTGCAGTATGAGGGGGGCGTGAGGGAGCATAGTGTTAGTTAGTGATTGACTGGTGAATCAATAAATTGGGTAGTGTGAGTAAATAAGTGTAAATGAGTGCATGGGTGGAGTGTGAGTGAATGAATGAGTGAGAATGAGATAAAGAATGAAGAGTGAGTAAATGAGTGCAGTGTGAATGAGTGAGAAGAGGAGCAGTGGCTGTTCTGGGCGCCAGGCCCAGCAAGTTGTTCAAATTTCTTGTCTCAATATTTAAGGAAGTGAAAGTAATTAGAAGGCAGTTTGTCTTTGTATGAGTAATTGTGGCTAGAAAGAGTCTGCATTGCTGATCCAGTACCTTTTGCAGAGACACTACTGCTTTCAGCAGAGATTTGCAGGCAGAGCATCATCACCAAACCAGATACTCATTATACAATAAAATGCCATATCTACATTGTGCTTTATTCACATTGGCTATGTTATATCTTCTAATCAGGTAGTGCTGATTCTATACTGTAATGTTATATTCTATATGCCATGCCTAACTCTCTTTCCTCCTACAGGAATGGCTACTGACTCTCAGCAGATCAATGTAGCTTTAACAAACCCCCATGACTCATTGTTGCACAGCAGTACAAGTGGGCATTTGGAAAACATGGAAGGTGCATGGTTACAAGGAAATGTGGTAAGTAAATATACTGAGCCTGGCAGAATACCATTCAAACCCAGAATTGAAAAAAATACCTTATGTAATCGAGATAAGAGATCCAGATAACTCTCCTATTCCCATATCTAATGAAACAATCAGGCTACCCTTTTCTACTGTGATGCACCCTGTAGAGACAACCCAACACATATCTACTCCATAAGGGTTTTGAGGGCAGGGTGCAATGCCGGCCCCTCCCCAGACATCAACAGGGAAATCCTACATGCATTCCTCACCACAGTTACTTGTTGGGCTAGGCCATGCCCTCAGGCATCTTCCCCATCAAGTCTTACTTTGTGGATAAATCCAAAACACCAGACACGCTCTGCACCAAAATGCTAAGAAACCAAGAAATTGATGAATGTGTGCTGCACAAAAAACATGTTCCCTTACTTTACACAGCCTACAATCTGCCATTGTGTGTTCTTGCTTTGAATCCTAACTTCCCTACAAGCCACTCTATTTGGTATTTCAGAAGGCACTGTAGTGTAGTGTAGTTCCTATCATCCCAATAGGCTCTGCGCATTGGAATAATACCTACAGCAGTAAAGGCCTAGACCAGACGTTAACTAGGTCTACTACTGTCGATACTAGACTTAAAGTTTTGGGTTTGCCAGCTTAGCTCAGAGTTCACTAGAAACTTTCTCGAATGTTCAAGGAGGACTTAACTTCCCTGATTAGACAAGAAGGGATTTAGTTTCTGACAACCATAGAACATGACAACTTTGCTCTCCCCTAATCAAGAGTATATCTCGAGAGTCGTGTGAACAAAAGGCAATTTATTTTACTCAGTCAGTACGTGCATTCTTAGTCTCATCAGATTGTAGAGAAAAGGAAGAGACGGGCGTGTTCAATAAAAAGGTGTTATTTATTGATCAGTCTCTTTTCTCATACAAGAGAAATGGATCGATATTATTGCAATACTTATAGTTAAGTAAAGTGCATACATTAAAAGCAATAGTATAAAATAATACTGTAAAAACATTGATATGGTTTCTAAGCCATAAGATGTTTAAAATGAATAAAATATATTACATACACATATACATTTGACTAAACGTACTCAACTGATGTTTCTAAATACGCCTACCCCGTGTACCTGACCTAAGTCTAATACGTGGGCGGGAATAGAAAGTTACAGTTTAAGTTAAGTTTGTTTTTGCCAAGTGAATAACTAAAGAATTCTCTGTGAGGGGTTATTCAGTTCTGTACCTGGAATCTAGGTTGAATGAGGGATGGTATCTCTCGTCTCTGGTCTCGATATTCCAGGCTGCCTGCGAGGGCTACCCAGAAACGCCGGTGCTGGATTTCTCGGCAGGAGAAAGCAGCTTCTCTCAGCGCGTCAGGAAGGCGGGGCTGCGCCAGCGGGGTCTGCTCTGCTCTTCGCTTCGGCAAGTATGGCTGCTCCGTCTCGTCACCACGCGTGTGTTTGCATAGGGCAATATCGGTAATATTTATACCTTTAAGGTGCCGAGATTGACGTAAGGATGGACATAGATACGTCAATAAGGATTTCATACGACTTGCTCGTTACCACAGTCTTTTACTGAAGTTCTCGGTGAAATCAAAACAATGGCCGCAGGGTTTTGCCCAGGTTGTCATAGGTTTGATTTGTTATGAGAACTCCGTATGCCTTATCAGGGGCTGGAGGAATATCGCTTGTCTAATTAGATCGCAAGCGTTATGACCTAATCAGATAACACGTTCCTGTGCCGTAGTGTGACTGCGTCAGATAACGGTATCTGCATCATGGGGGTTTTCTGCCTCATGGGCTGACTGCTAGTTAACTTGTTGGTTTGTTTAACCAGAATAGGGTCAGGAATAGGGGGATCGATTCAGAACCTATAGGAATACATCACACCCACTCCACGCTAACTATGGTCATATTTACTAATCTATGCATAGTATAACATAGTACAACATACTATAGAGTATAGTGTATACCTTACCACCCCAAAATACATAAATGCATTTTGAAATTTTCAAATATACTGAAAAATTGCAGTCATATGTATTGTATGCACTCAAGCTGTAGAATAATGCCAAAGTAATCGCATTTGTATACATTATTGCTATTTTGTATATGAGAATTACACATGAAATGGCTCTTAATACAGAAGAAAAGTTCGAGACCATTTCATCACAGAATATAATAACAATGAACATACCAGCGGGCAGCTAATGTCTATAAGCTATCTAAAATTTAGAAACCTTAGTTCTCTAAGAATAGTTCTTACTTTAAGCAGAAGATAGTGTCCCGAAAAATATGCAAAAATATTCTGGGGCTGTTGTAAAATTGCTGTCCGTGAACTGGAGGGAAAATTGTTCATGTGACTTAATTTTTAAAGTTGAAGGCCGAATTCAGGGAACGCCGTGTGCGAGCTTGTTCAAAAGTCTCTATTTCTGTTCTGGCGAGAACATCATATCATTTAGGCTTTCGAAAAAACTGTCAACAGCTTCCTGGGAAAGTTCCACTAACTCGGATATAGGTGTAATCATGCATTCGTGCGCATGATTGTCTCCATTGACATTCTGATTCGCATTGCTTACAGAAGGTCGTACCTGATCGATGCTGCTTTCATCTTGAACTTCACTACCCATCAATCGTAGTGGTGAAGCTTCCACGAATGCCGTCATCAGGATTGGTAGCCTTTGAGGGCAGCACAAAGCATGAACCTTGATCGGGCTCAACAATGTTTCTGCATCCATTGGCGCATCCGATTGTAGCGTCAGACAGGTGTCTAACACGCATTCTTCTCCGCATAGCAGACACCTTAATACAGGTAAAACACATCTTTGCCACATTGGTCGAAATGATAGAAACCAAGTCATGTTCAGGTCTCTAAGCCGGGAGAGTCCCAGGATTTTTGATATCCGGTCCCGGTATCCAATGGCTAGGATTGTTTCTTCCCTTGTCGCAAGAGTTTTGTCTGTGACATGGGTTGCCATAACGAAAAATAAGGACCAAGAATAGGATTCCTGCAATTAGTCCCAAGATCAGGGGAAGTCCGCCAAAAATCGAATGGACGAAATCTGGAAAAATACCCAGTATGGCTTTGAATGGTGTTAATGCCATCGAAAATACTGTCTTAAATACCTTTGAGACCCCATTGGTATCAGAAATATTTAAGATTTCGTTTAGAATTTCCGCGAAATGTATGGGGGAATTAGTTGATAACAATGAATGTATCTCTGCAGTCGTCCTTGCGACTTGTAGATCATACGTTTCTTTTGATGACGTGAGCCTTGTAGGCGTCTGAAGAAGCACTGTTTTCATTCTGCTTAAAGTATCTATTCGAATAGAAGTAATTTTCAAATTGGGCCATGCCCTTGCCTCCCTGTCTGGAAAGGAGCTGGGGAACAATGAGCGTCCACAGCACTTGACCTTCGCAGTCGTAGTTACTAGATAAGGAGTCCCGGGCATAAGACTACAACATCTGCGGTCTACAATTAGAATGTAACTCCCATTATAGAGTCTTTGAAAGAATGGTTCTATTTCTGTTGCAGGTGCGCCTTGCTGGTGACATGAAAGGTTGTATGAATTCCCTTCACAGGCTCCATGCAAACTAATTCCGTTACACAGAAGTGTGCCACTTAGTGACATCGCACAATTGTTGCCACTAAGAAACACTTTCTGTCCTTTATTACTGACACATGCATGTGAATAGGGCAGGTTCCATGTTGTTTTAAGGTACCCCTTTCCCAATTTCTCGTACATGCCAGCCTGTATATATTTTTGGCAGTATTGAAACCTGAAGGTTGAGATTGGAATATTTATTATCCCATGTATTATCCATTCACTGACAGGTCGTTCTGACATTGTCACTGGTAATCTTTCGAGTTTTTCAATGCTCAAGATTGTATAATCAGCACCCTTTTGTGCCATACTGATTTGTCTATCAGTAAGGTTAAAGATTTGGAATAGTGACGTTGTGTTGATTAAACGCCAAGGCACATAGCCTGAACGTAGATTTTGTAACGTCCAGCCAAGCTGTACAATAGAGCGCAATTGTGACTGACCGTGTTGTAATAACAGTAGGTCTTGCGACAATATGTCGATTGCTGAAGACACAATGCTGTCCAAAGAAAAAATTCTGGAGGACAGAGTCATTAACCCATTGTCCACTACAGAAAGTGATTTTTCCAAATTAATACGGTCAATTTCCCGTATTCTCTCTGCTGTTTCAATTTGAGTAACCTTCCAGGCCTCATTGTATGCTGCATATACAGAGGCTGCTATGAAACGTTTTTGACGCTGTTTGCGCGGTCCCATAATGAAATCACGCAAGTCAGCACCATCAGTAAGTAAAGTTAGGTGTTGTTTAATTTCTGCCAGTGTGGAAGTTTGTAGCCATTGAAGGCATAATTTGCCCACACTGTAGGTTGTTATTATCCCTGGGTGATGTATTTGAGGATATCTAGGGTCTGGCCTGGTCATTTTGAACCCCTGTGTTTTATTCAGGAATCTGTCTTGACAGTTATTAGTATCTGTGGGCCAGATCAACCATTGTTTCCAATCAGGATGTGTTCTGTTTTGGTTTAATACATAATTTACGTCTATCTCTTCATCTGTAGAGCTATTGCTGAGCATTGTTGGCTTTGGAATAGACGGTTTATTTAAGTCTTTGATTTTGGCTAGGCCAAGACAGGTAGTTTGTTGAACAGTGTCATTTAAAAATATCATTTGTTCTGGGATCATGCAGGCTCTAAACAAAGATTCTATACCCTGCACTTGCCATTCTTTTGTACCCCAAACACTTTTCAATTCAACATTTTTGTCCCAATAATCAAAACCAAAAGTATTCATTTGTTCAAAAAATGAGTCTGAATATATCAATTTTGTGTTGGTTATCATGGTCTTTGTCCCTGTCTTGTTTGACAATTTAAAATAGAATGCTTCAGAATTACTTGTGTTAAAACCTGAAAAGTATGAATATTTGTCATAGAAGGTCCTTGAGCTTCCTTTTGGAGGGGTTGCACAATGTTCCCATTGATTATAATTTAAAACATTTCTAGGTTGTGCAGATCTATGTAAAAAATGGTTACCATAGTGGTTATAACAGTACATACTATCATAATTTGTAGAACCCTGCAAATAATCATGTTTGGTAAATTTAGCAGACATTACTAAGTCAGACATCATATTATTAATGCTTTCGAAGTCCCAATCATCAGCAAATGAGCTTGGTTTTACAAAGTCACTCAAGGAGATCTTAATTTGGTGTGGATATTTCAGGATTTCGACCGGACCATAAATTTCATAGTCAGTGTTGTCCCAGGCTACCCCACCTGGTATCGGATTGGCTGTGAAGTTGACTGAAGAAAGTTCTCTTTTCTCGATGTGTGAAGATGTGTGTGGTTTGAGGATCAAGTTGATTTTCTGACTTGCTGTGTCCATTTTTGCATATTTTCCCTCAATGAAGCGTCCCAAAGTTAGTATCATGATGAGCCAAAGTATGAGGATAAATGCACCAAAACCCACCCAAAATTCAATCCATGGGGAAATCAGATATGTTTCTTTCAGTTGTTTCAAAAGTTCTTTAGCTTTATCTTTAAAGGTTTTTGATGATGGCTGTGTCTTTGATTCACTGAAGCCTTCAGAGGAATCATCGAAGTTTATGAAGTAGCCGGATGCTGTTCTGTCAATTGTTCCAATTGCTTCAGGATTACTGTTTCTTGCATTTTCACTTGGTACTTCATTATAGATTGGTGTGTCTCTGCTAAATGTTTTTATTTGGGTTTTCAGAGGTCTGAGTTCTATTGCATTGTTGCATAGTCCTTGTTGTTCTTCTGTAGGCGTTTCGAATGTGATGAGCCTCTTCGTTAGGACCTCTGTACTGGTAGCAAACCTTGGTGTTCTGCTACTTATTGGGAGTCCACTTGGCCTACTGTTTGTTATCGGCCACATGTTGTGGTTTTACCAGGTCGATGGATACAACTCGGTTCTCCTTTTTTCCAGCAAGTGGCGGTAGTACAACTGATCTTGTCCCGTTGACAGACAAGACAGGAACTGCTTTTCTATAAGAAGGCCCAAATTCCTTCTTTACCGCGATCTTTTCCCTGACTAGATCCCCGACTTTTGGAATCCAGACAGGTCTTGCTGGGACAGGTGGTGGTTCTTCAGTGGTTGTTGGCTGTTGTTTCAACTTTATGTTGCTCAGGTCTTTTCTTGTTTTGTTTAAGTCCTGCAAAATAGCCAAACGGTCTTTGATATCAAAGCTTTTTTCTTCTACCACTGAAGTCTGACTATCAATGTCAGAGATCAACATCCTAGTTCCAAATAATAATTCGTACGCACTGAATCCCTTCAGAGAATTTCTTGGCAAGTTATTTAGACTACGTTGGACACTTATTAGATGTTTGACCCACCCAGCTCCCGAACCTAATACCTTTGCCATTATAGATTGCTTTATGTCACGGTTTTTTCTTTCAACAATTCCGTTCCCCTCAGGGTGAAATGGACAAGAGTACCGCAATGCCACGCCCATGCTGACCATGGCCTCCTTATAAGCTCTAGAGCTAAAAGCAGGACCGTGGTCCGAATGCAGCATGCCAATTGCGTATGTGCCGATAAAGACTCGCAAATCTTTTATAACAGTTCTGGCGTCAGCCGTTCGCTGGGGCCACATCCATATGAATCTCGTGCATGAATCCACTGCGACCAAGATATATTTATAGTTACCGTCCCTTTGTAAGGGACCGCAGTGATCTAGATAAACACAGGCTAATGGTTTATCCGAGATTAGAAGGGGCGTCTGCGCTGGACGTCTCACCGTTGATACTTTCATTTTTTGACATATTTCACATTCTAGAACATAGTTCCTTGTTTGTCTTCTCATTTGTGGCCACCAGTATCTCTGTTTTAATAATGATACTGTGGCTGAGACGCCAGCATGGATAGAAGCAAGCCCTTCGTGTGCCGCTATTATTAGTCCTAACCTATGTTCCATGTTTGGAATTGCCCTATCCCCCACTCCAGGGATTCGAGCAAAAGGAACATTGTTTGCATCAATTATGTATGAGTATTTTACTGGAAAGCCTTTCGGGAGTGTTTCTATCGGATCCTTTTCTGAAGCGCTGACAGCTTGTAATATTTCGCTGTCTATTTTTGGTTTTGACCGGGTGATGGCAGCTACGGAAGCCGTTTGCACAGCTGCCTTCGCGGCCTCATCAGCCAATGAATTCCCTGCAACGTGAACGCCATCACGTTGATGACTCAGCGTATGTATCACGTGAGTCTTTGGTAGTTCTTTTTGTAAAAGAACTACTTGTTCCCAGAGCATTTTATGCTTGATTGTGCCACCTTTCACATCCTTGAAACCATTCTGAAGCCAGATCTGCAAGTATTCATTGTAAGACTGAACGCAATAATACGAATCGCACACTATGAGTGTGGGGAATTCTCGATCGGTATTTTCAAGCGTCATCTTGAACGCCAGTAGTTCAGCTCGCTGAGCTGTACAATCTCCTAAAGATTGTGTTTTAGTGATTGCTGGTTTAAATTTTCCTTCGTGCCAGTGACCTTTAACGATCGCGCACGCAGCACTGTAAGCTTGCTTACCCCCCACTGCGGGTTGTGCTGATCCGTCTGTATATATTATACAGCCGTAGTGGTCTAGAGGCAGAATTTCGGTCGGCGGAGGACATTCAAATTCATATTGGAGAAATTCTTGTGTTTTTAAGTAAGGATCAAATTCGTACGCCACGTCTGTTGCAGCAAGAGAATTAGCCCATTGTATCCATCTCGGATGGAGTGCTTTAGCATTTGGAATGCTTGCCTTTGTTACAGCCTCTAGGGCTGGTATCGGTGTCACGATTATTATTCGTTTACCTTGTGCCAGGGCTCGTTCTTTTGCTATAGCTGTCTGTGTTGCGGTAAGAATTTTTTCCGTTGGGCTGAATTTCATTTCAGCCTTAGTGTACAAGTGTGATTTGAATGCAATTGGTACCTTTTCTCCCTCATTAGAGGTCAGGTATGTGAATCCGCATCTCCCTGGGATGACTCGAATCACAAGATTGCGTGTTTTATCACGTGTTTCTAATTTTGTTTTAATTAGCATGTCTGTTTGTAGGGATCTCAAAATTTCTGTGTGTATTTGAGTCCAATTGGATCTTTTAAAATCTGGTTTTATCAGATCATATAGGGGTTTGACCCTTTCTGCGTAATTCGCAATGTATGTTCTTCCGAAATTTAGGAAGCCTAGAATCGACTGTAGGTTTTTTAGTGTTCTAGGTGCTTGGATTACGGCACATTTCTCTAGGAAATTGTCGGCCAGGCTTTTGCCTTCACTTGATAATTCATATCCTAAGAACAGGACTGTCAGATGGGCAATTCTGGATTTTTTAAAGTTGAATTTGTAACCCTCTGCAGCGAACCCAAGTATTATGGTGTTCACTCTTTTCAAGTGAGTCTCCAAGTCATCATCTGTTAAGTAAATGTCATCGACATAAGATAATGCTTCATCATCATATATTTGTAGTAATTCTGTTACTCTCGCTGAGAATACTCCCGGGCTGTTCTTGTACCCCTGGGCTAACCGACAGAATTGTTTTTGAGTGCCATTTATTGAGAATGCAGTTAAATATCTGCTCTCTGGTGCTATGTTTTGACAAAAGAATCCATTAGAGATGTCTAATGTTGTTTTGTATTTTTTGCGCACTATGTTATTCATTAGTGCAGCACTATGTGAGTTTTGCACTGCAAAAGTTTTGCAACATGTGTTAAGGTGTCGGTAATCCAAAACTAGACGATATGAATTGTCTGGTTTGGAGACCGGAAACAAAGGGTTATTCATTTGTGAGGCGCAAGTTTCAATCACCCCCTGGTATTCTAGCTGATCTAGTATTTCATTTACCTGTTTTTTAGCTTCTTGCTTAATTGGGTACTGCCTTTGTGCAGTAGGTTGTGATTTTAACTGGATTTTGTGAGGAGGAGAGTCCTCATCCCATCCCACGTGATTTTTATATAAAGCAGGAGCTAGAGCTACTGCCCACTTTCTGGCAAGTGTGTATTTTTTATGAATTGGGATATGATTTGAGAAGGCAGGCATAATTACTTCTTCGCCATGAGGGCACTCCCTGACAAACTCTGGTGGCCAGTCTTTTTCAGCTAGAAGGATATCATAGCCCTTGGAGAGATTATCCCAAAATAGTCCCCTTATTTTCCTAGTCTTATCTCCCTCTATACGCAATGTTATTTCGTATATTTTGTGAGGTTTGCTAACTCTGGTGTCCGCAGTTTCCACTTGAAGATATTCATTCGTGTCCACTGTCTCCAGATGATTCATAAGGACTTTGCGAGCTATGCTCACTTCTGCTGCGCTGTCTAGCATTGTCTGAGCCCATTCTCCGTTTTTCAGTTGTGTCCTCAGTATTCTCGGCATTGTTAACTACCTTGATACTGGCTACCTTCTTTTTTGGAAATTGTAATTTCTTTTTTAGCTGAGCAGGTTCCTTGTCTTTGGACTTGGTGTGCTCTTCTCTTTGTTCTGATCGTCCTCTTCTTTCCGATTTCTGCGAGGAAGTCTGAAAAGATTGAGAGGGACGTGTATCAATGTCTTGATATCTATCAGGCTTTTTAATATTATCCCTATTTCTAAGGTTATATCTTTTCCCAGAGGGGTCACTCTGAGGTGACCTGTGTCTTTGGTTCGGAGATTTTTCTCTTCGCCTAGGAGACCTTCCTCGGGACTGGAATTTCTTTTCTTTAGGATTGGATTGTTTGTTTCCATCCCAGTTCTTTTTTGGTGATGTAGAATAATTATTAAAAAATATTTTTTCAGGACTTTCAATTAGTTGCGGTTTTACTGGTATTCCACCTAAACTATTTCTACCTAGTTCCTCATAGGATTTTTCTATGATTCTGGCAATTTCAGCTGGTTGGTCTGCTATATCTGTCTCTTTTAACCTCTGGCGGATCGCCACGTTTGCTGCTTCACCTTTTATGTTGGCTAATAATATAGCCGAGACCTGCTTGAAGTCTTTTAGTAGTTTCATACCAAGAGTTAAAGCGGGTTCAGGACCATATTCAT
Source organism: Lissotriton helveticus (assembly GCF_964261635.1). NCBI lineage: Eukaryota > Metazoa > Chordata > Amphibia > Caudata > Salamandridae > Lissotriton > Lissotriton helveticus. The sequence continues at coordinate 595,580,546 of NC_136057.1, read as the reverse complement.
CTTGAATTTGTTTTAGCACATCTGGTATTACCGAAATGGATGGAACACCGTGCGTTTTTGTGTAGATGGAAGCAAAGACTGTACCCCAAGTGTCACAGTCCTCAATGTGTGGTGCGATTCCCATTGGAAGACAGATAGTCAGAATCCTGTGCTTTTCTAGCGGGGTGGTGTCTGGAAACACCGCCTCTATTTGGGTGATTTTCTGCGCTAGCCAGAATGGTATTTGTTCCCGTTTAGCTGGTACTTTACCTAGGCAGGACTGGATGTTCTGTGGTGTAATTTTATTTGTGTTCCCCTGGTGAGGGGTCAGCTGTGGGAGTTTAATCGCTGGCTGAATTGTTGAAGTCCGCATCACATATTGGACTAATTGTCTGTGTATTTTTATTAGTTGTTTTAGCTGTGTTAAAAGGTTTGGTGCAGACATCCCATCGATGTCTGGATGTGGTGTGTATCCGGCTAGGACCGGCCGCGTTGCTCCTGGTCTACCTAAAGGACCGAGCCTGGTGATGTGATTATTGTGTTTTAGGGCGCCATCAAATAAGAGCAAATGCTCTTGAAATTTGAGTGGTACTTCCACCTCCTCGAAAGGAGTGTACGTTTCAAGAGGTTCCTCTATTTTGTAATAGTGGAAGTACTTTGTTACAGGATTTGCTGCTGGAAAATTTATCCATGAATAGTATACCTCTGTCTGCCGATATTCGTGTGCCTCAATTACGAATATGACTGTACCACCTCTAGGTGTCAGTCCATTTTCTATAAGTTTTATGGTTATAGATTTCCTTTTAATGACCGGGATGAGTATTATATCCTCGTCTGCTGCCTGCATGGTAGCATCAGCTGCTGCGAGTTCAGTTGCTAATCTAACTGCCTCTCTTTCATCCTCATTGTCTGACATTTTACTGTCCCAAAGGTTTTTTCTTTTGTTTGCAGATCAGGTTTCTTATGGAAACAAAGATTAGATGCACAATATTTTGGAACCGTGTATCCTTCAACGTTGACTTGTACCAAGAACCATACATTGGAGTTCCCTCCTGCGAGGTCTGGCGGATATAACCTTTCACCCACTCCAGACGTCTTTGGAGTATTTGGGAAAAGGGGTCTGAATGAGAAAGCACGACTGAGTTACTCTAAATGTCTTACGTTAGTTTTATCGCCCTTTCCAAACGCGTTGGGCGCCATGTAGTGTAGTTCCTATCATCCCAATAGGCTCTGCGCATTGGAATAATACCTACAGCAGTAAAGGCCTAGACCAGACGTTAACTAGGTCTACTACTGTCGATACTAGACTTAAAGTTTTGGGTTTGCCAGCTTAGCTCAGAGTTCACTAGAAACTTTCTCGAATGTTCAAGGAGGACTTAACTTCCCTGATTAGACAAGAAGGGATTTAGTTTCTGACAACCATAGAACATGACAACTTTGCTCTCCCCTAATCAAGAGTATATCTCGAGAGTCGTGTGAACAAAAGGCAATTTATTTTACTCAGTCAGTACGTGCATTCTTAGTCTTATCAGATTGTAGAGAAAAGGAAGAGACGGGCGTGTTCAATAAAAAGGTGTTATTTATTGATCAGTCTCTTTTCTCATACAAGAGAAATGGATCGATATTATTGCAATACTTATAGTTAAGTAAAGTGCATACATTAAAAGCAATAGTATAAAATAATACTGTAAAAACATTGATATGGTTTCTAAGCCATAAGATGTTTAAAATGAATAAAATATATTACATACACATATACATTTGACTAAACGTACTCAACTGGTGTTTCTAAATACGCCTACCCCGTGTACCTGACCTAAGTCTAATACGTGGGCGGGAATAGAAAGTTACAGTTTAAGTTAAGTTTGTTTTTGCCAAGTGAATAACTAAAGAATTCTCTGTGAGGGGTTATTCAGTTCTGTACCTGGAATCTAGGTTGAATGAGGGATGGTATCTCTCGTCTCTGGTCTCGATATTCCAGGCTGCCTGCGAGGGCTACCCAGAAACGGCGGTGCTGGATTTCTCGGCAGTAGAAAGCAGCTTCTCTCAGCGCATCAGGTAGGCGGGGCTGCGCCAGCGGGGTCTGCTCTGCTCTTCGCTTCGGCAAGTATGGCTGCTCCGTCTCGTCACCACGCGTGTGTTTGCATAGGGCAATATCGGTAATATTTATACCTTTAAGGTGCCGAGATTGACGTAAGGATGGACATAGATACGTCAATAAGGATGTCATACGACTTGCTCGTTAGCACATTCTTTTACTGAAGTTCTCGGTGAAATCAAAACAATGGCCGCAGGGTTTTGCCCAGGTTGTCATAGGTTTGATTTGTTATGAGAACTCCGTATGCCTTATCAGGGGCTGGAGGAATATCGCTTGTCTAATTAGATCGCAAGCGTTATGACCTAATCAGATAACACGTTCCTGTGCCGTAGTGTGACTGCGTCAGATAACGGTATCTGCATCATGGGGGTTTTCTGCCTCATGGGCTGACTGCTAGTTAACTTGTTGGTTTGTTTAACCAGAATAGGGTCAGGAATAGGGGGATCGATTCAGAACCTATAGGAATACATCACAGTAGACTCAGTGAGATGTATTGGAGTTCTGGACTTTTTGGTTCCGTCCAGAGGTGTCAGGGAAAACACCCGAAGACCCCGGAGTTCGACCTGTCTCGGTGCACAAACAAACAGAAACACGGGCTTCTCGATGGTGGCGTCAAAGACCAAAGGTTTATTACTGCAGGGACACAGAAGTCACAGAAACTGCACACGGGCAGTGTCTAGGAGCCTGTTCAATTTGTACAAAGAGGGTTGTTCCTTATATACTAAATATTCTGCTCGGGGCAAATTCTTTACATGTTACCACAGTTCTAAACATTCGTGTCTTAAACAATAAATATTTGGCGTTGCACAGGAATCGTCAACAGTATCTGATGTCAAAACATTACGAATGAGGGGTTCCCACTAGTCCATCATAATCCCATGTCAATTCTTCATTCAAGACCCGGACCGCCTCATCGTAAATTTCGTTACCTCCCCCTAATAAAGGCCCAGAAGGAAAGGAGCAGAGCCAGGTGCAGAAGATAGAAAGACAGGATAAGAGATTTTTGTGGATCGTAAATGGGCACGGTTACCAGCTTCGGCCGCCTAATCATGATCAGGCCAACGGACACAAGAACCAGTATAGCAGGACTGGCCTCAGGCTGGGGAGGCAGCTCTTGCCGAGTCATGCTGCCACAGCGTTGCTGGCCTAAGGTGCACGTGTCACTCGCAAGGTGAATTGCCGGCTAAAGCCTACGTGTCCTTAAATAAAAAGAGGTCATTGCGTGTCCATTGACTATGTGAGGGCAAGGAGCACAAAATGGCTTCCGTGTCTAAGATGGATGCCATGGGTAGAACAGAAATGTGTTTGTAACAGGAGTGCTCTTGCTCGTAGCATAGCGAAAACACCAGGATATACTAAATGGATCATTTGCGGTTCACTGATACCGAAATTATGTATTTACGACAATGTTTACAAACACGAGTAAAATCGTCACGGAACCTCAGACCCTCCTTTTGCCCTTACATAGGCAATTACTCAGTCTATGTCAGAGTCAGAGTCTAATTCTATGCTCATTAGGTCAGTGACATGTTGTTGTATCATCATCCTGTCTCGTGCCTTTTCTCCTAATGCAGGTGGTTTTCTGAAACAGGTTGCAGCACAGAGACTACACAGAGCGGGACCACATTGGATAATAAGACAGCACGAGAACAGAAATACTAGGATGACACCAATGACCATCAGAACCTTCCATCCCCACGCTGATACCAGAGTCCAAAACCACTCCATGAAGGACCAGTTTCCCTTATCTACGTGTATAGAGTCGGAAATCTTGTGTAGCTTAGAGATCGCTTCATAGACTGTTGGAGCATTATTTGGAATAAAGACACAGCAGCTCGATTGGATCATTCTGCATACCCCACCTCGATCTGCAAGTATTACGTCTAGAACCATTCGGTTCTGCAACGTCATGAGACGATCCGCCTGAAGCTCAGCTGTTAAGTTACTAAGGGCACCAGCAGTTTCTGTAATAGTAGATTCAACTACCCGTGTTAGTTGACGTAGACTTCTACTATTGGCCATAGGCCCCCAAAACGGAAGGAAACCTTTGAAAAAGTCTCCAGCTTCTTGACCAGCGGTATCTTCCTTGCTGAAGACACCTCTTGTTACTCTGGTCTTGTGATAATCTGAAGAAGCAGTGTATGTCGGAGGTAACAATCGAGCAATATAACATGAACCTGAAAAGTCAGCAGGCAGCCATGTATATGCTCTGTCCTGACAGATGAAGTAGGTACCCCTAGCAGTCAGAAAGGCAGGGGAGGAGTTAGACGGAAATACGTAAGTCTCAACGCACTCACTCCTCCCTAGCTGAGCTCTCAGATTTCTCCCATTTCCTTGCAAACAGACTTGACCTCGGTGAGGCACAACCCAAACTGAAGTGGAGCTTTTACGCTTGCTTTCTCCCAAACTAAGGCGATACTCGGTAGAGTTCCAACTCAAATACACCCGTAATTCATCTCTAGGGTAAGATGGAGTATTATTGACGTCTTTAATCATGTCAATAATTCCCTGGACTAAAGCTTTGTTGGCTGAGTTATATTTAGTGGACCGTGGTGGGCGCGGAGGATAGGTCTCAAGGGCATATGAAAAAATGGTCTGAAAGGCCTGAAATGATCCATTGTAGCTAAAAGGCAAGACTAGATAGGGAATGCCTTTATCCATAGTGTGAGGTATCAAGCCACACACCCAGCAGTCTGTAGTATTAACTACCAGTTGGTGTTGATGCAAGAGCTGTACAAATGTATTGTTAATAAATTCTGAGCATCGAGCTTGTTCGTGTTCAGGAAATGAGTGAAAAGAATGCATAGAAGAAACCGTAGAAGTAGTAGGATCAAGGGGAGGTACTGTAGTTACTGGCATAAAAATCAAATGTACACCAAAGACGATTCCACCCACCAACGTTATCAAAACAATTAAAAATGTAACTGCACATTGCATTAGAAAGCATTTGCTGTGAAGTATTCTGTACAGTCTATTTCTGCGTACATAAATTACATTTTCTCGTTGCAGCTCAGGAAGCTCCATCTTCTACGACCGTTCGCGACCACTGATGATGTGTACGTAGATGAAAATGCCTCTATCAGCCCTGGGAGTTCCCAGAACTAACAGAAAGATCGACCTTGTGTCTGACCCCCGCAGATTCAACTAGGCACACAGCCACGACCCTACGGCTACCCAGACGGCAAGGCAATTTTAAAACAAAAAGAAACAATACAAAGTATTAGCAAACTTCCTGGCTGGAGGCAATGTATAGAAAATTCAAATCTGAAAATAGGCAGTTTCCTGCTTTATTTGTCCATATTGCGAGGTCGCAAGTTGTATCTCAGTTTTGCAGGAGCTGTCTGATCTGGAAACAATGTATTTTCAACTGACGTTGCAATGTTCACGTTCGCAGATGGCAAATGTTCAGCGTTCAAAAGAGCAGTTTCAGGAGGAGAGTCAGAATTTGGTGAATCCGTGATCAGTTCTGCATCGCTGAAAGGTATGAACCTGGGGACTTGTTCCGTTTCAGAGGCACCGATTCCTTTCTTTACCCAGTTGTCGTAAGGAAGTGGCAGAGGCACACGTTTGACATGTGTCGTATGGATCCAGTTTTTCCTTCCGGCCACACGAATAGCAGTTCTCGTTGCTAGTAGGACTTGGAAAGGGCCAATGAATCTGGGCTAAAGATTTTTCGTTCTTGCAAAATTTCTAATGACCACCTGATCACCCGGTTTCAGCTGATGGCCTGGACTCTCCGGTGGCTTTGGCAATGCATCGAAAACCTGTTGGTGAATAAGACTCAATTTAGCAGTCAAGTCGAAAAGGTAATCAATTAACATTGGGTATTCCAGCTGCTTGAATTCTTTTGGTCTAGGTACCCCCCAAACATTTGCAGGACGACCAAAAACTATTTCATAAGGACTAAGCCCTACTCTAGAATGTACAGTTGCTCTTGTTGATAGCAAAGCCAAAGGCAATGCTTCTGGCCAGGACAAACCCGTGGATGCTTGTATCTTAGCAAGTTTCAGTTTAAGGGTGCCATTGTAACCCTCGACTAAACCCGCGGACTGGGGATGATTCGCACTATGAAACTTCTGTCTAATCCCTAGGCCGGCACACACACTCTGCATAACTTTCCCTACGAACTCACTTCCGTTATCTGACCATACAATCCGTGGCATTCCGTATCTGGGGAAGTATTCTTTAAGAAGAATTTTGGCAGTGGATAAGGCAGTATTGTCCTTTAGCGGGTATGCTTCGATCCATCTGGAGAAAGCACAAACTACCACTAGGACGTATTTCAGGTTATTACAACGATCCATGTGAATGAAGTCTAGCTGGATCACTTTGAAGGGGCAGGAAGGAGGAGCGAAGTGACCTGCAGGTGTGGGGATTCCCTTGCCAGGATTATGCATCAAGCATACCATACAATTTCTCACCACTCTCTCTGCACACTTACTAATCCCATCATTCTTCCAGACCGGAGCCAACATCTTACAAATCCCTTTTGAGCTGATGTGCGCTGTTCCATGTGCCATTGTCACTACTGCAAGCACATACGCATCAGGCAACATCCAACGCTGTTGTTCCGACAAGTCAATCCAACACCCACTCGAGTCCAATTTACCCGTGCTCTCTCTCCATGCAAGTTTTTCCTCCTCAGTCGCCTCTTTCTGAATTTCTTTCACGCTTTCCACTGTGTCCTCACATATTCCAGACTCAGAAATCCATCTTGCAGACGTTGCAACATACATTCTACTCATCATATTTCTAGCTGTCTGTTTTGCAGTCTCATCAGCAAAAGCATTCCCACGACCAACATCATCCGTGATTGCTTTATGAGCACTGCATTTCACAATCGCAACTTCAGTCGGCAAGGTTAGAGATTCCAACAAGTCATTAACTAGCTGACCATGTTGAATCTTAGTCCCATGTGACGTAATGAAACCTCTCTCTTTCCACAAACGGCCAAAACTATGGGCCACGCCGAACGCATACTGACTATCTGTGAACACATTCACTCTTTTTCCCTTAGCTAAAACGCACGCTCTTGTTAGCGCGATCAATTCTGCAGCCTGGGCAGAATTCTGACTCACTCTCGCAGTCTCCACAATCGTACTCAAAGTCGTTACTGCATAAGCAGCAGTCACATCACCATTCTCCAATTTGAAGCAAGACCCATCAACATACAGCGTGCCATCTGGATCTGATAACGGAGTGTTTTTTAGATCAATTCGTCCTTTGGTTTCTTCCTCAGTTTTGAAACAACAGTCGTGTGGTTCGGAATCACTCGACTCTTGGCTAGTCGGCAACAATGTTGCTGGATTCAATACATTGCATCTTTTGATCTGAATATGACTAGCTAACAGTGTCAGTTCATAACCTGATAATCTAGCACTGGTAAGGTGTTGCGTCTTGGTTCGGTTCATGAGTGTATCCACAGCATGAGGAACCATAACTACTAGCATGTTGTTCATTACTAAACCAGCAGATTGTCGAATGGAAGCTGCAGCTGCGGCTGTAGCTCTCAAGCAACTAGGCAATGCTCTGGCTACCGGATCTAACGTTGATGAAAAATACGCACAAGGGCGTTGTTTATCACCAAATTTCTGCGTCAAAACACTCAATGCACAACCTTCTCTCTCGTGGACATAGAGCGTGAATGGCTTACTGTAGTCGGGTGTACCCAATACAGGTGCTGAACACAGTGCATTTCGTAACTCAGAAAAACTCTGCTGACATTCAGCAGACCATGGTACCGGACTCGGAACATTTTTCCCAGTCAAAGCTACCAACGGTTTTGCTAAAAGAGAAAAATTCGGGATCCATTGCCTACAATATGAGGTAATACCTAAAAAGGCACGTACTTCTCTCTGCGTGCTAGGAACATTCATCTGTGTAATTGCTTTTATTCTCTCTGGGGTCAACTTCCTTCCCTCCTTTGACAAGAGATGACCTAGGTAGGTCACTTCTTGGCAGCAGTATTGCATTTTTGAAGGTGACACTTTGTGATTCAAATCTGACAAGTGATGCAATAAAGAAATCGTAGCTGTTTTGCAAGTTTCCTTGTCATCAGCAGCCACTAGAAGATCATCGACATATTGTACTAAAGCAGAACCAAGAGGAAGTACGAAGGAATCTAACTGGCTTTTTAATGCTTGACTGTAAATGGATGGGCTTTCACAATAGCCTTGTGGAGCGCGTTTAAACCTGAAGCTTCGTCCTCCTAGAGAGAAACCGAAGATATCTCTGCTTTCTTCGGCTATCGGAATGCTGAAAAAGGCATTTTTCAAGTCGACAACCGAAAACCATGCTGCTGTAGCAGGTATCAACGTTAACAATGCAGTAATGTCTGGAACCACAGGAAACTGTGGAATCACAATTTTATTAACCTCTCTGAGATCAATTACAAACCTATATACTGGAGGTTTTGTTGGGTCAGTTCGTTTCAAAATAGGCAGTACAGGACTATTACAGACATTACCTCTAGTTTCTTCTATAACGTCTTTCTCAATCAGATCCTGCACTATCAGTAGGAGCGCACGCTCACCTTCACTAGAGATTCTGTATTGTGGAATTCGTGGAAGTTTGACATTTGCTTTCAAAGTTACTACATAGGGTGGAATTTCCAATAGACCTACATCATTAGGACCAGTCGCCCAAAGAGTATCAGGGAGTGAACGCAACTCTGGTGGGAGCGCATCCATCGACAAGTACATCGGAGAGATTATTCTTTTACCCAACGTAAGCTGTACTCCTTCTGGAGAACAGTACAATGTCGCGTACAGGCGTTTTAACAAGTCTAAACCAAGCAGATTTTCGTTACAACCTGTCGTCAAAATCAGGGGTGCTTTCAATTGACAGGGTCCAACAGAAATCGACAAAGGACCAGAAACAGGGTTGTGAACAGGGGCGCCCGAAAAACCTACTGAAACGTTTGTTGAGCCAGACAAAGGTGCGCCAGGGAGTTTCGCATGCATGATAGAACTTTTTGCTGCACCAGTATCCAACAGAAACGGTTCGACTATACCTGATGTTGCTACTGCGACATAAGGCCCACTCTGATCTACTGGAACTGATACTACTCCCTCTCTTTGTCCATGGCTGTCCTAGTACTCACTTTGCTGAACTTCCTCACTAGCTTCATAATAGTCTTCAACATGATATTGTGGAGACCTATTCTGTTGGGCAGATTGTCCATTTCGCTGGTCGAAATAATTAGAAGGGCGATCACTCGTCTGCGGAGGCATAGCACCTCGTCCTCGACCTTTAGAGTTTTGCATGGAACTACCACGACCTCTCTGAGCTGCCGCAGCATTATTTTGTGCCCGAACTGGACACTCATTTTTGTAATGACCTTCCACTTTGCAATAAGCACATTGATTCCATTGGTATTGTGGTCTTTGAAAATTATATTCCGTTCTTTGATATGACCCTTGCTGCATATTAGTCTGATTAGTGCGAGGCGGATAAGCTTGCTGTAAAAGTACTTTAGTTTTTAAATCTTTCGTCTTTTTATCTGATTTTTCCTTCTCTTCTTTATCCCTATTTTCATAGTACTGGGCAGTCGCAAGTATTTGCGCAGTCGTAGAGACAGCCCACGCACTTTCAGAATTCTTTAATTTACCACTAAGTTCTGGCAACAGATTGTGCACAAATTTATCAACAAATAATCTCTGGCCTCCTTCTGTGCTCATATCCTGACCACTATGATCCACGAAAGTCTCCTCGAATCTTGTGAAAAAGTCTGAGACGCTTTCGTCTTTCTTCTGTTTGCACGCGGACAATTTGTCCCAGTTAACGCGCAATGCTGGCATCAAGGTTTTCATTAAATCGATTATTCTACCAGGCAAATTAGCAATTAGGGGTTCTGGTTTAGAACCACCTATTTGTTGACCATCCGCTGCAATTATAGCTGCCCAGTCACCACCTAGGGCAACTGGATGATTCTCTTTACGAATTTTAGCCCAAATTGGTTGCGGTACTACATTACCAAATAGCAGATCTATGTCAGCAAGATTCAATACACAAGCGTCAACTGTTTGAGCCAACTCTTTGTAGTACCCTGCAGGATTTTTACGCGGATCTGGCAAGGCCTGTTTCACTGCTAATACTTCAGCTCGCTTCCATGGAATATGTATCCATACTCTCTGGAATTGTGCCGGAGCGGCCGCAATACCAAGCGGTACATTAGCTTGCACAGCTTCACGCCAAATTGGTGGAACCTCTCTCATTGGGTATTGACGATTTTGTTTCGTACTGTGTTTCTCTAACTCTCTCGGTGAACGAAGGGATGAGTCGGTCCTATAACTTAGAACCAGTTCCATCGCTTCTTTTATATTTTGACCGACTATCATACCTGCAGCAAACTCTTTCTGAACATTAATTAATTCTCCTAGATTTGATTCAGGGTCATCCTCTTCCAATTCCTCACGTAGAAGGAAACACATTTCATCGAACACATATCGTTGTGTCGGTTCATTCCATTGCATAAATGTATCTAATACATCTTGTACATTATATCTTCCAACTTTTGAAACCCATCTAAGAGCAGTGGAATCTAATATTCCTCTTTCTTCAGTACTGGGAAGCTGACTACGCCTCTGTACAGAGTCAGAGGTAGGAGTCTTAATCAGAGTTTTATAGAAGGGAGATAGAATATTGGAGACAGAATCAGTGATTCTCCGACGAACAGAAAGCGGAGTCATAATATTAGCAGAAGCAGTAAATAGAGTAGCAGTTGGAACAGATAGATTAGGAACAGTAGGAGTAGCAGGAAAAATAGCTTGTGAACTAGCAGGTGGGAGCGACACAGGTATAGGTAAAGAAGCCGGCAACCCTAGAAGAGGGGTTGTCGAAGGAACATTAATATTGACCACAGGGGGTACAGGAACTTGATTCAGGGGAGCGGGAACAGGGACACCGTGTTGTCCAGCAACCGGTAATTGAACATTCGGTATAGGTGGAGCCGTAGCACCCTGTGCATACGGTGGGGGTGATCGTAACAAGTAAGACAACAGGGGATCCTTTTCAGGGTCCTCTACTATCTTAGCCGTACTCGTTGGCAAAGCAGGATAGCACTTGTCTATCGCTAAATTACGCTCTCTATTGGCCACCTCCATCGCTTTTTCAGATTCGTTGAGTTGCAGCTGCCTAGCAGACTGTTCTAAAGTCAACTCTTGCTCTTTCTGTTCTTTCTTCAACTTTTTAATTTCTCTTTGTTTAGATTCTTTTCGCCAATAACGGAAAGAATCAAACATTGCCGGCCGGGCTTTCTTCTTAAACAACCTTCTTTCTAGATTATCGAGAACCTCAGGTTCAAAACTACCATGTAGTGGCCAACTAAGGACACCATCTTTCTCTGTGAAGCGGATCCATACCTCGTTATAAGAGATAGGGCCCACACCAAATTTGCAATATAGATCATAGAACCAGACACGAGTCCTCCAACTGGGAATCACTGTTGCAACTGAAACAAGACAACATACAATTTTTCCGACTTACCATTTTATAATCCGGAACACAAAACAAACAAGACACAAACAGAAAAGATGCGCACTCGAACCAAGAACTCGAACCAAGAACTTAGGCCTACCAGAACTGACAAATGTATCGATACCTGAACTGAACAGAATGATTATCGTAACCAGAATAACCAGTGATAATCTTACAGAACTGAACTGAACTGAGAACTAAAAGGATTATTCAAACAGGAGCAACCCTCACAAAATACTTAACTGAGGTACTGAAGACGTCACCAAGGAGAAACCCGTCACGTCTCGCCGTACTGAGGACTGCACCTCGGGTCCAAGACAGGGCGACGGTCAAGGCAACGGACCACTGCAGCCGTCTGAACGGGAACCCTCGTGGAAGAGAACGTCGGGGCCACTTTTGCGATATGCCGGGATCGATGAAGTGGGGCGCCTCCCTCTGAAATCTTCACACGAAGCTCCTCGAACTCTTCAGGCTTTTGGACCGGTACCGAATGATGTCGCCCCACGTTGGGCGCCAATTGGAGTTCTGGACTTTTTGGTTCCGTCCAGAGGTGTCAGGGAAAACACCCGAAGACCCCGGAGTTCGACCTGTCTCGGTGCACAAACAAACAGAAACACGGGCTTCTCGATGGTGGCGTCAAAGACCAAAGGTTTATTACTGCAGGGACACAGAAGTCACAGAAACTGCACACGGGCAGTGTCTAGGAGCCTGTTCAATTTGTACAAAGAGGGTTGTTCCTTATATACTAAATATTCTGCTCGGGGCAAATTCTTTACATGTTACCACAGTTCTAAACATTCGTGTCTTAAACAATAAATATTTGGCGTTGCACAGGAATCGTCAACAGTATCTGATGTCAAAACATTACGAATGAGGGGTTCCCACTAGTCCATCATAATCCCATGTCAATTCTTCATTCAAGACCCGGACCGCCTCATCGTAAATTTCGTTACCTCCCCCTAATAAAGGCCCAGAAGGAAAGGAGCAGAGCCAGGTGCAGAAGATAGAAAGACAGGATAAGAGATTTTTGTGGATCGTAAATGGGCACGGTTACCAGCTTCGGCCGCCTAATCATGATCAGGCCAACGGACACAAGAACCAGTATAGCAGGACTGGCCTCAGGCTGGGGAGGCAGCTCTTGCCGAGTCATGCTGCCACAGCGTTGCTGGCCTAAGGTGCACGTGTCACTCGCAAGGTGAATTGCCGGCTAAAGCCTACGTGTCCTTAAATAAAAAGAGGTCATTGCGTGTCCATTGACTATGTGAGGGCAAGGAGCACAAAATGGCTTCCGTGTCTAAGATGGATGCCATGGGTAGAACAGAAATGTGTTTGTAACAGGAGTGCTCTTGCTCGTAGCATAGCGAAAACACCAGGATATACTAAATGGATCATTTGCGGTTCACTGATACCGAAATTATGTATTTACGACAATGTTTACAAACACGAGTAAAATCGTCACGGAACCTCAGTATACATGTGAAACTCATCGAAAAAATATGGATAGCTTCTTCTTGCCTTTGATCACCTCTCTCACCTCTCCAGTCCTCATCCTCTTTGAAAGGCTACCGCTGCCTACCTTGACATAGTATTGTGGCGTGGGTAAACTGGAGCCACTCCTGGAAATGGCTTCATACCTTTGGGAGGCAGCAAGGACAGCAATATCCTGTGGAGTTATTACTCAAACAGGTCCGGTAAAAAAGTTGCTCTACATCACAGTAAGACCACAACAGAGAATCATATATAGAATTATATATGAGTAACTGTGAATTACGGAGGTGTTATTCAATGAAAGGTTATGAGTAACATCAAATAAACAACAAGAGTGAAGGTCGCGTTGTCATTGGTTTGCTCAGAACCTCAAGGTAGAAATGCAGCCCTTTTAATTCACAGTTAGCTGTCAATAGTTTTATACCTGTATAGTTTTACATGTACTAAGCATAACCTGATGTTCTACACACAAGTTTATCTCCTTTGGCATTAGGCTCTTATCCCATATTAAAATCTAAGAAAGATGCCTGTGCTGCCGTCCACCCAACTGCCCTTGGCAATACCTTCTCAACCAAATACAAACAAATCACATACCTGCCATTCAGTCAACATCCCAAGTCTTGACTCAGTAATGTCTTCACCCTTTCACCAGGCCTGGACTGGCTTTCTATTCCACTAGGTAATTCCCCATTGGGCTGGAGCTTTTGGAGGCGAGCTTTGAAACCCCGCAACTCTGTCACTTTCCTCAGCTCTTCAAAATTAACTGCAGCAGATGTGGGGCGGAGGGGGTGAAGAGGGGGGGCGTCAACAAATGCAGCAAAGAGAGGGAGGGACAAGGAATAAACGTAGAGAGAGTGAGAGACCAGACTGAAAAGAGAGAGAAGAGAGAGAACATGGATGAATGGAAAAAGAGAGGAAAGAGCGAGCACAGGAAGGTACTGGGGCCGGTCTGAGCATTTTTCCAGGGCTGCATTTGGTACCCGAGTCCAGTCCTGTCTTTCACTCCCTCAATTTGATAAATACTACATGGAGAACTGCCATCCTTCCACGCATTCCGTTTACCCCCACCTCATCCCCCAACCAAAGCCCTACCTATGAGGACCCGCTAGAGCCAACGGGCCTCCATTCGGCTTTGGGGCCTGGCGCTGCGCAGCTCTGAGTCAGAGCAGAGCAGTGAAACAACAAAGCTTGCTGTTTCTCTGTTCTGATGTCAGAGCAATGAATAACCAGGTTTCAAAACTAGTGAGCAACATAATGGCTTCCAATAAGTCATAAATAACAGCTGCCTCATCGACACTTTCTATTAGAATTTCTTTAAACTCATAGAGAAAACGTAATTTTGAACGTTTTCAACTTTAACCTTAAAACTGCAGAAAATCTCAATCTTTCCACTAACCACTCTTTTAGATTTATTTTCGTTAAGAGTTCATGAGATATTTAGGAACACCTGAGTCTTCTTGTTTTTTTTTGGGGGGGGGGATACACAGAAGTGTCGAACTTCTGTAATGTCAGCATTATGCAATAATGATTACCCATGCCAAATAGTAGTGTAAATCAAAAAGTTTGAACTCCGTCGATACATTATTGCAACGTGATTATTTTTGACAATTTCAGTATATATTGCACACAGCTTACAGAAAGGCCGATTTTGCCAAGATTCATATATTTTTGCCTATTCTTACCCCAAGATGTATCGTATATGTTAAGCATACAATTTTCCTGTTTATGTAAGCACTTGCAGGCGATAAATACTATTTAAAACTCACGAACTATAGTTTAGTTGGCAGTTCCCTGCAATAAAGGTATCTTGTGCCAATCTCCCTCGCATTTCAGTGAACAGGTTGAACATTTTCAAAATTCTATATACGAGTTCATAAATCAACGGAGCAATATCTGTTGCAGACGAAATATTAAGACACATACTATTAAAACAATAATACCCAAAAACATAAATAAGAACGAAAGAAAGGAAAAAGGAAGCAGTAGGAATGTTTTAATTTAGTATTTTAAACTGTAGATGTTGTAATTTCCAAGAGTTGAGAACCACAGATGTTACAGTTAACAAACGTAGTAGTATTCAGTGTAATGGAATCAGAAGGATGAAAGGCTTCTGTATCCCTGCTTGGATTTGAACTGGTGGACCATAATGCCACCAGAAGTGCCTAACTGGTTAAGCATGTAACCACGTGCCTGTATGAAACGTATACCCCACAGACAAATATGTTTTGAGAAACTGTGGAAATCCGAGCAAAGTAAATGGAAAAGTCAACTATTTGGAACACACTTCCTACCAATATGCAAATTGTGGAACTATTTCTATATTAATTTGAAAAATTGACTTTTTGACTATTTGTTTCTAAAAAATACTATCCTTCCGACCGTTCCCTCTCAGTCTTTTTTTCACTCTAATTGTTGTGATGGATTCCAAATCCTGTCATTTAGCTCTATAAAGATCATAGCATTTTAGCTTAAAATTCAGCTCATTTATGCAATAAAGCAAAAGATACACAAATGATGGATAGAATGCGGAACAAATAAAAGATTCACTCCCAGTCAAGAGATCTGGGTTAAATCCATTGTTCTTTTGCTCACCATGCCACCCCACTTTAGACCCAGTCATATGCAAATCAGCCATAATTCTGCTCCTCAAGGGAACAGATCAGCCGAGCTGCCAAACCAGGTCGTCCCTGGACCAGAAACAAGCATCCTGGGACCGCTTTCAACTAGGCTAGCTTGAATCCAGTTGCACAGTGAGCCCAGGACCAATGTCTGGGCAAACCTGGCGCACTTAGGGTGAGAAAGTAAAAGACACACATATGATGGACGGAATGTGGAACAAATCAAACATTCACCTAAGTCAAGAGATCTGGGTTAAATCCATCATTCTTTTGCTCACCATGCCACCCAAGTGAAGACCCAGCCATATGCAAATGAGTCTTGACCTTGTTCTTAATGGGAACAGTACAGCCCGAACTGCCATGCCAGGTCCTCCTTGGACCAGAAACAAGCATCCTGGAACAGGTTTCAGGGTATCACCCCTCGTCAGCCAGGCCAACTTGAAACCAGTGGCACAGTGAGCCCGGAACCCACGTCTGGGCATACCCAGTGCACTTAGGGCAAAAAAGCAAAAGACACACACAAATTATGGATGGAATGCGGAACAAATCAAACATTCATCCTAGTCAAGAGATCTGAGTTAAATACTTCATTCTTTTGCTCACCATGCCACCCCAGTTTAGACCCAGCCATATACAAATTAGTCTTTGATCCTGCTCCTCTTGGTAACAGTCCAGCCCGAACTGCCACACCAGGTCCTCCCTGGACCAGAAATAAGCCATACGGGACCAGTTTTGGGGTATCACCCCCCCATCCGCCAGGCTATTTGAATCCAGGGGCACAGTGAACCCAGTACCCACATCTGGGCAAGTGTACCCAGTGTGCTTAGGGAAAGAAAGCAAATAACACAAAAATTATGGATGGAATGCGGAACAAATCAAACATTCACCCCAGTCAATAGCATCCTGCTACATCTAGCGTACATAGGAACGATTTTTAGATTGATCAGCATTCGATTATTAATCCACATACTGAGGTTGCGCAAATTTTTGTCAGGTGTTCAATGTGGGTGAAACTTGTGTGTTGATAGTCCTTGATGGTGAAAGAGGACCTTGACGGAAGCAAACCTTTTTCACGTTAACAGGAGTGAACTGGGATGAACAAGATCAGAATGGCATCCAGTCAAGAAGACGGTTTCAACGCTCTATGCCTCTTGAAAATCCTGCACTCACTCTTCGTGAGACTACAGAGGTTCACTGTGCCGGCCTTCTTTCCCTCTCTCTTTCACTTTCTTGGGTCATGAAACTTCCCAAAAAAAAATCAAAATGTGCACTGTTTTCAAGTATGTGCAGTGAACAGTTTTTAAATGAGAAGAGGATCGTTCATGGGGAAGCAGTATGGCACCATCAAATTTAAAAATGCAGCCATTTATAATGCATTGGCAAGAACCAGTGTCACAGCAGTTTCTGTCAATGCATTCTTCGGAATGATACAACTCTGCACTAAACAATTATTTTTAAAAAAAAGAAAATCCTGAAAGAGGATTTTATTTTCGAAAATTTAAAAAAAGTAATGCTCACTCGGCATGGGAGTCATCTCCAATGGAAAGGGGAGCATTCTTTGGTTTTTATCTGTCCCTCACTACCAGGGTTTGCTTGGTGGTGACGGGCAGTAAATAAATGGCTACATGTCCGCTCATCCTGTTTGGGTGGATTGACATGTTGCCATTTCTCTGACAGCCCTTATTCCGTCAGGCCATTGGAGCGGTTGGGCTATGGCGGTAATGGAGTACTCACCGTGAAAGCCAAACCAAAGGTCCGCTCGCATTTAAATCGGACAGGTGGACCTTCATGTGAGCGGTATGTATAGTTTGTTGCAATGTAGTATACATACCGCCAACATTTTAATTGTGTCCAATACCTGTGTCAACATTGATGCAAAAATGTCAGCAGGTGTTGTAGTTAACTGCAAAAGTACTACTAGAGTAACTTACTGACTTCAGATTTCCTAAGGCAGGCCTAAACAGCTTTTATGGATATGAAATAGAATTTCCACAATTTGATGGGCAGTAATACCTGTCAATTTTATTTCATTTGGTCTGTCAACTGTGTTCAATATCGAAGATGGTAATCTGCTTGTCAGTTGTTCATAATTACAGACACTGTTCTGCAGTGAATTTGCCAATAGTTGATAATTTCTCATCACCCCCACTGACCTTTAGAGTCTCCCAGAACTGCGATCTGTTACTACTTCTCTCTATTCCTATTTAACTCCTCTGGGCTTGGGATTGAAGTCTGACGTGTCAAATATAAACTGGTGATAATCAAATTATATTTGATCAGGTTTTCTTGGAGAGGGAGTGCCTACAGATATGAATAGTGAATTGCTTGCGCCTTAGTGATAATAATATTGAGGTTCTATGGCTGGGCAGAAGAGCGTCCGATCTTTCCTGTTGGAATTGTGACCAGTAAGGGTTGCTCATGCTATGGACATACTATTGGATACCTCCTTTTCCCTGGTGATTAGAACTACACACATTTTTCCTAGATACTATTTCAAAACTGGGACTTTGATTTCCTTGGACCACCTTATAACGTTAAATAAAAGGTGAGAACGCAGGGATTGGATGAATTGTTGAAGAAGTCAATGCATGCACAGGTAGATGCTTTGCTGGAAAATTGACTCAGACAGGAGTAGTATACTGTTACAAAAATTCTAAGATTTACCAATGTTATGCCAGTGTAATGCGTACAGCTTTGATGGGCACAATCTATTAATCATTACATCAACATATGCCAAAAGTATGCCAGTGCAAGCATTACACAAATGGTGGGCACCATGGCACCTAGAATCCTCACAGCATGCTAAGGATTACTTACCACCTTTAAGCAATGTCAGGTTTGCCCCATCACTTAATCCTAAATTCAATGTCAAGTCTGCACTATCCCTCATTAGTTCTAATGCCATGTTTAGAATAGCCATGTTACTCAGTTATCCTTTGTACATGCTT
Source organism: Lissotriton helveticus (assembly GCF_964261635.1). NCBI lineage: Eukaryota > Metazoa > Chordata > Amphibia > Caudata > Salamandridae > Lissotriton > Lissotriton helveticus. The sequence continues at coordinate 595,561,938 of NC_136057.1, read as the reverse complement.
CGAAGTGCAACATCACTTAGTAATCCTTAGGGCATGTTCAGATGTAGTCCACCTTGTAATCTTGATTGCTTGTTCAGATTCTCAATCATATATGTTGAAAGCCTTCCCAGATGTGCACCATAGAAGTTTTGGCTGATTGACTACATTTGCATCATCATTCATTTATCAATCCTTACTGCATGTTCACATTTGTACTATTCTTAAATAAACTTCAGTTTTGCATCATGACTTATGGACATTCAATTTAGACCTAAGCAAATGAGAAAAGAAAAATACCACAGGTTGAAGCTGGATCAACCAGGTGGCAGGTACTGAGAGGCCATCACAGATCCTGGCACAGCTATTGGGATCCTTGGTTCTCCTTGATGGGAAAGACCCTAATCCATCCACATCACCAAGTAGAGTGACCTCACTTCAGCCTTTTTGGTTTCTCTCACTGCCTACCAAGTGCTGTCCCTATCGGTTTTAAGAGGACACTCACCCACCAGGGTTACTAGTAGCATGCTTCATCATTGAGACCTCACTCAAATACAGTTTGTACCTGGGGAAGCTCAACCTTGGTAGTCAAAGGAGCTCTCTGTATTTTATTGTGGGGGAACTGAATATACAATTGCCTAAAGATCTCTGGTTAATCTCTAAAGTTTATTCTGGGAACCTTTGGCAAAGTTAATAACGGGGGAGGGGTTCCAGAGGGCCACTGCCAACACTCAGAGAATCCTTTTTTTTAAAGATTTTTTTAAATATATTTCTGTTTCATTTTAGGAAATCAGGCTGCTTAAAAAAAAAAGTTTCTTTATTTAAATGCAATCACAGAGATGATGGTCTGCTGACCCTTGCAGTCCCACAATCCCTTTAATAGTTTCCGATTCAATCAATCAATCAATCAATCAATCAGAGTACTTGTAAAGCGCGCAACATACTCGTGAGGGCTCCAAAGTGCTGAGTGGAGAGGGGGGTGCTGCTACTACTCAAAGAGCCAGGTCTTGAGGAGTCTTCTGAAGGCGAGTAGGTCTTGGGTCTGCCGTATGTGGGTAGGGAGGGTGTTCCATGTCTTGGCGGCGAGGTAGGAGAAGGATCTGCCACCGGAGGTCGTTCGATGGATGCGGGGGACAGCGGCGAGGGCGAGGCTGGTGGAGCGGAGCTGGCGGGTGGGGGTGTGGAAGCTGAGTCTGCTGTTCAAGTAGGCTGGTCCGGCGTTGAGGAGTGCTTTGTGTGCGTGGGTGAGGAGCTTGAAGGTGAGCCTCTTATCGACGGGGAGCCAGTGTAGGTCTTCCAGGTGGGGGGTGATGTGGCTGCACGGGGGGACGTTGACGATCAGTCGGACGGAGGCGTTTTGGATGCGTTGTAGTCATCATAGGTGTTTGGCTGGGATTTCTGCGTAGAGTGCGTTGCCATAGTCCCGTCTGCTGCTGACGAGGGCCTGTGTCACCGTTCTTCTTGTTTCGGTTGTGATCCACTTGCAGAGGGTGTTGTAGCAGGAGGAGGAGACGGCGTTGACCTGCTTAGACAAGGTGAGGGAGGAGTTGAGGATGAATCCTAGATTGCGTGCATGGTCGGTGGGTGTTGGTGCTGTTCCCAGTGTGGTCGGCCACCAGGAGTCATCCCAGGCTGAGGGGGTGGGTCCGAGGATGAGGACCACAGTCTTGTCCGAGTTCAGCTTCAGACGGCTGCTCCTCATCCAGTCGGCGACGGCCTTCATTTCCTCGTGGAGGTTGGTTTTGGCAGTGTGTGGGTCCTTGGTGAGGGAGAGGATGAGCTGGGTATGGTCAGCGTAGGAGATGATGTTGAGGTTGTGATGGTGGGCCACTTGTGCGAGGGAAGCCATGTAGACATTTAACAGCGTTGGGCTGAGGGATGAGCCCTGGGGGACGCCGCAGATGATGTCGGTGGCTTCGGATCGGAAGGGTGGGAGGCGGACGCTCTGCGTTCTGCCGGAAAGGAAGAACGTGGTCTAGTCAAGAGCATTCTCTTGGATTCCAGCTTCTAGGAGGCGTGTCTTTAGAGTGCGATGGCAGACCGTGTCAAAGGTGGCTGATAGGTCCAGGAGGATGAGGGCTGATGTTTCCCCATGGTCTAGTTGGCGCCAGATGTCATCTGTGGCGGCGATGAGGGCTGTCTCGGTGCTGTGGTTTTTTCTGAATCCGCACTGGGACGGGTCCAAGATGTTGTTGTCTTCCAGGTGGCGGGCCAGTTGCATGTTGACGATTTTCCCGATGTCCTTAGCTGGGAACGGGAGCTGGGAGATGGGCCGGAAGTTCTTGAGGTCCTTGGGGTCCGCTTTGGGCTTCTTGAGGAGGGCGTTGATTTTGGTGTGCTTCCAGCTTTCCGGGAATGTCGCTGTTTCAAAAGAGATGTTGATGACCTTCCATAGTTGGGGTGCGATGGCTGCGTCTGCTATGTTGAATACGTGGTGTGGGCACGGGTCAGACAGAGATCCTGAATGGATGGAGTTCATGACCTTGCTTGTCTCGTTGTCTTTGATGTTGGACCAGGAGGTCAGGCGGTTGGGGCTGGTGGTGTTCACAGGGGAGGTGGAGTCTGGCGTAGTCGGGGCGGTCGTGGTGTTGAAGTTGTCGTGGATGTCAGCAATCTTGCGGTGGAAGAAGATGGCTAGTGAGTCGCACAGTTCTTGTGAGGGCGGGATGTCGTTGGAGTTGGCGCTGGGGTTGGAGAGTTCCTTTAAGATGCTGAAAAGCTCTTTGCTGTCATGTGCGTTGTTATCCAAGCGGTCTTTGAAGGAGGATCTCTTGGCTAATCTGATGAGGTGGTGGTGTCTGCGGGTGGCGTCCTTGTGGGCTGCGTGGTTGTCCGGTGTGCGTTCATGGAGCCATGTCTTCTCCAGTTTCCGGCATGAGCGTTTAGAAGTCTGGAGTTCGATGGTGAACCAGGTGGCTCTCTTGTTGGCATGGCTGTTGGAGGGTTTCTTGAGCGGGGCGAGGGTGTTGCCGCAGTCGTCGATCCACTATCTGAGATTTCGGGCTGCGGCGTCGGGTTGGTGGGGTTGGTGGGTGGGTTGTTGGCGAGGGAGGTGATCAGCTGGTCTTCGGTGACCTTGCTCCAGCAGTGGCGAGGCAGCTGTTGGGTTCAGTGGTGCGTGGTTGGTTTCTTTAAGGTGAAATGGATGCAGCGGTGGTCGGTCCAGTGGAGTTCGGTGGTGTGGTCGAAGGCGACGTGGGAGCCTATGGAGAAGACGGGATCCAGCGTGTGGCCGGCGGCGTGGGTGGGTGCGGTGACGAGCTGTCTGAGGCCGAGGTTGGCTAGGTTGTCGATCAGGGTGGCGGAGTTGGCATCGTTGTTGTTCTCGAGGTGGAAGTTCAGGTCCCTGAGGAGGATGTAGTCCATGGAGGCGAGTGGGTGGGTGCTGGCCAGGTCGGCGATGGAGTCGCTGAACTGAGCCCGGAGTCCGGGGGGTCTGTACATGAGTGTTCCTCTGAGGGTGGTTTTGGGGTCGGTGTGGATCCGGAGGTGCAGGTGTTCGGCGGTGTTGAGGGTGTCATCTGTGTGGGTGGCGACCTTGAGGGTGGACTTGTGGACAATGGCTATTCCTCCTCCGATTCCGTTGGCACGATCCCTGTGGGTGATCTAGTAGCCGTCTGGGATGGCAATGGCAATGTCGGGCGTCGAGGAGTCGAGCAGATCCCAGAGCTTGACGGCGTGTTTGCGTGCGGAGCGGGTGTTGAGGAGTATGCAGCGGAGGTGGTTGGGTCCAGTTCTTGGAGGTTTGGTGGTTCTATCGCAGGTGAAGCTGCAGGTGTGGCAGGAGAAGGGTCCGTGGGTCAGTTTTGGGGCGGCCTGGAAGCAGTTGTGGTTTCAGCTGGCATTGAGTGCGTGGAGGGTGCTGGCATCGTAGTGGATTCTGGTGTCGTGGCATTTGCAGGGTCCAGGGGTTCTGGCGCTGGGTGCGGTCCAGGCACGGACGGGCGCAGACGGGCTTGCCTTAGGCACGCCCGCCGCGGCCGGGGAGGATCAGCTGGGAGGCGGGAGCGGGGAGGCGAATGGGTGTGCAGGGGGGGCAGGGCCACAGGGAAGGAACGTCAGGAAAGGGCCGGATCGGGAGCGGCGGGGGGCAGGGGGAACTGGCGCACAGGGCAAAGGGGGGAAAGGAAAAACCCAGAAAACAAGGAGGCAGCAGGGAGGCAGGAACCAGGCAGTCAGGTGACGAGCAGCGGCATAGGTGATGAGTTCAGGCCTCAGCAAGGCCCAAAGGTACTGAAAGGGTTCGCCCTTCTGTGTACAAAGTCCTTAGACTTACAAATGAAGTTGGCAAGGAAACTGGAAATACAAAAACATAGTTTAATAAACCTTTAAAGGTGGTGATACAACCTCCACAACACTTCTACAGTATTGTACAGAGTAGCACACTGAATACAAGCACATGGCCCCTTTTATACACAGTGGAAGGGGTTCAGCTTACAGCTTAGACAGAGGTTACAACCACGTAAGGACATTTCCAAATATATCAGTGGGTGGAGCTAACAGTATTTCTAGAACATGGGAGGGCTATGCTAATAAGGAACAACTGTTACTTCTGCTGAGCATGCGCTACACTCTCAAGAAGGACTAATAATAACTGTTGCTAGGTAGAATCCACAGTGTAACTGGCAGAGAGGTAGGACAATCAGAACATTGAGCACATGGCAATGTAGGGCATGAAAATGGTGGACTCGAAATACAAAATGAAATCCCTATACTAGATATTTGGACTGATGCATTATGGCTTCAGCTAATGCTTAATAATACCGCTGTTTTATTTACAACAGACGACCCTTTCAGCGTTAGCTGAGGCCATTCCATTTCATAGGGTAGTCATCAAACTCATCTTGAATGTCAATGCTCATAATGTTAGAAATCTCTTTAGTTAGACTCTTTTGATAAGCAGCTTCGGAAACAGCTTTCTTATTGGGTATACAAGAGGTAATGCAAAGAGAACATATCATAGGACCACATTGAATACACATACAGCAAGTAAAAAGAATTACTACTATTATACAAAGGCCAGTGAGGATCTTCCAACCCCATGTAGTAAATAAGGTCCAAAACCAACTAGAGAAGGTCCATGTACCATTATCTACATGTATGTCAGCAGCTATTTTATGCAGTTTATTTATGGCATTATAAACAGAAGGCGAGTTGTCTGGGATGAAGACACAACAGCTACTTCCAATAAGTCTACAAGCTCCTCCTTTTTCTGCTAATATGACATCTAACACCATTCTGTTTTGCAGGGCAACAATTCTAGTAATTTGTAACTCTTCAGTTACGTTTCCTAGTGCTGCAGCAGTTTGGTTGGTCACTGCCTCTACAACTCTAGTTAATCTTCTTATCTTTCTACTGTTTAGGGCAGCTCCAACAAAAAAGAATAACCCTAGGTTAAAATCTACATATTGCTGCAAACTAGTGTCGGTCTGGTCCACATCATCGATAGATAAAGTACGTTTGTATCTATTCACAGTGGCATTATTCAACAATTTCAAGTCTTTATGATAAGTGGCAGGTGCTAAAAACACTGGTGGTAATAAAAACGATACATAGCATACTCCTGACCAGCCAGCTGGTAATCGATAATATCCTCTATTACCGCATACAAAATATGTATTATGGGATGCTAAAAATGTGCTATTATTCAGACCATCTATATTTAAGACTTTAATACAATCACTAACACCTACAGGGATGTACCCAACACTTTGTACGCATAAGTCCGCTTGTGCTTGTGCAACTGAGATCACAAATTTTTCACTTTCGACAGTGTCTCTGGTGTTCGTAAAAATGTAGGGAGTAGACTCATTGTCCGGTCGATATTCTTCCCACTCCCATATTGTTCCATTGGCTTGTGGATAGCCTTCTTTATTCTGGTGACATTCTTTGTTTAGTCTAAAAAGTAATCTTCCAACAGCAGGCTTTCTTGTGGCAAATAGAAGAGTATACCAGGCACGACAAGAACCATTATGAGAGAAAGGGAGAGGTATAAACGGTGTTCCCCCCTTCTTCTGGTGCGCTGGCATCATACCACATATCCAGCAATTTGTTTCATTTGTAGCAGTGTGGGTATGATGTAGCATCTGAATGAAGGTGTTATTTACAAAGGACAAGCGGTGTTTTGATTCCTGATAGGGGAGCGTATAAAAGAAATGCTCCTCTGGCACCGGTGTAGAAACCACATATAGATCACGGGCAGGAATTACATCCTTAACAAACCACGTGATAATGGCAACAACTGCCACACTAGCAATAAATCCGAAGGCGCAGATCACTTTCTTTCTCTCCATGTTGAACAAATGTCTCGCAAATCTTCCTGAAACTAAAAAAAAAGGCTGTCAGAACTCTTCCCCCAAGGCGGCTGTTGTTTTCTTCACCAACGGGCCAAGACGGGTGTCACTACTCTAATGCAAGGCTGATCCCCCCCCCCTTGCCTCATCGGCTCTCCGTTGCACCAACCAAGAGGCCGTTCTGACAGCAGTCTAAACAGCAGAAAACTTCTTCCTGGGTCGAAGGTTGTATTTTCTTACTCCAGAAGTCGTCGGGTCCGGGAAGAACTCCTCTTGCTCATCAGGTACCACAGCAGGGCCTTTCTCTGTAGTCAGGATTTCTCGATGGTCAGTCAACACGGCAGGCTCCACCAATCCGGGTTGCACTCTGCGACAATGAAGGGAGTGAATCCAGTTCTTCCGGTTGGTCACTCGGACGGCCGTTCTTGTTGCGAGCAGAACCTGCTCGGGACCGCACCATCGGGGCTCCAGGCCACTCGTCCTCTCGAACGCCTGTGGACCGGTCAGGGAGTGCTTCTCGAACCTGTTGATGAATAGAAACCAAGTTATCCGTTAATTGTGCCAGATAGTCATTCATCAATACACAAGGTACATCATATACGGAACTTGGTTTGGGCACTCCCCAAATATTCATGGGACGACCAAACACCACTTCATACGGTGTAAGGCCGGTTCGGGAGTGTGGTACTGATCTTATTGACAACAATGCCAAAGGCAAAGCGTCGGTCCAAGTCAGAGAAGTGGAAGCCTGGATCTTTGCTAGTTTAAGCTTCAGTGTTCCATTGTAGCGTTCCACCAAGCCAGCCGACTGTGGATGGAACACTGCATGAAACTTCTGTTTTATCCCCAGACCTCTCAGAACGTACTTGATAACGTCTGCTATAAAATGAGGCCCGTTATCACTCCATAATAGTCTACAAACACCATACCTAGGGAAGAACTCCTTCAGTAGCACCTTTGCTGTAGTCATTGCAGTATTGTCCTTAGTAGGGTAGGCTTCAATCCATTTACTGAAAGCACACACCACCACCAAGACGTACTTTAGATTATTACAGCGTTCAAGTTGGATATAGTCCATTTGCAGGACTTCAAAAGGTGCAGTAGGTATTTCAAATCCTCCTGCTGGAGTCCGTGTTCCTTTCCCTGGGTTGTATTTAAGACAGATCATACAGGTCTGTACCACTCTCTTGGCCGTGCTAGCAATCTCTGGATGCTCCCAAACTTGCGCAAGCAATTTCACAATCGCTGAAGCTCCAACATGTGCTAGCCCATGTGCCATTTGAACCATAGGTTGGACAAAAGCTGTGGGCAACTTCCACCTATCCATTTGTTTGTTGCGCCAACAACCTTCATCATCCAGTTCTCCATTTTCAGACCATTGCTCTCGTTCTTTATCAGAAGCAACTCTCTGTATTTCTCTCACTTCTTTCCTAGCATCATGCCATCGTTCTGCTTGTGACTTCACAACATACATTGAAGTGGAGTCAGGTCTCATTGCAGTTTCTCGTGCTACTTGGTCAGCGAAAGCATTTCCTTGCCCTACTTTGTCAATAACTTTCTTATGTGCACTGCATTTCACTATAGCTATCTTCTTAGGAAATGTCAGGGCAGTCAAAAGATTGTGCACCAGTTCTCCATACATAATTTGTGTTCCGTGTGATGTCAGAAAACCTCTTTCCTTCCAGAGCAGGCCAAAGTCGTGCGCTACTCCGAAAGCATAGCGGCTATCTGTATAAATATTCACACACAACTCTGCACTAAGCTCACATGCTCTTGTCAAGGCTATCAGCTCCGCTGCCTGGGCTGATTTCTGTGGTATGCGTGCTGTTTCCACGATAGTATACAAAGTAGTGATGGCATATGCTGCCGAAGTCGTACTATCCGGTAGCTTCAGGCAGGAGCCATCCACCCATAATTCTCCATCTACATCTGAGAAAGGCGTATCCTGGAGATCGATACGACCCTTTGTCTGTTCCTCAGTCACAAAAATACAATCATGTGCTTCTTGTGCCTCAGGCTGAGTCGTCAGGAATGGTAACAATGTTGCTGGATTTAACGTAGCACATCTCCTCAATGTGATATGGGGAGCCAGCAACGTTAGTTCATATCCGGTCAGACGGGCACTTGTTAAATGCTGCGTCTTTGTTTGATTCAAAAGGGCGTCAACAGCATGGGGAACCAACACTAACAGCTTGTGAGATAACACTATTCCCTCACTCTGACGTATTGACACAGCTGTCGCTGCGACCGAACGAAAACACCCCGGCAATGCCCGAGCGACAGGATCGAGCAATGCCGAGAAATATGCACACGGACGCTGCCTGTCCCCGTGCATCTGTACTAACACAGATGACGCACATCCATCTCCCTCATGTACATATAATGTGAAAAGTTTCGTGTAATCAGGAGTGCCTAACACTGGTGCTGAACAAAGGGCCTGACGTAACTGTTGGAAAGCGTTTTCACATTCATCTGTCCAAGGAAGGGGAATTGGGGTGTCTTTTGTCAATAGCGCTAACAGTGGTTTGACTATATGTGAAAACCCCAGTATCCACTGCCTACAAAAGGACGTAAGACCCAAAAATGCTCGAACATCTTTCTGTGTAGAAGGTGTTGGTGTGTCCAGGATGGCTTGGATACGATCTGATGTAAGTGCACGCCCCTCCTTAGACAAAAGGTGGCCTAGGTAGGTCACCTTAGGTCTACAGAATTGCAATTTCTTCTTAGATACCTTATGATTGTGAGAAGCCAAAAAGGAAAGCAAAGACAACGTACAAGTCTCACATTGCTCAGGGGTGTCAGCAGCCAACAAAATATCGTCGACATATTGAATAAGCACTACCCCCTCAAGCAAGACAAAGGAATCCAACTGTCTTTTCAATGCCTGACTGTAGATACTAGGGCTCTCAGTATAGCCCTGTGGAATTCTACAAAATCTATACGATCGATTATTCAAAGTGAAGCCGAAAAGGTAACGGCTATCAGGGTGAATAGGGATCGAAAAGAAGGCGTTCTTCAGGTCGACAACCGAGAATGTTGTCGCTGTTGGTGGGACCAAGGTAAGGAGTGTCGTGATGTCAGAAACAACAGGGTATTGGGGCACCACTATCTTGTTCACCTCCCTCAAATCAATAATAAATCGATATACCCTAGTATCAGTGTCTTTCTTCAAGATTGGTAAAATAGGACTGTTACAAACATTGTATGGGACTTCTTCCACCACCCCCACTCGAATGAGATCCTGCACAATCTGTATGAGCGCCTCCTCACCCTCCTGTGAAATCCTATATTGAGGCAGGCGTGGCAACACAGCTCCCTCCTTTACACTAATGCGAACCGGGGGAATGACCATCTGTCCCACATCAGTGTCTGAAGTAGCCCACAACATGTGAGGTAAAGAGGCTAATGCAGCACTTTCAGCGACCATACACACTCTCTCTTTTGCAGGGTAATTGTCATTTAAAATCACGCGTACTCCTTCAGGGGAGCAGCGGATTGTGGCTCTAAAATGTTTCAGCATGTCTAGACCCACAATGTTGTCAGGCGTGTTTGAGGAAAGCAAGAATGGACATGGTGCTGTAAATTTGTCGACATGAAATGCAAGGGGTTGGGATAATGGGCTAAGAGAAGGTGTTCCATCGAACCCTACAGATGTGATCGTTAAGCCAGACAGGGGAGCCCTCGGAACCAATTGTTTAGACAAAGCGCTACGAGTAGCCCCTGTATCAACCAGAAACTGATCAGTAGAACCCAAAACATGTGCTGTAACATAAGGACCCCTCTGATCTACTGGTACTTCAACTGATTCCTCCCCCCATCCTACGCAATCCTATGCATATTGGGAATCATGACTTTCGGGGTGCACATAGTCAGACATCTGATACTGATTTCGTCTATCAAAGGTATTAGACCCTCCTTGTTGTTGCTCCCTAGATTCGAATCTAGCCCTGTCATTTAGGTTACCTCGTGGTCCAGAAAAACCCCCACGATTTCTCCCAAAACCTCTACCCCGTCCCATAGCCCTGTGTTCTCGCGCTAAAGGACACTCATTGGCCCAGTGGCCTCGTTGCTTACAATATGCACATTGATCTTTAGCCAAGTCTGTGCGGTTATATGTAGAATCATAAAAACCCCGACCACCTCTATTATTTCCTCTCTGGGGTGGTCCATACACTTGTGCTAACATAACTTTTGTTTTCAAATCCTTAGATTTCTTATCTTCATTACTTTTTGCTTCTAGTTCCTGACGCTCGTAATACTGAGCCATTGTCAGGAGGGATGCCGGAGTCGAAGTCGTCCAGGAGCTTTCACTCGCTTTCAACCGAGCTGCTACTCCCGGTAATAAATTCGAAACATATTTGTCTACAAACAGATGTCGACCCGTGTCATCCGTCAGAGACTGACCACTGAAATCGTGAAAAGTTTCTTCAAATCGCGTAAAGAAGTCAGAAACTGATTCATCTATCTTTTGCTTGCAAGATGCTAACATAGTCCAGTCAATTGTTTTAGGGGGAATAATCGTCTTTAATTTAATCAAAATAGCAGCAGGGAGGTCTAGAATGAGCTGGGGTGGTTTCTGCGCAGGTTTCCTAGCTCTGTCCTCCTCCTCAATGTCTTCCCATTTAGCTTTAAACGTCACTAAATCATCAATTTTCCGTACTGATCTCCACATGTCAGGGGGTAATATAAGACTGTTGAAAATTAGTACGTTTTGGTGAACATTATCTGCGCCATCTTGCCTCTTCCCCTGATGCCACACTTTTGTCGTGCGCGCCCGCCATTTTCTAAGATGCCCCGATCAGAACGAACCCTTTTGCATACCGCTGGCCCCTGACATAGCCCTTCGCCTTCACTAAGCCTGCACGCTGACCACCCCCCTGCTTGCACCTGCCTTGAGTCATAAACCCCTCTTCGGCGCTGCTCTGCCCCAGGCCCTCATCCTGTTCCCAGCGCGACACCTCCCTGCTTTCCTTTCATGATCTCCGGCCCTTAGATGCAAACCCCCTTTTTCCCCGTGTGCCCGTTTTGTCCTCCCCGTTCCCAAGCCGACACCCAGCTCTGCCGATACCATCCTTGCCCCTCCCCGTACAATAGAAAGCTCCCCCCATCAAAGAATCCCCGGGTTGATCAAAGTCCCCACCCCATGAGATCCGATCAAACCCCCCACATTCCGTGAATCGGCGGATTATCCAGCTGCGCGATGCTCATCACCTGTTGTGACTAGGGTGGGGACTTCAACTGTAAATGTGTGTGGGAACGGGCCCAAAGGGGAGTTCCGAGAATGTCTTTTCCGTACATCAAAGCTTTAACATGAATGTGTAATCTACAATAAAGTCATAAATGTGTGTATAAGAGGCCAGGCCTCAGGAATACAGTTAGAGCACCTCAGAACGATACCTTCTGTCCGTTTCGTTGTGTTCTCCTCCGGAGAGAATAAAAAACCTTGTTTCCTGCTTTCCAGTCTCCAGCGCCTGCCTCTTCATTTGATTAAATAACTAGAGGGTCACAGAGGCAATACCGCCGGGCAAATATCGATTGTCCCCGACCCGCCTCAGGTTTTTACAATTGGCGTCCCAAGCGTGGGGCCCATCAGCGACTCGTGGATCCAGTGGGAGAGGTCCCGACGACAGAGTGAACGACTGCAACGATCGGGAGAGCTCTTGCCCAATAGACCCTCGTCTGGCAGCCGATCATCCGAACTTCACTAGTTCCGAACAGACCTCTCTCGAGTGATCTACGGTCCTGACTGGGAACCATCAGGAGTGCCGTGAGAAATACGAGAAAAAGAGGACGATCGGGCGCTGGATTCGGAAGACAAGAAACTGTCCACGTGGTCCGGGTAAGGTCGTGTAATCACGACAAGTTGCGAAATAATTGCTTGATTGTTTGATCGTTCAAAAAATACTAGTATTGCTCTTTTTATTTTTTATTTTTATTTGGAGATTCACTGTCTGCAAACGGAGAAACAACAGGCTCTCTCTCTTTGCAAGCAGTGGAGGATAGGTAGGGTAGCAGCCGTGCTTGTTTTTTTCTCCCCCACTCAATAATTGCTTGAAACTGAACTGTTGTTCGCAAAAATATTGTTTCCTGGAGATTCCCTGTCTGCAAACAGGGAAGTGACCACCCTTTTTGCAGATAGTGAAAAGGGTAGGTAACGCAGATCTTTGCGGACCTACTCATTCTCCCCATTGTTATTTATTGGTCTTTTGGTTTTGATCCATGAGGTATTCACTGCCTGCAAACAACGTAGAATAGAAATATTCTGTCCAGTCTTTGCACCTAGTGATAAGATAGGCAGTGCTGACTTTTTAGTCCCTCGTTACGAGCCGTCATGTCTGTCTTCTCCCCACTGATTAATAGCCTGTTTAGCCCGGACCGTGTATTAGAGGTGGACCATATAGCTCCACTAGAAGGCACCCCTAATAAGGACATGTTCATAAACTATGGATTAGTCACCATAGCTTATAATAAATTATGGCACAGGTATACCGAAGAGAGTCAAGACAAACAGTGGCCACTGGCAGGATCCTTTGACCTTGATAAAATAGAAACGTTAGAAATAGCCCTTCGAAATAATAAGACAACGCCAATTATGCTCGACAGTCTCGGTATGTGGCGCAGAGAGGCTATGCAACGACTGAGAAAAGACGAGGACAAACAAAGTAGAGAAATATACCGACAGGACAACCCCAGGACACCGCTACCCACGACTTATCCCCCGACACTATGCAAAGGACGACCAGACTTAGGGTCAAACCAATGCGCTTTTTGTAGGTATGTCGGACACTGGAAAGCCCAATGCCCGACTCTACTGAGCGTGAGTAAAGGCAAAGGGCCGACAGGAACGACAGACCGGCAGTGCAAGAAAAGGCGCGAGACAAAGAAGAACCCGACTTACATAGACAGACCAGACAGAACCACCACGTTTGATTATGCCCGATGGCACAGATTTCGCCAGGAAAATCTCAGCGACATGCTCAAGTTCTCCTAGGTCGGGCAATGTCAAGACGGGAACCCAGCCTCGTTTCAAATTCACAGACAGAAAGAGATAATTATGACCAATAACTGTTTTATATTCGTCTTGGGTCTTTGTATGTCGTACTTGTACCGTCCCCCGTCTGAGTTTGCGTGTATGTAATGTACAAATCTGCGTCATCCCTCTACACGTGTTTTCGTGTTACTCAACCTCTGTTAGCAGAAACTTAGCATAAAAGCAACCTGGAAAGAAAGAAATGGTAAAACAAAATCCGTAGACCATTAATGAACTTGAACTTTTAATTTAACACAACAAACAAGGAATAATAACGGTAAACTGTAGAAAATGAAAGTCAAACAGAACATTCGCCCCCCCCCCATTCTGGAACCTTCCAAAGTAGGGCAGGGTTACGGCTACGCCCAACCAACTGCAACCCATATAAGGCGGGCCCAGCCGCCAACTCTTGGTCAGGAAATCTTAACGTATGGGGGAGCCGGAGGAGAGGCAGGAGCCAGCAGCCTGGGCTGTTGTAGGTAGTCCCGCCACATGTCCGGAGAAGAACGAGGCACCTCTTCCTTTTCTCTTCCGTCACAGCCGCAGCAGTCCTGGACGGCGGGATGTCCTGCACGTACCTCCACAACAATTTGTCCAAGTTGGGCTGGGAGGGAGAGGCGACGCGGACGAGCCTCTCCCACCTCCACCGATAGGAGGTTTCCCAGCCCCCGGCCCGACGCCGAACACCCCCAGTCAGGCGATGGTGCCAATACTTCCACAGCACCGAACACACCATGGTGGCACCCCAGTACTTGCGCAGCACCGAACGTGCAATGGTGGCCATACTCCCACAGCACCGAGCACAGGACTTGGGGAACGCCGGATGTGGAGAGACCTTCATGCGGGGCGATGAAAAGGAGCGGCATGGAGTGCACCGGGAGAAGGAGACGATGCGGACGAGTCTCCCTCGCCCCCCCAGGTGGGGGCATCACAGCTGCACCCCAGCCGAACGTCCCGCTTTCACAAAACAGGGACCTCTTCCTTTCACTCCGAAGGGTCTCCTCCACTCTTGCAAACTCGACGAGAGTGGCCCCTGTAGGGCCTCAAAATGGCGTCTGGATCCGCTGGAAGGCGGGCCCCGGCCACTAGAGTAACTTTGACCAGCAATACAACTCGAACATTTGCCCTCTGGAGCACGAGCCCCCATCTCCGACAGCATCTCCGCAGCCTTGAAGATCCTACAAAGGTCCCCGGCGGAACCTTCGGCCTTTGCAGGCTTCCGGTAGGGGACGGCTGCCTTGATCGCCAGCGAAACAAACATGACATTGCCACACCTTCAGTTAGCATGAATTCTAGAACTGCCGAAAAGGACTCTGGTCCAAACTGCCAGTAATGGGAAACATTTCCCCCTGATGCTGCTTCCGGACTGAGCCGGCCCCGCCCAAAATGGCGCTGGTATCAATCGGAACTTACGAACACCTCGTGGTGTTCCTTCGCACTGATATAAACTTGATGTTCTGAGATTTTATATGATCCTTTGTACACTTGGCTAGAAAAGACAAGGAGAACTCACTCGACGAACAGTATGAAAGGATCCCCGTTACAAATGTTGATTACAAATGTACAAATGTATTATATTTTTTATAACTGATGTAAACCTCATTTACGACGTACACGTACGGTATGCATATAGGAAATCTGATTACAACCATTATGATTATGCTTCTAAATTATGAAAATAAATGCCCCCGAACCCCCAGCCAATTAATAGACGTTTTAGTCTCTTACAAATGAATGAGTAAAACTTTCCGATGTTTTTATTGCTGCAAACGACACCCCCCACTGTACGCACTTTAGCCATTGCCACGACCGGCCAAATACGACCGCACCCTCATAGTCCAAATGCTGAAATAATTTTGCAAAATAAAATTTTTGAAACTATGAACGGGTATTGCATGCTTTATTTTAAAAAATGTGGGATCGGTGGGAAAGTTCTTTTCTGTGCACCCTACTCTGCTCTCTCTTTAAGGTTAAAAGAAGATGGTTGCCCAGCCCTGGAGGACGGATCGGATCGACAACACGACACTCCGCCTTCAAAGTACGCGACTGACCCATGAACTCTCGCGTAGAGGAAGACCTTGACTTCCAAGGATGGGTAAAACGAACGGTGTAAATGAGGGAATGTAAAAGGAGGGTGAAATAAAATAATGTAAATGTTATAAAGTACAACGTTCCAAAGTATCAGGGAACGGAGCTGACCCAAGAACCGAAGAACCTTAGAACGCCACAGCGTTGAAAGAGGTTTAAGGATCCCGACAGTAAAATACATCCTCTGACTAGATACCTCGCACTAGGCACCTCTGGTTTCCTTTTTACGTTTCCCCGCACACGACCTATATGGATACACTACCCCCCTCGACTCCAGAAACCACGTCCCCGGGGACCCTGCCCCGAGGAGGAAAGACGAGTAAGAGGTAAGTAAAGGTCTTATGAATCCATGTGTTTGAATATGCGCGAATGCTGTCTCCCCCACCCCCTTTTTTCTCCCTCTGCAGGTTACATCAGAGATTACAGCCAAGGTGTGGCGAAGATCTGAAGCCTTGCCATGTCTAATACACGAAGCGGACTAGCGCCGCAAGGTGGTGTCTAAGCACGCCTGCAAACTACTCACGTATTGAACAAACCCGAAAAATTAGCACAACCCGATAAAAAGTGACCACCCTTAAACCAGACTGGACGAATGAACCCATGTCACGTATGATGCGAAACTATGAGAGAATGTGTGTGTGACTGAGGCGTCGACCCAACTGGTCGAAGGACCAAGAATGCGAGAAGTGCGACAACATGGTACCTCCTTTCTTCTTTCCTTTTTCTCAAGGCATGTCCCCTCTACCCTGTTTAATGCTCAAACTGCATGATTACAAGATTCTAACCCAGACCCGTGAATGCCCTTTACTGTGTAATGCACTAAATAGCCTTTCTTGAATACACTGCCACCCTCTCTGTTGCACGTGTACTATTTAGCCTGCCGTTACGCTCTCTCTCTCTCTCTCTCTCTCTCTCTCCCTCTATTTTTGCGCTCCCACTCTTCCGAGTGATTAACCCCGAAATTGGCAGATTGCCACCCCTAGCACACCACCTAATTGGCTTCAAATACCGTCAGTATTTGCACAAAAACTTGTCTTTAATACAATCACCCTGAGGCCGCGTCATTACCTCTCCTTTTCCGCTAGAAGTCAATGAGCCAAGGTTGGGCCGTAAGGGAAAGGACAGGTAAGGCGACAGAGGTTCCCTAATCTGGCCCGAAATAAGGGAACTACAGGTCAACGGCTCCTATGGTATAAAACAAGGACCTCAGAATACGCGACCCTCCCCTCCCCGAAATGTCGCAATACCCAAAACCAGAAAAATGATCACCCCTGTTACCTCCCCTGTATCAGCCGCCCAAAAACTGGAATTATGAAACTACCCCTCATTTCCGGTTGTGAGAGATGGGTCGATTTATGCCCTTACCACAAGTTTCCTATGTCCCTGGTTGTTTCCCATAAAACCCCTGTCCTTCCTTATTAAGTAATCGGGCTGTAAAAGGTTACGTAGGAACCAGAATGATGTTTTACAAGGTTAACAGACTAGTCCTAGGTAAAGAAATCATCGAAATGAACCCCGTAGTAGTTAAAAGGCAGGATGCATCGATAGAAAGGAAATGTTTAGCCATGTTCGTCTCTCAGCAAAATACCTGTGTAGTACCATGTTAACGTCTCACGAAGGTGGGTCACCATCAGATGAACTGTCGTGACTATGATAAATAATTTTAAAGGAAAGTCATAGTAAATCCAACAGGCCCGTCACCGGTCATTCATATGCCAGTTGTGAACACTAAATAACGGGCATTTTCCATTCTTTGCCTGGAGCTGGGAGAGAAATAGACTTTTTGATTATCTTCATCTGCAAATTCTCTAAAGACTGTCTTTTCAAACTTGTTTAAGGGTACTGCTGTTGGAGGAGAGAAGGACCGGATGTGGGAGCACGAGGCCTGACTGCAGACTAAGGAACACCTGCGACATTAGCCAAGGCGAGACCACGACAGAAAAGAGCTGCAGGACGAGGCACTGTTTTCGACAGCATGAGAAGAAAGGGTCGACCTGATGCCCCTGCTCGACGTCCAGTGCCTATCGACAAGTCCCCGCTCTCTGAATTCTGTCACACGCCCGCCTATTTGAAGTCTCTCGTTCCCCTAGTTTGTTCCTAATTTGGCCTTGCTCCATCCCCCTTTTCCTCTGACCTACCCTATGGACTGTTTTGTACGCTCTTCTTCCATCTGAACTTACTGACAATCACCTCAAAGGACACAGGGCGAAAGGGACCTTACCGACCAGAAACGCGAGGAAAGGGTCGTGCCCTGCAACGCAGAACTTAGAACAGAGCTGGACTCGTAGCTCCACCGCCGGTGCTCAACAGCGCCAACGAAAGACCACAAAGAACAATGAGAACTCGTAAAACTTCGAACATTTGACATCCACAATCACCGTTTTTGCTATGCCTCATTTCTCCCCCAGCCGCCATTGTATCGATCCTGCTCCAATCCGAATCTGAAATATGTAATAACCTGCCAGTTCACGTTATGATATGTACTTGCTGCTCGCTACAGAACCGTTTTTTGTATTGCATTTCTATGACTTGCCTGCTGAACAAATTTATCAAAGTTTATCAAATAGGTGCACCTCCTAAATACTAGAAATCCCAAAATGTATTGTTTACAACTCTTTTATCTAGGGTTCCTACCGTTTCCTTTCTCATGCCCACCTCAGTAGAACCGAATAGAAAACACCCAGCAAGATGTCTTGAATATGTTAAAGGGAGGACTGTTGAAAATTAGTACGTTTTGGTGAACATTATCTGCGCCATCTTGCCTCTTCCCCTGATGCCACACTTTTGTCGTGCGCGCCCGCCATTTTCTAAGATGCCCCGATCAGAACGAACCCTTTTGCATACCGCTGGCCCCTGACATAGCCCTTCGCCTTCACTAAGCCTGCACGCTGACCACCCCCCTGCTTGCACCTGCCTTGAGTCATAAACCCCTCTTCGGCGCTGCTCTGCCCCAGGCCCTCATCCTGTTCCCAGCGCGACACCTCCCTGCTTTCCTTTCATGATCTCCGGCCCTTAGATGCAAACCCCCTTTTTCCCCGTGTGCCCGTTTTGTCCTCCCCGTTCCCAAGCCGACACCCAGCTCTGCCGATACCATCCTTGCCCCTCCCCGTACAATAGAAAGCTCCCCCCATCAAAGAATCCCCGGGTTGATCAAAGTCCCCACCCCATGAGATCCGATCAAACCCCCCACATTCCGTGAATCGGCGGATTATCCAGCTGCGCGATGCTCATCACCTGTTGTGACTAGGGTGGGGACTTCAACTGTAAATGTGTGTGGGAACGGGCCCAAAGGGGAGTTCCGAGAATGTCTTTTCCGTACATCAAAGCTTTAACATGAATGTGTAATCTACAATAAAGTCATAAATGTGTGTATAAGAGGCCAGGCCTCAGGAATACAGTTAGAGCACCTCAGAACGATACCTTCTGTCCGTTTCGTTGTGTTCTCCTCCGGAGAGAATAAAAAACCTTGTTTCCTGCTTTCCAGTCTCCAGCGCCTGCCTCTTCATTTGATTAAATAACTAGAGGGTCACAGAGGCAATACCGCCGGGCAAATATCGATTGTCCCCGACCCGCCTCAGGTTTTTACAAGACCAAAGAATAAATCAATGTCAGCTAATGTCATAGTACAAGAATTCAAGGCCCCCTCAACTTCCTCATAAAAGGCAGCAGGATTTTTCCGTGGGTCAGGTAACGCTTTCTTTAAGGCCATAACATCCGCTCTATTCCAAGGAGTATATACCCAATTATAGATAAAATACCCTCGGGCATCAGCTGAATCTTTATCTGAACTAGTACCCGCTCCTTTAGGAGGAACATACAAAGGCGCTGCCTCTCGCGTAGGTTTAACATGCACAATATCGACCTTATCTGAAGAAAAGATAGGTGATTGTTTCCCGTCGCCACTCAAACCCGTCTCTTTGTCGTCCACCGTCTTTTGTCGCTTTTCTTCTCGTAACCGAGACGCCTCATCCCGCAATACGAATAACCGTCGAACTGCATCAGCTGCCTGGGAAGGAGAAAAGAGACCTTTACGCAATTCTTTCTTATCTTGTATTATGTCATCAGGTTCAAGAACAGGAGAATATTTTCGAAAAGCCCCGACTACTTCATCAGAAAAGGTTTCAAGAAAATAAATGTTTTCCCTGTCCGGCCAATTTTCAAGAGACAACAATATTTCAGCAAGAGGAATTGTACCCTTAAGAATACGATAAGAAATTTGTCGGAGCTCCGCCATACGATCAGATGTTAGCTTAGACCGCGTGTCTACCTTATCTTTAAATGATCCAGAATCCTCATCTTCCCCTTTCGGAGCAGACGGGCCAGCATACGGAGGCGGAGAACGATCTAGTAATGAAAAATCATCATCAGCATTATTAAGGACAGGATAAAGAGGCCGACGAATGGGATATTGGCCAGATATCTGCAATCTACGTTCCTTTTCCCGTTTTTCTTCCGCATCTTTTTGTTCACGTTGTCTCATTTCTTGCGCCTTCTCACGCACATTCTTCCTCTGCTCTTTCTCAATCAGCGCATGTTCACGTTTCTCACGCTCACGTACTTCTTTCACCCACATTCGCACACTCTCAAACATATCTTGTCTCGCTCGGCGCTTACACAGGCACTGTTCCACATACTCAATTTTGCGCACATCAAACGAACCATACAAAGGCCATCTCAACTCAGGATCCTTCTTGGTATACTTCCTCCACAATGTGCTGTACATTATAGGGGAAAGACCAAACTTAATATACATGTCCCTATTCGGCGTCCCTTCTGGGGGAGCCGGCTGCGATTCTTCAAGACTTAACCGGTTTCCACAGCAGCACCACTTACGTAGTGCGCTAAAAGCAGGCATGCTAGAAATAGTGCGAAATACACAATATTATACAGAAAAATGGCACTTAATCGTTGCGCCGCTCACAACCATATGTTGGAAAAAAATCTCCACATTGCCTACCTATATGTGTTGCAACGCATATATACCCATATTCATAATCATAATATGATCGATCATCCAAACATCTCCATATCCATATCCATAAGCCACAGCAAGCGTATCCTAAAACTGCCTTGCTAATCACTGGCTACCATAAACACTCACAGTAATTACCATACATTGGTCCTTACCAAGCCCGAGCGTCCAGATTCCACTTGCCAAGTTCCACAATTTGCTCAAACAGCTTATCCACAGCAAACCGACAGAAGAGGTCTCAGTCGAAGACCGGCGCCACCCAGATGGTCAGATCGGAAGGAAGGAAGAAATACCTCAGGATGCCAGGACTAAAGACGCCGCTGGCAGTGATCACTTCCCCGGCAGAGTTCCACTCCTTCGTCACGACCAGTCCTTCGAGCCTCCGAGTCGCCGATGAGCCCCACGTGACGGGCGCCAATTGATGAGTTCAGGCCTCAGCAAGGCCCAAAGGTACTGAAAGGGTTCGCCCTTCTGTGTACAAAGTCCTTAGACTTACAAATGAAGTTGGCAAGGAAACTGGAAATACAAAAACATAGTTTAATAAACCTTTAAAGGTGGTGATACAACCTCCACAACACCTCTACAGTATTGTACAGAGTAGCACACTGAATACAAGCACATGGCCCCTTTTATACACAGTGGAAGGGGTTCAGCTTACAGCTTAGACAGAGGTTACAACCACGTAAGGACATTTCCAAATATATCAGTGGGTGGAGCTAACAGTATTTCTAGAACATGGGAGGGCTATGCTAATAAGGAACAACTGTTACTTCTGCTGAGCATGCGCTACACTCTCAAGAAGGACTAATAATAACTGTTGCTAGGTAGAATCCACAGTGTAACTGGCAGAGAGGTAGGACAATCAGAACATTGAGCACATGGCAATGTAGGGCATGAAAATGGTGGACTCGAAATACAAAATGAAATCCCTATACTAGATATTTGGACTGATGCATTATGGCTTCAGCTAATGCTTAATAATACCGCTGTTTTATTTACAACATAGGGGCGACCTGCCTGCGAGCAGGGCAAAGGTCACAAAAAAGCACAGAAAGGTCACAAAAAACGGGGGGAAACGGGTGGCACAGAGGCAGAAAGGTCATAAGAAAGGGCAGAAAGGTCACAAAAAACAGGGGGAAATGAGTGGCACAGAGGCAGAAAAGTCACAAGAAAGGGCAGAAAAGTCACAAAAGACGGGTGGAACGAGTGGCATAGGAGACAGAAAGGTCCCAAGAAAGGGCAGAAAGGTCACAAAAAACAGGGGGAAACGAGTGGCACAGAGGCACAAAGGGCACAAGAAAGGGCAGAAAAGGTCACAAAAAACGGGGGGAAACGGGAGGCACAGAGGCAGAAACGTCACAAGAAAGGGCAGAAAGGTCACAAAAGACGGGGGAACGAGTAGAATAGGAGGCAGAAAGATCCCAAGAAAGGGCAGAAAGGTCACAAAAAACAGGGGGAAACGAGTGGCACAGAGGCAGAAAGCTCACAAGAAAGGGCAGAAAGGTCACAAAAAATGGGTGGAAACGAGTGGCACAGGAGGCAGAAAGGTCCCAAGAAAGGGCAGAAAGGTCACAGAAAAAGGGGGGGGGGGAAACGAGTGGCACAGAGGCAGAAAGGTTACAAGAAAGGGCAGAAAGGTCACAAAAAACGGGGGGGAAACGAGTGGCACAGAGGCAGAAAGGTCTCAAGAAAGGGCAGAAAGGTCACAAAAGACGGGGAACGAGTGGCACAGGAGGCAGAAAGGTCCCAAGAAAGGGCAGAATGGTCACAAAAAAACGGGGGGAAACGAGTGGCACAGAGGCAGAAAACTCACAAGAAAGGGCAGAATGGTCACAAAAAAACAGAGGGGAAACGAGTGGCACCGGAGGCAGAAAGGTCCCAAAAAAGGGCAGAAAGGTCACAAAAACCAGGGGGAAACAAGTGGTACAGAGGAAGAAAGCTCACAAGAAAGGGCAGAAAGGTCACAAAAAAACAGGGGGAAACGAGTGGCACAGAGGCAGAAAGGTCCCAAGAAAGGGCAGAAAGGTCACAGAAATGTAGGGGCAGCTAAGCAACAGAAGGCAAAACAGGCAGAGAGACACTGGGCCGCAAGGGGAGCAAAAGGAAAAACCGGGCAGAGAGACACGGGGGCAACGAGGGAGAGAACGGGCACAGGCGGTGCTGTGCGGAGGGGGAGCGACCTACCCGAAGGATTGGAGTGAGTTGCACTTCACAGCCTACCTAATGAATATTAATTAGATAGGTCTGATTGTGACCCAATCCAATTCAGAATTATCAACCTGTTCGTAAAAAGGCTGGTCCTTAAAGTCCAATACTAGTCACAAAGTACAGCCACATATTGGGACCAATATAATGGTACATCTGGTCCAAGGTTTTCAAAAGGAGATAAGATTCCAGTGTGTGCGACCTACAAAACCTGTTCGGAAGTATTCAATGTTTTGTATTATTCTGTGGTCTTTTATTCATATTGATGCTGATGGTAGAAGAAAATGTATAGCTTCTGATAACAGAGTAGAATGTCTTTGGTTGATATGCTTTACTGCTTTGTTTACTACACTCTGCTGATACTGTATACATTTTTAAGCAAGCCAGTCTTTTTAATACATTACAATATGTGCATTTTTATTGATGACAGGAAGTTTGACTAAAATCGCAAGCCCTCTATCCTTCACTTGTGTATAATATGGTTAACTACTTTGAGGCAAGTTTCAATGAATGCTGGTTATGGAGACACGTATGTTACTTAGTCACTTGTATTAGACTGTAGCACTTTGGCAAGGGCATTGTTTTGTAGGTAATATTCATAGACAGCCTCTAGAAATAGCTCCTCTGAACAGTGTTGTTATACAGTTACTACCCAAAGTTGTAGCCTTATATTTTGGTCGCCTCTTCTACTTTAGCATTTGATCTTGCAGTCTTTCTAAAATGAAAATCCTTTCAGGCAAGCAAATCATCTTCAGATCTGTCATTTTAAAATGTCACCTAGAAGCTGAAACAATTTAGCATGAAGTGGGTTTTGGAAAAAAGGAGAAACCTTTATGTAGTCCATGGCGGTGGGGGTTCGTTTTTGGTGCACCTTTATGGTTATTATCAATTTTTTTATTAAATTGGCGGCCATAACATTCCATAGGATGTCCTGAAACGTTTGTGATATTAACTATGGTATTAAAAGATGGAATATGTTAGCGTTGGTTGAAAAGCAGAGAACTGATATTTTGTGTTAATGTAAACTCAATGTAAGAGTCGAGCTATTCTTGGGCTGAATTAAAATTCCATAACTGAAGCATCTAGCCCGATCATACAAACCACTTTTGCTAGCGAGGTCCAGAATGATGTTTATCTCAAAGCCTGATGGAGATTCATTATTATGTCCCAATTACAAACCAGTATCGTTAATAAACATGGAGTCAACGCCCTTAACAAAACTGTGCTCTCGGAGTAGGCAAGGTGTCATCAGAGAACTGGCTCAAAGTGATCAAATGGAATTTGTCAAGGGCCACCATACTTTTGGCAAAAAAAAAACAAAATAATCAGGACAAAGTATATGGAACTTACTGCTGTAAAATCGGCAACATTTGATTATAAAGATATACTTAACCTTTTGAATGTTCTATTTTAAAGACATTTTGGCACTTCATGATTGGATGCAACGTCAAGCAACATCAGGTTGTCAATGTTTAGACAAAATGACCATCATGAGAAAGCAAGCTTATCCTCCCTTACATCTTCTTTTCAAAATGTAAATTGCAAAATTAGCTACTCTTTCTTGAGACTAGATTCTACAATCAAGGAGGTGAGAGGGCTCAAACAATAAATTAAATACACTGGGCCCGATTTACAAAGGTGAATTCTGTTGTAAACATAAATGTATGACCACATTTATCTTATTTGAACCTGATGCGATATCACAAAGAGATTCTTTCAGGAACAGTTACATTCATTTAAGGGTGCAGATGTGAGTGCAGAGAAATTTCACTCGAAAATACCACTCATGGAGATGGGAAGTGGGTATTCCAAGTGGTGCTTTACCTCGAAAATTTTGGAATGATTACAAACATGTATGTTTTTGCACATCACAAACTGAGAACTGACCAATTTTCATCATAGAAACGGAGATTTACTCCAGCAAAGGGATGTCTTTTTATGATTGAAAGCAAACATTTCAACCATAGATCTGT
Source organism: Lissotriton helveticus (assembly GCF_964261635.1). Classification (NCBI taxonomy): domain Eukaryota; kingdom Metazoa; phylum Chordata; class Amphibia; order Caudata; family Salamandridae; genus Lissotriton; species Lissotriton helveticus. The sequence continues at coordinate 595,537,401 of NC_136057.1, read as the reverse complement.
GGAGGTGTAGCAGAAGGGCTTTCTACACTGGAAAAATGCTTTCCACACATAGAAAAAAACATTAAGAGCTTACGTTTGCAAAGGGGGTTCCATTCCTCCTGTGCAGGCTTCTGCACTACGGAGAACGTCATACAGAGGCATACGAGCCACTGGGAATAGTCTCATGACATTTCTAGATGTACTACTGGAAAGATGCACCTGGTCCCACTTTCTAGGAGGCCTTCTGGAATTGCTTGTGAATTAATAAAAGTAGAAGTCAGCACATGCACAGAAATATACATCTACGGGTGCAGATTTACTACTTTGTCAGAACACAGCTGTGGGGATTGTTACTCACAAATGTAACAGTTACTGTGAACAGGTTGTTGTCAACAGCGTTCAATACACAATGGTGTTCCTCTTTACTGGCACAAATTAGCAAAAAAGTTATTCGTATGGGCCACCAAATGCTTAAAGTTCTTAGGCCTTAGATTAGTTTCACATTTGTTAAGCATTGTTCCTATTAATATTGAAAGTGCACTAAGGAAGCTAGGCGATGAGGTGAACTGATAGACATCACTTGACCTCAGCATTTGGGCGTGTTTGAACCTAATTGCAATACATCTTTTTGCCAGATGCTTTGTTCGTCTAGGTGCCTGGCGGCTATAATCAGGAGAAGTTGGTATCAAGTGGAAAATATCTTACTACCTAGTATCGTTAGTTCAGGCTAATATTTTAAACAAATCAACATGGGAGTATGAGGTCACTTCCATAAGCCATGCATGGCAGCAAACTGCATACACTTTTTTGTTCTTTTCAAAGAAATAGAGGCCCCTCAAATGGACTGGTTTAATTGCTTCCTTTTAGATGTTATCAGATAAATGATTAATTTGAATAAAAAGATGAATACCAAAGTCAGCTGTCAGGGCAAAATAAAAAGCTTTATCTATAGGTTATTTTCAACTTCATCAATTTCTGGCGGTTTAGTTTCATGCGGTACAAAAGGGGGTGGTGATGGACGGAGCATCCGAACCAATCAAACACTCACACCCAGTCAAAAGACCTGGGTTTAATCCATCACCGTTCTTTAGCCCACTCTGCCACCCCAGTTCAGACATGGCTATATGCAAATCAGTCTGACCCTGTGCCTCATGGGAACAGTCCAGCCCGAACTGCCAATCCATGCCTTCCCTGGACCGGAAACAAGCTTCCGAGGACCGGTTTCTGGCATTACAGCCGTCTTCAACCCAGCTTGCTTGAATCCAGTGGCAAAGTGAGTAAGGGACTCACGTCTGAGCATACCCTGCAACAGTTATGGCAGGCAAAAGCGGTACAAAAGGGGGTGGTGATGGACGGAGCATCGAACCAATCAAACACTCACACCCAGTCAAAAGATCTGTGTTTAATCCATCACCGTTCTTTAGCCCACTCTGCCACCCCAGTTCAGACATGGCTATATGCAAATCAGTCTGACCCTGTGCCTCATGGGAACAGTCCAGCCCGAACTGCCAAGCCATGCCTTCCCTGGACCGGAAACAAGCTTCCGAGGACCGGTTTCTGGCAATCTAGCCGTCTTCAGCCCGGCTTGCTTGAATCCAGTGGCAAAGTGAGCAAGGGACTCACATCTGAGCATACCCTGCCACACTTATGGTGGCCAAAAGCGGTACAAAAGGGGGTGGTGATGGACGGAGCATCCGAACCAATCAAACACTCACACCCAGTCAAAAGATCTGGGTTTAATCCATCACCGTTCTTTAGCCCACTCTGCCACCCCAGTTCAGACATGGCTATATGCCAATCAGTCTGACCCTGTGCCTCATGGGAACAGTCCAGCCCGAACTGCCAAGCCATGCCTTCCCTGGACCGGAAACAAGCTTCCGAGGACCGGTTTCTGGCATTACAGCCGTCTTCAGCCCGGCTTGCTTTAATCCAGTGGCAAAGCGAGCAAGGGACTCACGTCTGAGCATACCCTGCCACACTTATGGTGGCCAAAAGCGGTACAAAAGGGGGTGGTGATGGACAGAGCATCCAAACCAATCAAACACTCACACCCAGTCAAAAGATCTGGGTTTAATCCATCACCGTTCTTTAGCCCACTCTGCCACCCCAGTTCAGACATGGCTATATGCAAATCAGTCTTGGGCACTGGATTCAAGATAGCCTGGCTGATGAGGATTATGAATCCGAAACCGGTCCCAGGATGCTTGTTTCCGGTCCAGGGAAGACATGGTTTGGCAGTTCGGGCTGGACTGTTCCCATGAGGCACAGGGTCAGACTGATTTGCATATGGCCATGTCTGAACTGGGGTGGCTGAGTGAGCTAAAGAATGGTGATGGATTAAACCCAGATCAGTTGACTGGGGGTGAGTGTTTGATTTGCTCAAACGCTCCGTCCATCATCCCCTTTTGTATGGTTTTGTTTCATGAGCAACTGGAATTGTGTTTAGTTTTGTAGTGTATTCGTGGCTAAAACATTAACTTCTACATTTTTAAACATTCATAAAAATCAATTGATAGATAACAAATAGAATTCAATAGCCTTCAATACATGAATCCTTTACAATTCATTAAATAAAAAGCGTATTCTTTTTTCAAAAGGTTATCAGTAAATATTTTCCTGCCACCACAACAATTCACCATTTGCTCTTGTCAAAGAGAACAATTATACAACACATGGTAGTAATACAGTGTCATGTATTCCTATAGGTCCTGAATCGATCCCCCTATTCCTGACCCTATTCTAGTTAAACAAACCAACAAGTTAACTAGCAGTCAGCCCATGAGGCAGAAAACCCCCATGATGCAGATACCGTTATCTGACGCAGTCACACTACGGCACAGGAACGTGTTATCTGATTAGGTCATAACGCTTGCGATCTAATTAGACAAGCGATATTCCTCCAGCCCCTGATAAGGCATACGGAGTTCTCATAACAAATCAAACCTATGACAACCTGGGCAAAACCCTGTGGCCATTGTTTTGATTTCACCGAGAACTTTAGTAAAAGAATGTGCTAACGAGCAAGTCGTATGACATCTTTATTGACGTATCTATGTCCATCCTTACGTCAATCTCGGCACCTTAAAGGTATAAATATTACCGATCTTGCCATATGCAAACACACGCGTGGTGACGAGACGGAGCAGCCATACTTGCCGAAGCGAAGAGCAGAGCAGACCCCGCTGGCAGCAGCCCCGCCTTTCTGACGCGCTGAGAGACGCGCTGCTTTCTCCTGCCGAGAATCCAGCACCGGCGTTTCTGGGCAGCCCTCGCATGCCGCCTGGAATATCGAGACCAGAGAGAGAGATACCATTCCTCATTCATCCTAACTTCCAGGTACAGAACTGAATAACCCCTCACAGAGAATTCTTTAGTTATTCACTTGGCAAAAACAAACTTAACTTAAACTGTAACTTTCTATTCCCGCCCACGTATTAGACTTAGGTCAGGTACACGGGGTAGGCGTATCTAGAAACACCAGTTGAGTACGTTTAGTCAAATGTATATGTGTATGTAATATATTTTATTCATTTTAAAACATCTTATGGCTTAGAAACCATATCAATGTTTTTACAGTATTATTTTATACTATTGCTTTTAATGTATGCACTTTACTTAACTATAAGTATTGCAATAATATCGATCCATTTCTCTTGTATGAGAAAAGAGACTGATCAATAAATAACACCTTTTTATTGAACACGCCTGTCTCTTCCTTTTCTCTACATTCTGATGAGACTAAGAATGCACGTACTGACTGAGTAAAATAATTTGCCTTTTGTTCACACGACTCTCGAGATTGACTCTTGATTAGGGGAGAGCAAAGTTGTCATGTTCTATGGTTGTCAGAAACTAAATCCCTTCTTGTCTAATCAGGGAAGTTAAGTCTTCCTTGAACATTCGAGAAAGTTTCTAGTGAACTCTGAGCTAAGCTGGCAAACCCAAAACTTTAAGTCTAGTATCGACAGTAGTAGACCTAGTTAACGTCTGGCCTAGGCCTTTACTGCTGTAGGTATTATTCCAATGCGCAGAGCCTATTGGGAAGATAGGAACTACACTACATGGCGCCCAACGCGTTTGGAAAGGGCGATAAAACTAACGTAAGACATTTAGAGTAACTCAGTCGTGCTTTCTCACTCAGACCCCTTTTCCCAAATACTCCAAAGACGTCTGGAGTGGGTGAAAGGTTATATCCGCCAGACCTCACAGGAGGGAACTCCTATGTATGGTTCTTGGTATAGTCAACGTTGAAGGATAAACAGTTCCAAAATATTGTGCATCTAATCTTTGTTTCCATAAGAAACCTGATCTGCAAACAAACAAAATAACCTTCAGGACAGTAAAATGTCAGACAATGAAGAAGAAAGAGAGGCAGTTAGATTAGCAACTGAACTCGCAGCAGCTGATGCTACCATGCAGGCAGCAGACCAGGATATAATACTCATCCCGGTCATCAAAAGGAGATCTATAACCCTGAAACTTATAGAAAATGGACTGACACCTAGAGGTGGCACAGTCATATTCGTAATTGAGGCACACGAATATCGGCAGACAGAGGTATATTATTCATGGATACATTTTCCAGCAGCAAATGCTGTAACAAAGTACTTCCACTATTACAAAATAGAGGAACCTCCTAATGAGTACACTCCTTTCGAGGAGGTGGAAGTACCACTCAAATTCCAAGAGCATTTGCTCTTATTTGATGGCGCCCTAAAACATAACAATCACATCACCAGGCTCGGTCCTTTAGGTAGACCAGGAGCAACGTGGCCGGTCCTAGCCGGATACACACCACACCCAGACATCAATGGGATGTCTGTAGCAGAGCTGTTAACACAGCTAAAACAATTAATAAAAATTCATAGACAATTAGTACAGTATGTGATGCGGACTTCAACAATTCAGCCAGCGATTAAACTTCCACAGCTGACCCCTCACCAGGGGAACACAAATAAAATTACACCACAGAACATCCAGTCTTGCCTAGGTAAAGTACCGGCTAAACGGGAACAAATACCATTCTGGTTGGCACAGAAAATTACCCAAATAGAGGCGGTGTTTCCTGACACCACCCCGCTAGAAAAACACAGGATTCTGACTATCTGTCTTCCTATGGGAATCGCACCACACATTGAGGACTGTGACACTTGGGGTACAGTCTTTGCTTCCATCTACACAAAAACGCACGGGGTTCCATCCATTTCGGTGATACCAGATGTGCTAAAACAAATTCAAGACGAATACGGTCCAGAACCTGCTTTAACTCTTGGTATGAAATTACTAAAAGACTTCAAGCAGGTCTCGGCTATATCATTAGCCAACATAAAAGGTGAAGCAGCAAACGTAGCGATCCGCCAGAGGTTAAAAGAGACAGATATAGCAGACCAACCAGCTGAAATTGCCAGAATCATAGAAAAATCCTATGAGGAACTAGGCAGAGATAGTTTAGGTGGAATACCAGTAAAACCGCAACTGACTGAAAGTCCAGAAAAAATATTTTTTAATAATAATTCACCAAAAAAGAACTGGGATGGAAACAAACAATCCAATCCTAAAGAAAAGAAATTCCAGTCCAGAGGAAGGTCTCCTAGGCGAAGAGAGAAATCTCCGAACCAAAGACACAGGTCACCCCAGAGTGACCCCTCTGGGAAAAGATATAACCTTAGAAATAGGGATAATATAAAAAAGCCTGATAGATATCAAGACATTGATACACGTCCCTCTCAATCTTTTCAGACTTCCTTGCAGAAATCGGAAAGAAGAGGACGATCAGAACAAAGAGAAGAGCACACCAAGTCCAAAGACAAGGAACCTGCTCAGCTAAAAAAGAAATTATAATTTGCAAAAAAGAAGGTAGCCAGTATCAAGGTAGTTAACAATGCCGAGAATACTGAGGACACAACTGAAAAACGGAGAGTGGGCTCAGACAATGCTAGACAGTGCAGCAGAAGTGAGCATAGCTCGCAAAGTCCTTATGAATCATCTGGAGACAGTGGACACGAATGAATATCTTCAAGTGGAAACTGCAGACACCAGGGTTAGCAAACCTCACAAGATATACGAGATAACATTACGTATAGAGGGAGATAAGACTAAGGAAAATAAGGGGACTATTTTGGGATAACCTCTCCAAGGGTTATGACATCCTTCTAGCTGAAAAAGACTGGCCACCAGAGTTTGTCAGGGAGTGCCCTCATGGCGAAGAAGTAATTATGCCTGCCTTCTCAAATTTAATTCCAATTCATAAAAAATACACACTTGCCAGAAAGTGGGCAGTGGCTCTAGCACCTGCTTTATATAAAAATCATGTAGGATGGGATGAGGACTCCCCTCCTCACAAAATCCAGTTAAAATCACAACCTACTGCACAAAGGCAGTACCCAATTAAGCAAGAAGCTAAAAAACAGGTAAATGAAATACTAGATCAGCTAGAATACCAGGGGGTGATTGAAACTTGCACCTCACAAATGAACAACCCTTTGTTTCCGGTCTCCAAACCAGACAATTCATATTGTCTAGTTTTGGATTACCGACACCTTAACACATGTTGCAAAACTTTTGCAGTGCAAAACTCACACAGTGCTGCACTAATGAATAACATAGTGCGCAAAAAATATAAAACAACCTTAGACATCTCCAATGGATTCTTTTGTCAAAACATAGCACCAGAGAGCAGATATTTAACTGCATTCTCAGTAAATGGCACTCAAAAACAATTCTGTCGGTTAGCCCAGGGGTACAAGAACAGCCCGGGGGTATTCTCAGCGAGAGTAACAGAATTACTTCAACTATATGATGATGAAGCATTATCTTATGTCGATGACATTTACTTAACAGATGATGACTTGGAGACTCACTTGAAAAGAGTGAACACCATAATACTTGGGTTCGCTGCAGAGGGTTACAAATTCAACTTTAAAAAATCCAGAATTGCCCATCTGACAGTCCTATTCTTAGGATATGAGTTATCAAGTGAAGGCAAAAGCCTGGCTGACAATTTCCTAGAGAAATGTGCCGTACTCCAAGCACCTAGAACACTAAAAAACTTACAGTCGATTCTAGGCTTCCTAAATTTCGGAAGAACATACATTGCAAACTACGCAGAAAGGGTCAAACCCCTTTATGATCTAATTAAACCAGATTTTAAAAGATCCAATTGGACTCAAATACACACAGAAATTTTGAGATCCTTACAAACAGACATGCTAATTAAAACAAAATTAGAAACACGTGATAACACACGCAATCTTGTGATTCGAGTCATCCCAGGGAGATGCGGATTCACATACCTGACCTCTAATGAGGGAGAAAAGGTACCAATTGCATTCAAATCACACTTGTACAGAAAAGCTGAACAGAAATTCAGCAACAAAGAAAAAATTGTTCATGCAGTTCAAACCGCAATAGCTAGAGAAAAAGATCAAGCAGACGGTAGACATATCACAGTCAGAACAGCTGAATCAGCCTTTGAGGCATTAACAACACCGTGTAATTTACCAACAACAACATTGGATCCAGAATGGTTACAATGGGTGAATTCAATCACAACGGACAAAGTATACTACTACTTTGATCCAGAACTAGAAGAATTGAAAAATCTAGCATATGAAGAAACATATCCTCTGCCAATCGACATTCTGCCTTTACGACATTACGCCTGTGTAATCTATACAGACGGACATGCACAACCCTCCGTTTGGGGAGAACAAGCATACAACCCCACATGTGAGATTACAAAAGAAGTGTGGCGCGGAGGTAAACTAAAACCTCTATTAACAAAGACACACTCAGTAGAAACTAATTCAGAACAACAAACTGAAATATTAGCTTTGAAAATGGCGCTAGATAATGCGGATCGCGAATTCCCAACACTTATAGTTTCAGATTCATATTACTGCGTCAAATCATATAACAGCGATTTGCAGACATGGATTCAAAACGGTTACAAAGATGACACAGATGCACCAATAAAGCAGAAACTGCTCTGGGAACAAATAGCTCTTTTACAAAAAGAACTACCAAAGACTCACGTGACTCACTCACTGAGTCATCAGCGTGATGGCGTTCACGTTGTAGGGAATTCATTGGCTGAAACAGCCGCAGCGGCAGCCACTAAATCGGCTCCCGTAGTTCGAAAAAAGCGTACATTAAAATACATTGACGGTGAAACAGTGCTGGCGGTGAAAACATCATCAAAAGGCGACTGCTCAGCGTTACCGATCAACTATCCACTCAATTATACATACATAATCGTCCCTTTTGCTCGAATCCCTGGAGTGGGGGATAGAGTGATTCCAAACATGGACAGGAGAAACTTGTTAATCGCAGACGCACACATGGGCGAGGGTCTCAGACACCTTAAACTGAAAGATTCTCTGGAAGAATTACAATCACGGTACTGGTGGCCAGGCATGAGTCTGCGTCACACTATGTTTGTAAAAAACTGTCCAAACTGCAACAGAGATCGCAGTGGGGAGAGAAACAGTTTAATACCTCGTCGTTCTACTCCAGGAAAAATCAGGAGTAAAAAGGAAGGGTTGCGATTAACATATACAGGCTAGTTAGTTTCCACTTATAATGTAGATCACCAGCACTCGGCTGACGTCCGGACTGTTATACAAAGATTTGCGGGTCTAAATGGCATATACGCTAAGCGCATGCTATGTTTGACTATTGTTTTCACTCAAGCCCTCCAGCCTGGGGGGAAACATGACCAAATGAGCATAGTCCAGCGGGAAACTTCTCACTTCCTTCCTGAGGGTACGGGACGGTGTAAAGAAAAAACCAAGGCATAAAGCAATCTATAACGGAAAGGATATTAGGTTCGGGAGCTGGGTGGGTCAAACATCTAATAAGTGTCCAACGTAGTCTCAATAACTTGCCAAGAAATTCTCTGAAGGGATTCAGTGCGTACGAATTATTATTTGGAACTAGGATGATGATCTCTGACATTGATAGTCAGACTTCAGTGGTGAAAGAAAAAGCCTTTGATATCAAAAACCGTTTGGCTATTTTGCAGGACTTAAACAAAACAAGAAAAGACCTGAGCAACATAACGTTGAAACAACAGCCAACAACCACTGAAGAACCACCACCTGTCCCAGCAAGACCTGTCTGGATTCCAAAAGTCGGGGATCTAGTCAGGGAAAAGATCGCGGTAAAGAAGGAATTTGGGCCTTCTTACAGAAAAGCAGTTCCTGTCTTGTCTGTCAACGGGACAAGATCAGTTGTACTACCGCCACTTGCTGGTAAAAAGGAGAACCGAGTTGTATCCATCGACCTGGTAAAACCACAACATGTGGCCGATAACAAACAGTAGGCCAAGTGGACTCCCAATAAGTAGCAGAACACCAAGGTTTGCTACCAGTACAGAGGTCCTAACGAAGAGGCTCATCACATTCGAAACGCCTACAGAAGAACAACAAGGACTATGCAGCAATGCAATAGAACTCAGACCTCTGAAAACCCAAATAAAAACATTTAGCAGAGACACACCAATCTATAATGAAGTACCAAGTGAAAATGCAACCAATGAACCAATTGGAACAATTGACAGAACTGCATCCGGCTACTTCATAAACTTCGATGATTCCTCTGAAGGTTTCACTGAATCAAAGACACAGCCATCATCAAAATCCTTTAAAGACAAAGCTAAGGAACTTTTGAAACAACTGAAAGAAACATATCTGATTTCCCCATGGATTGAATTTTGGGTGGGTTTTGGTGCATTTATCCTCATACTTTGGCTCATCATGATACTAACTTTGGGACGCTTCATTGAGGGAAAATATGCAAAAATGGACACAGCAAGTCAGAAAATCAACTTGATCCTCAAACCACACACATCTTCACACGTCGAGAAAAGAGAACTTTCTTCAGCCAACTTCACAGCCAATCCGATACCTGGTGGGGTAGCCTGGGACAACACTGACTATGAAATTTACGGTCCGGTCGAGATCCTGAAATATCCACACCAAATTAAAATCTCATTGAGTGACTTTGCAAAACCAAACTCATTTGCTGATGATTGGGACTTCGAAAGCATTAATAATATGATGTCTGACTTAGTAATGTCTGCTAAATTTACCAAACATGATTATTTGCAGGGTTCTACAAATTATGACAGTATGTATTGCTATAACCACTATGGTAACCACTTTTTACATAGATCTGCACAACCTAGAAATGTTTTAAATTATAATCAATGGGAACATTGTGCAACACCTCCAAAAGGGAGCTCAAGAACCGTTTACGACAAATATTCATATTTTTCAGGTTTTAACACAAGTAATGCTGAAACATTTTATTTTAAATTGTCAAACAAAACAGGGACCAAGACCATGATAACCAACACAAAATTGTTATATTCAGACTCATTCTTTGAAAAAATGAATACTTTTGGTTTTGAATATTGGGACAAAAATGTTGAATTGAAAAGTGTTTGGGGTACAAAAGAATGGCAAGTACAGGGTATAGAAGCTTTGTTTAGAGCCTGCATGATCCCAGAACAAATGATATTTTTAAATGACACTGTTCAACAATCCACCTGTCTTGGCCTAGCCAAAATCAAAGATTTAAATAAACCGTCTATTCCAAAGCCAACAATGTTTAGCAATAACTCTGATACAGATGAAGAGATAGACGTAAACCATATATTAAACCAAAACAGAACACATCCTAATTGGAAACAGTGGTTGATCTGGCCCACAGATACTAATAACTATCAAGACAGATTCCTGAACAAAACACAGGGGTTCAAAATGACCAGGCCAGACCCTAGATATCCTCAAAGACATCACCCAGGGATAATAACAACCTACAGTGTGGGCAAATTATGCCTTCAATGGCTACAAACTTCCACACTGGCAGAAATTAAGCAACACCTAACTTTACTTACTGATGGTGCTGACTTGCGTGATTTCACTTTGGGACCACGCAAACAGCGTCAAAAGCGTTTCATAGCAGCCTCTGTATATGCAGCATACAATGAGGCCTGGAAGGTTACTCAAATTGAAACAGCAGAGAGAATACGGGAAATTGACCGTATTAATTTGGAAAAATCACTTTCTGTAGTGGACAATGGGTTAATGACTCTGTCCTCCAGAATTTTTCTTTGGACAGCATTGTGTCGTCAGCAATCGATATATTATCGCAAGACTTACTGTTATTACAACACGGTCAGTCACAATTGCGTTCTATTGTACAGCTTGGCTGGACGTTACAAAATCTGCGTTCAGGCTATGTGCCTTGGCGTTTAATCAACACAACGTCACTATTCCAAATCTTTAACCTTACTGATAGACAAATCGGTATGGCACAAAAGGGTGCTGATTATACAATCTTGAGCATTGAAAAACTAGAAAGATTACCAATGACAATGTCAGAACGACCTGTCAGTGAATGGATAATACATGGGATAATAAATATTCCAATCTCAACCTTCAGGTTTCAATACTGCCAAAAATATATACAGGCTGGCATGTACGAGAAATTGGGAAAGGGGTACCTTAAAACAACATGGAACCTGCCCTATTCACATGCATGTGTCAGTAATAAAGGACAGAAAGTGTTTCTTAGTGGCAACAATTGTGCGATGACACTAAGTGGCACACTTCTGTGTAACGGAATTAGTTTGCATGGAGCCTGTGAAGGGAATTCATACAACCTTTCATGTCACCAGCAAGGCGCACCTGCAACAGAAATAGAACCATTCTTTCAAAGACTCTATAATGGGAGTTACATTCTTATTGTAGACCGCAGATGTTGTAGTCTTATGCCCGGGACTCCTTATCTAGTAACTACGACTGCGAAGGTCAAGTGCTGTGGACGCTCGTTGTTCCCCAGCTCCTTCCCAGACAGGGAGGCAAGGGCATGGCCCGATTTGAAAATTACTTCTATTCGAATAGATACTTTAAGCAGAATGAAAACAGTCCTTCTTCAGACGCCTACCAGGCTCTCGTCATCAAAAGAAACGTATGATCTACAAGTCGCAAGGACGACTGCAGAGATACATACATTATTATCAACTAATTCCCCCGTACATTTCGCGGAAATCCTGAATGAAATCTTAAATATTTCTGATACCAATGGGGTCTCAAAGGTATATAAGACAGTATTTTCGATGGCATTAACACCATTCAAAGCCATACTGGGTATTTTTCCAGATTTCGTCCATTCGATTTTTGGCGGACTTCCCCTGATCTTGGGACTAATTGCAGGAATCCTATTCTTAGTCCTTATTTTTCGTTATGGCAACCCATGTCACAGACAAAACTCTTGCGACAAGGGAAGAAACAATCCTAGCCATTGGATACCGGGACCGGATATCAAAAATCCTGGGACTCTCCCGGCTTAGAGACCTGAACATGACTTGGTTTCTATCATTTCGACCAATGTGGCAAAGATGTGTTTTACCTGTATTGAGGTGTCTGCTATGCGGAGAAGAATGCGTGTTAGACACCTGTCTGACGCTACAATCGGATGCGCCGATGGATGCAGAAACATTGTTGAGCCCGATCAAGGTTCATGCTTTGTGCTGCCCTCAAAGGCTACCAATCCTGATGACGGCATTCGTGGAAGCTTCACCACTACGATTAATGGGTAGTGAAGTTCAAGATGAAAGCAGCATCGAACAGGTACGACCTTCTGTCAGCAATGCGAATCAGAATGTCAATGGAGACAATCATGCGCAAGAATGCATGATTACACCTATTTCCGAGTTAGTGGAACTTTCCCAGGAAGCTGTTGACAGTTTTTTCGAAAGCCTAAATGATATGATGTTCTCACCCGAACAGAAATAGAGACTTTTGAACAAGCCCGCACACGGCGTTGCCTGAATTCGGCCTTCAACTTTAAAAATAAAGTCACATGAACAATTTCGCTCCAGTTCACGGACAGCAATTTTTCAGCAGCCCCAAAATATTTTTTCATATTTTTCGGGACATTATCTTCTGCTTAAAGTAAGAACTATTCTTAGAGAACTAAGGTTTCTACATTTTAGATAGCTTATAGACATTAGCTGCCCGCTGGCATGTTCATAAATATTTTATTCTGTGATGGAATGGTCTCGAAACTTTTTTCTGTATTTAAGAAACCATTTCATGTGTAATTCTCATATACCATACAAGCAATAATGTATACAAATGCGATTACTTTGGCATTATTCTACAGCTTGAGTGCATACAATATATATGTCTGCAATTTTTCAGTATATTTGAAAATTTCAAAATGCATTTATGTATTTTGGGGTGGTAAGGTATACACACTACTCTATAGTATGTTGTACTATGTTATACTATGCCTAGATTAGTAAATATGTCCATAGTTAGCGTGGAGTGGGTGTCATGTATTCCTATAGGTCCTGAATCGATCCCCCTATTCCTGACCCTATTCTAGTTAAACAAACCAACAAGTTAACTAGCAGTCAGCCCATGAGGCAGAAAACCCCCATGATGCAGATACCGTTATCTGACGCAGTCACACTACGGCACAGGAACGTGTTATCTGATTAGGTCATAACGCTTGCGATCTAATTAGACAAGCGATATTCCTCCAGCCCCTGATAAGGCATACGGAGTTCTCATAACAAATCAAACCTATGACAACCTGGGCAAAACCCTGCGGCCATTGTTTTGATTTCACCGAGAACTTTAGTAAAAGAATGTGCTAACGAGCAAGTCGTATGACATCTTTATTGACGTATCTATGTCCATCCTTACGTCAATCTCGGCACCTTAAAGGTATAAATATTACCGATCTTGCCATATGCAAACACACGCGTGGTGACGAGACGGAGCAGCCATACTTGCCGAAGCGAAGAGCAGAGCAGACCCCGCTGGCAGCAGCCCCGCCTTTCTGACGCGCTGAGAGACGTGCTGCTTTCTCCTGCCGAGAATCCAGCACCGGCGTTTCTGGGCAGCCCTCGCAGGCCGCCTGGAATATCGAGACCAGAGAGAGAGATACCATTCCTCATTCATCCTAACTTCCAGGTACAGAACTGAATAACCCCTCACAGAGAATTCTTTAGTTCTTCACTTGGCAAAAACAAACTTAACTTAAACTGTAACTTTCTATTCCCGCCCACGTATTAGACTTAGGTCAGGTACACGGGGTAGGCGTATCTAGAAACACCAGTTGAGTACGTTTAGTCAAATGTATATGTGTATGTAATATATTTTATTCATTTTAAAACATCTTATGGCTTAGAAACCATATCAATGTTTTTACAGTATTATTTTATACTATTGCTTTTAATGTATGCACTTTACTTAACTATAAGTATTGCAATAATATCGATCCATTTCTCTTGTATGAGAAAAGAGACTGATCAATAAATAACACCTTTTTATTGAACACGCCCGTCTCTTCCTTTTCTCTACATTCTGATGAGACTAAGAATGCACGTACTGACTGAGTAAAATAATTTGCCTTTTGTTCACACGACTCTCGAGATTGACTCTTGATTAGGGGAGAGCAAAGTTGTCATGTTCTATGGTTGTCAGAAACTAAATCCCTTCTTGTCTAATCAGGGAAGTTAAGTCTTCCTTGAACATTCGAGAAAGTTTCTAGTGAACTCTGAGCTAAGCTGGCAAACCCAAAACTTTAAGTCTAGTATCGACAGTAGTAGACCTACTTAACGTCTGGCCTAGGCCTTTACTGCTGTAGGTATTATTCCAATGCGCAGAGCCTATTGGGAAGATAGGAACTACACTACAACAGGAATTATCTAATGCTTGACTGGTCTGTCTAACTCAAACACATTTACTTGTGTTGTTATTATTTTCACATGGTTAACTCAACATTTTTTTTAAATGTTTGCCCTACCCAATTTGAGCAACATCACTGTTTTGCACCATACGCATTAAAGTCTCTTCATTAATGTTGTTATTCTAAAACTGGTGTTATGCTGCTCTGTTTTGTCTCCAAACGCACATTTCTCAGTCAAACTAACATTCTTTCTAATGTGGCTGCTGCACGTGTGTACCACTGATCTATCTCCCCCAACAAAACATAGGCACACACACAGTGTTGCTTAAGCCATGCAACTTCTTCCCAATTATAATTATTGCAAAGAGGAGCAATGAATATAAATGGTGCTATTAAAAACAAATGTTGCCTATACAAGCAAGTAAAATGAAAAACATTAAGTTATTTCAGTACATTGCTCTGCATGTACATTGATCTTAAAATAGTGTCCTAAAGATAAAAAAATGAAAACACTGACATTTATGTGCACTCCCAACATGGCAGCAGAACAGCTGTTGGCTTGGAAGCTTCTGCTAGAATCGTGCCCACATGTCAATACCTGAAAAGCTTCAATGGGGAAAAGAGATCTACAAGTGCCTACATGACACACTAAGAGGATGAAGAATCACATTTCAATTCAGTAATGGCATAAAGGAATCAGGATTTTTCAATAAAAGGACTTTCGTGGCGACCTGCTTTCTTAAATAATCTGACTCTCTGATTCAAAAGAGCATTCTGTTTTGCCACAACTGTTATCTACGTTAATGAGAGTGGTGAGATTAAAACATACAAATCAGTCAACCTCACCAGGAGCAATGCAAAGATATTCAGAGCCCCAGGAATATCAATATTTTGCCTCGGGAGTGTGCTCTACCCTATATGAAAACAGCATTCATTGGTTGTTTTCTTGTAATTCAGTGTCACTTACGGGGCAGCAACCATGCTAAAAACCTCTGGACACCCCCGACCTGGACTGGCATCTTGCAATACCAGCAATCAAAATAACATTCCCTTGCATTATGTCGTTTGATCCAGACAGCACCTGTTCAATATTGTTCTAAATATCGCTTTTATAATCTGTTCACTCTGATTATCAAGATTAAATGCACCTACATGTATACGAGGTGACATTATACAGCAATGCAACTTTCTACAATGGCAAGAGATAAAACAGTTCTTAAAGTAACAATTAAAAAAAACCAGAAGTATAGAAAAGGAAATGCAATGCACAAGCTTCAATCTGGAGCTCTAACTTCAGAAATCACTGCTGTAGTTGCTGCTTGCACCAGAAGATCCGGCATGGCCCCTTATAAGCATCCCAGTTGGCAGATAAGATCCAGTCAGCAGGGCGAAGCACACACAAAACTTAACTAATTTATGTTCAGGTATAAACATGCTATAGACGTGGACATTTTTATGTCAGTTTAGCATCCAGTCTTGGCTTTTTAGTCAACTACATTTGCAGTCCAGGTCGTTTCATTGCCTTTTTAACACTATAAGCATGGCCAAAACATGTTAGGGGGAGGTGTACAAACATTTTGTGCTGGGTTAGAGTCACAAAAGTGACGCTAACCAGCCCAAAATGTTTTTTTTTTTGCTACTTACTTTCTAGCACAAAACTTATTTTGTGCTGGAAAGCCCCCTCAAAGTAGCGCAAAGCACTGCTTTGCGTTTCTTAGCGCCGAGGGGGAGTTATGTGGGTGGAACTTGGGTGTTCCCATGCAACCACCAATGCCTTTTGACACAAACCATATATATAAAGATTTGTAGGCATGGTTTTGCGCAAATAGTTAACGCCCCTACAAAGGAGGTGCTAATAGGAGAAGTGTTTTCATTTCTCAGTGCTTTTCCGATTTAGCATGTGCGCTGCACTGTGCCTCGGGGGGGCTGCTCTGCATTGCATGCCTTTTTTGCAAATCTCCTTAGAGCGCAAAGTGCTTTTGTTAAGAAAATGTTTGTAACGTGCCACAAATGAAATGAAATACGGGCGCTTGGCTAGTTGGATTATGCCCCATAGGCTTTAATTTTGTGTGCGACATTTCGAAATAGATCCACAGGTGATAGACCCTAATCAAAGCAGGTCACTAATCTGCCTACATTCTGTGACCAAAATGGAGAAATATTTCAGGTTTCAAAATTATTAATTGGTATCATAATGAAAGCACCGGAAATGACATCAAACCACTGTAAATCAATTCATGACAGTCATTTGGTTGGGCAGTGTTTGTTTACTTTCACTGGCTCTGGTGCTTAGTGCAATGAACAGACTGCACAGAACTGGGATGAAGACTGTGTGATGTAGATTCTTAGAACACAGGCATGTCCCCAAATCACATCATAATTTGCCATCAATTTAAGCCTTCTGATTTTTGAAACAATAGCTATAATGTTAGAACTACTGTTGAATGAAAGAAATATTTAAAAAAGGGAAATTACTAATTTCAGAATGTTATTTGGGGCTGGCAAACAAGTCAGAATTGGGTGAAGCTGACAGAAATGGAAAATGTATGCCACATGGTTGAGAAAGTTGTAGATTAAAAGAGAGGAGACCTCGGGCCATATTCTCAAGGAAGTGGCGGAGAGAGGGGTTAGATTTCTTGGCTTATCGCCTCTCTCCGCTACTTAGGAAGTGCGAAGCTGCACCCTATTCTCAAGGATATGGTGCAGCCTTGCATTTCCCCCTGCGATGGTGCGAAGTTTCCCAATTTAGCACCAATGCAGGCACCCTTGCACCAGAGTGAAAGGTTGTCTGAAAGCAAGGAGGTTAGTTTATGTACAGGTAGGTGTCCATTCCTGCACATGAGCAAACCTTAAATGCCAGTTTATAACTTACATGTGTGCTGCTTCATGCAGCACACATGTAAGTTACAAAACGGCATTTAAAAAAAAGGTTGTTTATGTACAGGAAGGGACATCTTCCTGTACATAAACAAACCATGGCATTTTGCTTTTTCCATGTGTGCTGCACAAGGCAGCAGACATGGAAAAAGCAAAAACGAGGAGAAATAAAGCATTTCTCCTTGTTTCGCCACCTTAAGACAAGATTTTTCCTGGTCTTCAGTTTGGCGCTACCTCCTATTTAGGCTGCCTTGTGAATAGGAGGTAGCGTCAAACTCAATGGGTGTTGGGGGCCCTATTCACAAGGCAGCGTTAAGCGCGTTAGGCCAATTAATATGGCTTAACGCTGTCTTGTGAAAAGGGCTAAGGCCCTATCAGTACCACAACGTCAGTTAAAGTGACATTGTGGTGGTGATGGTGGCTTGAGAATATGCCCCATTATGCTCACATATAACTCCAAATGTGTCCAGGAATCTCTGCTGCTGCTTCTTTCTGGTGTACCAGTGAATGCAAACGGGTAAGGAGGTAGTTTTGGATCTGGTCAGGTTGTTGGTGGCTGTTGAAACTGTGCTGTATATTTAGAGGAAAACACGCGGTTCTGTGGATAGCGGAGGGACACTGTTCTGAGAGATTAGCAGAGTGAGACGGCCAGTGGTGTAGAGATATGTGCATCAGAGGAAGGTGATCAGTAGTGCAGGGATCAGTGCTCCTTGTCATAGGGCCCTGTGACATCCCTTACTCCTTTGGCCCCTTCACCTCTTGGTTGCCGTACACACCTTACACACCTGAGATATTCAGGTTTTCAGGGTTTTGTGACCAGTTTAGAAGAGCCTCTGCAATAGGCTGAGGGAGACTGGCACAACCCTCATTTCTCTGGCATGTAAAGATTTGGACCTTATGATACTTTGAGCGTAATCTGGAAATCTGTGACTCTCATGATGTTGTGATCACATCTCATAGGCTGGTGGCAAATGTTAAAAATGTTATAGGAATCTGGAACAAAATCAGTAGGTGGTAAGAATCACCAGAAATATGATACATACTTTACACTCCCAGAAGGTATTTGGAGGTCCATTGACCATGCACTAGAGATGATTCATCTTATCAAACACACCACCCAACTCTGAAACAGGCCTGGCCCACCATCAGATACATTGGAGGTGCACTCTAATATCATCAACATGCCTCCTGCCATTAAGTGTGCCTTTGCACTTGCAGCGTGAATTTTACTCTTCAACTAAATCTATAACTGATATAAAAGAAGTTTTTGAAGAAAGCATACTAAAGGGATATATTATAGGTTTGATAGGTGTTATACTTAGTTTGGTATTGTACTCTGCAAATAATGAATCAATAGTCTATTTAATTGTGAATTCTGATGAACGCAGTGTAGGCAGGAGGTAGAGGTTAGAAAGAGCCCACGGCCACGTGGCATTGAGTAGAGCTACACAGTATTGGTAATTTAGCGTGTGTGCAACCAGCAATGATAAGTGGTACACAGAGTTAGTGGTACCTGAAGCAACAATGTTAATAAAATCAAGTTTTCTTATAAATACTTTTTGTGTTTTTACGGGACTAAGTTGCAGTAGATCTGAGTCAATACGGCTATAGTATACATTCAAAGCTGAATTGAAGTTGTGAACCCTGCTTTCCACACAGTAGATCGAAGGCAGTAGTCAGCAGAGATATCTACAAATGATTTTTGTCGCATATTTTAACAAAATCAGAACACATAAAGTACAATTGTCTCTGCATTAAATAAATCAAGGTTGAATTCCCTACTGTCCGTAGTGTACATGCAAAGCTGAATTCAAGTTGTGAACCCTGCTGTCCGCACTGTAGATGGAAAGAGTTCAACTATTTCTCTAGTATTTTTTATTTTTGGATTGTTATTTTTAAGATTTTTTATTTTGCATTTAATGTTTAAATTATTAATTATAAAAAATGTGTTTTAGTGAAAAAAATATATTAATTTGAATGTTTCCTTATATTAATGTAATTTTTTTAACTGCACCACATCAGTAATTAAGTGTAGGGCCGCTAAGGTTAAGTACTTTCAAAACTGGCTGAGGGGAACAACAGATAAAAAAAATGAACCTAGACATTACATCTGGAGGCCCACTGGAGGGCTAAAAGTACATATATAAATGGCATGTTACGGCACAGAACCCATTGAAGGGTAAACATTGGACAAAGGAGACTACTAATCCCAGCCTGCATTGATAATTAAATTAATTTTAGAGGCCCACCAGGGGGCAATAAATTCAATCAGTGATGTCGTCAGCGATGTCATTTGAGATGTCATCAGTGATGTCACTGACCATGTCATGAATGATGTAATATGTGACATCATCACCAGTGTATTGCGGGCGCGAGAGTTACAGTAAGTACAACCAACTATAAAGGAGGAATTTCAATGGTTTTGTATGAGTGAAATGTCCAGCTAACTATAACACCCTTGAAACCTATGGGTATTTCAATGAATTTCTAAGCTTTTTAAATGATAATTCTTAACTACAACCTGCCTGAAACCTATGGTTTTTTCATGGTTTTGAAAGGTTTTTTAAATGATAATTCTTAATTATAATGTTCATTAACAATATCTGTATCTCAACCTAGTAAAAACTGCAAATATCACCACTCTTCAATTGATTCCTTCCGGTGTAGTGTAGTTCCTATATTCCCATTAGGCTCTGCGCACTGGAATAATATATCCTATAGATGTGACGTAGGACTTATGTCTACTAGGTCGCTATCGAATATATTAGACTTAATTGTGAGTGCCAGCTAGCTCGAGAAAGTCACTAGAAACTTTCTCGAGTTCACAAGAAGGGATTTAGTTTCTGTCAACCGCATAAACATGACAACTTTGTTTCCCCAAGATAAAGCTGATCTCCAGAGTCGTGGAAACAATAGAGAGATATTTCACTCAGTCAATCGTGCATGCTTCGTTTCACCAGAGGTGCAGAGAAATAGAGAGACAGGCGTTTTCAATAAAAGGATTTATTGAACAGTCTTATTTCTCAAGCATAAGCAATGAACTGCTACAATCGTAAAGCTGGTTTCAAAATATAATGCATACAGTAAAAAAGTAGAATAAAATAATACTGTAAGAGCATTGTATGGTTCTTAAACCATAGATAAATACATACATAAATAACAAAGGCTAAAAAGTACTCAACTGGTGTTTCTAAAATACGCCTACCCCGATGTACCTAACCTAAGCTTAGTACGAGGGAAGAAGTAAGTGAGTTGTAGCATAAATTTAGTATTCTGTGCCAATAATCTGTCCAAGATTTCTCTTAGGGTCTAATCAGCTCCGTACCTTGATTTGGAATGAAGAAGGTCAGGCTCAGGACTCGATTGTCCATGGGTAGCTTGGAAACACTGGAGCTGGATTTCTCGGCAGGAGAAAAGACAGAGTCTCTCTCAGTGCATCTGCTGGAGGGTCGGCTTCCTTCGGCACTTGCAGTAGCAGGGCGCGTCGGGCAAGTAGATAGTCAAACTGCTCCAAACCACTGTGTGTTTGCTATGGCAAGTGTGGGCATATTTATACCTTGAAGGTACCAAGTTTGACGTAAAGGTGGACATAATAACGTCATCAAAGCGTCTCAGTTCTTTGAAAACTCCATGAGTTCTTGGACAAGTCCCCAGCTGCTGAAGCCGAGTTTTCCAAGAAATCGTTGTACATTTTCAGAACTAGTGCCGTATTTGGACTGCATGAGCTATGTCTAAATACGGTTATGATTTCTATGCCTATATAAGGATATGGTGATTTTTACCTATATAAGGGCATGAATCGGGAAAATTACAATAGGGTCCTAAAATGTTATACAACACCGCCAACAAAATTGCAACAAACCACTAAAAAAACAGGCTGAGCTCCACTTACCAGTAACAAATTAACATTAACATTTAACTGGTGTAAGGAGGTCGACTATCTACTGTGTAAATTACACCCAACTCACACCCATATTTAAAGACGAATATGTGATAGAGGTACTAATCATGCACCTCCGACACCCAACAAAATCACAACACCCAGCGCCACCACCACCACAACCACCCCCCGGATACCTCCCCCCTACTACCTCAGAGGCAGCGCAAAACAGGACAACGGACCTTCCCAAGATACCATCTCCTCTCAAACGCACAATAACTGAATGTTCAGAGATGTGGCAACCAACTATGTATAAGGGAGTGAATTCGCACATCAACAATAATTTACAGAATCCCAAGTGTACCGGTGATATGCTATACACAACTCCCTATAGAAACAAAAAACTTTTCCATGTGAAAATATAGTATTGATACCTGTAGTGTAATGCACAGTGGACGCAACCATATTATCTCAGACTCTGGGGAATGTCTCGGTCATGTAGCTGTGCTCTCTCCCCCCCCTTTCAAGCATAAGCGGAGTGGGATGGTCCAACGTACACAACTTCTACGGAACCACGGCCATAGCTCCGGAGTCATCGTTCACAACTTCGCGCAGCACTGGCATACGTCAGTCCAGCCCACTACGCTTACGCTTCCAGGAAAACACAACAACAGTACGTACATGGCCCAGATTTCCATTGTGGTGATTTCTTAATTCCAGGTCTAGTTGTCAGAATGGCACACACACTCCCTCATGGCAGGTATACACCCACACCACACCCATCCAGCAAATACGTCACTACACACGTGACCCTATCAATAAAAAAGACGGGCGCATGTGCTGTATGCCTTTTTAGAGTTGCTCCCATTTCAAGCGCTGTGATGGCCCATCCTAGTGATTCAGACGCCTTATGTAGGCCCGAATGACCGAGCAGGGGGGCCCACCACTACGTGCGTAGCGTCTTTGGTCACTGAGTTAGTGGTATCCCAAGGACTGAGTGAGTGTGCAACCTGCGATGATGATGGGAGCATGAGTATGTCCTTATCCATAGCGATATCAAGACTCAGCACCATATGTGAGACTTCTTGGTGGCAGAGCGGGACTTCATTATGTAGAAGGTGCCCTGTCCATGAAAAGGTGAGCAGTCAGGCCTGGGTGCGCAGCGGAGGAAGTAGATGGGGGTCGCAGACTGGATACAAAAAGGCGACGCGGCGATTTAGGCGTGCACAGTCGTATTTACAGTATCTTATTGCATTTGTATTTTTTTTCCAATAGCAGGAACGTTTTAATAATCGGTCAAATGTCCGTCATTTGTGATGATCGAAACCACATGTATCACTGCGCACCACTTTCTTTCACAACCGATAAAAAACATTACTACTATAGTAAATGTGCAAACATCGAAGCCTATTAAACAAGTTGGAACTGTACAAATAGTTGTTTTTTAAATGCTGGAGGGAAGATGTGTGAAAGGGTGATGTAATTCTTCTCCACATTAAGATAGTAACAATTACCAATCATAACATCTTTCTTTTACTATGTTTTAGATGTAAATCTTCAGGGTGCATTATGTCCCGGTACGTGGTGAAAGGCACGCCGCTGACAGAAAGGTGAGCTTTGAATATTCTTTTCAGTCACTCTTTCATTTCCTCTCTCCTTTGATAAAAAAATTAAGTATGGGCCAAAAATCAGTTACGCTCGCGAAATTTGCGGATTTTCGGCAATTTCGCAGTCCGCAAATTCACGAGCGGGCGGATTTTTGATTTTGTGGGGATGGCCAGATCACTCAAGGGACCCCTGCGCCCTGCGGCGCGATGGCAGTAACACACACATGGTCACTGGAGACAACTCTTCTGGCACTTTAAGCAGCTGTAGTGTAGGAAAAGCACTATATTTACCCAACGAGGTAGCACTTACTGATTAGCCAGTAGAAATACTCCAGTTGAGTAGAGGTATCACACAAAATGATGGCGTCTTCTTGGATAAATATGAAGTGCAGGGTTCATTTTGGTACGATGCTTCTGTAACAAAAATTAAACCTCAACAGAAAGCGCTTACAGATATAAATAAAGCAGGTGCCAGAGTTGCTTACTTGCAACTATTCTTGACCCTGTCCTGACCCTAAACAGCGGGTGCCCGAGGCAGGGTCAGAGAATAGTTACAAATGGCGCCGGCAAGCTGCAAGAGTTTAAGTTGCTTACTTGCAACTATTCTCTGACCCTGTCCTGACCTTAAACAGCTGGGTGCCCATGGCAGGGTCAGAGCATAGTTACAACTGTTGAAGCTCAAATTCAGTAACGCATTCATCAGCCCAAAAACAATCATGTGCTTTGTCGAGGCTGGGCAGGTGTGCTTTCTCCCCATATCTACCATCGAAAATTAGCTGTGATGCTGGATAGAGACCTATGCGTCCTTCACTTTCATGAGCGCAATCCCCGTGCAGTTCCTGTAACTAGAAGCTTATTTCTACTCATTTGCTGCTATGATCGGTCTCTGACTTTTTATACTCACAAGAGGCATGTGAACTCGCATAGAAGGCCCACCCGTTTGGCCCCGCACACACACTTGCAGTGTCACCGTCTTCCCACCACTTACCCACTATGATGGACAGCTCGCTCAATGGACCCCTGCACCCTTCATCGCGATGGCATAGTAACACACACATGGTCACTGGAGACAACTCTTCTGGCACTTTACGCAGCTGTAGCGTAGGAAAAGCACTATACATTTCCCCAACGAGGTAGCACTTCCTGATTAGTCAGTCGAAAGTACTCCAGGTGAGTAGAGGTATCGCACAAAACGGTGGCGTCTTCTTGGATAAATATGAAGGGCAATGTTTATTCTGGCACAATGCTCCTGTCACAAAAATTAAACCTCAACAGGAAGCACTTACAGCAGGTGTCCAAGTTGAAGCTCAAGGTCAGTAACGCATTCATCAGTCCAAAAACAATCGTGAGCTTTGTCGAGGCAGGGCAGGTGTGCTTTCTCCCCATATCTACCGTCGAAAATTAGCTGTGATGCTGGATAGAGGCCTCTGCAACCTTCACTTTCACGAGTGCAATCCCTTTTTTTATTGATTTTATGGCAGAGGAAAATTGCACAATAAAAAAAATACAAACAAAAGTATTAAGTATATTACCAAACAGCAGTTCATCGATAAATCACAAACAAAAGAGAAAGGTAAACAATAATTGATATCTAACCTAATTATATCCAATTTGTTATAGGTGACCATAATTTTTGACCAAAAACCTTTTTTTTCGCTCCTTAAGTTTGTAAACTGCATTTTCTAATCGATAAATACTTAATAATTTGGATTGTCAGTCATGAAACATTGGTGAATCGGGATCTAACCATCGTGTGGTTATACAAAAACTAAATGCAGACATAGCAATAAATATAAATCCTTCTTCATCAATCGTCCTTTCTATTTGATCAGTTTGAATTCCAAATATTACCAGATCAGGTGATAAAATGACAGTTGATTCCAAAATAATATTTAAAAATTCTTGCACTTTCGTTACAAATTGGATTAATTTCGGACAGGAAAAAAACATATGGGTTAAGTTAGCAGCCAAAAAACCACAGCGACTACAATTAGTACCCTTCAAAGCTTTCCATTTCAATAATTTAGAAGGTGTATAGTACAGATCGAAAATAGACATATAGTGCTGGCTCTTAAGTGATCCGTTAAATAACACTTTACAACCAACCTCTAGAGATCTTGATATATCGATTCTATTGATCCCTAAATTTCTTTGCCATTTATCTGTAAATATTTCGAGATCATCCGGACATTTGTCTAGCATCATTTGATACATTACACCAATTCGTTCTTTTTTCTTAATACTTTCTAACACATCTATTTTATTCATAGATTCGGTGTACAAAAGGTTTTTTGACTCCAAAAAACTACGAATCTGTAGGAATTTGAAGAAATCAGCTTTGTTGATACTATATTTTTTCTGACGCTCAAAAAATTAAACAAATTGATGGTCCTGATACATCGACCCAAAAGAGCAGATCTTAAGGTTATTCCATCTAATCATCACTGAATCGTTAAAAATTTTGGGCAATAGCGGATTCTTCAAAAGGGGTGTATAAAAATTGAGTGTGGACAAAAAATGAAATCTCTTTCACAAGAGGCATGTGAGCTCACATAGAAGCCCCGCTCTTTGGCCCTGCCCACACACTAGTGGTGGGCACCGTTTTCCCGCCCTGACCCACTATGATGGACAGCTCACTCAAAGGACCCCGGCGCTGGGCAGGTGTGCTTTCTCCCCATATCTACCATCGAAAATTAGCTGTGATGCTGGATAGAGGCCTCTGCATCCTTGACTTTCACGAGCGCAATCCCCGTGCAGTTTCTGTGACTAGGAGCTTCTTTCTCCTCATTTGCTGCTATGATGGGTCTCTGACCTTTTATACACACAAGAGGCATGTGAAGTCGCATAGAAGCCCCGCTCTTTGGCCCCGCCCACACACTAGTGGTGTGCACCGTTTTCCCGCCCTGACCCACTATGATGGACAGCTCACTCAAGGGACCCTGGCGCTGGGCAGGTGTGCTTTCTCCCCATATCTACCATTGAAAATTAGCTGTGATTCTGGAAGCACTATACATTTACCCAACGAGGTAGCACTTACTGATTAGCCAGAAAGAACTCTACTCTAAAAATCCGTGAGTTCGCGGATTTTCCCGCGAACTCGTGGATTTTTTTGGCGAATTTGCAATCGCAGATCCACAAAAAACGCCCATACTTAAAAAAAATGACGCACAATGGTAACTTCCGTTTTTTCTTACCGGTTGTGTTTCACAAATTGGCGTCCCCCCAACACCTCCAAAGCTCAATGTTCGAGGATTCTGCGATGATGCGTGGCCATCGTAACAACGTCTGAGAAGGCTGCTTCGACAAGAGGTGCACCCTCTGTGAAGCCCGCCAATGGCACAAGGTGAGCAAATAAGCTTGTTTCCAAAGCAACGAAAAGTCACCTGTGGGCGGAGTGAGTGGGTAATGTGCAACAGCTTGACTGCGTAGGAATGTACAATTACCTCCGAGCAGTGAGAATAGATAGGTTGCAACAGTCTGAGGGGAAGATTTTCAAGCCCCTTGCACCACTTTTGCATCACTTTTAACATGGGAAAAGTGACGCAAAAGTGGCGCAAGGAGCTTGTAAATCTGCCCCTGAGTGTGCAAGAAAAGGCACTCACCTCCGGACTCTGGGAGTCAATGTGGTGCAACAGTCTGGGTATGCAGTAATGAGAACTCACCGCTATGCAGTGGGAGTGCATGGGGTATAGTACTTTGGAAGACAAACAGCGCACAGACACCTCCTTGCAGTGGAAGTTGATATTTTATTGACATTATTATTTAAAACTATTTATTTTCATTATATTGTTATTTACAAATTTAATATGATACATAAATTACAGATAAACATGCATTGATCAATATTTCAATAGGCTTTCCTCTTGTAATAATATTCTGTTCCAAAATATTTTTGACACAATATTTTAGTAGTTTATATACAAAGTATTTAAGCTTAATATTTTGTTGCCACTATTTTTGATACAGTATTCTTGTGTCTCTATATTGGTATATAGCCCTCATTGTGCCCTCCAATACATCCTAATAAGACACTTGTTTTACTCTCAGATGGTCCTACCTGAATTTCCTTGACCCACCTGCCAAGACAACTAGTAGCCTTTAATAAAGCATCGTCTAGCCTTCCGACTGGTGGTCTTTGGACATCACTACAACTGGCCCTCACTTATCCTCGAAAATCAAGTTTTCAACTGGCCAGAACTGTCCTAGTATTCAGTGACTGGAAGGTCAAATTCCCCCAACCCCTCAAGGTGCAGGGATTAACATAGTTGCCCCCTCGTCCACCAACCGTGGCTGCAAAGGAAAGGGGGCCCTGCTAGTGGCCCCCAAACACACATTCTGACAGGGTTTCCATGTCTTAAACGCCGGCACGGAAACCCTGCCAAAAACCGAGCATCGTAATCCAGACAGAGTAAACCACTGTCCATTTGGATTATGTGCCAGTTATGATTGGCTGACGGGCTCCTTGAGCCCCTCCGAAGCCAGCCAGAATGACTGGCTGGTATCAAATTCGACTGGCTGAATCAAAATCAGCCGGTCAGAATTGAAACCAACAATGTCGTTCGGCCGACATCGTAAATGGCCCCTTAAAGTTGCATACTATATGTATGTAGAAG